>NC_077232.1:209092574-209692574 GCF_027887165.1 Monodelphis domestica | reverse complement strand
TTGATGCATCCAATAAGTTGTTTTCATTTGACTATTTGGTTCTTTCCCTAATATATGTGTGTTCACCCTTCTGCTAAATGTATTTTGAGTTACTTTCTACATGTGAACATTGGCTCTATGACAGATGATTTCAATAGTAGTGACATCCTGAAAATATAGAACCTCAGCAATGGAAGAAATGCTAGAGGATAACTTCTTTAAGATTTATACAAACATCTCTGACAAGAGGTCATCTTGTTTCTGCTTTAATATTGCAGTGTTGGTAGTGCTTTGATCCCTTACATTGTGACTCAGTTAATTGCTGATCCTCTAACTAACTATATGGTCCCTGCATAATCCTTTTCTCCCCAGGAGTGTGGCATTGGTAATAAAATTCCTCATTTCTCTTTAGAAGGATGGGTCCTGATATTGCTCAGGAAATCCTCCTCTCCTCTACATAAGAGGCTGAGGTTGAGAAATTCTTGACACTTCTCTGGATCACCAAACTTCAGAAACTTCCATGTTGGCTAAGTAGTTCCCTTCTTCATAGCTGCCATCTCTCCACTGAGAAGTTTTGCCATTATTTTTCAATAATACTTTCTTCAATCTGACTTATTCAAACAAGCTATCAAAGACTATACATAGGAAATAGATGAAGGAAAGGATATGGACTTGGTGGAATCATTATTTCCCATAGAAGTTTAACTGATATAAAGCAATTGTCATAAGAAGAAAACCAAACTTAATCTTATTGTCAAGTGGAAAGAGAGATGATAACCAAGGACAACACTAGTTTAAAATATAAATTAATTGTCAAAATCTTATGTAGGAAGATGGTGAAAAATCACAAGCTCCTTTGTTTCATAAATAGTGAAGAGAGATGGAGGGAAAAACCAATCTACAGAAGGTTTGAACTGAGACCTGTTTAAGTTAGATATTCCCAAGAGCATTTGAGAAAAAACTGAAATGAGAACAAATATATGAAAAGTGAAACAGATCTGTCAGTATTTCTATAGCAAGCTAGTTTTAAAAAAATTACTGATGGATGGACATCTTTTGTAACTTAAAGCCTCAAAAATGGTTTTATTATTGTAAAAAAAATTGAGCACCTAGTATAATGCCTTGCAATACTAAGTCTTTACTAAATGGTTCCTGAATTAAATTGAAAATTATCATATATCTTCTTTCTTAACTCTAAAAATCATTATGAGAATGATCTACATCTGTATTTTAACTATTCTTTATCAAAACATCAGAAGGGAGCAACACTTAACAAATCGCTTTCTACAGAAAAATACATCCTTATAGTGATCAATCAACAGGCATTTATTAAGTATTTACTATGCAGGGGACATTGTACTAGGTACTAAAGAGAGGATAACAAAACATTAAATAGTCCCTGTTCTTAATGACCTTATTTTCTTCAAGGAAAAACAATATGTGTCTATATCTCTATCTCCATCTCTATCTGTATGTACATTTGTGCATAGATGTATGTATGTGTGCAGATATGTATGTGTATGTGTGTATGTACATGCACATGTGCTCCTGTTTGTGGATGTGTTTGTGCTGATTGCCCCAAGCCCTAGAAGACTACAGAACTTACATTAAAGAAGTTCTATAACCATTCAAAAGACTTTAGTCTAACAATGCATAAGAGAAAAACCAAGCAAATGAAAAATGCTTATTGTCTATCCCAATTATAAGTAGTTGAATTAACAATTCATTGACTTGTCCATCATCAGATGTCTGAGATTAGTATTACAGATGGACAATGAGCTGGACTCAAAATCGAATAGGAGAAAGGCAGAACACATCTGGAGGATTGTGACACTTTCAACTACCCCAAGAAGCTACCAGAAATAAAACCTCCTATTTTTGGCACCACAATTTTCTGAAGAAGTAAAATTGTGGGTGAGTCAAAGTGCAATGGAGAGATATAAGGTGGGTATGATTAAGCTATAGCATGTTACCAAAGCACTATATATAAATGACATAAAAGATATCATTCAAGTAACATGATGGGGGGAAAAGAGAGGGAAAAGAGGAAAAGGAATAGCATTTATTTGCACATACTGTATGCTACACACTTTTATAAATATCATCTCATTTAATCCTCATACCAACTCTGGAAGGTAAGATCCATTATCCCCATTTTACAATTGAGGAAACTGAAACAATAGGAGGTTAAATGACTTGCCCCAGGTCACATAGTAAGTAAGTGTCCAAGATGTATTTAAATAGGTCTTCCTCCAGGCCCAGCAATCTATTTACAGTGTCATCAGCTAAAAGGAAAAGGAAGTGGGACAGTTATATAGGAAGAGTGATTGATTCAGATGACTGTCTTGAGAACTGTATGGAATGTTGAAAGACCTGGGGGAATGTTTCCATCATGGCATGTGAATCTTTTATGGAGAATTTATGGTAGGACAAGGAATTAAGTTACATAAGGTAGGAGGAGAGGAGTGAGGGAAGGAGAAAAGATGATATTGGTTTTAGACATGTTGTATTTATGTTGATAACAAGACATCCTGCACCCAGCTAAACTAGAAATGGCTTAGATGGAAAGAGAGAGGTGACAGAGATGCCCAACGCTAATATCAAGGCTTGAAAGGAGTCACATGTGGTACACCTCAAGAGGAGTCAAATAGTGACAACATGTTTTATCCCAAAGAATCTACAGGGATATCTTCAGCCATGTGTTAGATTCTGAGTCAGACAATATGAAGAGCAAAAGAAAAAAATGTTTCAATCCATGAGATACTTCTGAGTGGTGCATTTTGAAGGATGTGTTACATTCTTGTGTCTGGTTTTGTTATTTAAGTGTGACTATTATTAAAAATACCCCTGTTGCTGACACAGCAGTTTATCATCTTGAACTTAACACATGGCAGGGAACTCACTCAGGTTTGCTACTGGAATTGTTTCTTTGTAATCCTCAGATAAAAATCATCCAGAATTAATTTGATGCAGGATTCGCTTCTATTTTTTCTGCTTTGAAGAGTTGTTGACTACAGAGTATTTGTTTTCTAATGAGTTTTTAGAAACAGAAATCTTGTTCATCAAACTATGCTTTTTAAGCCCCTGGATGGAAGGTTAGCCATAGGATCAGGAATATGTGGGTTCAAATCCCTCTTTGAACACAGACTGATTGTGTGACCTGGGAAGCACCTCAAACAACTTGTAAAGACCTCTATTGAGGAAAAGTTACCAAGTTCAAGTGTAAATGGCCTTTCTTCTACTGGGAGTATAAAAATGGGAGTCCTTGACCTCAAGAAATTAACATTCTTGTTGAAGGGAGACAATGTGTACATAAAGAAGTGAAAACAAAGTCATTGGGAATAGGTGTGGCAAAAGTGGAAGATGAATGTAGATAAAGGAGGGGATTTATATAACAGTGAGTGATTTCTTGGCTCAGGGAAAAAAGTTTTGTCCTTGTTCTTGAAACTTTGGTTCAAATCCTGTTTCTGACTCCAACTGGTTGTGTGACTCTGGACACAACACTTAACTTTTTTGATCATTTGATCATTTTAATCATTTGCCAAAGTTGGATGAGATGACCTCTGAGACTCCTTCCAGCTTTGGATTCTATAATGGGAATAAACTTATGTGGTTTATTCATGTCAGGAAACAGAATACTCATTAATTAGTATCCTTTCAGTAATCCTTCATAACAAATTGGCGCAAGAATGAGTCAGTCATATTTTTTGGCATTAGGTATCTGTGATATGGTTTCAAATATATTAGATAACAAGGGCAGTTAGATAGCAAGATAGTCAATAGAGTGCTGGGCCTGGAGTCAGGAAGATTTATCTTCTTGTGTTCAAATTTGCCATCAGATACTTACTAGCTGTGTGACCCTGGGAAAGTCCCTTAACCCTATATGCCCCAGTTTTATCATTTGTAAAATAATTTGGGAAATGAAATGGCAAACCACTATAGTATCTCTGATAAGAAAACCCCAAATGAGGTCATGAAGAGTTGGACATAACTAAAAAAATGATTGAATGTTCTTCTGGGGGCAGAGCCAAGATGGCGAAGTGAACCAGACTCACTCCATGTCACCATGCTAATGCTCTCAGACCAAGATTAAAATGTCATCACAAAATGAATACAGAAGTGAAAGAACAAAGAAAGAGACACAGTGAAACAATTTTAAAGAAAAGAAAAACCCAAAAGGTAGGCAGAGATCATCTGGGGAATTGAGGTGAGAAGTAAGAAGAACCAGCAAAAGACTATAGCAAGGAGGGAAAAGTAATCCAAGAGGAAGCCATTCCTTCCCCCATCAACCTCACCCCACATCTGCTGTCCCAGGTTTGGAACCTAAGCCAAGCCAACATCCAGATGCTGAGATTCTTCCTGGGCAAATAGTGGTATAAACCAACCCACACCCCTTGAAATTTCAAACCTAAGGAGAAGTCTGGAGTCTCAGCCCAGGGCAGTCTGGGCTAAAGTGGGCTGATATGTGTGTGCACCCTGAGTGAAGCCAGGATTTCCACTCTGTCCTTGGGAAAAGGACATAGGACACAGTTGGGGGAGTAGGGGCTGAAAGTACTATGTACTAAGTATGGATCTTTCTGCCTAAAGTTCAGGGCAAGGCTTGAAGACAGGGTAATCAAGGTTATGCCTGATTGGATCAAGTACTCAGCAAGACCCAAAACTTGAGCCTAAGCCTGGGTCTAAAATTTGATCTTCCCCTGACCTGATCAAGGTCATAGTGAAATCACAAGCTTATGCCCAAACCTGAGGCAAGTCCTTAAACCATCAGCATATCAAGGGCCAATTGAATCAGCATGGGGCAGGGGTTCCCAGAGTTCTTAGCCCTCAGACCCAGAAAGTAAGCTGAGAATATCATCAAGCAAGGACTGAAGTTTAAGAGGGTACCCCAACTTCCCAGAAAACAGAATCTACCTATAATTAGATAGGAAAATGAGCAAACAACAAAAAAGCACCTAACTCTAAAGAATTTTTATGGAGACAGAGTAGGGTACAAACATAGAAGGGAAGATTGAAAGCAAAGGAAACACACACAAAGTCCAAAATAAAAATATGGATTGGACACAAATTCTTGAAGAGCTAAAAAAGGAATTCTAAAACAAATTAAGAGAGGCAGAGGAAAAGGGGGGGGGGGAAATGAAAGTGACCCAAGAAGAATGGAAAGGGATGCAAGGAGAAATAAAAGTGATGCAAGAAGAAATGGGCCAATTGAAAAAGGAAAATAAAAATTGGACAGAGGAAAATCAGGCCTTAAAAATCAGAATTGACCATGTAGAAACTAATAATTTCATGAGAACTCTAAAAACAATAAAGTGGAATTAAAGGAACAAAAAAGTAGAGGAAAACCTGAATTATCTTATTGAAAAACAACTGACCTAGAAAATAGATCTAGGAGAGAAAATTTGAGAATTATTGAACTACTTGAAAGCCATGATCAAGAAAAAACTATAGACATCATATTACAAGAAATTATCAAAGACAACTATCCAGAGGTCCTCAAACAAGAAAATAAAATTGACATTGAAAGAACTCACAGATCACCTCCAGAAAGAAATCCTCAAATGACAACTTCAAGGAATATCGTAGCTAAGTTAAAGAGCCACCAAGGCAAGGAGAAAATTCTCTAAACAGCCAGAAAGAAACCATTCAAATACCATGAGGTTACAATCAAGATCACACAGGACCTGGCAGTTTCTCCATTAAAGGATCAAAAGGCATAGAATATGATATTCAGAAAGGCAAAAGATTTGGGTTTACAACCCAGTCACCCTTCCAGCAAAACTGAATATATTCTTTCAGGAGAAAAATGGGCATTCAGTAAGATAGAAGATTCCCAAGCATTCCTAAGGAATAAGCCAGAACTAAACCAAAAATATTTAAAGTCTAAACACAAGATATAAGAGAAGCCCATGAAGGTAAATAAGAAAGAGAAAATTTAAGGAACTCATTAAGGTCAAAATGTTTATATGTGTTAATGGAAAGAGGATTTCTGTAATTCTCAAAGATTACTCTTAATAATAGGGAAGAAGGAATTTACTCAGAAAGAGAGTGGAGAAGTAAGCCAATTATGAGGATATGATGTATATGATGATATATGATGTGTTCGTAAATGTAATAATATGGAATATGTAGTATGATATGATATGTATGCATATGAATGATATGTAAAAATCAATCAAAGGCTGAAAGATAATGTTGCACTGAGAGAAAAGGGAAGGGAGAGATAGAATGGGATAAATTATATAATATAAAGAGTTATGAAAAATCATCATAGAGAGGGGGAGAGTAAGGGTGGTGATGGGCAATGCTTAAACTTTACTCTCATCGTAATGGTTGAGAGGGAAAAAAGTATCCTCAGTAGGGTATAGAATTCTTTATTATCCTACAGAGAAGTAGAAGGGGAATAAGGCAAGGGTAGTAGGAGGTATTTGGAGGGAAGGGGGATTAGGAAGGGATGAAAAAAAGAAAAACACTGGTGAGGAGGAACAGAGAGAAAAGGAATAGAGAAGGATCTGAAGGTGATAACAGGATGAAGGACTATACACAGCTAGTAATCATAATGCTGAATGTGAATGGGATGAATTCAGCCATTAAATGGAAGCAGATAGCAGAGTGGATTAAAAACCAGAATCCTACTATATGTTGTTTACAAGAAATACATTTTAGGCAGGGTGACACACACTGATTTGAGGTAAAAGGCTGGAGCAGAATTTATTATGCATCGTCTAAAGTAAAATAGCAGGAGTAGCTATAATGATACCAGACAAAGCCAAAGTAGAAACTGACCTGATTAAAAGAAATAAGGAAGGAAATTATATTTTGCTAAAAGGTACTATAAACAATGAAGTGATATCAGTACTAAACATTTATGCACCAAATGGGATAGCATCTAGATTGCTAAAGGAGAAATTGAAGGTGCTTATGGAAAAAATAGGGATCTCAACCTTCCTCTTTCAGAACTAGATAAATCAAACTGAAAAATAAATAAGAAAGAAGTAAGGAAGTGAATGAAATGTTAGAAAAATTAGAGTTAATAGATATCTGGAGAAAATTGAATGGGAGAAAAAAAGGAATATACCTTCTTCTCAGTAGCACATGGTACATATACAAAGATCAACCATGCATTGGAGTATAGAAATATTGCAAAAAAAATGCAGAAAATCAGAAATAAAAATGCCACTTTTTCAGATCATAATGCAATAAAAATAATAACAACAAGGATCCATGGAAATACAAATGTAAAATTAATTGGTAATTAAATAATCTAATTCTTCAAAACTGACGGGTCAAAACAGAAATCATAGAAACAATTATGGACTTCATTAAAGAGAATGACAATGAGGATACAACATATCAAAATCTATGAGATACAGTCAAAGCAGGGGAAAAAAATCTGAGTACCTATATCAACAAAATGGAGAGGAAGGAGATCAATGAATTGGGTCCGCAACTTAAAAAGTTAGAAAAAGAACAAATTAAAAATTATCAGATAAAAATTAAATTGGAAATCCTAAAAATTAAAGGAGAAATTAATAAAATTGAAAGTAAAGGAACATTTAAACTAATAAGTAAGGTTAGGAGCTGGCACCTTGTAATAAACAAATAAATTAGACAAAGTACTGGTTAATCTAATAAAAAAGAAAGAGAATCAAATTAACAGTATAAAAGATGAAAAGGGTGGTCTCATATCTAATGAAGAAGAAATTAAGGTCATTATTAAGATCCATTTTGCCTAATTATATGGCAATAAATATGACTACCTAGGTAAATATTACAAAAGTATAAATTGCCTAGATGAACAGAAGAGGAAACAGAATATTTAAATAATCCCATCCTCGAAAAAGAATTGAATAAGCCATCAAGGAATTTCCTAAGAAAAAAATTCCCCAGGGCCAGATGGATTCACACGTGAGTTCTATCATACATTTAAAGAACAACCAATCCCAATATTACACAAATCATTTGACATAATAAGCAAAAATGGAATCTTACCAAATTTTTATATCTTAGTTTTATAGTCCTCAAGAAGCCTTCTACAGGTCTCCAAATTTTCTTTCTGAGACTCTGCTTAAAAGCTAAGGCTACATTTGCCTTTATTTGTAATGCTAGGACTTAGTGTAGTGCCTCACATATAGCTGGTTTTTTAATAAATGCTTATTGATAATTAACTCACTGATTTATTCCACTCTCTAATTCATATTTAGGTGCAGACTTGTCAATGTAACTTTTCCACTTAAAATCTATCTCGTTCTACCAAAGTTCAAACTTCTTAACTTGGCATTCAAAGCTCACTACAGCTTGGTAGATCCCTTCCTTTACATCCTTATTTAATATTATTTTTCTCCACCTGTTTTATACTCCAGACAAATTGGAATTCTAATGATGCTTCTCCTTCAAAAAGATCATTATTTTCACATGGCACATCATTCATAACTTTCATACCTGTAATGGTTCTCTTTTGTATGAGTTATTTATTTTTATGTCAAAGTCTCTTTTTCTTGATTTTAAGCTATGGAAGAATGGGGCAGGACCATATATAATTTTTATCTCCCTTTATACTTAGAACTATGTTTTATGCATATAAGGGGTTAAAATATTTGTTGAAGTTGAAAGTCAGATCTTGGACTTTTAGAGATAGATAAAGGTTTGTAGTCATCAACCCCAGTAATTTTTTTTAACACACAAAGCAACTTGTGAGTAAAGTACTACAGGTAGTATCCTATTGTACAGATGACTTTGCCTAAAGGCACATGACTAATGAATGAACTGGGATTAGAGTTACAGGTTTTTCTAATTGCTAGTTCAGAGAGGAGGCTTATCTACAGCCAGAATGAATTTTTCTTACTTCCATTCAAAGAACCACTCAAAATAGGTCTTGAGAGTTGACCTTAATTTCATAAATTTTGGTTCATACTTTGAGATTTGGCAAGCATATCTGTCCCTGTTTTATGCCTCACTTGATACAGACAGTCCTTTGACACAGTTATCTCTGTGGTTGCATCCATTAAAAAATCTTTTATGATCTCAAAATATGCCTGCCAGAATTCACCAGGGTTATTTAGAGAATGCTGTTCATAAAAGGGGTTCCCTAGAGATGACAAGGACCTCTAGATACCCCTATTTGTAGATGACATTATGCTGATCACACCAAATCCCAGAATATTCCAGACCCTTCTCAATGAGCTTTACAATCATTTAGCAGACCTCTACCAAGGAATTTCCTTAGGAAACATGAATTGTAAACTGCCTTTTGACTAGATTATGATTTATGATTAGATGGGTAGCTCATTGAGTCAGTCCATTAGTACCTCCATTTTGGAGATGTATAGCAGATGGACAGTAAACTGGACTTAGGATTGATTTGGAAGCAGATCATAGATCTAGAACTAGAAGGGCCCAAAAGCCTGTCAAGTCCAACCATCTTCTTTTTTTCAGATGAAGATACTGAAGGACGGACAGACTAGCATCAGAGGTAGTATTTGAATTGTAACTACTGATTTGGAAGTTAGATTATAGTACTTGCACCAAGTACCTCTATAACAAGAGTAGTTTCTTCATTAAGCTGTAGAGAGCAGTCTAGAATAGAAGAATATATTTGGGGAAATGTGCAATGTTTCCAATGATGCAAATGTGTTCCCTGACTAAAAAAAAAATCACATCTTTGAAGCTTTGTTATTCATCCAATGATGCAACATGGCTGTGATCCATGCAG
This sequence comes from Monodelphis domestica, assembly GCF_027887165.1. Lineage (NCBI taxonomy): Eukaryota > Metazoa > Chordata > Mammalia > Didelphimorphia > Didelphidae > Monodelphis > Monodelphis domestica. Next base: position 209,682,886 of record NC_077232.1, on the reverse strand, counting down.
AGAGTACAGTAATCTCTGGGAAATCAGAATTGCAGGGGAACTAAAGGTCAATAGTGAATTGCCTGGTGTGGATAAATAAACTTCAGGCTATTATAGTACTCTTTTGCACATGAGAAGGGGCTATAGGAAAGCCAGAGAGGACCAGAGGAAGAGGTGGCCAGGTCTAATAGGAGAAAAAGACAAATAAAATAGCTTGAGCATCATGCTGGCATCCTTGAAGTGTTAAAAGACACCATTGAAGGCATTTTTGAGAATTAGGTAGGTGCCCTATGGATGATTTATGGAAGGTCAGGATAATAAGATGTAGAGAGGTTGCAGTTTTTACTAGTAGAAGGCATGATTCACATGATGTGTTTTCAGTCTAAACGTAAAAACCCATGTAGACCATTTCTTGAAACCTGTATATTACTTTATTTATGTGTCGTTATTGGGAAGCTGGGTGGTTTAGTGAAGAGGGTATGGGACCTGAAGTCATCAGGACCTTAGTTCAAATCTAGCCTCAGGCACTTAGTGGTTAGCTCTGGATGAGTCACTAAACTGCTGTTTGCCTCAGTTTCCTTATCTGTAAAGTGGGGATAATGATAACACTCACCTCCCAGAGTTGTGAAAATAAAAGCATAAAGTGTTATAAACCTGAAAGCACCATATAAATACTAGCTATTATTATGATCAGTTACCAAGAGTCCTCTTCGAAGATGGGAATTTCCAAAGAATGTATAGCAGACTTTGAATGATGATTGGCACATGCTATCCATATTAAAGTTAATTAAAAAGCAAAACAAAACAACAAATTAAGGGCGTTTGTAAAAACAAACTCTGTTCCTTTGTTTCACCTTGCTCTCTAATTCCAATTTCAGTTATTGGCCTGCATACCTTTATGTGTCTTTCAGATCCCTATGGCTAGCCTCTAGAAGCTGCTGTGTAAATAGCAAGGAACAACCTGGTATAATAGGATGAATATTCAAGTTAAAATACCTAGATTCAAGTGCTGCCTTTACTATTTAATAGCTATGTAACACTGAATAACAACACTGAATCTCAGTTTTTTAATCTAAAAAAATGGAATATTAGCCTGAGGTATCTCAGGTATGCAAAGGTGAGCTGTTGTAAATCTTGAAATTTCTCAGACTTGTGAATGTTAAAAATTTCCACATTGAGGAATCCTCCATTGGAACAAATTCCCTACTGGGAAACATTCCCCATTTCGATGTGAGAACTCACCAGGATCAGAAATGGAAGGGCCTCTACTCCACCTGTACTTAAGACTGCTTTAGGGGAGGAAACTCCTTGCTAAACAATGAAAGTACTTGGACCCATGCTTATAATAAGGCAAGGAGTTCTTTGAGCCATGCCTGTTTTTTAGAATTGATACAATGAGATGCTAGGTACCTAAAAGGGTCGGGCAAGTTTTCTCTTAATGAGATTAGTTGACTCAGCTGTGTTTTCACTGGTTCAGACTTACTGAGGAGATTAGTCGACACAGCAACATTTTTTCTGGTTCAGACTTACTGAGATTAGTCGATTTATCAGGAATTCAGATGGGCGGTCCTTTGGAAAACATCTACAGTGATTGGTAGATGTAAGGACTTAGGGGAGGTGACATAGGAGTAAAACCCCTATATAAGAAAAAGCAGAATCTCTTGAGGGGAAAATCCTTTTGGAGATCTCTGATGATGATCGTTTGGGAAGAATCTCTTGAGAGAGGCTCTGGAGAAGGGAAGCTCTTGGAGGACAATCTCTAAGGAGGTCTTGCTGGAGCTCCTCTGAGGGGACTCTGTCCCTCTGGAGAGAGGCCCCTTTGGAACAGTCTCTGGCTGGAAAGCACTTTAAGGAGGACTTTGGCTGGAACTCTCTCTGGTGAAGTCAGCTGAGATGGAGCTGGCCTGGTGCCACTAGAATCCTTGCTTAGACAGACCTTGTGGTGAATGTTAAAAGACTGACTGACTGATCTCTCTCCCTTAAGACTCAGGTCTAGGCCATGTTGGCTTAAGGACCTTCATACTTATTTCCTTTTTCTCTCTTTCTCTCTTTTCTTTAATTCCACATTTGTATTAATTAAAATCTCTATAAAACCCAGTTGACTTGGGTATTTGAATAATTGGGACTATCTCCCTGGTGACCACCTTATATTTGATTTAAAAACCAAGACCCTGTAGTGAAACATATTTTCTGCGGTCAAATTTACTCACCCTCTCTTATATCTATCACAATTTATACCTTCCACCATTTTAACTCACAACAGTTTACAACATCAGTCTTTTAACTGTTACAGTTTAAGGCCATCAACCATTTTAAATATAACACTGTGTAACAGTTAAAATCAGTTTCTCTGCTAAAAGTATTATATTTTTAGAGGTTTATTAAAGATTAAGAAATAAAGAAAATACAAAATAAGAAAGCACATGAAACTTACATCTTGCATGCTAGGTAGAGAGCCACGTGTGCCTAGAAGGGGAAGTTGAGAGAGAGAGAGAGAGAGAGAGAGAGAGAGAGAGAGAGAGAGAGAGAGAGAGAAAGAGAGAGAGAGAGAGAGAGAAAGAGAGAGAGAGAGAGAGAAAGGCTGAAGTAGGAGGAGTCAGTTTAAATACAAATTGTGTTCTCACACTCAGATGAGGACTAAGGGTGAGGTTTTAGGGAATTCTGGGAACTACCAAGGACTTCTGGGAATTGAAGTCCGGGATTCAAATCTCCATTTTTTACAGCTGTTATTAAGACAGGAACCAGAAATCTGGCCTCAGACATTTTCTAACTATGTGACCCTAAGCAAGTCACTTAACCCTATTTGTCTAGCCCTTACCACTTAGACTTACTTAGTATTGGTTCTGAGATAGAAGATAAGAATTTAAAAATAAAGGAACTTAACTCATGACTCTCTGGGTATTGAAAACTAGCAGATAAAGAAAATCTCTCTACTGATGAAAATAACACCTCCTCTGTAAGTTAGTCTTAGTTGCCTAATGCATTGCTACATTAAACTTCTTGTCCAAGGTTACAGAGCCTAAATATGCTAGAGCTAGATCTAGAACTCAAGTTTCTTGGCTTCCAGGCAAGCTCTCTGTTAACTATTCAATGCTCCCTCTCAAGCTAATATTAGTAAATAGTAAAGAATTAGTATCCCAGACATTGTGGGAAAGTCAATCTAGAACGCCTTATATTATTTAGTCTGTGGTTTGGGGATCACTTGAGGATCTGTTTGGAATATCATTTATGATCATGACCATTTCAAGTCGACAGACATTTTTTTGAATTGTGATGCTGGAGAAGACTTTAAAGAGATCCTTGAACAATAATGAGATGAAATCAATCAATACTTGAAGAAATTAATAGAGACCATTCCCCAGAAAGTCAAATACAGGAACTGTAGCTTAAATATTTAGGTCACAGAATGAGAATAGCACTCATTGGAAAAGATCTTGATGCTGGGAAAGATTGAAGGCAAAAGGAAAAGGAGACAGCAGAGGTTGAGATGGATATATAGTGTCATGGAATCAACAAATAGGGATGTGGATAGACTTTGAGAGACAGTGGAGAACAGAAGGGTCTGGAGTGATATTGTCACAAAGAGATAGACATGACTGAACAACAAAAAATACACAAGGTGAGGGCAGTATGTGGGTAGAGAACTGCCCTTAAAGTCAGGCAGCCCTGGGTTACAGTCCTGCCCATGACACAGGCAAACTTCCTAATTCTGGACATGTTATTTGACTTCTCAATGCTGTAAGCATCTAAAATTATAAGTTATAGAGAAGTTGCTTATTTCCATTGGTGGAAGAAGTTCTCTCTATTGATGAAATCCCAGGTGACAGTCAAAAGCAACGTACAAAGTCTTATAAGAGGTATTGAGATGAACAACATGGCACCTGCCCTAAAGAAGATTAAAAAGGAGAAAAGAGAGCATGTGCCTAAATAAGAAGAAGGAAAAAAAACGAACAAAGTCTATGTCAGAACTATGAGGATGAGAGGAGGAAAAGGTTTATTGTAATTCCTCAAACATTGATTCAAGCAGCTACCTGCCAGGGCAATGCACCAAGGAAGGCATTGTGGATGTAAAGACGGATATAATAGAAAGCCTTGTTCTCAAGGAGATGATAACGGAATGGGAGGGAAAGTCTGTGTATGAAAACTATCATATGAGGAAGAGTGAGAAGTACAAAGGAGAGGACCAGGCCAAGGGCTATGAGAAATGTGAGGAGTGAGAGATCATTTCCAGCTGATGGGGATCAGGGGATGCTTCACGGAAGAGTGAGCATTTGAGCTGGGCCTTGAAGCTGGGCCACAACTATTCCCCCCCCCCCCCCCTTAAGTTTCTACTGATGTTTTCCTTTCTTCCGTGCATCATTTAAATAGCTACATCAATTTGCTCCCTAGGTTTCAGTTTTTGAGAATACAATTTTGGCAAAAGATCTTAAGATGAGAAATCTTTTCTTTTCATCATCCCATAACTAACCTCTTAGGCAGAATACCGAAAGACCCTCCTGAGAAGAGACAGGCATTTTCTAGGGCTTGAAATATTACTTTTCCCCTCTCTGCCAAGGAAAAGGCCAGGTTTTAACTTTTTTTTTCTCAAGACTATGAGGTGTGTTTCTTAAAACAGTGAACTCTTTCCCTAAAGAAGTAGTTCATGTCTTGGGGGAGGGAGAAGGGAAGAAGAGTATCTTTACAAATAAGAGAAATGCTCAACTTATGAGAACGAATTAATGTTTGATTCTTCTGGAAATTGCAGAAGACCTTCATCACCAGTAATGCCCCTGTATGATACTAAATAATCTGGTAAAGTGGAAAGTGCATCAAGTCAAAACACCCAGGTTCTAATCCTGTTTTCTCCACTTATCACCTGTATGACCTTGGTAAGTCATTTCTCCTCTATGGACCTGAGTTTTTCCATTTTATAAAATGGGTGGACAGGACTAGGTGACCTCTGTGGACCAGAGGTTTTCCAGCTATAAAATAGTGGACAGGACTAAGTGACCTCTATGGTTCCTTCCAGTTATAAAAATCTAGGCATAATAGGATGCTGGGATGATTCACTTTAAAATTATGTATATATTAGAAATGTGCTCTGACTGTATATTATAACTGATATTCAGAATTAAGGGCATAAAATCACTCTATAACTAATCTGTTACATAATAGAGTAACTTAGAAAGGGTGGGATCTCAATGAAAAAAAAAACCACATACCCTTGGGAAGATTAAAAATAGGAAGATTCTAAGATTCTTAAATGCCTCATGTTAAAAGGATTGTAAGCCATCTATGGTATCCTCTCCCATTCCCTTTTCTCTTTACTCCCCCCTCCTCTTAATCAAGATAAAATAGGTAATAGGTCAGAACCCCTTTGAGGCTCTTTGCATGGACTCTCTCTTTTCCAATAAGTTCAGGGTAGCATTTCCTTTTAGCCAGATCCCCAGCTTGTCCTTAGACTGAATCATGCTAATGAAGCATTGTCTGAGGAAGTCTGGAATTCAGAAAATCTTTCTCCTACTCTTAAAATCACCAAATGATGGACAAGTGCTTAGACTGTGGTCTTGTAAAGAAAGCCCCCCTCAAGGTCTGGGATAGTGGTTACTCATGTTATATTTATAGTACTGCAGGGTACTGAAGGAATGCAGATTCTGGAAGGGGGAATAAGTGAAGGAATAAAGGGAAAGAGAGAACGAAAGAGAGTATATGTCTTTCTAGGGAGAAGAGGGAGGGGCAGAGAGTTGTTTATCCCAAATCAGGCTCCCCCTCAAGGCTCTAAGGCTGGAGAACAACTGGAAGTGTTGTGTTCTTTTCCTTGCTAGCAGCTCCATCTGTTTACGATGAAAGCTTGGCTTCCTTCCTTCCTTTGGCCCACATAAGGACCTGAGGGTGCCCATATAAGTCAAACAGTTGAAGTATGTGCTCATGGACTTGAAGAATCACCAATGTTAATGTTAGCCTGCACTGAAGTTTTATGGTCCATGTATGCAGTGCCTCAATTCCAGTATAAATTCGGGAGGTTGGGGAGCTTTTGAGATAAAAAGGTGAGACAATTGGGAAATAGGATTTTACAGCCCTCATGACTCCTCTCAAGACTCACCCAGTGATGAACTTTGGTTGTGGTCCTTGTCTAGATAGAAGTTGGAAAGTAGCAAATAACCACTTTTACCATTAGTCAGCAGTTCCTTTGAGTGGCCTTCAAAGGTCCAGAAGGGGGATAGACCCAATCAACACCAACACCAATGGACGAAGCAGGACAGAGAAGGAATAGAAATTATTTTCAGTGAAATGATTGTCATAGCACCAACCTTAGAAGAATGTAGATGACCAGGATAAAAAAAATTTTTTTTTATCATTTAGTCATTTTTTGATCACGTCTGACTTTTTGTTATTAGTGAAGATACAGGAATGGTTTGCCATTTCCTTCTCCAGCTCATTTTACAGATGAGGAAAGTGAGGCAAATAGGATTAAGTGACTTTCCCAGGACCACATGGCTAGTAAGTGTCTGATAGCTAATTTGAACACAAGAAGATGAATTTTCCTGACTCCAGACCTGGTGCTCTAACCACTATACTACCTAGCTACCTGATGGCTCACTAAGGAGAGGACAGATGTATATTTTAATTTTGTTGTAGTGCTGGGTAATATTGAGGTTGGTAGATGTCAGTAGACTGGTAACCAAGTCATTCTCTATCAGTCTACTGCCAGGCAACAAATATGTATTGATCACCTGCATGTGCTCCAACATTAAATTCTCAGTATTCTAAGGAATATAGAAAACTCATGAGCTGTCTGACTTTGTCAAGCCACTTTAATCTTTTCTGCCTCAGTTTCTTTATTTGCTCTATCAATCAATCAACCAACAAACATTTTTTAAGTATGTAGGATCTTTTAGGCACTGTGTTAGGTGCTAGGATTATAAGAACCAAAATGAGTCTAAAAACCAGGTATTTAAATGTAAGCAAGTTCTTCCATGTTGGTTATCTCTTTAAAGTGGACCATTTGTGGTTTGGATCAATAAATACTTCTCTAATCTCTGGGGTGGAGGGCAGAACATGGGGTTTCCAAACCAATCTGCAAAATTGGGGAGAAAGGAAATGCTTAGAGTTATAGAATCATTAATTCAGAGCTAGAAAGGCTCTTAAAAACCATCTAATCCACCCCCCTGATTTTACAGATGAGGAATCATGTGACCACAGTCACAGCTTTTTTAAGTATCAGAGATATTATTTGAACCCTTATTTTCTGACTCTCTGTCCACAGTAGTATCCATGACACCATCTTGATATTCTGTCAGGTATCATCTAAGCTTTACTCTAGAGCAGAGATTCTATCTCATTCCACCTTTGAGTCTCCAATGTCTAACACAGTACCTTCCACATAGTAAGAGCTTAATATGTGTTTGTTGAATTGAATCAAAGTGGTTTTGGGAGCAAGTCCATGTAAATCCTATGCTCATCTGACCAGCTATCATCCCCCACACAGAATGCTATCTCTTGCCAGTAATGAGAGCCAGAACCCTGAGCTCTAAACTTCTTCTATATACAATCAAGAAGGAATTATATATCTCAGTACCTGAGAACGATTTTTGCCAGGAAGAAGTTCAGCCTGATCTTTGTTTGACTCATGCTATTGAGCAGAAGGAATGTGGCCAACAGCTTGTGGTCCAGAGGATGAACAGGCCAATGCCTCTTTGAAATGTGGTGCTTGTGCATGGTGTGGGAGTTGTATTTCCTCCTTACAGCCTTCAGATAGCATCAGGGATCAAACATGCCACCTTTCACCTTGGCTTCGCCATGAGATTGAGTCCTTCTCTCCAAGACAAATACCAACAACTATGAAATATTTATTTATCCAGGCATCTAACTCTGTAATTACATCATCTTCTAGTTTGAGAGGCATCCTTGTATATCTTTGTCTTGGATATTGTCTCATACATCAGTGTATATTGACCACATCTGTCTTTATGTACTTCTTCTACAGCTAGAACATTTAGGTACTTCATATGTTAACTAGAGTATTTAATGAAGATAATATCCAAGCCTGATGGAGATCTTGGTTGGCTCTCTGGTTTTGGTAGAGCTAGCGTGACACAGGGCTCCCTCCAATGGCTACCGGTTGCATATCTGAATTTAATCCCTTCCATCTTCTTTGAGATGACCTGATCTAGGTTGATATTTTCTATTTCTTCTCATTTGGTAAGTACTCAGGAGGAAATGATGTCCAGGGTTGGCCTGATAAAAGGTTTAAGGAAACTAAAAATAAGTTCTCTTCTATAATTACAGTATAATTCCCTTGACCTGTGATTAGCGGAGTATACAAGCCGTTTAGATAGTGAAAGGAAACTTTATACAAAGCATCCTATTCATGTCTTAGAAACGGCTCATATATTTTACAGATATTACTATTGTTATTATACCCATTTTACAGAAGAAGAAACAAAGTCTCAGAGATTAAATGAGTTTGTGGTGCAATGGAAAGAGCTTTGGATTAGAAGTCAGATGTTTGGGGGGGCAGCTGGTTAGCTTAGTGGATTGAGAGCCAGACCTAGAGATGAGAGGTCCTAGGTTCAAATCTGACCTCAGACACTTCCCAGCTGTGTGACCCTGGGCAAGTCACTTGACCCCCATTGCCTAGCCCTTACCATTCTTCTGCCTTGGAAGCAATACACAATATTGACTCCAAGATGGAAGGTAAGGGTTTTTTGGGAAAAAAAAAGAAAGAAAAAAAAAAGTCAGAGGTTTGACTCTCAGGTTTGCTGCATACTACCCATATCATCTTAGTTCAAATCACAGCCTCTCTGGCCCTGTTTCCTCATCTATAAAATGAGGAGGATCCATTCCATGGACTCTGGGGTCCTTTCCATCTATAGATTTATGGTGCTATAACCTTCTTAAAGCCAGACAACTAGTACATAGCAGTATACTTAGCCAATCCTCAAACCCTTAAACAGTGATGTGCTATAAATGTTTAGCAACCAACTCTGATGCAATAATGGTTACACCTATTAAAGTATATATATATATATATGTATATACATATATATATAATATAGAACATATTTTAAAGTTTAATCTGCAGGATTGACATTTTCTTCATCACTTTCTTAAATCTAGAAAATAAACCAAATAAATCATGGTTTGTTGCATTTGAAAAATGTTCTGGATCTGGAGTCAGGAGTTCAAATCTGGCCTCAGACATTTGCTTGCTCCAGAGGCCATGTCATTTAACACTGTTTGCCCCTATTTTCTCACCTATAAAATGAGTCAGAGAAGGAAATGGCAAACCACTCCAGTATCTTTGCAAGACAACCCCAAATGGGGTCATGGAGAGTTAGATACAACTGAAATGACTGAACAACAACAACAAAATGAACATTGAACAATCAGTTCTTGTGAGCCAGTTCAAGCTGTCTTCATCACTGTCCTTAAACAAACCATTCTTCACTAACTAACTGATTTAGGTAAATGATGAGATTAACGATTCTATTTGTTTTTCTTATTCAGGAATAGCAACTTAGGGAAACATTTTATCAAAGTGGGAAGAAATTGATATAAACAGTTATAAATCCAACCTAAATCAATAAGCATTTATTAAATAACTGCAATATACCAACTATTGTGGTAGACCCAGGAGATACAAAGATTTACTATAAAAGTCCTAGCCCTAAAGGAGATGTAATCCTAGCAAGATGGGAAGAGAAGAGATGGGAATAGAGAGCTGAAGAATATGGACAAAAGAAATAATAAATAAAACTGTAAAATTCAGAAACAATGACAAAAGAACAGACACAAGTCTGACACTACTGCCCTATTAATAATTTATACAGATAAACAAACTTTGATTTGAATTGAATTGAAAGGGGCATGTGGAAAAAGTAGTACAAAAATGACATTGTGGTAAGTGTTACCAGAAAATGAATTTGTGATTATGGTTGAATTTCACTTAAGTGAGTAAGATTATAGTTAGTGGAGTGGCAATTGTTTACATTTAATAGGTGTTGTAGAGGCAAAAGTGATGGACTTTTGGTCAGGATGACTTCTGAAGACCTTTCTAGCCCTATATTTATACGCTGCAACCCCTGAGGATTTCTCTTTCCTCCATTGTAGCTGATTGATTTGGAAACTGCCTCATGCCCCTCACTCCAAAGATGGGGTTAGGTACTTACTGATCCAGTCCACAGTCTATTTTATATAGACGGCCACGTTTGAGGAATTTGCTTATGGTGAATAGGGTTGATTGTCAATTGAGAAGATCTTTTTTGTGATCTCCTTTCCCTAATTTCCTCCTTTGGGTATTTTTATCAGATGACTTAGAGTAGAGGTTCTCAAGCTTTTTGGTCTCAGCCCCCCTTTAGACACTTAAAAATTATTCAGATCTCCCCAAAGAGATTTTGTTTATGTATATTACAATCTTTCAATATCGATTACATGACAAATGAAAGCATATTAATGGTAATATGAAAATAAAAATCTTCCATCCCCTGAAACTGTCTCAGGGACTACATTTTGAGAACCACTGACTTAGAGAGAGTAAAAAAGGGACCCTGTCCAACAACTGAAGGCAAAAAAGGGAGCAAGGTCTATAGAAACCCTGGCTTTTAGGGAGATCACTCCAGGAAAATGATTCCAAGGATCTAATTTATAAATAGAAGCCAGTAAATTGTATGCTGACTGAGAACAACAGGAACAATGAATTTCTTTTTGTCACTCATCCTTCAAGATGAACTTCACAGTCTTAACTCCTGAGAACTCTACCGAGAAGTGAACTTTTGGAAAATTTCAATATTGCAAGTGAAGGTCTTAAGTTATCTAAAGTTAAAATTCCTCTGCTCCCTTCTCCCCTTTTCTCCCCCCCCCCGTTTCTCCCTACCCCCCAGTAGCCTGCAGTAAGATAAGGGCAAAACATTTCCAAAAGTCCCACATGCAGTTTGTGGAAATGTCTTCCATCCTAACTTAAAACAAGTTAGAACTGTAAAAGTCAGGGGGAGGGGAAGACAAAATGAAGGCAGATCATCTTTGAATACAGACTCTTCTCTCACATCATAAAAGTCAGCATCTTGAAATAAAACCAAGTCTCAGCTCACAGCCAAGTGGAGCCTGTGGGTAAAGAAGAGGCATCAAACAAAAGATACCAGGGCAATGATTAAAAAGAGAGAGAGAGAAGGTTGCTGCTTCAGACAAAAGCCCCCTGTAACACTAGCAATCCCTTACTCATCACTTCATAAATAATCCTCCCCAATGATCCACAGATTCTTTTTGTCTATAATTTGATGCCAAAGACCTTTTAAATTTGACTGGGGTATTCATCCCCTGACTTAGTGTGAGGGAATGATCACTGGAAACCAAAAACGATCCAGGATGATATTCCCCTCCCCCCCCCCTCCTCCAAGTCACTGAAAGCATTCTTATCATTGGACATTTGTTGATAATGTATATAGAACAATTTCTACAAGAGGAAATTAACATTGAAAGACATCAGAACTCTGATCCATGCAGGAACCAGTTATGACTTTAGAGGACTGAGAGTGACACATACCTTCCTCCATGCTGCAAAGAAATAGTCAAATAGGGTGTGGAATGAGGCATATGTTCACCGAGAGCAGATGTGTTGACGTCTTTTCTTTTTAATTGTATTTATCATTGGATCATAGATTTAGGGCAATTGAGCCCAACTCCCTCATTTTACATGCAAAGAAACTGAGGGTCAGTGAGTTTAGGAGACAAGTCTGCGGTCACACTGTTGTTAAGTGTGGGAGCTCGAATTTGAGCTGGTCTTCCTAAATTCAAGTTCAGCATTCTATCCACTGTGACACTTCATTGTTACAAGGGAAGACTTTAATGGAGGTAGGGATAATTGTTGGGAAGTGAATATTAAAAAAATTAACAAAACATTTGTTTGAAAAAATGAAGTAGCTTGCAAACCTTTAAGTGCTGCATACATAGAACCCATTATAATTATTCTCACCCTCATTATTAACACTCCAAAGATGATAGAAGAGGAAGAAAGCAAGTGATTTCTTTGTTTCTAATTGTTGCAACAGAGTCCCTCATTACAGATGGCATCATACTTATCTTTGAAATTTGCCCTGAGGATCTCAGCCATATCTGGGCTTTTAATCTGCCATGAGCAGAATTGGTAAATTGTGGGTACATATGTTTTTGGTTATCCAGGGGGAGTGAATATTAAAAATAAAACCTAATCCAAGAAGGAATGTAAAGCCATTCTCTTCATGCCCTGTTGAAATGTCATGTCAGTACTTAAGAATTCCTTTTGCCACTAAATGGACCCAGGCCAGATACTGAGTCAAGGACCCTTAGCCCTTTTGTTATCATTGCTTTCCCTAGTGAATCTGCAAGGGGAATATAGCCACAATTTTCCAAGGTACGGATGGTAGAGATGATAAACAATTTCTCCAAGACTGACAGCAAAACTCCTTGTCATTAGGGGAAGCCACACTGCGGTCTTTATGTCCTGAGTTTATAGGGCATGTTTTGACAGAAAGTGGATAGAATTTAAGCATAAACATGCTTTCCTTCTTTGGATTCTTTTACACGAGTGAAAGAAGAAGACGTGTTTCATAGTTATTGGAGGGTTTTTTTTTGCCTTTTGGAATTAGGACAAAAGGACTCAAAATATGTATTGTAAGAACCATAAGCCAAACCACAATTTACATAGCAGTTCATTTGTCCAGTGTATTCCTTTAGTCATCTCTCACTAATCAATCAGACTTTTAACATCCATAACATCCATAAATTAGTTCTTCACCCACTCAGTTATTCCTCACTTTTAAGGCATCTCTCTCTCTCTCTCTCTCTCTCTCTCTCTCTCTCTCTCTCTCTCTCTCTCTCTCTCTCTCACTCTTTCCCTCTCCCTCTCTCCCTCTCTTCCTCTCTCCCTCTCTCTCTCTCTCTCTCTCTCTCTCTCTCTCTCTCTCTCTCTCTCTCTCTCTCTCTGTCTCTCTGTCTCTCTCTGTCTCTCTCTCTCTCTCTCTCTCTCTCTTTCTCTCTCTCTCTCCTCCTTTTCTTTCCTTTCTCCCTCTCTTTTTCTGTCCCTCCTCTATCCATTTCTTTCTTCTTCTCCTCCTTTCTTGCTCTTTCTCTTCCTCCTTCTCATCTCTCTTTCATATTAGATTTTAAATATCCACATAGTTTCTTATTCATTTATTCTCTCCCTGACAATTCCAATTGCTTATTGAACCCTATGGCCCCTATTGATGTGGTTTGCTCACAGTTCTGTGGATGAACACATGCTTTGGGGAAACGAGCCTTTCTAAGTTGGATTGATTTCCTTCATTGTACAATTGGCTCCTATTCTCAGCATTTTATTCTTTTCCTGTGATCTTGTTTTAAAAATTATTTGTGAAAAATGTGCCCAAATTGGTGGAATGAATAAGGATTTGGATACATCTGGAAGAATGGATGAGCCCTAAATAAGTTCAACATACATGAGCTAAGACCAAATGATACTATTTGATAAGCACTTATAAAAACAGGCATGGCACTTGTAAAATGTTTTTCCATCAAGTTTTCATTTGTTTATTGTTGCTTTATGGTATTCCAAATTGCATAAAGCTATTTCAAACATGTATGATACACATATAAGCAATCTCTAGATAAGAAGAAATCTGGCAAAAACATTCATTGGGTCAGCCAGGGGAAATGCTTCCTCCAGTGACATGGTCTGGGGGCTGCTGCCTCCGGGGTGTGGGGCTTGTCTTCATGCTCATTGTCATGGGCCTCCCATTAATTTATTACTATTATTACTTTTAAAAATGAGTAACAGAGTTCATAGTGTCTGTTTTAATAATAGTAAAGTCAAGGGCTCTCAAGAAAAACAGTTATGGGGCCAACGTTCTGCTCGTGTGATGGGAATGAGACAACAGCAGCACAGGACCCAGGCCAAAAGGTATAGAATCTCTTAATTTTCTTCATTAGCCTGGAGAATTTCTGGTAGAGTTAAGGCGCCATCCACACAGACAGGGTTATGTCTGATAGACATTACTTATGACAGTGCTTATGAAGAGAAAGAACAGCTGAAGCAAGATTCTCTAGCTAGCTTTTAAAGTATCCCCCAGCTACAAACTCAGAAGAACAGCACTATTCCATTCTCTGGGCAACTGGATCATGGTTCTGCAACTCAGATTTCCTTACAGATTGTTGGCATGCATTCGTAGTATCTATGCATTATTTATGTGGCATGACTACCCTAATTTTGAAGAATCTGTGGAAGTGTGCCCATACATCAGTTTAATAGGATTTTTGCTTTTGAAAATGTTCTTTCCATAATGATTTCTGTTTCCCCGAGCCACCCTGATTTGAGGTATACTCCATAGTTCCTAGAATACTTGAGATCATCTCAAATGCTCATTATTTCTAATTGTTTGATACCCAAATGTGTAGGGCTGAGCTCACTCTAGGCATCAGCCAGAGGAGATGAGATTTTTCTTCCTTCGTCTCAATCTGCTCTCTTCATTCTCCTAAACAAATATGCAAGTTACACAATCAGTTCTCGTAGCCAAAGCTTGAAACCTGAATCTATTACTGAAGTTTGGCATTGTTATCTGGAATACAGTATGCAGCTCCATTAATGATGATGATATCATTGATGGTTGGGGCACCTGAAGATAAGGGAGAGGGAACAGCTGGCAATGGGAGGTATTGGGAAGAAATGAGAACTGGTTCCTATCTTGCTACTCAATTTTATGATGCTTTAGTATCTTCAAGGTACCTCAATCTCTTTGTTGGCCAAAGTTAATCTGTGTAGTGGAAGTGATCGGGGAAGACCCTGATTTGCTGGACTGGAATAACTTCTGGAGCTAGATTGAAATTCTAACTTCTTACTGAGGGTTGTAAGTCTTGGTGGAATTGAAATAAAAGCAAAGGGGATCAGAATATCTTTCCAAGGATAGTGTAAGGAATTCCTAATTGCTTCTGGGATACAAACAAAGCCCACAGCTTTCAGCAAGAAGCCTGAGCACATGTCCAGTTTCTTGGGAGATGTTAAAAGTCTAGAAAATCTAGAATTTTTCCTGATCATCCCTCCTAGATCTGTTAAAACACTGATATGGGGGCAGCTAGGGGGATAGAGTACCAGACCTGGAGGTGTAAGGACCCTGTGTTCAAATCTGACCTCTGACATTTCCATTGCTATGTGATCTTGGGCAAGTTATTTAACCTCATTTATTTAGCCTCTGCCCTTTTGTCTTAGTGTAGAAAACAAGAGTTTGAACATACACATACACACACACACACCCATAAGCAAGACAACCATGGATTTCAAAGGTTGGTGATGAGAATTCTTTTTCTTTTTTCTCGTTCGCTACTCTATAAATATTCTTGTTGATCTCCATGTGTGACTTGAGGGAGTTGATGAGAGCAAAGGCACATACAATTGTTCATTCCCAAGGTAGCAAATCTTCATTTTCTAAACAGATTTCCTCAATACCCTAAGAAGATGGACCTCATTATTGTATTCATTTTGCAAATGATTATTGAGCACTGGGCAAAGCAGAAATTAAGGGCTCACTTTTATTTAAGACTTTCAGGTTTACATTGCACACGTTTTCTGTCTCTTTCCATCACTAAGACACAGTCCTTGCTCAGAAGGGGCTTCCAAACTTCTAGAGAAGGATAAGATGGACACAAATAAAATACGAAGTAGAATGTGATAAATATATGAGAGCAGTGTGATCCAAGGGAAAGAACCCTGGGGGAGCCACAGAATCTGACTTGATTCTAATGTTACAGATGAAGTTATAAAATGTCGAAGCCTTTCAAGAATGAGATTGATGCTTCTCTTTTCTTTCTAAACTCAGTGTTTCCAAGGATCCTGTGGACACACCTGATGTCCAGTACAAAGCACTTAACTGACGAGAATTTGAAAGAGAAAGCTGGCCAAGCGAGGGGTCACCAGTGGTCCAATTGTCAGCTTACTGACTGAATCCTTGTAGCCCACTGATTGTCCCCTCACCAGGCTTGAAGCTAAGGGTAGGCTTTGGAGAGCACAGATATCTGAGCCCAAGTTAAGTCTAAAAGCATTTATCATGAACCTACTATGTGCCAGTATGCTAAGCTCTGGGGATCCAGAGAAAGACAACAACAGTAACAAAAACAAAAAGACAAATCAAGCTTTGCTCTCGAGGAGCTCATAGTCTAATGAAGACAATATGTCTAGAATCCAGTGAGCTCATGGCCTGAATCCCATGGACTTCACTGGCAACGATTTCCTTTGCTAAAGTTTCCAGTGGGTTGCTGAAATCTCAGAGACATCAACTTGCTATGCTCAGTTTTTGCCTTCTTTAAACAAAATAAACATTTATATTCACTCTCTTAACATGTTCTGGTAGAAGAACTCAAGCTAAGGTGTCAGAAGGACTGCATTTGAATACTAGCCCTGTTGCTTATAGTGTGGAAAGGGGCAAGTCCTACAGCCTCCCCAGACCTCAGTGTCCCCATCTTTAGAGTGGGAATAAGAATGCTTGTACTATGATCTCATAGTCTTGTTGTGAAGAAAGGAAAGTGATAGGTAAATATGGTGATTAGTAAACTAACATTCAATACAAGTTTCAGGAAGTAAAAATCAAATGCTAAACAAGTAATTATTGCACATTCTAGGCACCAGGCAGCAAGACTGTAAAGTAAAAGAATTTCTTTGTACTATTTACTCCCATTATCAGTGGCTATTTGTCTTGAGGGCCAATCTGAATTTACCCTTGCCTGTCATCTGACACGTGATTCAAATTCACTAATATTCTTGTGCCTCAGTTATAGAACCAGAGGTTTGCTAGGTAGCTGGCCATGCTCTTTTGGTAAGAACTTTAGTAAAACTACTTAAATATTGGCTGTTTTCTCTGAAGGAGGAGTAAGAACATTCCTTCTGTCTTCCACCTGGCTCAGACTGAACTGACTTCTGGATGAGGGGGCTGGAAGGAACATGGCATGTTATAGAAATGCAGATCCTGCCACATCTGCTAAGTGTCTCATAGCCCTTTGTGTTCTTTGTCACTGAGAAATTCTGCAGTCTGAGAAAGAAGCTATTAACTGGGACCTTGCTGTTAAAGCTATCAGAGAGGTTTGCTTCTTCTCATTCTGACATATTTTCATTCCTCCATCTTGTTTCGCTCTCGTCCCCTCTTGGTTCCTCTCTTCCCTTGCTTTCCCCCTCCACTCCAAGTCCCTTTGTTATCCAGGCTCAAAATGTAGTGGCCATGCATGGGTTGATTCCCCTGCTGATCAGCATGGAGGCTTTGACTTGTTCTGTTTAGCCAACCTGCTCTGGTTTGCCATTTCTTGGGCAGCCTGTCCCTCTCCTCCTCCCTCTATTGGGGACTCTCTATATTGGTGCTAGATTTTGTGTGGATATTAGATCAGCTTTAGTCTGACTGTAGCTCATAATTCCTGAACATCAGCCATCTCCCAGGCTCAGTCTCCCCAGCAGCAGGGATTATAGGGTAGGAACCAGTACACCTGGCTACTAGGGCTTCTTTCTTTCTTCTTTCTTTTTTTTCTTTTTTATTATCATGCAAAACACACTTCCATATTGGTCATTGTGGTAAACATAACCAAAACCCCAAAATAAAACCAAATATACATTGATGTTAAGACGACTCCAACAGTTCTTTCTGTGGAGAGCATTTCCCATCATAAACCTTACAGAATTATCTCAGATCGTTGCATTGCTGAGAGTAGCCAAATTTTCACAAATAATCTCATCCAATAATGCTCTGATTGAGTACAATGTTTTCCTAGTTCTGTTTATTTTGGTATACATCACTTCCCACAGATGTTTCCAGCTGTGTAATTAGAAATCTTGTACCTTTGAACTACATTACCCAGCATCCCTTTCCTCTTTCGTCCCCACATTGCATCCTTAACGCTGTATTGATATAGTTGTAGGTAACCCCCCCCCCCCCATCTCATGCTTCCTCTTGATTTTCATGGTCTGGAAAGCTCCTCTTTTCTCAAGATATCACTTCCTTTACTTTGAGTTATAAAGCATATAAAATATAATACTTGGAATATTTGGATATTAATTTTTAATCTTACACATCTTTTTCTGAAATCATGTTGCTTATTTCTTATAGCACTATAGTATTCCATTACCAACATCTACCACAATATGTTCAGTCAATTTATGGACATCACCTCAAATTCCAATTCTTTGCCACTACAAAAAAGAACATCTATAAATATTTTTGTACATGTGTATCTTTTCCCTTTTTATTATCTCTTTGGAACACAGAATCAGTAGTGGCATTACCTTACCGGGAGAGTATAGACAGTTGAATAGCCTTTTGGGTATAGTTCCAAATTACTCTCCAGAATGGTTGGATCAATTCACAACTCCACCAACAATGCATCAGTATCCCAATTTTGCCACATTCCCTCCAATATGTACCACTTTCCTTTGCTGCCATTTTGGCCAATCTGATAGGTTTGAGGTAATACCTCAGTGTTGTTTTATAAAGCCTATTTCTTAAGGAAACAAAGAGGTAACTAACCTTTTTCTTTGGAGCATTATAATCTCTACTAACTATACTACAACCAGTTGAATAGTTTGTAAGTTTGAAAATGGAAAAATATGGAGGAATTGTCCAGTTACATTGGCTTATTTATTATCACTCATATATGAGCCCCCCTCCTCTCCTGTCTTTGCATTGACTCTCTATCCCCATGTATGGTATACTCTCACTCGTCACCTCTCATTTCCCTTAAGACTCAGTTCAGGGGACTAATGTTATCTTGTTTCTATCTATATATTCACATGTTGTCCCCATCATTAGAATGAATATACATTGTTTGAGAGCCGGAACTCTTTTCACTTTCTTTTTTATCCCTAGTGTGCTACACACTTAATGATGAACAAAAGTGGAGAAAATTACAACCACAATTACAACCATTTTGACTGAGTGTATTACAAATCTAAATCTCCTCTACTGGGCCCTCATTTCTGCCCAGCAATCGTACTATACGTGCCTTATGGAGTTGCTATCCCACTCTCCACAGTGACTCTTCTGACCCCTGATGGCTTCCCTTCCTCCCCCTCAATTTTCTCAGCTGAGAAATTTGGCTCCTATTTTACAGTGAAATCAGGACATTTGCCATGAACTCTCTTCTCCCTCTTCCTCATGTCTTATCACTCAAGGCTCCTCCTTGATTCCTGTCTCATATGATGAAGTAGCCTTACTCCTTACCAAAGCACTACTTGTTCAAGTGATGCCATTCCATCACATCTCTTCCAACAAAATTTCCCTTCTGTCATTCCCATTCTTTCACTTATTTTCAATGCCTCCCTCTCCATCAGGACACTTCTTATAGCCTACAGGCATGCCCATGTCTCCCCTATTCTAAGGAAACAAAATTTTTAACTTGATCCATCCTTGATATCACCTTTTGTGTCTTTTGTAGCTAAACTTCTTGCTTGAAAAGTCCATCTACTATAGGTATCTCCAATTCCTCTCTTCTTATTCTCTTCTCAACCACATGCAATCTTACTCTCAACTTTATCATTTGGCTGAAACTGCTCTCTCCAGAGCTACTACCAATGCCAAATCCAATGGGCTATTCCCAGTCCTTATTCTCCTTGACCTCTCTGCAGCCTTTGATACTACAGATCACTCTCTCCTCCTTGATATGCCTTTTTCTTCAAATTTTCTGAATACTACTCTTCCCTGGTTTTCCTCCTTTTCTGATTTTTTTTTTCTGTTTCCTTTGCTGGATTCTGCTCCAGATCACTCCCTCTAACAATAGGTGTCCATCAGGGTCTAATCCTGGGCTCTCTTCTTCCATTATATACTTCTTCATTTGGTGACCTCATCAGCTCCTGTGGATTTAATTATCAACTGTATGGTGATGAGCCTCAAAACTACCTTTCCTGAGCTAATCTAGTGTGATGCTACCTCAGTTTTCATTGATCTGTCAATTTGCAAAATCCCAAACTAGTGAAAACAAAGTAAAAAATTTACCTATGAATAAATGTAAATCCAATGAATTCATTCTAGACACTCCAAAATCCATACCAAAATCACATTTTATAGAGAATGAATATAGTGTTTAATACTAAAAATGATAAGAAATTAATATAAAATGAATATAAAAGACTAATGTAAAGAATAAATGAACATTTAACATGTCATTTGGCATATGGAAGACACCAAAGAGGAAAGAGAGAGGTTAGTGTTTGGAAGGGGAATTCCCCTCCATAAGGATTTTAGATATCAAGGCATTATCTGGAAAGTCTTTGGATAGAAGCTGACATATAGGAGGAGTTGTTAGCTTCATTATGTCTCTCTTCTCAGCTGAGCTACTAAGGGGGAATTTCTTTTTAAAAAATTTTTATTTAATTAGTCAATTTAGAATATTTTTCCTTGGTTACAAGAATCATGTTCTTTCCCTCCCCTCCCTCCATCCCTTCCTATAGCCGACGTGCAGTTCCACTGGGTTTTACATGTGTCCTTGATCAGAACCTATTTCCATAGTATTGATGTTTGCACTAGGATGATCATTTAGACTGGGGTCCCCAAACTTTTTACACAGGGGGCCAGTTCACTGTCCCGCGGACTGTTGGAGGGCCGGATTATTAAAAAACAAAAGCAAAAACTATGACCAAATCTGTACACCGCTGTCTGGGATAGCTGAGGCTGCAGCGCTGGCTGGGATGGGCCTTTCACACCTTGCACAGGCCCATCACTGCCACCACTATACCAGGCAGCAGTATACACAGTGCAGAATCCCCTCCTCCAGATCACTGCTCACTATGCTGACATCTTCCATTGTGCAGCCACATAATCCTTTGCGGGGCACCTCATTCTCATTCAGTTACTCTCAGAACAAGGAGCCACGCAAAGGATTATGTCACCGGAAGTAGTACTGTATGTGAGTGACGCTGTGTTTTGCAGTGCCACCAGATACTGTGCTCCTCTCACTGACCACCAATGAAAGAGGTGCCCCTTCTGGAAGTGCGGTGGGGGCCAGAGGAATGACCTCTGGGGGCCACATGTGGCCCCGTGGGCCTTTGTTTGGGTACCCCTGATTTAGAGTCTATATCCTATGGGGAAATTTCTATTTGACTGAAATGAGATATCTCATTCCCAATGAGAGAACTCATTTATTTTGTATGGTCAGGTATATATTCTCCTCCCTATGCTTTATCTGATTTTTGTTTTTACTATCTGTATGGATAAATGAATTTATTTGCTTTTCACATTTGATAAATTAGCATCAAGGTCAAGTGGACATGTTGACAAAACCTGAGGCAACCAATGAAAACTGAGACAAATTTTTCACAGAAAAAATGGAGGAAAACCGAAACTGACGATATCCAATGTCAACAAAACCCGAGGTATTACTGGATCTCTTTCAGATGCCTTTCAGATGTCTCAAACTGTTTTTGGTGACATCTTAAGATCAATATGTCCAAAACACAGCTTATTATGACCCCCTAAAACTTCCCCAATCCAAAAATCATCCTCCAGTGCCTCAGGCTAACATCCTAGAAGTCCTACAGGTCCCCTCACTGACTCTTACCCCCCATAACCTATCTGTGGCCAATGCCTTCCAATTTCACCTTTGCAACATCTCTCAAATATACCCCTTTCTCTCCTCTGATGACATTTCCACCACCCTAATGCACACCCTCATTACCTCACGCCTCAATTATTGCCACAGCATGGTAGTGGGTCTCTCCCAATCCCCATCTCTCCTACATTCAGCCACTAAGGTAATTTTCCTAAGACATAGGTCATATCATATCATCCTCACTGCACCCAATTCGATAAATTCCAGTGGCTCCCTCCTGCCTCCAGGAGCAAATACAAGATGCTCTGTTTAGCATTCAGAGTTCTTTATAAATGAGGCCCCTGTACTATCTTTCCAGGCTCCTTAGACTTTACTCCCCAATATGAACTCTTTGATCCAGTGACAGTGACCTACTGGCTGTTCCCTGAATAAGGCTCTCCATCTCTAGGCTCTGGTTATTCTCTCTGGTTGTTTCCTCTTTCTGGAATATTCTCCCTCTTCCAGTCTGATATTGAGCTCCTTGACTTCTTTTAAGTGCTGGCTAAAGGCCCACCTTCTGCAGGAAGTCTTCTGCAACCCTCCTAAATCTAATGCCTTTCCTCTGTAATTATTTCCCATTTCTGTGGCACATAACTTGCTTTGTGTATATCTGTTTGCATGTTGTCTCCCCTATTGGAATGTGAGTTCCTTGAGAGCAAGGACTGTCTTTTGCCTCTTTTTGTATGCCTAGTGCTAAGTGCTCTTGATGGTCATTTAATCTTTACAGCAACCCTGGGAGGTAGATGATTTTATTATCTTTATTTTACAGTTGAGGAAACTGAGGTAGACGGAACTTTAGGGGCTTGCCCAGGGTCACATCTCACAAGTGTCCAAAGCTTCATTTGACCTCAGGTTTTCTTGATTCCAGGCTCAGTGTTCTATCTATGGTATCCTTTAGCTGTTCCCTGGAGCAGGGAAAATCTAGTTGGGGGGGGGGGACATCAGTAATGGCTTCATGTAGAAGCTGGTGCTTGAGCTGTATCTTGGAGGAGGAGGAACTGATAACTCAGGAGGGGAAGGGATTTTCCAAATCTCACAGGGAGAAAGTGGCAGAGCTAGAATTTGAACTCATGTCATCTGATTCTCATACCATTCCACTTTTCCCTGCACTAAGCCCATCTCTTTATTTTCATAGATGTGGAAACTGAGGCTCAGGTCAAACAGGATTTGATCCTTTAACTCCAAATATAGCCCTCTATTCACAAACTACACTCAGCTGCCTTGAAAGAACTGAATTTATATTTAGTGGTGTTCAATCTCTGCCCTTGAGATTTCTGAATAATATATCCATATGCAGAATTTCATATTTTTCTAGTGCCACCCCACAGAGACTCCCTACACACTTTCCAATTACAGTTTCCTAGAGTCTTGTTCCCTAAGTTATTTCCCAAGGATTTTTCCTATAGTGTTTGCAACTGCAGCATCTGCAAAGAAGCCCTCACACATCATACAATAAGAGCAGCTGGGGATATGATGAGGAATATAGCTGGAATGCAGCCAGATTATGTTGGAGCACAAAGCACCTGGTTTCCCAGTGAACGGAGGTTGTAGGTGACAACCCTGGGAATAAGGAATCAGACCATGGCAAGACTAGGCAAGACAAAGAGAGGCAGTCCTTGGGAAGATTGGTAGGAGCCTGAATCCCCACTATATGGAGAGCACACCTAAGAACCTGAGCTGATTCTGAGGCCCCTACCTCAGTTTAGGCTCCCTGGGGATAGCTATCGAGATCTGGTTAGCATTAAGATTTATGGTCTTACCTTCAGGGTGGCCCCAAATGAGACTAATCTCCTAGAGGTTCTGTGGACTAAAGAAGTCCAGGAACCAGATCAGTTCTCAAGGACTGCTCCAGATAAAATTTCTGTGGACCAATGTCTGTTTCTGATCCTGAAAGAAGCCAGCCATAATATACAAATAAAAATGGCAGGCTATGTGTAGGGAGAATAAGGGGGAGGTTGTTCCTCTGGTGTTTGTTTACCTTTTTCAATTCACTGTTTTCAGGATTTTTTTCTTTTTCAAAGTAAACAATTGAAAAGATTTTTTCAAAAACCTGGATTTCCTTCTGGACCCCAGTGACAGAGATGTGGCCATTCATATCTCATGGCAAATCCAGACTTGTTCATTTGAAGACAAAGAGATATGGGGAAACAATGATAAATCATTGGTTTCCTCACCTTCTTGAATAATTTAGGAAAGTATGTTGGAGAGACAGTGTCACACCCAAGCACTTTAGTCATTGCATCCCTGGTGGCCTTTGATAGCTTGGAAGATGCTTTTGCCTTTTTTCAGCAAGACATTCATGACAATATCTTGGAACATGTCTTTCACAATTGATCAATGGGACAGATTTTGAACCATCATTAGCCCAGCATTGGTACTGTACATCCTGGTTAGTAAGAGGCTAGCTTTTCTTACACTATCTTATAACTGTTGGATGCTCACTAGAATTATGATTAATGTAGTTTCTAGTATGCTGAGGCAGCATGACCTAGTGGCTAGGGCACTAGCCATGTATTCAGAAAGTCCTACATTCAAATCCTGCCTTAGGTACTTAGTAGCTGTATGATACTGGCAAACCACTTAACTACTTTGTGCCTCAGTTTCCTCGTGTATCAAATGAAGGGATTGGACTCAGTGGCCTCCAAGATCCCTTCCAACTCTTATTCTATGAGTAAAATGTTTTGAAATAATTTTAATTTTGTCACTAGGACATTATACTTTTACTAATAAATTAATTTTTCTTTGATTAATCAATTGATTAATCAAAAATTCTGACCAATGTTAGACAGCATTTTTACCAAGAAAGTTTGCTGATAGAATCAAGATCAACACAGGGGCTGAAAAAAAGTACAAATTCTAAACAGAATGGCTATAAGAAGAGATTTAGACCATTCACAGCCAAAGCCTTTTTGGAACAAAGCCTTTTAATTTAATATTCCAAGAAAACAGGAGTCTGAGAGGAAGTAGCAATTTCTAGTTTGGCTTTTCCATATACACAGATATGGCTTCTCAGAAATAGAATGTTTTGATGATGAACACAGTACAATACTATGCATTCAAGTGGGACTCAGATGCATGTCAACTAAGTTTCTTTTTTTTAAAATTAAATTACCTTTTTTTAATTAACAAAAATCAAAGTTTCATTAATAAGTTAAAGGAGTTGGACTAGATGTTAGGTGGTGCCATGAATAGAACTGGACCTAAAGTCAGGAAGACCCATCTTCCTGAGTTAAAATTTGGCCCCAGATACTTACTAGTTGTGTGAATCTGGGTAAATCACTTAACTCTGTTTGCCTCAGTTTCCTTATCTGTAAAATGAGAGGGAGAAGGAAATGGCAAGCCTCTGGTATATTTGCCAAGAAAACCCCAAATGGGGTCACAAAGAGTAATATACAACTGAAATGTTGGAACAAGATTTTTCCCAAGTCTAATATTCAATGGCTCTTTCTTATAAGTCAGTTGAGAAATAGCAACATCCAAGTGAATTTTGGTTTGATGCTACTTAATTAAGAGGTATCATTCTGTAGTGTAATGTAGATCTACACTAGGTTAGTGTTGATTCTTAGGGATCAGGAAGACCTGTGTTCAAGTTATATCTGAGACACTACATAACAAAGGGTGAGTCACCTAACTTCTTAGAGCCCCAAGATACTTCCTAAGACTATACATAAAGAGTGATTTTGTGATCCTATTGGTAGGTAAGAATGTCCTTAAAGGGAGTTCCAAACACCTAAGAAACCATAGATCTAAATGAAAAACAAACACATAACATAAAACAAAACAACCTCATGGAAATATCAAGAAACTTTTCCTTAAAAAGCTAGGAAAATTAAATACGACTATCTCCTTTCATAGCATTTTTGATTTAGAGATTAAAGAGACTTTTATTGATTGAATAGCCTAAAAAACTAATTTTATGGAGAACTGAAGCCCAGAGAGGTTAAGGAATCTTCCTAAGGTCACACAGCTAATATGTGGCAGAGCTAGAATTTGCCTCAAATTCAGTATTCTTTCCAACATATTCAGTTGCTTCTTCATGTAGAAAGTACAAAATACCTTTGTTAGCTTCCTATTTCTTTCTTTGGCTGATACTATCTGCCCAGGCAGAATCAGGTCAGTCTGGCAAAAATGGCATATATAAAAACTAGCTAGTCAAATCCTATAAGTTTTTTTTTTCCATTATTCCTGGGCATCCCTACTCAATGGTCACTTATACAGATCTACACAACACAAGGCACTCAGATGATAGATGACATTCTTATAATGCTTTGAGATCTGTGATGTAATTCATAAACATCATTTCATTTGAGCTTCATAATGACCTTGTTCTGAAGATATCATCCCCATTTTACAGATGAGAAAACAGACTTCAATATCATAGAGACTAGCTCAAGATTAGTCAATCAGTGTTAGAGAGAAAATTTGAGCCCAGTTCTTCCTGATTTTACTTCCTGCTGCTTCTTCCATTGTTTTAATAAATAAATACAACTAACCTCTGGCTTCCATGAGACAGAGACAGAATACAGTCATATTGAAGACATATTTTCTACAAGATTCAGATGGAAAATCTAGAGAATACTTGGTGTCTCCAAAGAGCACTGGAAAGATAGGACATGCACCACAATGGTTGACGGAATTATGGTCTGAGGTTTACTTTTTAGGTGGGAAAGGCATACAACTAAAAGTAGGTCAGGATGGTTGGTAGATTACATTGTGGTACTTGTATTTGGGTAGAATGTGTTAATAAGTGACATCTGAGATGCTCTGGATCTCCTGTGGAAGCTAATCTTTTATAAATGTGATTTAATTTAAAATCTGAACATCCAAAGAAAGGGGCACTTATGGGAGATAGGGGAAGAAAGGAATGAAACAAGCACTTTATTAAGTGCTTACAATGTGCCAGGAACTGTGCTAAGTGCTTTAAAATATTATTTAATTTAATTTTGGCATTAAAAATTATAGCACATTCATTTGAATATAAAGGTCAGCCATGTAATTATACATAACATGAATACTGGACGAAGCCCTTCAAAGCTTTTAAACATTTTTGGTAAATGATGTGATCTGCTAAAAGCAATAAGACCCCAGGGGGGCTGCCATTTCTATGTGTTGTTGGAGTCACCCCATCTGTTCACTATGTAATGCAGATCTTCCTAATAAGTTCATGCTTTGAAAAGTGTAAGTTTCTCATTTATTTTTCCACGTTTGCCAAAACAGAGAAGTTTTGAGAAAGTTAGACTAGCACAATAGCTAATTGTTGCTAGGCATGCACATTTACTGTATTTGTATTGCCAGAGAAACCAAAGCCTAATATTGACTCAATGAAAATAGTGAACAACCTTAGGCCATTGGGTTCCTTATTATGTTTCCAAAGTCAAAGGCAGATGAACACAGAACCTGCTACTTTAATGCAACCTTAACCAATCTGGAGGATTTTACCCACTACCAATTCCTTTGGAAAAAGGAATCTCAGACCTTCTTGGTATACTTAGATAAGCTTGCTACTTTACAAAAATAAAGGGGGTTGACTTCTAAATAACTGATTACTTTCTTATAAGACATTTTCAGCTAGAACTTTTAGAGTTTTCTTTTTGAAAGTAACAAATCCAGGGAATTTACTATTGCACTGTTGACAATTTTATATAAATTTAGCTATACTCTTGGTCTATCATCTACATGAATAATATTGTAAACCATTGATCAAAATCATGGCCATTCTTCCTGACCAAACCAACTGTAGTGTCTTATTTGTAGTTAAAAACAACAACAAAATATCTTGGAGGAAAGAGAGGGGGCCTATTGGTTGTTGTCACATGAAATGAAAAATCTGTGGATCATAGATTAAGAGCTGGTAAAAGTGGTAGAGGTTATCTGCCTTAATCCTTTATTTTACAGTGGAGGAAGCTGAGACTGAGATTCTGGTGGAGGCACAATCTGAACCGGGGTCTTTTGGTTCTAAATCTAGCATTTTTTTTCATGCCATGGCACACTTGATTTTCTTTCTGAGCTATGAACACAAAAACTTGCAAGTTTTACACATCTATCAAAGCCAGATCCAAACTGCCAATGCTTTGTTCTCCCAATTGCCCTCTGAAAATACTACAATTATCTCAACCTGACAGTGTCACCTGGTGTCTGTCAATGAGAACTGTCTGACCCATTAGTTCTTTGCCTCCTTTTCCTTTTCTCATTACATTTCCCTTCATTCCTCCATTTTTTAATCCTTTGAAATTCAGTTCATTCTATCTCAGTCGATTTCTCTTACATGTATACACTAGAACTGCAGGATTTAAGGACCTCCAATTTCCTGGGTGCATGTTCTTCTACCAGCACTGATTTCAACTCTGTCTATATCTAAGTGATTTCATGAAATTTCATGAAAAATTTAATGCACTTCTCCCACCCCCTCCAAAAAATTATCTGATTATCAACATTTCGATAACAAACCATTTCTAATTTAGTTAGGCTGGTCTTTGGATGCCAAACTTTAATTCCTTTCAGCTTGGTACTGACCAGGACTACTACTCTGCTGGCCTGGCTCTTGAGAAGCTTGGGTCACTTCCACGCCATGATGGGAAAATCCTATGTAATGTCCCCTTTCCCACTCTTTTTAGGCTAACTCTTGCCCACTAACTATGAGAACCAGTCTAACACTAGTCATCCCAAATTCTCACTATGATAGCAGATTACTTCTGAGGACAGTTTCACAGCATTTACTTCGTTCTATAAACAAACAAAATCACTTTTCAACAATCACTTTTTTTCCCCTAAGCCACTTAACCCCATTTGGCTAGCCCTTGCCCTTCTGTCTTAGAATTAATTAGGAAATTATTAGGAGAGAAAGTAAGGGCTTAAAATTATTAAAAGTTTCATAAAGGAAGAAATCCTCTTACCCACTCAATAAAACCTCTAGCTTCAAAGATAGGCAGATATTGGGAAGAAATTTGTGCTGGACATGGAAGTGGGTCAACGTGCTCAATCTCTCTCTTGATTGCATTTCAAATTCAATGCTGTTTATCTGACAAGAAATGGTTTGGTAAAGTCCCTTTTGACAAAATAAAGTCCTTTTCTTTACTAGAGTACATAGGACATAAGAAAGAAGAATGGAGTTGAGGGATCTCTTTTGATGTACAGCACACTAATTAGAGAAAAAAGGTAGAGAGCAGTTGGAGAATAACCATTCTTGTATATATTCAGGAGTTGAAGCTTAATGAAAGATTAGGTAAAGGAACTAGATGACTTAAGATATTTGATTAAACACAGGTTTTGAAAAATGAATATTATGGTACTTGTAACTGTATTAGATGATGTGAAAGAAATGCAATAAAATACTGTTTTAAAAATCTTTCATTCAGTTAAGATTACTATAGCTTTAAGAACTAAATGTAATGTGGAAATGGTAGTTTAAACTGTTATTTAGGATATATTTCTAAGAGTGAGAATCTGAGAGAAGCTGAAGGTATTGTTTTCTTGTCATAACTGGGGAAGAACTGGAGGAGAGGGAGAGAGAAAGAGAGAGAGAGAGACAGAGACAGACAGAGACAGACAGAGAGAGAGAGACAGAGAGAGAGACAGAGAGAGAGAGAGAGAGAGAGAGAGAGAGAGAGAGAGAGAGAGAGAGAGAGAGAGAGAGAGAGAGAGAGAGAGAGAGAGAGAGAGAGAGAGAGAGAGAGAGAGAGAGAGAGAGGAGGGAGGGAGGGAGGATAGACTTTTTCTTCATGGAACTATTTTAGCAATCATTTTGTGAAGAGTTTGAAGAAAATTGTTGAAAAGAAATTTTACTTGGTTGTTGAATGAACCACAAGGTCTGTTCTCAGAAGAAAAGTTGTTTCTTCTAGCTAAAACATTGCATATAATTAGATAAGTTGGCCTTGTTACTGAATTGTTAAATTATATATTTGGTAACTAGCGTTTATTCAGTAACTTTAAAATTAATTACATATTCAGTAACTTTAATATTTTAACTACATATAGGAGATTAAGAGACTCAGTAGAGATGAGTAATATTGTTGGGAAATGAAGTTACTCCAGTTTCTTAAGTAAATAATATTTGATGAACAGGTGAGGGCTTTGAGCTTAGTTGAATAAGAGATATGTTGAAATCTTATTAATTAATGAAGAAATATACAAACATAGTCATAGATTATCCTAGAGATCAAGATGGCAAGATTAAATATGGGATCAGACAAGTAATGGGCTAAGGGATGACCTGTAAGTTAATGTAGGTGTCAGTCATTTTTCAGGTGACTCTTTCACGGAATTCACTTTAGTGATTTTTTTCCCATGGGTATAAGATTCTCAGAAAAAGAGAATGATTTTTATTACATTTGTGTGTGTGTGTGTAGCCCTGAACCTCAGAGTAATTGCTTTTTCTTTTCTTTTCTTTCATTCATTCTTTTTTCTTTCTTTCTTTCTTTCTTTCTTTCTTTCTTTCTTTCTTTCTTTCTTTCTTTCTTTCTTTCTTTCTTTCTTTCTTTCTTTCTTTCTTTCTTTCTTTCTTTCTTTCTTTCTTTCTTTCTTTCTTTCTTTCTTTCTTTTTTTGGTCTAGAGGTCTTTGCTAAGTTGCAAAGCTCAGTATTGTCAAGACAGTGCCCCAGATTCCTTTTCAAGTTTGATCCTGTGTAGACTACATCATAAACCACACAGTATAATAACACTTTTCTTTATGGCTTGGCTTCTAGACACAGTGGTAAACTCAAGCTAGGCGAGATAGAGATGATTTAAAAAAATACTTCAAATTGCTATCTCTATAGGAGTGAATTTGATATTTATGGATAATACCACGTTAAAAGAAGAGTTGCTACTCAAATGGCCAAGTAAAACAAAATGTTTTAACTTGATCCCTCATTCCAGTTTGGAATACCCCATGGGGTGATCCCTGAAATTAGGAACAGAAGACCAATTCATTATACACTATACTCTGTTTCTAGCAGGATTCAGAGATAATTATGTCTAGATGATCCTTCATTCATTTTTTTAGGATTGAGGTAAAAAGCTACCTCAATTTTTTATGATCATAGAATTGTGGATGTAAAGCTTGAAGGGAACCTTAGAGATCATCTCTTTGAACCTTCTCATTTTATAGATAAGGAAATTGATCTCCAAGGAAGTCAAGCAACTTGTCCAAAGTTATAAGGGCAGTAAGTGTTGGGGGTGAGGGTTGAAACTATCTTTAGCAGGAACACTCTTTGGGGGACAGCTGGATGAGGTGTTAATATGGTGAGACTGTTAGGGAATATTTTCTTCCTATCTAGATCCTCTTATGAATGGAGTTGAAGCTATAGCCCTCTGTCAATTCAATTCAATTCAATTCAATAATCATTTCTTAAATTCTTACCATGTACCAAGTGCTGTCCTCTTCCAAGATGACTTACTCATTTAACAAGAAAGTGAAGATGATGAATTGGATTCCCATTTAGGTCACCCTCCATTCCCTTATTATAGATTCCATCACTAGCCCCAGCCCATTTCCATTCATCCCAATTTTCTTATCAATGAAAGAATATGAATCCTTGACAACTACTGAAAAATAATTCAAAATGGTATTTCCCAATGATGGTGGGCCAATTATGTCCCCTTTATATAAGAAGTATATTTTTATCCTTGTGGAATGATTGACAATGAGGTCCTTAAATAGCCCTAATCAACTTCTTAGCCTCTTTGCCCCACTTCTAATGTGCAGCAAAGCTGATTCCTCCTCTCTTCTGCCTGACTCTATCTTTACCTGAGAACATTATCCAGAACAGCCCTAATTCTCTAGTTGATTTCAAATAGTAAGGAAGGCTTTTACTCTAGTGCCAGAGAAACCTTGCCAAAATAGAGCAACTGGTAATCCTGGGAAGGGGAATGGATAGGACATCTCTTTGCAAAGGATGACTCACGTTCTGACTCAGACGGATGTATGCCAATTTGTGATCTCACTCATGGGACTTCATGGAACACCTGGGCTTTCTCTGGAGGTCTCCTACCTAGCTAGTGACCTAGGACACACCTGTTTAAGTCTAGAGGGGACAAGCTGACAAGAGCACTGCCCCTGGTGGATATTGATATTGTCGTTAGATCAAACATAGATTATAACCATCACTTTTTTTTAAAGAGCAGAATTAATTAAGGATAAAGTTTCAATGTGGTAATCATCAAACTTCTGTCATTGCCAACGGGGAAATTTTATAATTTAAGTCATAGGTTGTAAAATGGAACAAGATAAATCTAGCAAATAGTAGTAAGTAAAAAAAATCTTTTGGGGGTAGATACTAATTTTCCCAAAGAGATGATCTTTAGGAATCTTTATGAAATTGTCTTATGAAGCTGACCTTACTCTGAAATGAGGCCTCATCATTATTAAGTATTTTTAAGAGAACAATATATTAAAAAACACTGACAACTTCAATTTTTAATTCAACCTGAAGCTCATTCTCAAAGAACAAATAGAGCCTATTAGTGGAGAAATTAAAGTTCTCATCCTTTATTTTTTTCTATCCTAGGGTACCATACAGCTTCTTAATCTTTTTTAACTTAATTGAGTAACCTGAAAAGAGATCTTTTATGCCAGAGAAAGAGTTCCTCACCTCACCAAGCCTTTCTAACTTATCCCTGCTTCTCTCCATACAAGCTAACATCCTAACCAGGTCTGAATAGGTTTCTTTTTCATCATTATTTAATTAATTAATTTAGAATATTTTCCCATGGTTACATGATTCATATTATTTCCCTCCTCTCCTTCCCCAACCCTTCCCATAGCCAATGTGCAATTCCACTGGGTTTTACAGTTGTCACTGATCAGGATCTATTTTCATATTATTGATATTTGTATTAGGGTGATCTTTTAGAGTCTACATCCCTGATCATATCCCCATTGACCCATGTGATCAAGCAGTTGTTTTCTTCTGTGTTTCTATTCCCACAGTCTCTGAATAGATTTCTTGTGAGCATTTGTCTAGGTGAGGCAGGGTGGATTTGGAGAAGATATATTGACTTTGGAATGTTCTTAATCTTCCTCCAAGTTCTGGAAGACCCTGAGAAAACTAGACATTTCTAAGGAAAACCAGATTTCTGAGATTACAGATGGGTATAATGTGCAGGAGCAGGTGGGGGTGGAGGGTAGGAGTCAGAGAACAGAGACAAACTGATGGTCTAACCAAAATCATTGAATATTTCTCATTTTCAATTTCCTCATATGCAAAATGAGGGTAATAACAGCAAATGCTACTTCAGAGGGCTGTGGTGATAAAAATCACTTTGAAAACCTTAAGTGTTACATTGTTGGAAAGTTGGCATTATTATCTAAATATCTGTCATATCTCTGTGGATCAGAAGATCTATCTTCTCCATCTAATTCTACTGTTAAGTTTACTACCTTTCTTTAAACCAAAGGCATAGAGTGTTGAGCAAGTGTACTGCAATTCATGGGTATATCTGGCCTATGTCATTGACTATGGATAGAGAAAATGTTGATTCTCTCTGTCCTTAATGTCTTATCTGTAAATGGGGATAAAATATTTATATTTTCTCCCTCCATCATTGGGTTACTTACTATAAAGAGAATACTCTGTAAAATATAAAGCATGTTATAAATGATCAATATTTATTATCATCATTGCTATTATAATTAGACCATAAGCTCCTTGAAGTCATGTATTGACATCCAATTGCATTTTCACAGTCCACATTGCTTAATGTACAACACATCTTTGGTGAATGTTTGCTAAATTTGTTGTATTTTTAAAAAAATGTCAGAAGATCCATGATGAATCAAGACAGAATTTCTGACTTTAAGGGTAAAATTGTTCCCCCAAACTTAAAATATGTAAGACAGCTCTTTCCTATAGCTACCCTCATAACTCCACGAGTTCTAGGGCAAAGATAATTTGAACTTCTTAACCAATAAAGTTTGTAGCCCAAGAAACACTGAATTGAGTGATGAGATATTTAGGCCAATCGAGACCTTCACATTGTCTCACTCTGTAGTTTTCCATGAATCTCTAAGCCTTTTGTAGATTCTTTTTCACTAATGTAAAATGTAACTTCTTCCCTTTCACTTCCTAGACTTGTCTCAATCATTACTAGAGTAACTTTCAGGTTGGCAACATAGATCTTGAACTGTAAAGAATCTCAATGACTGTCTAGTTCAACTCTCCCATTTTGCAGTAGAGGAAATGGAGACCCCTGGGGTTACTTTCCTATGGTTGCACAATTAGTAAGGATCATAGGTGAAATTCTAACTCATATTCTCAGACTCTAGAGCCAATGTTCAAGGATGTTCATTGAATCAAAATG
This sequence comes from Monodelphis domestica, assembly GCF_027887165.1. Taxonomy (NCBI): domain Eukaryota; kingdom Metazoa; phylum Chordata; class Mammalia; order Didelphimorphia; family Didelphidae; genus Monodelphis; species Monodelphis domestica. Next base: position 209,649,091 of record NC_077232.1, on the reverse strand, counting down.
CTTCAGAAACAAACTCTTCTTTCTAGATTCAAATGAGAGGACTGAAATACAGACCTACATATAACAATGAAGCAACAGGCTTATATAGTTAGAACTGCAAGAGTTAAAATAAACCTTGATGGATCACATTACTAAGCCAAGGGAGTATATCTAGTATGTATGTTTGTAAGAGCTTCTGCCCATGTAAGAGACTTTAGAGCTTTAAAATAGGATGCCCCTTTGTTCACTATCACTATATGATTATACTAGGGATGCAATGCTGGTTTAATATTAAGAAAACTATCAGCATAATTGACTATATCAATAACCAAACTAACAGAAATGACATGATTATATCATTTGATGCAGAAAAAACCTTCGACAAAATACAGCACTCATTCTTATTAAAATACTAGAAAGTGTAAGAATAAAAGGGCATTTCCTTAAAATAATAAGTCATAGCTATCTAAAGCTATCAGCAAACATCATCTGCAATGGGGATGAACTAGAAGCCTTCCCAATAAGATCAGGAATGAAACAATAGATACAGAAAAAGCCTTTGATAAAATACAACACCCATTCCTATTGAAAACACAAAAAAGAATAGGAATAGAAGGGTTGTTCCTAAAAATAATAAACAGTATATATCTAAAAACCATCAGCAAACATCATCTGCAATGGGGATAAACTGGATGTATTCCCAATAAGATCAGGAGTCAAAGAAGAATGCCCGTTATCGCCTCTATTATTTAACATTGTACTAGAAACACTAGCAGTAGCAATCAGAGAAGAAAAAGAAATTGAAGGTATTAAAATGGGCAACGAGGAGACCAAGCTATCACTCTTTTGCAAGCTATATGATGGTATACTTAGAGAATCCTAGAGACTCAACTAAAAACTAGTCAAAATAATTAATAACTTTAGCAAAGTTACTCTTTTTGTGATGGCAAAGAATTAGAAAAAATTAGAAATTAAAAATCCTCAATTGGGGAATGGCTGAACAAATTGTGGTACATAATGGTGAAGGAATACTATTAAGCTGTAACAAATGATAAACAGGATGATTTCAGAAAGAAACAGAAATACTTTAATGGACTGATGCAGAGTGAAATAAGCAGAACCAGGAAAACATCGTACTCAGTAACAGCAATATTGTGGAATGATCAACTGTAATAGGCTTAGCTATTATTGGCAATACAATGATCCAGGAGAATTCTGAGGGCCTTATGTCAAAGAATGCTATGTACCTCCAGAGAAAGAACTATAGGAATCAGTAAGCAGATGAAAGTTTAAGATTTTTCAATTGGTTATTTAGCTTCATATTTTGGGGTTTTGGTTTCATAAGATTACTCACAAAAATGAACAATTTGTAAATATATTTTGCATGATAATTTATGTATAACCCAGATTGAAACACCTGTCATCACCAGGAGGGGGAAGGGAAAGGAAGGAGGGAAATAAATTCGATCATATAACTTAGGAAAATATGTCAAAATTTGATATTTCATGTAATTGATAAAAAATACCAATATAAAATAAAAAAATAGAATATCTCTGTAGGAAGCCCCATCACAACCAGAAACCAAGAGGAACGGCCTTTTCGAAAGGGCTAAGAATATTCCCCAAGTGAAAAGTTAACTCTTGTGGCATACTGAAAACTGGACTCAACCAATAGCTGTTAGGTCACTGCCCGTGACATTGATGATATTCTGTGTCTTCACACTCCCTCAGCTGGTTTCTCAGAAAACAACAGATTGCTCTTCAAGGTCTGTGTCAGAACTTTTAAAATGAAACCAAGAAATGGGAGTTTCTTTTTCTAGGGGAGCTTTCCTGGTATATCCTTGGTGCCTCTGCCTGCCCCTCTGAGATTACCTCCATGTAGTCTGCATATCTTGCACCTGCCTGGTTTTTTACACGTTACCTCTCCATTAGAATGTAAGCTCCCTGAAGGTAAGATACTCTTTTGCTTTTCTTTGTATTCTCTGTTTCTAGGGTAATACTGGGTATATAATGTTTACTAAAAGATTATCAACAACATATGACTCCTTATAGCTTGATGCAGTACTTATGCCCTTCCAAGTTTCATGTATAGCTTACTGCTGTCCACATCCTGTGTAGGAAAGGTAAAAGCTCTTCTTTAGGAATGCCTTAGTAGGTAGAGATACAGCTTGTTATAAGGGAAAGAATGCTGGTTCTGAAGTCAGAAGATCTGGGTTCAAATGTTGCTTCTGGGTTTTTTTTTCTGGATGAACACTTCATTTGACTTCCTCCAATTTCCTCTTCTTTGAAATAAGTATAGTTGGGGTATATGGTCTCTGTGCTCTCTTCCTGTTCCATTTCCATGTTTTGTGAATTCCATGTAGTCTTGTCCCACAGGCAGGAAGTAAGAGGTCTTCTATAATTTTGAAAGGTGCTCAGTGGTTATAATTAATCTTGTTCCTCAGTTCTATTCATAAATAACATTTCTAAGTTAAACTTTCACTTCTTTATATCAATAGAATATTTTTATCACATGCAATAAATAATCACATCATATATAATCTATTTTTCTGGTTTCTTTTAAAATAGAATTGTTCAGTTTTGTTGGTGATCTAGTTCATGATAGCTTTTTTTTTTTTAAATGAAGGGTTAGGATATTTAGGGGATTTTAACATTTTGGATACTGTCATCTTTATCCCTTCCGGTGGTGCTGTAAGATTATGAATCATGGGAATCCATGAATAATATCATAGGAGATCCAAAGACAGTCATACTGGTATTAACTTGTACTGGATTGAGAGAGTCAATTGTTAAATTTTCTGTGTGAGCATTTACCCATCAGAAACAAGCAATTGCTACAAATAAGTGCTTGATTTATTGTTTTGTTGCTTATGTAGACTCAATAAGATGATAGATAAAAAGTTGATAATGCAGATTAAATTTAAAAGTGCACTTTTTCCCCCTGCAGACCCCGTTGTAAAACATTTACTAGCACACTCTTGTTCAAAGGACAATGAAAAAAATAGTGTTATCTATTACAGTATGATGGATGAAAATTGACAATAACTTGAATGTGAGAAATTGTGTGGGATGTATCAAGCTTTTGTAGGACTAGAAAAGTTGGATTGACAACATAACAAGAGTGAGGGCTAACATATCATTTGTTCCCATACTGGAATGGGAGACATGAAATGCTAATGGAATTATAGGAAAATCTTCAGTGTTGGGTAGATCTGCTTTGTAAGATTAATAAGACATAGACAAAATAATCATGATAAGAAAGCGTGGGAAGGTTATGAATTGTACAGAGGCAGAGAGTGTATACACCAGTAATATCACAAATTCATTGAAGTAGGGTCATATGATGGTAGGATTTTAGAGTTGGAAGGGATCTTAAAGATAATGCAATCTAACCCCCTCATTCCACAGATGAAGAAACTAAGGTAAACATGGGTCAAGTGAGGTGCCCAAAATTCCATTGATGCTAGGATAGATGAGATTTGAATCCAGATGATCTGACTTATACCCACTTTCCACTATACAGCTCTGCACTTAAAACAATTTTCATTTATACAGTATGTTACAATCACAAAAAAATTAGAGATTTTTTTCATAATACCCATTAGATAGGCAATTGAAGTATTAAGTATCAGAGTTCATGCTTTTGTTTTGTGTGCTAGTTACATATTGTATGAATGCATTTTATGTCCTTTATTTAGTGCATAGTTAGAATGAGAATTTTCATCAACTATAGTACTTAAATTCAATTTGTATGTGTACTTTTAAAAATAACAAAATACATATGAAGGGACAACATGATATGCACTGAGTATTTGGAAATATATATGAGAAAATGAACAAACCAATGTAGATGTATGGTGGAAAACATTTGGGCGTGGATCAGCAGAAGGAAAACCAGAAATAGTATTGTCATGGGGGTATACTATAGACCACCCGGTGAGAAGGAAGAAACAGATGAGTTTGGGAAACATCACAAATCAAGCATGGAGGTATAATAGCAGGGTGGGGGACTTCAACAATTTGGACATCTGCTGGGGCTCTTTCTCTGCCAAAATCAGAGCAGCTAACAAATTCTTGCCTTCCATAATGATAATTTCATTCTTCAAAAGACACAGGAAACAATGAGCAGGATCATTATTCCTTCCCTGATTCTATTAGGGACTACGTGGTTCATGAAAGTGGAAATGATATAAATCATAGGAATAAATGACCACTCCATCCTAGTATTAATGAGGAGAAGAATGTTGGTTATGATGGCCTGACACAGGTCATATTAGAAAAGATTGATGTTCGAAGAATCCAGAGGAAAGATATATAGGATTTTAGAGAAGGAATCAAAATAAGAATATGGAAAGTCCTTTAGAAAGTCTGAAAATATACATGATTCCAATGAAAAAGTCAAAGTGAAGCCATCTGAAGAGGACAATACAGAGGCACAGGGAATTCAATAAACAATTTAGATTTTTAAAAAGATATATAAGATGGAAGCAAAGGAAGACAAACACAAGTAATATTTAATCGAGCTCTAAACCTCAGGATGAGCTAAATTTGGCAATGAATCCTATAGAAATCACAAAATATTTTAAAAAGATATTTGGTTATAAGGAAGATTAAAGAAGAAATACAATTTCTGATTAGGATAGATGGATTGGATAATAACAGATGATGTTAATAATACAAAGCTGATGGAGAGAAGGCAGAGGTGACCAAGTCTGTTTTGCATCTACCTTCTCTACCAAAGAAGGTGACCTTCACAATAAGAAAGACAGAACAAAAAAGACATAGCAAGTAGACATCAATTATGTGAGGAGTTTGTAATAGGGCATGTAACTACTCTCAATGAGTTCTAGTCACTGGTGGCTTGAATAATCTGAGGATGAACTACACTTGATGGTTCTAAAAGAACTGGTAGGTGTGAATCCCAAGCCATTTTCAGAAATCTCAAAAAAAAATCATAGATATCAGAAGTATCACAGTCCTGGAGATGGGCATATGTTCCAATTTTTAAAAAGGCAAATTGAGAGGAGCCTTTAAACTACAAGCCAGTGAGCATGACTTTTATTCCTGGTAAGAGTCTGGAATAAAAGGATGTATTTAGAAACTGCGCATTTAGAAAAGAAGCAATGATCACTAAGAATCAGTGTGATTATATATATATATATATATACACACACATGTACATATATATTACATGTATAATATATATATCAAAAAGTAACTGAATTTCTTGCTATCTTCCTAAGATGGAATGATAAGGTCTATACAGTAAAGGCAATAATATATGATGATCAACTGTGAATGGCTTAGCTATTATCAGCAATGCAAGGATCCAAAACAATTCCAAAGGACTCATGGCAAAATGGGCCATCCACCACCACAGATTCTGAATGAAGATTTTTTTTTTATTTCTTCCATGAATTTTTCTCTAGGGTAAGTGATACATGTCTTCTTTCACAACATGATGAACAAGGAAATATGTATTATATGATAACATATGTACAGTCTATGCCCTATTACTTTCCATCTTGAGAAGGGAGGATATGTAGGGGGTAGAGAGAGAATATAGATTACAAATGTCAGAAAACTATTATTAAAAATTGTATCAAGCATATAATCTGGAAAAAATAAGAAAATTAAAAATAAAATAAAAATAAAAAAGAAAGATATGGTTTAAATAATAGGATAGCTTAGTGAATTCTGAACAGTTTAAATGATAAGACTTAAGAAATAATCATTAATTTAATCAATATCAGTTTGGAGGGAGGCCTCCAGGGATCTTGGAGCACCTTTGACTTGATTTTATTTGCTATATCTTATCAATGATTTGGATGAAGGAATTAGGGAATTTTTTCTAAATAGACAAATCTGAGAGATAGCTAACATATTGGATGATAAAGCCAGGATACAAAAAAAGATTCAATGGGCTATAATCGGGATTGCCTTGGAAAGATATGGATTTCTTATGTTTAGAAATCTTAAACTAGAAGTTAGATGGCTATTTGTCAGAAATGCTGGTTAATCCTTTTTAGGTGTGAGTTGAACTACCTAAGCTTCCTTTCCTAGCTAATCCTAGATTCTGTGAACCCTCTACCATTTCCCCAAACTATCTCTTACTCAACTGTCTTTGATAACTTGGGTCAAGCCAAATCAAGAAGCATTTGTTAAACTCTTACTTTGTATCAGCCACTGTCCTGATGTGGGTTATATTATTAAAATGACATTTTGGGGGAAGAAGTCCAGAATTATCCAGTATTTCCCTCTTTTTTTTTTTTATCAATTTGGTTCGATTTCTAGGACAGCTTGATTTGTCCTCTAATTTGAATTGTCTCCTAGAAGCTGAGGTGTATCATAGTAGTACCAGAACTGGATGACAATATATCATATAGAAGAAAAAAAAAAGTCTAAAACGAGTGTGGCTTTTTTCCTTTTAAAAATAAGCATTACCAGAAGGAATGCATACTAAGCACACAGTTTTCTATCATTATCCCACTTCCTCAATTTGATTCACGGAAATACCTCAAGCTATGTTTGAGGAATCCTCACCCCACATGGCCAGCATTCGAAAATGCACATTGGGAAATACAGCTGGATGTCTCTGAAGTTTACATATTTATAATGGCAGAAAACAAAAACCACAGATTGAAATAGAGGACATTTTAATGATGCTTCTGACATGCTTCATGATTATAGCAGAAGCCAACTCCTTAGATGTTTGGAAACACCATCCATCTCATAGACCTCATTCTTCATTAAACAATGAGCTCTGGATAATACAAGTTAAAAGTGTTAACAGTTACTACAATTAGAGAGTAACTCAAAATCAAAATAATGAGTGACAAAATGCAAAAAAAAAATTGGTTATGATCCAGGAGAGATGATTCATGAAACCTCTTCCTTATTGATATATTTTTTCCTCCCTCCTTTTCCCCCCATTAGAGGAGGCATCCCTTGACAAAAACATATATATCTACATATATAATGTATGAAACTATATCTTATTTCCATTTATCAGTAGTTTCTCTGGAGGTGGACATACACAAGTCATTCTTCAAACTATATTTCTGTTGCTGTATATAATGTTCTTTTGTTCTGCTCCTTTCACTCTTCATAATTTCATGTAGATCTTTCCATGTTTTTCCAAAATTAACCTATGCGTCATTTCATTTTAATAATCGTTCTCTGATATTTTGTGATCCATGCTCTCTCCCTTCCTCTCCCTCTCTCTTCCCCCCTCCCTGAGGCAGCTGCATGTAACCTATGACATAGATTATACCTGTGCTATCATGCAATACATATTTCCATGTTTATCATGTTGTGAAAGAAGCCATACATCACTTACATAAGGAAAAAACTCATATAGTAAATAAAGTGAAACATGGCACGCTTCCCTCTACTTTCAGACTGCATCAGTTCCTTCTATGGTAGTGCCAAGCCTTTTTTGTCCTGAGTTTTTTGAAGTCACCTCAGATCTTTGCACGGCTGTTAATAGTTAAGGCATTCACAGTTGATCATCATACATTATTGCTGTTACGGTGTATAATGCCCAAAGGGATTTGAATGTTGCTATTTGTCATGGTGGACAGGGTCATGGGACTCAATGTAAATCCTGTCTCAGAGGATTGTTGGGTGACCTTTTGCAAATCATTTAACTTTTGTCTACCTCAGTTTCCTAATTTATAAAATGGGGATAGTAGCACCTACCTCAGAAAGGTTGTTATGAAGCTCAAATGAGATACTATATGTAAAATGCTTTGCAAAGCTTGAGGTGTTACATAATACTAGCTTATGAATATTTCCACTTATTGCATTTATTGTTGTGGCTGTCATTTCAACTTGTCTTGGGTTCATTGGCAACTTTACACCCTCCTCAGTCTTCTGGAACAGGGACCCTCTGTTTGACCTGGATCTTATCTCTTTTTGATGCCCGAATGCCATGATTCTCTTGTACAAGCTCGTTTCTGATCTTCCTCCTTGTTCCAGTCCCAGCACTTTGGGTATTTAGCCAGTGATACTGTGCTCTGTAGAACCAACTGGAGAACCTTCTGGAGTAGGAATTTCTTGGCCCAAGTCACATAATATTTCTGCTCAAAAATCTACTGTGGCTCCTTGTCACCTCCCCATGTAAGCTCAAATACCTTTGCTTTCAACACACTCTGATGCACTCCTACATTTCCAGCCTTATATTTATTCTGTTTATGCTACAGATCAACTGGATTACTTTGCTCTGTCATGACCTCCCACTTTATGGTTTTACTTTTCTCTCCTTCTGGAATGCTCTCTTTCTTTTTACCTGTTGGAGTCCCCTACTCATTTTTTTAACCCTTTCCCTAACTCTTACTATCAGTTCTAGGATAGAAGAGTGACATGGGTTAGGCAATTGGGGATAAGTGACTTGCTCAGGGTCACATAGCTAGGAAGTGTCTGAGGTTAGATTTGAACCAGGTCCTTTTGACTCCAAGTCTGGTGCTCTATCTAATGGGCTACTCAACTGTCCTCTCTACTTATTTTTTAAAGCCCAAGTCAAATGTTCTCCCTTGGATCATTATAGGTTTCATCTCACCCCCATCACAGCACTTTTTATTCTGAAACTCTCTAATAGGCTTACCACAGTAGTTATCTGTAGACTGGTCTTATCCCTCTGGCTGTCAAATAGGTCAGACCATGTCACTTCCCCTACTTAATTAACTCCAGTGATTCCCTGTCACCTATAGGATCAAATATATAATACTCTGTTTGTCATTCAAATTCCTTTATAACCTCTCCCACACCCCTACCTCATTTCCTACCTTTTGAGTATTCTTATATCTTACATACCCCCCAATATTCCTTGATCCCAGGTCACTGGTGTCCTTGCTATTCCTTGAACAAGACATTGCATTTCCTGACTCCAGGCATTTTCACTGGCTGTCCCCCATCCATGGGATGTTCTTTTTCCTCATCTGTGCCTCCCTGCTTCTTAATTCGACTATCTTCCTTCTTTGGTTATCTCCATTTTATCCTATATAGGACTTGTTTATACATAGTTACTAGTATTTGACTGTGAGCTCTTTGAGGGCTGGGTCTGTTTCTTTTTCTTTTTAACATTCTTTGTAGCTCTAGCATTTAGCATAGTGTTTGGCACATAGGAGGGATTGGAAAGGACTTCCTGTAGAAACAGGAATTGTATCTGGGACTTGAAAGAAGCCAGAGAAGTCTGGAGGAAGAGATTCAAAATGTGGAATGGGATTCCTAGAAGGGCAAGAAAGAGTGGATTTCTCCTTACTAGAAGTCCTAAGGCTGGATCACCAGTCTTTGTGGATCAGGTATGGTATAGATGCATTCTTTTTTTTTTTAGTTAAGAGTTCAAGTAGGTGGCAAGCTGAGGTCCCTTTCAAATTTGAAATATTATGATTCTGTGCCTTTCTGTAAATGAACTTATAATGTAATGAGGGTAATAAAAGGTGTTTGAAATAACTATAAATTCAATGAGAATACAAATGCTTTTGAGAAATTGAAATAAAGTATGATGTGTACCAAGGAAGAATAGATTGTTTCTACCTGAGGGAATCAAGGATAGCTTCATGTAGGAAGTGACATTCAAGCTGGGTGTGAGTAGAATGTGGCAGTAGGAGATATAGGGGGAGAGAATTCCAGGTATATAGAATGCCATGAGAGGGGAAAGTGTGGAATTTATTCAGAGGATGATTGTTAGTTGAATTTGACTAGTGTACACAGTTTATAGTAGCAAATTGATTACCACTATAGGTATAAACTTCAGAAAGGAGATTTTTTTTCTTTTCAGAAACTCACTTTTCTAAGATCTAAAAGCGAGATATGAGCACAGTTGTCTTAACTATTCCAATAACTCTGAAAAATTAAATCAGCACCTTCAAGATTTTTTGCTGGCTTTTCCCTGTCCCCAGTAATGGCATGTTTAGCTTCTAGACTCACAAGAAGATATTTTAGAAAGCTAGTGTTATCCTTTGTTAATCATGAAATTACATAGAATTCTAGCAGATGTAGCCTGTTTCTTTATACACAGAAATGCCTCCTTTAGAGGAGGAGTCACCACCATGATTTGACTTCCACAGTTTTAGATGGACTCTTGCTTTCCCTTATCTCATAGACTCCCCCTCTTCCTTTAAGATGCAACTAAGGAGCAACTTTCTACTTGAAGCCTTTTCTGAAATCTTCCCTACCCCCAAATAGTATCCTCATTACCTTGGATTTCATTACTTCATAGCTCTTCTATTTATTCTCTATATATTTCTTCTATATAAACTTGTCTTTATATTTATTTTGTATGTCCTTTTTGAATCTCTCATTAAAATGTAAGCTCCTTCAGAGCAAGCATTGATTTCACTCTTTGTATTTCCATCTCCTAGAGTGGCTAGCCTAGTACTTAGCTCCAACGGTTAGAAACTGGACAAGAGGTTTCATTGGTGTAGAGGATTTCTAGGTGGGAAAAATCCCTCTAGGATTGGACTTGATGAGGCTCAAAATCCACCCAGCTTCTCTGATATAAAGCAGCTTGACACCTTCTCTGTAGCTTCTAGCTTTAGATAATTGCCTGGAAAATTGAGAAGTTAAATGAGTTGTCCAGGGTCACCTAGATCTTCCAGGTCTCTATCCACTAGGCCATGCTGCCTGAGTGCACGGTTGATGCTTAATAAATATTTATTGCTTGATTATTTGAGATAGAGATAGTTTGAGCATTAATTTTGTCACAAGTACTATCTCTCATAGAGATCATCTGTGGGCAGGTGGGGAGACCTTTGAACCTTTGAGAAATCTGACTAAAATGAAAAAGGAGTCTAGAGATAGCTTGTAGCTAACAATGGCAAAGAAAGAGAGGATGGAAGGAAAAGGAATAAGCATTTATATAGCACCTATTATATGCCAGGAATTGTGCTAAGTGCTATTTACAAATATTATCTCATTTGATCCTCATAACAACCCTGTAGAGGTAAGTCCTTTTATTATCCCCATTTTATAGTTGAGAAAACTGAGACAAACATAGGACTTGCCCAAGATTACATAGCTAAGAAACGTCTGAGGCTGAATTTAAACTCAGTCTTCCTGAGTCCTGGACCAGGGTTTCATGCACTGCAATACTAGCTGCCTCAGGATAGAGGGGGTTGATTGTTTTGCCCTGGGCATTAAAAAGTCTTTCAGTTGTAAAAATGTATTTATTAATTGTTTCTATAGTACTATTGAAGCCTTCTCCTTTACCCAGCCCCCAGCACCTATATTTGCTATTTCAGGGATGGCAAGATCATAATTCTGATTTGTTATACTTGAATGCAAAGGTTCTGCTCACTGACTAGTAAGAAAATTTTTTTCCTCCTCTGGGGAGGAGATAGGTAAGGATGTTGCAAACCAAACTGTTATTCAAGAAGGATCTCCTATGTCTACTTTGTGAACAAGGAGGTTGTTACTGAGTCAGGTACTTGAGTGTACCTCAAGACTAGCCAAGAGCTCTTCAGAAAAATCTTACTCTCATCTAAGCCTTTCTGAAAGATGCAGAACACACTTTCAGGTCTTCACTGGTTCCACTCATTCATGTAGTAATTTGCTGAATGTGTATAGTGAGCTATGTACAAGTCTGTACAGAATACTTAAGTGTGCTTCAGAAAAAGGAAAAATAAACACACCAAACTCTTTTACTTTCCAGGTATAAACTAGACTGTTTGTAAAAAGTGGTGACTACTATCTAGGAAAACTGAGATGTAGAAATAATAAAAAAAAAAGAAATGGAACTCAATGGTATGCCATTTATAGAGTTCTTGCAACCTAGTCTATGAAGAACACTGGATTTGGAGTCAGAGGAAAGTCTGTTCAAACTTTGTCTCTGATACTGACTCCGTGTGTGAAATTGGGCAAATCCACTTAGTCTCTCTGTATTTCTAAAATGAATGGGTTGGACTAGATGATCCCTAAATTAGTGACTAGATGTATTGCTTGCCGTTTTAGTCGTTTTGGTATTTTTTTTGGTCATATTCAACTGTTAGAGTCCATTTGGGATTTCCTTGGCAAAGATCCTGGAGTAGTTTGCCATTTCCTTCTTGAGCTCATTTTATAGATGGGGAAACTGAGGCAAACAGGATTAAATGACTTGCCCAGGGTCTCATAGCTAGTAGGGACACATTTGAACTTGGGTCTTCTTGACTCCAGGCCTGGAGCTCTATTCATTGCACAATGTAGGCTCTCAGAAACATTGTAGTGCAATGCTTTAAAAACAGAGGGCTTAGGTTTAAATCCTACCTTTCTTTCATACTTCTTACCTAAGTTTGACTTACATACATACATTTTGTGAAAAACAATATTTTATACCATTGCCAACAACAGATCAAAATAGATATATGTATGATTTAGGCATAAAGGCGGATATCACAAGCAAAGGAGAAGATCAGAGAACATTTTACCTATCAGATTTAAGGATAGAAGGAGAATTTTTGATTAAGCAAGAGATAGAAAGTGTTGTAAGATATGAAATGGATAATTTTGAATGCATTAAATTAAAAAAGGTTTTGTACAAATAAAATGATTGTAGTTAAGTTAGAAGGAAAGGGGAGACTTGTCAGATAGAGGTCTCATAGCTAAAATATATAGACAATTTTGTCAAATTTATAAGATTGCGAATAATTCCTCAGTTGATACATTGTCAAAATATTAAAAGAAAGTTTTTGGATAAATAAATCAAAACTATATATAGCCATATGAAAAAGTACCTTAAATAAATAACTATTCATTAGAGAAATGCAAATCAAAACAACTCAGACATCGTCTCACAACTTTCAGATTGGCTAAAATAGTAAAAAAGCAAAATGACAAATGTTAGAAGGGATGCAGAAAAATGGGGACACTAATATATAGTAGAACTATGAATGAGCCAAATATTTGGGAGTTCAATCTGGAATTATGTCCAAAGAGTTATAAAACTGTATATAACTTTTAACCTAGAAATACCATTATTAGGCTTATTTCCTAAGGAGATCAGAGAAAATGGAAAAGAACCTATACCTTCTAAAATAATTATAGCAGTGCTCTTTGTGGTAGCAAAGAACTGGAAACTGAGGAAATGTCCATGGGGGGGTAATAACTAAACTAGTTGTAGCATAGGATTGTGATGGAATAATACTGTGCTGTAAGAAATGATGAACAGATTAATTTTTTAGAAAAATGGATAGTATGACCCTGGGAAAGTAATTTAATTCCCATTGCTTAGCCCTTAACACTATTCTGTCTTGTCATTGATTCAACTGGTATTAATGGAAGGTAAGGGTTGAAAAAACAAACAAACATGGAAAGATCTGCATGAAATTATGGAGGGAAACAAACAGAACCAAGAAAACATGATATGCAGCAACAGAAATAATTTGAAGAATGACTTGTGTATGTCTACCTCCAGAGAAAGAACTGATAAACAGAAACAAGCAAGACATTGTTTTATATATGGATATATCTTTTTTTTTTTTTCAGATGATGCCCTTTCCAGTGCAGGAAAGGAAGGGAGGAAGACAGATATCTGGCAATTTTAATGTAGTAAACAACAAATAATTAAATAAATATAAATCAGAAAAAAGAATGGCAATAGCAGCAAGTTGACCACCATTATAGTCAATTTAAGCAAGTTTTTCAGTTTTCTGGATCTCAATGGATAAAAAAGAAGGACTTTAATGGGTTGGTCTCTAAAATTCCTTTAGGCTCTGTACTTATAATTCTTTTGCTCTACCTCAGTGTTTAAAGTGAATGAATTATTATTTTTCTTGGGAAATATTGTCATTAAAATAAAACGTATATATATATTTTGAAGATGTACTCAATGGCTACTAGATTAGCAAATAAAATATTAGCTGTACATTTGTTGGAATATGTTGATTTGGTCACCTCAAGACTGTGCTTCAAGAAAAAACAAATTAAAATGACTTTACAGCAAAAAGGTGTAAAATGGCCCAATGAGAATATTTCTGACTGCTCTCTCATTCCACCTTCCACCAAGAGGTCCATAGGTGGCACAATGGACAGGTCACTGGGCTTAAAGTCAGAATTACTTGAGTTTAGTTCTCACCTCAGACATTTACCAACTGCATGACCCTGGACAAGTCACTTAACTCTGCCTCAGTTTCTTCAACTATATTTTAGGGATAATAACAGCACCTATCTCACACAATTGTTGTGAGGATTGTATGAGATAATATGTAAAGCTCCTGGCACACAGTAGATGTTATATAATTGCATATTTCTCCCCCCCCAACCCTTTCCCACCCCATTGTCATTTATTTTTTTAATATTTTATTTTTCCCAATTATATGTAATAATAATTTTAAACATATGTTTTCCTAAATTAGAAAATCCAAAATGTCACCCCATGGTTATTTGGATTTATTGAGGATTAAAAGAAGTATTTAATATTGATATTATATTAAAACTCCAAAATGCTCCAAAATATAGGAAGTAAAAGTTAGAAAGTAAGTAATGGTAATGGCTACAAGCTTATAGAGGGCAAAGTGGGAAAGTGGCGAGTAGGTTAATATAAATAAAAGAAAGAAAAAGAAAATAAAGGTAATGTGGTAACAATGAAAAAAATTTGGATTGCCACTAAAGGAATTGGATTAAAACTTCAGCTTTGTCAGTGTGACCTTGGGCAAATCACCTCTCCATTGTGGGCCTCGGTTTCTTCATCTGGAAAAGGTGAGACTTTGACCATATGACCTTGAAGGTTCATTCTAACTATGATCCTCTGAAATTGTCCTTAGTCATGCCAATTATAATGAGAAACACTGCTTCCACCCTCCACAGTGATTTTACTTAAAGGGATTTTTGGATGTTTTCTGTCGATTTTAAATTCAATATCTGACAGAGGAACCATCTTTTGGGATGAGAAAAATCCCAAAACGAAACCAGGCACAAACTCCTCTAGTGAATGGACTGTCAGTGTGTAATATACAATTTAAATATTTCAATTGTGGTCAAATGTATGCATAACATGCACTCTGAGAGGAAGAAGCCCATCTGGGAAAGAACTTCTTGTGCTTGAGATATTGCTACATGTTAGAATTGATCAATGTTCGAAAATCAACTGCGAGTGTCAAACCAGGGCAAGAATTCATGTGAACAGCTGTGTTTCACAATCTGACCTCAGGACATTGGATCTTTAGTATTTCCATAATATGGTTGTAAAAAAATATGTCCCACTAGTCTTATTTGCTTTCCTTAATGGATAATGCTTCTGGCTTGGATCTTCATGTGGAAAAAAAGCATCTTTTGCCTCATAAAATGTTACAGATGCTGCTGTAGTAACGCACTTTAATTTTATGCTGATCTCAAAAGACATACGTGGAAAAATCCAAACATGGAGTTGGATATTTACTGTCAAATCCAGAAAATATTTGGATTCTAAAAACGAATCTCTCCCCGGCCAAACAAGCAACTCCAGCACCCCAGCATTTTCGTCCCCTTGCTAACAACGTGCTGCGTTCTTTCTGATAGGCAACTAAAACGTTGTCCCGGCAGGCAGGATTTGAACACTGCCAGCCTGGCCAAGTTTGAAAAACCACCGGGGGAGGGAGAGCCTGTTGGTCCTCTGACAAGGTTCTTAGGTGGCCAGAAGGAGTTCTGCTTGCTTCTGCTCTAGGGAGAAAAAAAAGAAAAAGAAAAGCAAGCTTCTCCTCGGCTTTGATGAAATGAGCCCCATTTGAAATCCTATCCATCAGCTCAGCAATGAAATGAATATCAGAGCTCCCACTTCCCCATTTTTTCTGTTAGCAAACCCAGGAACACATTCCACTCAAACCTTTGACATTCAAGCAAGTTGTTTACATTGCCAGCAGTCAATGGTCAGGTACTGCACCCCGAGGAGCTAATTTAGAGCCCCAGTTCACTGCTCAGTTATATCAATATTCATTTACATTGGAAGTGGGAAGCTCGGTGCCCCCTCGAGGGCAGGAAAATGAGCGAGAAGAAGAAAACGGAGGGGAAAAAAGGGGGAAGAAATCTAGAAAACACAGTCCATGACCCTTTAATGTATGAATCTCCATTTAAAGGAACGGAGGGAGGGATTGCAAAGAAAAGTCTAAGGCGGCTTAATTTCTACAAACCCATCTCTGCTGTGCTCTCAATTTCCAGTTTTATGAGTTTTCCTTTCCTGCAGTATAAAGCCAGAGGAGCCCAAGAGTTAACGAAGGGTGTGGTCAGCTTACACACAGTTTCAATTACAAACTGGGGTGGAGGCTGGGGCTGAAATTCGTCTTTCAATCACCATATGCCAATCTAACTCTTTCCAGAACACAATCTGACTGGGTAGTGGAATCACAGACCTTGTGGGTTCATTCATTCATTAAGAGATGGAGACAGAATCGAACCTTCCCTTCCATGTGCTGCCCTTTAAGGGATTCCTCCAGGGATCATTGTGGTTCCCACATTCAACTCTCTATAGAATAACATGGTCAAAAAAGGGCCCTGAATGAGCCTCAGCTAAGGAAGTCATCCGCCTCTTGCACAGTCTAGCATATACTTACAGATTGCTGGTAATTAAAGAGTTCCTACCTAAGTTACTCTTGAAGCAAACTTCAGCACTTTGTAATATTTTCCCTTCATAAAAGTCCCCAAGTATTTACAGTCTGCAAATGAGGTCATACTTTTGAAACAGGAAAGATTATGAGAGAGACAGAGGGGAGAGAGAGAGAGAGAGAGAGAGAGAGAGAGAGAGAGAGAGAGAGAGAGAGAGAGAGAGACACACACACACACACACACACACAGAGACACAGAGACACAGAGACAGAGAGAGAGGGAGAGAGACAGAGAGACAGAGACAGAGACAGAGACAGAGAGACAGAGAGAGAGAATAAGAGAGACAGAGAGTGTGTAAGAGAGAGAGATGAGAGGCAGAGAGAGAGAGAGAGAGGGAACTAGAGAGAGAGAGAGAGAAAGAGAAGGAGAAAGGAGAATAGGAAGAGAGAGGAGTGGAGGAAGGGAGAGTGAGAGAGGGAGGGACAGAGAGAGGTTGTTCATATTAACACTGCTTCCATTGAAAAAGTGCACCAGAAGGATTTTGTTCCTCATTGGTCACTTAGCAGGCTTGAACAATATTTGCCCAGTTGCTATGTAGCTAGGGGAGGCTGCCAATTCATCTCACTAATAAGTCTGAATCTGGCTTTTGCAGATAAGAATAGTTATTGTTTGAGTAAAATGCCCCTGATAAGATGCTCTCCAGTTCAGGTAAAATAGTTCTGTTTCTTTGGTGAAGTCCAGTTGGTTAAATTTAGCAAAAATGCTCCAGGCATTTTAGGCCACTGCTTCTAAGTCCAACAGCTGGTGCAACAGGGCACAAGCCAGAAGCAACTTTTAGCTCTTTTAGCAGCCTTCCCCTGGCCCCCCCCAGCCCCCCTCCAAGAATGTGCATTGAAAATGATCACACTTCCATGTTTTCTTAAAAGGTTCCTATGTACTACCTTCAAAATGAAAGGTGGAGGAAAGCCGAGTAACTTCCCCTTTTTAGACCCCAGTTAAAATTATATTTAACACATTCCAAGAATCCTTTCCTTCTGTCCACCCATTTTCAATAAGGCCTTTCTTACATTAGTGCTTTCCTTCCCCTCTTCCGAAGTGAAACAGACTAAATGGCATCATCAGTCTAGATCCACAAGCCCTATCACCCAGCTGTTTGCACGTCTCTAGAATGCACACATGTACGTCTCTGTGAGTTTGAACATTGTGGGGCTAATGCAAAGCACATGCCAATTTCTAGGCAACAGAGAAAAAGAGCATAGTGACAGATGTTTCACTTTTCCCATTTAGTGAAACACCCAACTCATTTTTTTCTCTCAGCTAATGTTGCATGTGTGCATTTCTTCATGGGGGTGGTATGCTGGGGAAGACGTACCTCTCCTGTATTCATTTCAGGTAGGGAAGAAGAGCACATACAGAGAAGAGTGTAATTAAAGTGGACCCACATACCCTTCTTCTCTCTTATTCTTCCACCCTCATCACCATCATTAGGTGATGATTAGGGAATCATAGAATCTTTTCTTGCTTTTTTTTAAACCCTTATCTTCCATCCTGTAATCAATATTGAGTATTGGTTCCAAGGCAGAAGGGCTGTAAGGACTAGACAATGGGGGTTTAGTGACTTACTCAGGGTCATACAGTTAGGAAGTATCTGAATTCAAATATGAACCCAGGATCTCCCATCTCTAGGTCTGACTTTCAATCCACTGAGCCACCCAGCTGCCCCAATCTCAGAATATTTCAGATACTGAGTTTCAGAGTTCTCTAGGGTTTACCCAGACCAACCTCTTGACCAGTGCAGAAATCTCATTGATTTCATCTCTGTAGGAAAAAAAGTGCCCTAGACAGCTTGAATAATGCTAGTGATGTGTAACTCACTACCTCAAGAGTAACTCCATTTTTTAAAAAGAAAGATTTCTTATATCATCCTTCTCCCAATAATTTCTAGCCATTGTGCTCATACCTGCCTCATTGAGCTTCACAGCTTCAAGTTGAATTCACAACCAATACAGCAATCCGCCCAGTATTTGAAGACAGCTATCATACTCTCTCCACATATTCTCCTGTCTAGTCTAACCATCTTTGGTCCCTTCAACCATGGCCCTGGGCAAGGCACCAGATCTCTGTCCACCCCAGTTTCCACATCTGGCAAAATGGGATGATGATGATAATAGTATCTACCTCTCAGAATTGTTGTAAGAATCAAATGGGCTACCATGTAAAGTACTTTGCAAACCTTAAATTCTATATAAATATTTTGTTGTTGCTCAGTCATGTCCAACTCTTTGTGACTCTATTTGAGTTTTTCCTGGCAAAGAAGCTGGAATAACTTTGCTATTTCTCTATCCAACTCATTTTACAGATGAGGAAACCAAGGCAAGCAGGATTAAGTGACTTGCTCAGGGTCACATAACTAGTAAATGTCTAAGGCCAGATTTGAACTTGGGTCCTCTCAACTTTAAGCCTTGTGCTCTATCCACTGCCTAACCTAGATATAAGCTAGTTTAATTTTTATATAGCATATTTTCCAGGCAGAGCCTTCTCCCATCTGGGTTACCTTGCTCAAGATAGGCACTAGTTTGTCAAGGATTGGAAGATTAGTTTGAGTGCAGCATCCTTTAAGGTCTTTTCTGACTCCTCCAGGCGTTAGTGTTCTGTCATCTGTCCTGCTCCCTCTTCCTCCTCAAATTATTCCATATATACTTTGCTCCTCCCTTGCAAGTAATGCTCTTGATGGCAAGATGCTGTGACTTAGTTTCTTACCAGATCTGAGCAAGTTCCTGACCTGATAATATTATCTGTTGAGTTCCTTCATGTACTTGACATTCTAGGCCAACTGGCCTTCTTGTTCATCCCCATTTGTCGCATTCTAATTCCTATTCCCATGACTCTGTTCAAGCTGTAGACCCTTCAAACAGCCTTCATTCTATTGGGGAGGCAGAACAGGAATACAGTTAAATCAATACAGGCCTTGCATAGAAGGAGGCACTTGAGCTTAGCTTCCTTTAAGCTTTAACTCCCACACAAGGTCTATCCTGAACCTTCCTTGATTATTAGGGCTGAATCCCTTGGAAAAATGTTTGTGTTTTCCATTTACTTAACCACGCTTACGTTGCATTCCACCTGTAGAATGAACGCTGCTTGAAAGTAGGCTATGTTTTGTTCTGAGCTTCATTTCTCTTATGCCTAGATTCCTAGTAGATGCTTAATAAATGTTTGATGAATAAATAAATAATTATTTGGTATTTCTAATCCACATACTTTTTTTTTACTTCTTTCTAGAGTGGTACAGGAGCTATTTCATACTTTGTTCTTTAGTGCTGAGGATAGTGAACATAGTAAATACTTAATATGTGCTAATTGAATTTAATTCAATCATATTAGTTGAAGGTCTGATTATGGAGGGTTTAAAATGCCAGAGTAAGAGTGAATTTTAGTTTTATTTAGCATTGGAAGGGGATTATTTGATGTTTTTTTTTTTTTAAATGGGGGAGTTAGTACATGAAGGTATGAAGTGATATAGTAGATTGTACTGAATTCAAATTCTGCCTTAGAACCTTAACAGCTGGGTGATCCTGGGCAAGTCTCTTAATGTCCCTCAACTTCAATTTCATCTGTTAAAAATGTAGAGACAATATCTATCTATCTTACAGAATTGTTGTGAAGATCAGTTGAGATAATATATACAGAGTGCTCTGTAAATCTTAAAGCACTATAAACATGTAAGCTATTGTTAAATTAGTAATTATGTCATTTCACTTAATTAGTTCAAAATGGAGGATCTGAACATATGCATCTGTCAAATTGTTTATATAGTTCATTTCCCTGAGGTACTCCTTATAATAATACACACTTCAAAAAGTGATATTGGTGTGTCCAATCCAGTGGCAAGTCAGTAAGAGATAGAGAACTTTGGGATTTCTAAAGTGATAATTACAATATAATAAATGTGGCATGATGTTAATGTGAATGGTTCTCTTCTTTAGAGTTTCTCTATCAGAAATGAAATAAGACTGAATTAAAGATATCTGTGATAACTGGAGTGTTCTGAGCACCATCATACGTTTCTGAGACAGAAAACTGTATGGGGCAGGATAAGTTTCTCAGAGAAGCTGCTTCTAAGCTAAGGAGCTAAAAGCAGCCTTGGAGATCACCTAGTCCCTTCTACCATAATGCCTTAACATAATATCATTTATGACTAAAGAATGAATTAATGAATCAACAAGTATCCTTTAAATGTCCGTTATGTGCTAGGCACCATTAGGCAATAAGAATATGAAGACAAAAATGAAAGTTTCTGTCCTCAAGGAACTTACATTCTATAATATATCACAAAAATATGTACGACTAAAGACAAAAATTCAACTTTAATATAATATAGGGTATTTTTCTGTATTGCAATCAAAAGAATGCTTACTAGTCAGTGGAGGAACTCCTCATTAGAATCTCTCTAACAGGTAGAACTTCTGTTTGTTCAGCATTTTTTTTTTCTGAGGATATGGCTATAAAACCGCTACTAGGGTCCTGCCATGGTGATTTATGATGCTAGGAAGCTTGTCTTGGGTTCACAGAAGAACCTATGCCAGAGGAGAACACCTCCAAAACGCATCCCTTCTCCCAGAGAAGCATTAAGTTCTACTAAACTAGAAAGACTTAGCCCAATGGCTAACCTAGCTGAGATTGGACAGGCTCATCACCAGAATGGGTAATGGAGTTGCAGAGGGAGTCATGGCCACTCACAAAACCCATTGATATTGAAGCAAATCCTCTGGTTTGCAACCTGCATCTATGAAGGGAATGCCCATAAGAATGAAGTCATGTTGCCTGGAAGTATTGAAGTTAAAAATGGGGGCAGCCACCAGGGAAGGTAAAGGATGGATAGCATAGTTAAAAAGTGTTCCAGAATGTTAGGTCACATTCTCTTTTTTCAGATTATGCCTCTTCACTTCAGACAATATGTTTTTGGATGGAGTTTCAATGGAACAATTGAGTGGAAACCCAGCCATAGTTCATTTGCTAAGGGCTTTCTGTTCAGACCTAGCCAATCTAAGCCATCATAAGACCCTTTGTTTTCCTTCCATGAAAAACACACGCATAGCTAATAACCGAAGTCCACAGCAATTTACAGGTTTTTCTTGGCTTAGCACTTAGGTTGTAATATCTTGTTAAGAATAAGTCTAGAAGACAGAAACGAGATTACTAATATTCATGTCACTGTGGGAAGAAACGTGCTTAGAAGTTGGTCCCCTAAAAGCATTAGCAGATGTCCCCTAATGCTCTTCTCCAAAATCTGTCTAGGAGAGAGCACATTTGGATTTTCATGGATACATGAATCAACTGAAACTCTGATATGATACTTGAAATTGTATAATTATAAATGAAGGCTCCCTATAAAATATTCCTGGGTTTTGACACCTAAGCATGTTGCGTTAAATGAAAAACAAATGTAATCATTTTAGTAATGATTATTTGCAAACTGCAAGCATTTTGCTCTTTGTAAAGAGTCTTAATTCTAGAAAGCAGTGTGTGCTGAAGCTAATGTCTCTAAAAATATATTACTTTTTAGTAACTGATACCACAGTTCTCCCAGAGAAAATTTCCTGTCCTGGATGATGGCCAAAGAGATTAACTAAATGCTAAGAGGCCATATCCTTTTTCTTACATTATCTCAGATCTATTTCACACTATTATAATCAAAATACTCCTTTGTATTCAGAACTTGATCTTGGAACAAGGCAACATTTCTATAGGTATTTTAAAGAAATGTTTAATAGAAGAAAATGAAAACTCTCTCTATAACAAACACTATATGTTCTTTACGATAAGTCAAATATTAGTTTGCAGATTTAGATGAGAAGAGACTATAAGATTTCATGGAGCATAAAATTAAAAATGTGGAAAAAGGCATAGCATTTAGAATGTAAGACTGTTTTCTCTTTCAAAACAATAAAAGATACATATCTAAAGAGCTAAAAGAGGAAGGGGGAAAATGTTGGCAGAAATAAGGGAACTTCCAGTGGGAGGTAGGATAGAATGAACAGAGAAAAAAAATCAACCATATTAGGACCATAGGATACAGAAATGAAAAAGACTTTGAGGATCATCCACCCAACTTTCTTCATTTTGCTAATGGGGAAATGGAGGCCTAGAGATAATATTGTTACCCTTGTCCCAAGATCATAAGGTCTTCTGTTTCCAAATTCACTAATGACATAAGATTGAAATGATGGATAAAAAAAAAAGAGTTCTCTTTCCAGAACTATGACTTTTGCTTGGTCTGAATATTAAAATTCAAAGGAAAGTTATAGCAACATTTACAGAAATCTTGTCTTGGGAAAATGAGCTGTCTCTCAATAGAATAATATTAATGGGGGCTTGGTTTGGCTTCAACCTTCCTAGAATCTAATTGCCTCATGTTAGCCAAAATTCTTTGTACTTATTCCTCAATTTTGACCCAACTAAAGTCCCATCTTTTATAGAAAATCTTAACTACTCCTTCTTAATTCTAGTGTCCCTTTTAAAACAATTTACCCTTTCTTTCATAGATAGCTTGTTTGTATATATTTGTTTGCTTGTTGTCTCCCCTACCAGATTGTAAACTCTTTGACGGCAGGGACTAATTTTTGCTTCCCTTTCTTTCTCCAGTGATTAGTACAATGTATGGCACAGAGTAGATGCTTAATAAATGTTTACTGACTGATTAACTGAATTATATATCACCCTTTTGAAATCCTATGAAGATAAACTTCATACATTTATAGTATTTGATCTTAAAGGATTTATTTTTCATTTGTTCCCACTGCTGCCCTATCCCACCTGTTTCTTCTGAAAACACCATTTTGATCCTACAAAAGATATTGGAATACAGCACTGGTCTTTTTATATGGCATTATATATTCCCTCCTTGACCATAGATGGGCTAATCCTATTGAATTTAGGATCTAGTTATCAAATTTAAATTTATCTTTTAAAATATATTCATGGGGAGCAAATCTTATATTTCCCTGGTAACTCATTCAGCATCCAACATAGGCTTGTGAACAGATTACGTCCTAAAATGCTTCTTGAGCCAATGAGTGACTGAATGAATCATCAAACACAGCTACACTTCCATAAATAATACCTACCATAAGGAGACCATCTGCTAAAATACATTATTGGCTCAGGTAATTTCACACATTAATAGCAATGGACCACCTTGGCATGTGGCAACAAGTTATGCCAGATAGAACATAGTAGTAAGCAACAAAGCAGTTCCATAAGAGTCCAAAAGTTGAATCTTTTCCTCATCTTTCAGTAGTTTCCATAGTTATCATCTCCTTCCCCCCTACTCCCCCAAATTTGAACTAGAGGTGCTTTTATGGCACAGTGGCCATGGATAAGTCAAATCAACAGCATTTTTTTTTTCATTTGTAAAACAAAATGAAATGGACTAGATGCTCTTTGGATACCTTCTGGACCTAATATGCTGGGATTTCTTGAGGAACCCATGAAGGGCACTAGAGTTAAGAATGGCGAGGTTTTCCAAAGGTGATGAAATCTTCTAATATATATTTTTATCACGGGCTGATAAAGACTGATACAGTTAGTCAGTCAACAGGTATTTATTAAAAGTTTATTATATGGGGGAGCTGTATGGCTCAGTGGATAGAGAGCCAGACCTGAAGGTCCTTCATCCCAATCTGGCTTCAGATACTTCTTAGCTGTGTGACCTTGGGCAAGACACTTAACCCTAATTCCTTAGCCCTTACTGCACTTCTGCCTTAGAAATGACACTTAAAATCAATTTTTTAAACCTATACCTTTCATCTTAGAATCAATGCTAAGTATTCTTAGGATTAATTCTAAAATACAGGAGAAGGTTTTTTTTTTAAAGATTACTATGTGCCAAGTGAGAATTTTCCAACATAGTGACATTTCCTTTCAATAATCCAGTCCAAATTAACAAACATTTATCCTGACCTATGAATACTCTCAATCAATGCTCTGTTGTCTATATCCAGAATTCTGGACTATTTTTGTGTATTATAACATTTATTAGGGTATTCAGGATAGTTGCTTTTTATTTTTCTTGTTCTTCTGGGAGATCCTTAATCCTTAAATCAAATTTGCAACAATTTCAGCAAAAATTTATTAAGAACCTATTAATTTATTATTAACCTATTAGCAAGTCTCAGTGCTAAGCGAACATTATACTGTAATCTTACCTTGGACATCCATTAAGGTGTGTGAGTCCAGATAAAGTAAGTGCGAGAGGATTTAAGAAAGAAAAGATGCTAAGGATACATTATAGACTTTATAGAGCCTTGGGGACCTATGAAACACAGTTTAAAAATATTGTCGTCCATAGAATAATGTGTGAATGGCTGGAGAGGCTTTGTTAATTTATATGTCACAGCATTACTTTGGCTAAATCCCTAATAATCTATGTCATATATGAATTGAGACTCCCACTGTCTGTGTCAGGTCTCTGCCCCTTATAGGATGGAGGCCAGTTCATGCTGTTGATTAAGGGCAATTAAGAGGCCCAGAGGGAGGGAACAAAATGGTGAACGATTGGCCAGAGTATTAAAGATGTAAAACTGTCTCCAGGGCTCAAATTTCATGACATCCGGAGCAGGGACCACGACCATCCCTTTCTCTAAAGGACACTTAATGACCAAACTGCATGGATCACAACGATCTGTGAATGTCTTCAAAATTGCCAGGTTGTGAATTGGGCTCACACCTCGTTTTCTGAGCACAGTTTCTAGCATTAGCACACTTCTCTGTTACAAGTAGATTCTTTCTGCTGAGTAAATGTGGACCTAAACTGAACCTCAAGACTTTATCCGTAGCCTAAGCTCACCAATTGCCCTTTTAGTTTTCTGTCCTCTCCTCGGTGGAATTTTTAGTATTTAATAACTAATGCTTACCATCTAAGAATAACTCACATGTACTTAGTAGCAACAGGATTTAATGTGGTATATTAGATAGAAATTCCTTAGGAAAGCTAGCCACTAACAGAAACTCGGATAGAAAGTTGTCTCCTAGAGCTAACTCTGGGTAATCCCCCTTCATTCCCTGTCATTCCTAGCAACACATGATTTATATAGTCTAATGAGTATCCTTCAACTAGCTCTTTTTTTCAATGTGTCTAGGTGACAGAGGACTCCTGGTCAGCTTCCTATAGTACTACTCTCTTGTTTGTGTAAATACATTTATGGATCTTATTTATTGTCATCTCATTACATAGAGATCCTGGCTTTAATGGAAACTCTTTTCTTAAGAAATACAGATTGTCTAGTCCAATGAGATGCCTTTAAGTGCCATTAGGAAAAGGGGAAAGAGGAGAGAGAGAATAGCCCTGGGTGGCCTTTGAAATTCTACCTTTTTCCCATTCTTGGGGAGGTTACACTTGGGTCTCTAATTATCTTCTGCTTAATCTAGAAATCCACAGGCAACATTCATTGGTTTTTTGGGGAAAAGTATGTTTGAACAGATTATCTTAACAAATGTTTAACCTTAGAAATTCAATATAATTCCACTCTCTGGTACAGTCACAATTTAGTATAAAGTCACTAGTTCTGTGTTGTCCTCTGCCTCAGCTCTTATAACTCAGGCAGGGCAACAGGGCTTTATACCAAGAGCTAAAATTTAGAGGGCTTGGTAGGTCTTGGCTGGAAACAACTTAATTTAGTTCCTGTTGAAAAGGATAATTAATTTAAAAGGGGAAGCTATTATGTGTTTTTCCTCCCTCTCCTAAGTAGTCTCCTCTTTGGCCCAGTCCTGCTCTTTCCTCCCCCCTCACCAATTAGATTTGTCTTTAAAAATTTTACTTGTGAACTCATTTATGTATAATTACTCACTTGCCCTATGGGAAACATTTCTAGTTAGAATTGTTTTGTGGAGAAAATTTCTGAACTACTTAAAGGAATTTAACTATAAGGCACAGACTCCAAAGATAGCCTAAAAGCAAGATTACACTGGATTGTGATGAAAAACCCCAGGGCCACTGGTGACAATGCTCTGGCCTTTGTTATCTAACCCATTAGTGAGGGAGAGTTAGAGTGGGTATTTCAAGAACCATAGCAGAGACTGTGGAGGGCACGTTTTGGGGCAAGGGGCCCTCTAATCAAAGCACGGGGTGGTCTATTCTGACTCTTCTATAGTGACTTCTGACCTCAAGATAGGAATTTCTATGAAGAAATGACACCCTGCTTAAGGAGAACATGTCATATTATAAACAAAGAAAGGAGGACACACCTAGGTCATGCTTCACAATAAATGCCATATCATTATTGCTTCCTTTGGTATTTCCTTTGTAATGCTGATTATGATGAACTCTTGCTTTGACTGAGGCCATCCTACGCCACTGCAAAGGAATTCCATTGTCCCTTAGAATAAATTAATAGTTGGGTTGTAAAGCTAGTTGCCCACACCTAAATAAACAAAGAATAAGGGGGTAGCAAGACCTTGAACCAGGGTAATATCCCACATAGAGAACAATCAAGTTGGAATAGGAATCTAGAGTCCCCAAACAAATGACATTTTCCAGAGTAGCATGATTATAGAAGCCCACCTGTGCTCCTCTCTTCTCTGATGTGTGGCGCTGGCACCTGAAGACAAGTGGGAGTTACAAACCACAGGCAGATGTGGCCCAATTACTTTTTGCTGCAACATCAGATTTGGTAAAGTTCTAGGAGTCTGAGCGACTTGCAAGAAAGGTTGTTCTCACTCCCAGAATAGTAGGATGATGGGATAATAGAGGCTGATCTGCCTTTTACTTCTTTTTGGAATCTGGTGGGAATGGAGTTGCAATGACCTCCTATGCCCAGAAACTTATTTGTGCGGCCCAGGGAACTGGATGAAAGGGACCTTGCTTAACTTTTTTTTGTGAAGTCTCTTTCTGTCCATGCAACATTTCTGCTTCCTTATCTTAGGGGCAATATAGTGCAAGGGAAAGAACATAGGACGAGGAGAAGAGAAGTAACAAGGGTAAGGTAATGAGAGCTTTGTCTCAAGGCACTAAATTTGGAGGGCACTAACAGCACTTTCAGTGATACAGGAAGATAGGGACAAGAGATTTTGGTAGCCATTTAGCAATAATAATTAAATTAGGAAGCTACTGAATTGTGAGAGGGGGGCACTTCTTTTCCTCACTCCTCTCTTTAATGGTCTCTCCAACAGGAGTTTCTCCTAAGGTCTCTCTCTCTCTCTACATAATAGGGATACTTTAGTTTCTCCCCTTCACTTCTACTGAACATATGCTTTCTATTGCCTGATCCTGGATTGTTTTGTGGTGTCTATTCTGGGGCAGAAAAAAACCAAACAACACTTCCTAGCCCTGGATCTGATCAGGAGTCAGGAACCTTGGGTTGAATCCCAGAGATGGAACCCGAGGCCAAGTCATTTGCCCTCTCCAGGCTCTACATTTTTCATCTATATAATGAAGATCTAGAATTAAATTACTTGTAAGATCTCTATCAAATCTAGCAATTTAAAATTATATTCTTGTTCAGCACTTATTTAAAAAAGTAACTTTTGAAGAGCTCACACCTAAGTCCATGGGCACCCCTCACTTCAGTGAATTTTTCACCCATCTCTGCAGGAAAAGCTTCAGATTCAGAAAGTCCCTTCACGAAAGCTGCAACTTTATTCCAAGTAATATAGGAGGGGAATGAACACATTGTGTCCACTGCTCCTCTACACTTTCAGTCTCACCAAATAAAACAATCTATTTAAATATTTTATATTGGCAATTTTGTAGATGGTTAAATCGGGTATGGCAACATAGTATTGTTCCCATTGGGTCAGAGGAAGCAGCCCAAGAACTTTAGATTCAACAAAGCATTGGATGGGGTCGAATCCAAGATGGAATTTGGATTCTTTCATGCTACCTGGGAAAATCAAGGGCAAATCTTTGAACTTGGTTCTAAGCTGCAGTTTCCTCATCTGTCAGATGGGAAGATTAGGCTAGTTTCCTAGGAGCCTTTCTAGCCCTAAATTCTATGAATTACATGGCATACCAAAGCGGGGAGAGTAATACTTTCCAAGATGGTAATATATGCAAATAGCCAGCAAAGACTCACTTTAATCATTGAGACCAAGTCAGTCTCCACCTGACAAAAACTTTGGCATTACTATTTGTGTGATTCTGGGTGTCATTTAACATATAGGTGCTTGAGACAACTCCATTGGTCTTTTTTTTTTTCCAGGACAGTTGTATTAGATGAAAAAATTACAACTGCTAATCCATAAATAAGAATATCCTTGGAGGCTGTATATTGGCTTTGTTGTACATTTTAGTATTATCTCTGTTTGGTTATATTTTAAAATGTTTTTTACATATTTGTCTGTTATAGT
Organism: Monodelphis domestica; assembly: GCF_027887165.1. Lineage (NCBI taxonomy): Eukaryota > Metazoa > Chordata > Mammalia > Didelphimorphia > Didelphidae > Monodelphis > Monodelphis domestica. The sequence continues at coordinate 209,620,279 of NC_077232.1, read as the reverse complement.
TTAATACTGCCCCAGCTACATGGAGGAGTTTTGTGGGCTATCTGTGGCCTACAGGTTGTGGATTTTATTAGGTCAGAGATTCCTAATCTGCCTCAGCTAGCTGAGGGAGTTCCCTCACTAGAACATCCTCAAACAGAGAAATTAATGGATTCAGTACTTAACATAGCAAACCTTCATGGCTCTTCATTGATTGACTGAGATTGATCATTGGTGTATTCAAGTAAATATGACAAATAGCCTGAATTCCTTTTGTGGTTAGGTACCATTCAAGGACACTGAACATTCTTTTCCTCATTGTCATATCTAGATAAGCAATATAAGATCCGAGATGAAATATGGTATGTAAACTGGAGTTATTTCAACCAGGGTTGTAACCACATCAAATCTTTGTTGAATTGAATATACAATGCCCTTTGTAAACCTTAAAGTGTTATATAAATGTTGGCTATTATTGTGCTGTTATTCAGTCATTCAATTGTGTCTAACTCTGACAAAGTCCATGGAGTTTTCTTGGAGAAGATATTGAAATGGTTTGCTATTTCCTTCTCCAGTGTGTCCCCATTTTATAGATGAAAAATTGAGACAATTGGGGATGAAATGACTTGCCTAGAGACACACAACTAGAAAGTGTATCTGAGGCTGGATTTGAACACAGATCTTCCTGGCTCCAGACTCCAGATCCTCTACCCACTCCTTCCTCTTAACTGACCATTTTTAGATTAGTGATGTACCATCTAATTTTTAGAAGAATCGTGATAACTGAAATCTCATTGGATCAAGATTTCTACATATATCTTTGCTTTGAGAGAGTGGACAGAGTGCTAGGCTTGGGGTTAGGAGGACAAGGATTCAAATCTGGCCTCAGATACTTCCTGGCTATGTGATTCTGGGTAAGTCACTTAACACCTTAACCCCGATTGCTTAGCCCTTGCTATTCTTCAGTTTTACTGATATTAAGACAGGAGATAAGGGTTTTATTTTTTTAGACAAACAAAAAATGATAAAGACTAAAGGCATATGAAAACAATTTTCAAATTTCCTTTATATCTTTTCTCAAAGATGTTCCCAAGGTCATCATTTGGTTTTTTTTTTTTAAGTGACTGTGGGCATTGGTTCTCTTTCTCTGTGTTCATTATAAAGGTGCCTGTGGACTTTACAGGCTTCCGCTAGTCTGCTCCAGTTTATACCATCTCTCACCTCTGGCTGTTGGCCTTCTTGGCCCCTCACTGCTCTTAGCTTCCTTTTACAGGAATTCCTATGCCCATGCTTGATTTTCTTCCTTCATGTCAAGGCAACATTCATCAAACCCAGTCTCTCCATGAAATGGGCACCTGTCAAGTTGGAATGCAACAAAGCCCTGCTTGTCCCTGCCCCTTCATCTCCAGCAAAACTCTTGCAGTTCAGTCAGTCAAATAAGCCTTGAGCCAGTTTACTATTGGGAGATCCAGTATTAAGTGCTGGAGATACAGAGAAAGGCTAAACCAGTCCCTGCCTTTGTCAACAGTTCATGTTTTTAAGACAGCATGATAATAGTACAAGTCAAATACAGGGTCAATGGAGCCATTACACTCTTCCCATGCCTTCTCCATTCTTTTGCAATGGTTGTTTTCCTTCCATTTTAAGGAAATAAATGGAGGGGAAATATTCATGTTACCCCCCCCCCCCTTTTTTTTTTGCTGAAAAGGCCTGTTCTTTCATTATCTGTTCTTCATTGAGGAAGTTGTAACACTGTATTTGGTGGGAGGATGAAGAGTTGGACAGTGACATAAAAGAAACCAGGATTTCAAACAGCCATCATCAGAGACTTGAGAAGCAGCAGAACAGTGTAGATAGGGTCACTGGATTTGGATTCAGGAAGATCAGGGTTCAAATTCTGCCTCAAACAGTAGCTATATGATCTTAGACAAGTCATTTATCCTCTCCTGGACTGCATTGTAGTTGGACTCTATGACCTGTTCAGGTCTAATCCAGCTCTAGATCTATGATCCTGTATTTTGGACATTCTTGAACAAAGATGGCCCTGGGGAAAAGTTACAAAGTTGATGGCAAGCTACCTGGGCTGCAGCTGCTATTCAAAGACTGGTGACTTTTTCTTGCGATTTGGGAACATAGCCCCACCCAGAAACTACTCTATGCTAAAAGAAATGAGGAGAGGACCAGGGTGGGCACAAAGTACAGGACTGATTGCCTTATTTATAAAGAGGTTGGATGGATTATCTAGCAGTTTGGAGCTTTAGAGACATAACTGATTTACTTGATCTGTATATGTTGTCATTCAAGTCATCTGTTATCCCTTGTGACAGAATCATTTTTGCTCAACCATATTTTGTTTCTCTCTGTTCCATCTATTTCCATCAGTGTGAGAAACTCTCAATGTGGAACCCCCTTCCACCAAAGTGCATTGGAAACCCATCTGCAATTACATAGGCTTAGAGAATTACCTATGGCTACTGACAAATTAGGGATAGTTAGGTGATGCAGTGGAGAGAATGTCTGGTCTGAAGTCATGAAGACATGAGTTCAAATTTGACCTCGGACACTTAGTAGCTCTGTTACCCTGGCAGGTCACTTAACCTCCATTTACTTCAGTTCTTCATCTGTAAAACGGAAACACATTGCATAAGGAAATGGCAAACCCTTGCCATTCTTTAAGGACTGCTTTTAGAGAAACAAAAAAAATGGTAAAGACTAAAGCCCCATCACTGTAGAATTATACATTTCTTTATATCATTTCTCAAGGATGTTCTCAAGGTCATCATTTTGTTTATGTTTTTGTTTTTTGTTCTTGTTTTTTCCCAAGAAGACTTCATGGGGTCACAAAACCCAGGACATGGTTGAATGAATGAACAATTACAACTGACAAATTAAGTTGTTCACTCAAATAATCAGTGTCAGAGAAAGACTTGAACCCACATTTTCCTGACTTTAGGGTCAGTCCTTTATATATTTAACCTCATTTTAGGGTCACAAATTCAGCCAGCATTTATTAAATGACTACCATAGACAATATGGTAGTTCCTGCAGGAGATATAAAGGCTGCATAAGACATGATCAGTTATGGTCCCTGCCCTTTTGGAGCTTATAGTTTAATAAGATATGGTACAGATACCAATAAGTGTAATAGACAATGGTATTTGATAAGTGCTTCAGAGAGCAACCAACAATGTAGTCCAAGATGTCCTTGGTGAGAGTGATGAAGATAATCATTGATGAGAGTCTAGAGGGGAATCCAAGAAAGTTTCCTAGGATGGCTCCCATTTGACCAGGACTTTAAAGGTTACTTAAAATTTCTCTAAATGAAGAAAAGGAAGAAGACTTTTCTGGTATAGTGAAGTCACACATGTAACTTAACCAAATTCAAATATACATACTTGGCAAAAAGCTAAGTAAATAGATGTCCCACTCGCTAAATATGTATTTCATAGTAAATATGAAGTGGAAAAACTGGAAATCTGCAATGTGGTGTTATACCATGGGAAGCCATCCTAGATTCTGAGTCCAGTCATTCTGTCGGACTATATGCTCATATCCTGTCTCTGAGCCTTCTGATTTGTGTATCCTTGTGCTGAATGTAAAGCCACCTCTCTGGCGGGCAATTTCCTTACCTGTAAAATGATTCAGGTTCACTCTATGGGAGGAGGGAACAGCAGGGAGAGAGGTAGTGGGTGGGGTGCATGATATCTTGATTGATGATGCCCCTGCCAGCCTCAGCTTGTGCCTAGCCTTCCTTTGAGTCCTAACCTATCCCACCCAGCTAAGGCAATCTTTTTCCAACATGACAGAAACTAGTCACTTTGGAGGCCTGCTGTGAGACAGGCTAATTCTGACTCTACCCCATTTCCACCACAGCTGCAATCTTTAAAACTTAACCCTGAGGGTAAGGTGAAACTTCACTGTATAAAAGAAATGGAGAGAGAGACACACAGAAACTGCAAACAACACCAAGGGACAATGGAGTTCAGTTTGGTAGGAGTGTAGAACACACAGAAGGGAGTTGTGGGGGCTGAGGGGACAGAAATGAGGATTTACTGAGTATCTACTATGCAGCAGGCACTGTGCTAAGTGCTTTACAAATATTATCTTATTTGAGTCTCACAGTAACTGAGGGCTAGGGACTCATTTTATCTCCATTTCACAATTGAGGAAACTGTGGCAGGTTGCTTTTAAATGACTTGTCCAGAGTTGACTAGCAAGTAGCAAGTCTGAGGCCAGATCTAAATTATGGTCTTTTCTCACTTCAGGCCTAAAAATCTATCCACTATATCACCTAGGTCTGTGGTGGTGAACTTATGGCACATGTGCAGAAGATGGGGAGGCTGGGTAAAAGGAGGGGGGTTAGGGGCATGGAAGAGAGTGGGGAGGAAATGAGCAGGGAGGAGAAAGGGCTAGGGGTGGAGAGGAGAGGAGGGAGGATTGGGGGTGAGAAGGAGAGTGGGGAGCAGATGGGGTTGAGGGAGGAAAGGAAGAAGGAAAGGAGGGAAGAAATAGGGTTGAGGGTGGGAAGGAGGGGTGGGGAGGAGTTGGGGATAGGAGTGGGAAGGAGAGTGGGTAGGAGATGGGTGTTGGGATTTGAGAGGAGAGAGGAAATGGGATTGGGGGTGGGAAGGAGGGATGGGGTAGAAATAGGGTTGGGGGTGGGAAGGAGAGGAGGGAGGAAATGGGGTTGGGGTGGGGAGGAGAGGAGGTGACTGGCTGAGTTGGGAGGGGTTGGACATGGTCAGGATTGAGCAGGGGAGGGGAGGAGAGGAGGAGACCTGGTAGGATGGGAGGGGTTGGTTAGGGAAAGGAGGGTAGGGAGAAGAATGGCAGAGAGGGGAGGGCTCACTGAGAGCCCTCTTTGAGGACATGTGCCCCATCATCCCAACAGAGTTTACCAGAGTTTGTTACTGAAAAGCTAGAGGGATATGGGGCTGGGCTGCTCCCCTCCCTCTTTCCACGTGTGCCTGAGGACATCACTGGCTCCTCTAAAAGGTTCATCATCACTGGGTCTACCTCAGGATTTAAAAAGAAATAAGGCTAGAAAAGCAAGGTGGTACCAGATTGTCAAGGCCTTGAATACCTTAACTAAAATTAATTATTTCCTAAGAGAGGAGGCACCACCAAAGGATTTTGAAGAGACTATTGACTTGACTAAATCTGTGCCTTCATTTAACAAACACACTTATTTGGCCCCTGAAGTGCGGTGCACTCTATTAGGCCCTTGGATTAATCCATCTTTGAGAGAGGATGCAGGACCCATCTCAATATATGTCCAGTGAGAAGGAGATTAATCTGGTAGTGGTGAGAAAGTTTGGCCATGAGGCTAAAGACCAGTTAGGGAGTATTGCGAATAGGCCAGATGGGTGGGGATGAGAGCCTGTACTAGGTTTAACAAATGACAAAACAGACCTGAAAAGCTATTGCAGCTGTTTTGCAAATGTCTTTTAACTATGCATCAACTTGTTGGTCATAGGAAGAAATCATTTTGAGCCAGAGCTCTAGCTGATTTAAAAAAAATTTTTTTTAACATTTTAAGTGGGTGGGGATGAAAGGCTGGAGGCAGTGGCAAAACAAAAAATATAGAAGGGATATTGCAGAGGTAGAATAGACAGAGCTTGGCAACTGCTTGGTTGGAAGTGACAAGAGAGAGAGAAGTTGTCCTTCAGCTGGTTCTGTCATATAAGACTCTTCTTCCTGGACCAATTTGGGATTTTCTTGACAGAGGCACTGGAGTGGTTTGTCATGTCCTTCTCAAGTACTTTTACAGATGTGGAAACTGAGGCAAACAGCATTAAGTGACTGGCCCAAGTCTACACAACTAATAAGCGTCTGAAGCTGAATTTGAACTTCCTGACACCAGGCCCAGCTGCATCACCTTCTTGCTGAAAGATAAGAGGGGATGATAACTTCCAAGGTTTTGGATATGAAGGAAGACTTCATGAATGATAGTGCCTTTGATAGAAATAGTGAAGTCAGATAGAAAAGTAGAGAATGAGCCAGATGTCTGAACTTTTGCATATCTAACCAGCCTCTCCATTTTCCCTTTCCCCTTTTAGACCTCTCAGACTTTTTAAAAAAGCAGGAAAGAGTCAAGTCAGGAGTTTTCTGTGAGTCAAGTATCTCAGAAAAGACAAATTATCAAAAATGTCCTATACCCTAGAGTAAAAAAGACCCTGTTCAAATAAGACCTCAGTTACTAACTGTGTGACTCTGTCCTAGTCATGTAATGTCTGTCTGACTTGGTTGTCATTTATAAAATGGAGATGATAATAGCACCTACCTCAGCAGGTTAAAAGAAGAATCCTGTTAAAAAGAAAACATGAGACAATATTTGTAAAGTGCTTTGGAAATCTTCAAGTGCTATACCTTTAAAGTTATTGAAAAGTTATCATTATTATTTTGTTTGAAATATTATGAAAATGCTCCAACTTAAAAATTAAACTTTAAAATATATTTTTAAAAGTTTAATCATTTAGGATGCTGCCTTAAAAGAATTTCTTCCTATGACCAGCAAGTTGATGTCTAGAAAAAAAGACATTTGCAAAACAGATGCAAAAGCTTTTCAGGTCTGTTTTGTCATTTGTTAAATAATAGAGATTGTTTTTGATTTTACAGACTTCAAAAGATTCACTTAAGGCCAGCTTTGATAGCTATTAAGTTATGAATGGCTGCAGATAAGTATATTTTAGATGAAAGTGAAATACACAGAAGTCTTTAAAGCCTTTTGTTCCAGATTTATGTCTCCAGAAGTTTCTCATTTTTCACATGGAAATAACTTCCTTACTGCAATACTGTTGGTGGAATTTCCTTCTAATTGGGCGGTGACATGGAGAGTAACAGACAAACACCAGAAGGATGCTGTGGAAAGTTAGAGCTGGGCCAGATTACCAATGAGGAGTTAAAAGAAATACTAAGTCCTGAACTGAGGGGGGAAATCAGCAAAACCAAAGGGAGGAATGAAGGGTGACCTAATAAGAGTCTTTGAGAATATGAAAGATTATATAAAAAGATGATGGCCAGATGTTCCCCATCTCCATAAAACAGAGATAACAGGCTTAAGCTGCAACATGAAGGATTTAAGTTGGATGTAAGAAAGGATATACCGATAAGCAAGGCTGGGGTACTCAAGAAAGTTGTAGAATCAGTCCTGGAAGTCTTTACAACATAAGTACATAAAAATTCCAAATTAAGTCAGGCCCAGATCCTGGTCTCATGAACCCAGAAGTCTGTCTCTGAGAGAGTCACCAAGAGAAGATATGTTATGGATAGATCTTTTTTACTGTCAAACCCAAAGGTTAAGAATACAGATGACATTAACTCAATAATCTTCATAATCCATCAGGAATCAGCCATCAGTGAATTTGTCTAATTCTTTAAAAGCAATCTCGGAATGTTTTTTGGTATTTGCTCCCCTCCCTGAACCTACAATTTCAGCAGCAGATGGGACTTCTACTTTGGGGATTCCACCCACTGCTAAAGATTGACAATTTATTTGTTATTTATAATCTTAATATATTGTCTAGAGGACTGAGAGATTACGATTATACCAGTAAAGGTAGGAGCTAAACTTGCTAGTTGAATCCAAAAGCATCCATCTATCCCCTTCTTCATGCTTCTATAATTTTGGGGTTAATGAATTCCAGAAGTTTACTACCTGAGTTTTTTATTCAGTCATTGGCTCTGGGTTCAAATGCCAAATCTAATTCTCATTAGTTATGTGACTTTGAGTAAGGTACTTAACCTCTCTGTTTCTCAGGTTCCTCATATGTGAAATGAGGTTGAATTACATGGTCTCTGAAGTTCCTTCTAACTTTTGATCTATGACCCTATGATCTCACTGGGCTTAAATTCACTATCTCCAACATCAAGAGATGGTGTCCTTTTCACCATTCAAGCCAAAATTCAGTAAGCATCTTCTAAGTACTAGACATTGCATGGGATAACAATGTTATCTGTCCTTTTCATATGAGCCTTCCACCTGTGTACTCTATCTTTTAGCCAAATTGGACTACTTATTGGCCAAAGGGTGTGTAGTGAGAAGGGAAGATAGGGGTTAATGGGGAGCAAGAAAGGATTAGGTTGATTGAGATGAGAGTGGGGGAGGTTGCAGGGGAGTGTGGAGAAGTTTTTCTCTCAGCTGAAGGCATGTCCCAATCTCTGGGATTAGAGGAGCAGGAGATGGGAAATTGCTAGCTCTGGTGCATGGGGAGTATAAAAGAAGTCCAGTGAGTTCCAAGGTTCTAATTAGCATGGTGAGCCTTAAGTGTCTCTGCAGATCCTGGCTCTGAGGTGGAGTCCTGATTACAGGAGGGAGGAAGAGGGGGTGGATCATTCGTTTGACAGGAAACACATCAACTGTTATAGCCATCAGACAAACATCTTGGGGATCGGAAGGGAGAAACTGGAGACAGTCCTTCCCTGTAAAGAGCCTACTTCTGTGTTGTAGTGGATATGGCATATGCTACCTTTGCTATTTTATGATCTATCCCCATTGACCCTCTGCTGCAATGAAGATTGCCCACCCCAATGAGAAGGTGACCCTGGGGAGAGAGAGCGATGAAAGCCACGGGACTCCTGAGGGTTGGCAGTCTGGGATGGGTCAAGGGACCAGGACTGGTAAAATGACTGGCCTTGTGGTAGAAGAGGAAGCACATCTCTTCTCAAGATGTAAATATCTTGGACAAAGCCTCCATCATCCCAAGCTCCTTCCAATTCTAACAACAGATACACAGGCATTCTTTCACAAATGATGAACGTGAAAAGATGTATTGTGTGATAACAATATGTACAACTTATATTACCTGCTGTCTTGGGTAGGAGAGTGGGTGGGAGGGAGGGAGAGAAGATGGATTGCAAAATGTCAGAAAATGATTATTATAATTTTTTGATGTAAAAATGAAATTAAATAACAAACATACATCAGAGGAAAAAATCATACACACAGGTAATTGGCATTATACAATCAATAAGTTCAATGAATTGAAATACAAATTCAATTTGCAAATGTGAATTCTAGTTATTGAAATTAAAAAGAGCAAATCTTTTTTAAATCGACTCTTACTAGGGTGGAAGTTCTTTAAGAGTAATCCTATCAAATTGTCATCGCTTTTCTCTAAATGGTAAGGATGGGGTAAAACTAGGTCAGGATAGGAAATTCTCTGTTGAGGCTACTCTTTCCTCCACTGTACATCTCCTTCACAACTTAGTCTTGTAGAATCAAGCAAAGCATTGAGGAATTTGGGAACTTGCTCAGATTTATAGGGTCAATCTGTTAGAGATGAGACTTTAGACCACAAGTTCCTGGTTCTAAAGCCAGCTCACTACCTACTTACATTACAAAAAGTCTACATACATTAACAACAAAGCCTGTGATTAACAAAGATCAGAATCTTCTGTTTAACCAGTACTAACAAGACACTGAGTTAACTTTGGATAAGCTCTATAAATGGACTTATAAAATCTATTAAAATCCAGAGAGGCAGCATGAATTTAGGATGGGTAACCCTGGGCAAGTCACTGAAATTCTTAGTGCTTTAGGCAGCTGAGACTTTTTAGTTATAGAGAAAGTAGAGACAGAAAAATAGCATAGTAGATAAAATGCTAGGCCTGGAGTTGGGAGGACCTGTGTTTGACCTGGGGCAGGTCACTTAACTCTGCCTAGCCTTGGATGTTCTCTTGTCTTAGAACTGACAGAAGGTAAGGATTTAAAAAAAAAGAGAGTGAATACTATGCCAATAGAGGGAATTTCCTCAACAGGAGCCCCTCTATAATCAATTAAAATCAGCAGTCCAGTTTTTATCTCTGTACTATAGAGAGAAAGCTGCATTCATTCTATAAATATGTTGTGTTCAGTCATGTCTGATTCTTTGTGACCTCATTTGGAGTTTTCTTGGAAAGATACTGGAGTAGTTCATCATTTTCTTCTCTACTCATTTTATAGAGGAAGAAACTGAGGCAAACAGGGTTAAGGGACTTGATCAGAGAGAGTTTAACTCCAGGCTTGGCATTCTCTTCACTGCATTACCTAGCAGTATGTCATTATACTTTCTCATAAGTTGAGTCAGTATTTTATTTGTCTGAATAGCTATATTTCTTAGTTTTATCCACAGACATTTCATCTACATTAAGACTCACTAAGCCATCAATAGTTATAAAATTCATCCATCCATTCATTCTTTCATTTAATATTTATCAAATATCTGATATGTTCAAAGCATTTGTTCTTAACCTTGAAATCAATCTATCAATAAGTATTTATTCAATACATGGGGGCCAGACACTGTCCTAATCACTGGGAATACAAGTTAGGAAAATTAAATGATCTGTACTTAAAATGAGTTTATATTTTAAGGGGAGAGATATGTACATAGAAAATTACATATGATATAAAATTAACACATGCAAAGATTATAAAGTATGATTAAAAACAAAGCAGTTTGGGAAGGAGAGCACCTCAGTTGGAAGAATCAGGAAATGCTTCATTGAGAATATGGTACCTGAGTGGCATACTGAGTTATTTTGTAATGTGGTGTACTAGAAAGAATCCCAGTTACAGAGGTAAAAGGCTCTTCAGAGGTCATCTGGCTTAACCCATACGCCTCTAAAAAGGAGCACCTGCTCAGAAACTTAGAGGTGTCAGGTACTTGAAGACCTCTGGTGAGAGAGAACCTGACACTTCCATTGGCAGCCCATTTCACTTATGGCCATGTCTAATTTTAGGAGGGCTTTCATTTTCTTGAATCTTGCTCCCAAATGCCTTTCATTTTCACTCACTGCTTCTAATTCTTCCCCTTTGGCCCATTCTTATTCCCTTTCACATAACAGATCACTTAATACTTGAATACAGCTGTCATATGTCCCCTTTTAATATCTCTTTTCTTCAAGAGAAAAGTTCTCAGTTGCTTCCATTTGTCCTCCAATATGGTTTCCAGGCCTTTTATCATCCTGGTTACTCTTTCCTAGAAGAGCTCCAGCTTGTCAATATCATTCTTTAACAACAGACTCGATATTACTCTACAAATTACATATCGAGTCCTTTTCCATTGGAAACACATGAGCATGGGAGTCTCTCCAAGGACACAAGTATTACTTTGCCACTGAAGTTGTGATTCCTGGAGCTGGGAGTGGGGAATGAAAGTAAGCAGATGGGTGGCATTTCTGGTTCAGAATATTAGAGATAGATTTAGTTCATGTGAAATATTTCTTTCATTCCTGCATAGAGGAAAACTATTTCTTCAGTCAAAAAGAAAGAACAAACAGTATCCAGGCCTGATAGTTAAGTGACCCAAAGTGACTGTGAACCCAGAAAAGGATGGCCAAAAATTTATGGAGGCACATCAGAGTTGGTTTTGTTAGCAAAGGTTGATGCCTGAGCTCATAATTTCTTTTGCAACAAGGGTAAGAGGCAACAGATGTGCTAGATATTAGTGAGAGTCATCTCAGGCATTTGAATAACAACTGTATATATAAGTACTCTGAGGATTTAAAAAAAGCAAGTAAAAGAAAGCCCTAGATGTCAAGGAATTGAAAATATTATTATGGAGAAAAGATATACACACAGGATACTCTTAAATAGCAAGGCAGAAGCCAGCCAGCGTATGACTAGGTAAGAGATGAATGATAGAGACAAAAAGTGCTTTTGGCATTCCGAGAAAAGGGAGATCAATATGGACTGGCAAAAACATGATTAAGGAGAAAGAATTCAATCTGGATCTTGGGAAATGGGTAAGATTTGGATACATGGAAAGGAGTAGGGATAACATTTCTCATGGGAAGAACATGATATGTTCTCTGTAGATTGATGATGAGACCCAGTAATGGAAGATCCTGAAATTTAGTCCAAAAAGTCTGGGATTTATACAGAGGGTACTGTGGCATCACTAAAACTTTTTTTGAGCAATAGAGTGACATGTTAAAAATAGAGTTTTTGGAAGGTTATTGTTTCCATGTGTAAGATGGCTGAAAAGAAGAAGAAACTTCTAACCATTTCAATTTTACCACCATTTATGATTGTCTACTGTATTCTAGGTCTTGTGATAAGCACTGGGGGAAAAAGTATATATTCTCGAGAAACCTACAGTCTCCTGGGGGAAGCACCATGTACCTGAGTAAGAAAGTAAATGAAAAGTAAATTTAGGTAGGAGAAAGGCCATTGGCAATCCAAGGAAGGAGATCAGGAAAGGCCCCTTAGAGCTCCACAGACATGGGGCACAGACTGTGCAAAGGCAAAAAAGATAAGAAATGGAATGTTTTGTACAGACTACAACAAATGGGCCAATTTGGCTGGGACATGGAGTGCATGAAGGGGAACAATTTGCAGCAAGCAGAAGAAAAGCACTTTGGATTTGGAGGAAACTTTGACAAAATTCTGGTTGAAGCTACTCTGTTGAGTTTTTGAAAGATATCTATGATCCTTCCTTGTCCCCTCACACCAAACCATTGATATTTTCTTTTTCATTCATTCACTGTAACTAGCTTCCAAAGGGGATTCAAACTGAGTCCTTTCAACATCAAGTAATCAGTTCCAATACAGGCCATACCTATGAGACTTTACTGGGATGAAATTGGCCACTTGGGTGAAACATTCTAGATTCCATTATTTGTTTCTTAGGGAATACAATTTAATCTTAGGGCCTCCAGAATTCCAGGCCTCATTCTAAGAAACTGCTCTAGTGATACATGGATGGTAGAAGCTTACTTTCTTCAGTATTATTTTAACAATTAGACAAGATGGTCACAGTGTTTATTTTAAGAAAGACAGTTCACTGTGAGTAGGCAATGAGATTGTTAAAGATCAGTTCCCAATGTTATGTTTTGTTTTACATCTAATTTGTTCAATGCTGAACATGACAATAAAGGACCAAGATTTCTAGCAGCAATATTCCTTTTTCTTTGAGCTGGTGAAACTCTTCCAGATGGATGAGAAATTAGTAAAAGGACAGGAACTGGAGAGGGGATGGGAATAAACATTTATCTACAGCCTATAATAGATCAGATTCTGAGCTAAAGCTTTACAAATATTCTTTCATTTGATCCTCACAACAATCCTACTAACTAGATTGTATGATTATTCCCAATTTATAGTTGATGAAACCAAGGCAAATGGAGGTTAAATGATTTTCCCAGGGTCACTTAGATAAGTAAGCATATGAAACCCCATTTGAATTTGGATCTTCCTGATTCCATGTCCAATCCTCTACATATTGTGCCTCCAACTCCCTCAGTAGAAGCAATATTAAAAATCAAAAGACCAAAAGGGGGGGTGTTCATCTATTTCTCTTTTCTCTAAACTTCTGCTTTAACCTTCCATCCCCCCCCTAAAATTAAATCTTTCAGGACCAAGGAATGAGCAGCTCTGATTCTGAAAATATAGGTAACAATGAATAAACGTATATTTATAAGATTTAGAGTATGTTTATAACACATTTTTCATTTATTTTGTTTGAAATTTGAGGTGGTTTGGCCTCAGTGGGAAGAGAGCATGAAACATGAAATATGCTCGGTTCCTGGAGAATGATAAGACAAACTATAGTTTTGGGATCAGTCAGCATTGGAGAAAATGTATACAGTAAGTACTTTTGCAAAATATGTAATGGGAAATAACAAATACAAACCACTGCTAACAGTCAATAATACCACAGTGCAAACATGATCCTGTCTTGTTTCAAAAACAAAAGATGGTTATTTTATCCCAACCACTGAGAGATGACTGTTGGTCTGAAAGTTCCTGGTGGGACACATAGGATGTGCATTACTTCTTAAGTCACTCATTTCTCATTCTTGCATGTTAGTTATTATTTTTGAAAGATATATTATTAAAAGAAAAGCAGAGGAAAGAAAATTTAAGCATGTCTCCTGATCCTCTGTCATCGTGAGATAAACAACCTTTATTAGAACTTCAACTTTTATAAAATCGGCCAAGTCTGTTCAGATAAAAAGTCTCCTGGCTCTTGTTTGAGGAGTAAAGAATGGCCAACATTTGACAAAACCCTGATGGGTTTTCAGGACGAGAATATCACCGGCATAGTCACGCATCTCTACTGGAGAAGAAAAAGGAGCTGAAAAGGGGTTAGCAAGAATGGAGGTATGAGTTCACTTTTTCATGGAATCATAATTCCCTTAGTACAATTTCCATGAATGCAGTCCAAAGCATCTATTCTTGGTAGCCAGTACTCTGAATATATGGTTCTCTAAATCTGGCTAACAAAGGTAAGTAGCCTATAGACATACAGGGATCACGGGGCTATTAGCTGAAGTTTTTTAGTCTTGGTAGGACCTGTCAGAGCTTGACTTCCCCTGTAATAGTCTTTGGGAATACAGGGTCACCATGTAACAAATTTACTCAGCCATGCAAAAAATTAAACAAATAAAAAATAGAGGCCTATCATAGGATCATTAATTTAGGATCAAAAGGAGCCTTAAAAATCAAATTTAAAACTCTCAATTAACAAATGAAGTAATTGAGACCCATAGAGGTAAATGACGTGCCCAGGGTCATAGAGATAGGAGCAGATCAGGATTGCATCAAACATTCTCTCATTTAAAATCTAACATTTTTCTCCCTCCATACCACACTGCTTTTCTGAACTTTTTGGCTTACTCAGTTATTTAATCTTTGGAGCCTGGTTGAGAAAGAAACTGTTATGATTAGTTTATTAAAGTACCTGGAAGAAGGCTCTTCCTGAAAATTTGCTGGAAGTGCCTAGTCTATAAGATGTCATATTCTAGCACAAAACTATTATTTATAATAGATTTAGCAGGCCAAATGGTGTTCTACTTCAGGTGCTCCTGAGGTAGTTGGATTATAATATGGTTTCTTTCATAAAAAGATTAGAAATTTAAGTATATGATGCTGTGTTCAGTCAGGTAAGTCTACTAGGTAAGTATATTAAAGATAAGTATATTATCTTAATAACTTTATATATAATTATATATGCAATTATAACAATGCTTTAATATACTTATCTACTAAGGTACATATATTAAAATACTGGGACATCTAAGGAATGAAAAAAGCCCCTGCTCTCCAGGATCTCACAGTCATATGATGGAGACAGCAGAAAAACAACTATGTATAAACAAGATATAGACAGGATAAATTGGAGCCAATCAATAGAAGGAAAGCATCATCATTAAGGGATACCCAGGAAAATCAAGAAGTGAAATGACTTGCCTAGGAAATACTCACGTACTACATTTCAAAGATAGCACTCAACTTGTGATCTTTGTCACTACAACAATTCCCTATTATCACATGATATCTTTCTATGCATCATAATAAGAAGATAGAACATCATTCAATAATGGAAAAAACATGGACTAATATAACTTTTTTGAGTGTTTATTCTATAGATAGAGATAGGGGAGTAAAGAGACTATATTCTAGTAATGGATGATAAATGAATAAAGAAAAAGTAAGAATAAAAATGCTAGATGGAAAGTCACTCTAAATTGGCTGGAACACAGCACATATGAAAAAAAAGTAGTATGGGACAAAGCTGCAAGAGGGATGATGTGGAGGGCCTTGAATGACAGAGTTAGAGGTATATTCTTTACTCTGTTATCAGCGAGGAAGCTCAGAAAATTTTGGGGTAGAATGATCTTCTTACAATGGTGTGTTAGGAATTAGAGTTGTGGAGAAGGAACCAACTAGAGAAAGGAAGACTGGTTAAGAGGCTGTTAAAATCATTTAAGTGAGAGAGATTTAAAAAGAATTAGAATGACTTCATTGGACATGAAAAGAAGAATGCAAATTTTAGAAATATTAGGGAAATAGTATTAGCAGTTCTAGATATGTAGGGTAAGGGAGAGATTCCACACCTATGAACTTGGAATACTGAAAGGAAGGTAGTACAATGAACAAAAAATGGACATTTGTAGAAGAGTACTTTTAGGGGAAAGTATGATGGGCTTCTTTTTAAAAAATGTTGCATTTGGGAGACCAGTAGGGCATCCATGTAAAAATTATGTCAGTTGGAAATATGGAGCTAGAGAAAGGTTTGGAAATGGGCAAGGGGTAAAGGTATAGATTCAAGAGCCATCTTGAATTTAAATAATAGATATAATAAAGCCAAGTTTTGAAGCTAGAGGAGTAGATGGCATCAGTAAAAGAATATAGAGGAAAAAAGGAAGACAACCCAGCAAAGAAACTGATGAGAACACTCATATGTAAAGGACAGGAGGAGACTAAGCCAAGAAAAGAAATAGAGAAAGAAGAACTATGATAATATGATGTTGGGGAAGCCAGAGGAAGAGAGATAATCAAGAAAAAGACAGTGGTCTATTGTGTCATATGCTACAAGGATGCTAAAGATGATGAAGAACTAAAAATGTTTGGTTGTTATTATAATCACTAAAATAAGAGGTTCAGGGGGAAATATGGTTTAGGAACTAGGCATATAGAGTCACAGAAGCTCAGATGTGACAGAATTTCCTTTGATATATGTAAAAACCAAGAGATCTTAGAGCTAGATTTTGAAAAATTTCTAAAACTTGTGCAAAAGTACTCCTTGTACTATAAAAATGAGTGGAATATAAAACTATTAACATGTTCACTCCTTTCTCATTAAATGTTTTATTTTAATTTGAAATTTGGGGTTGCTTTTTAGTCTGATGTTGTGGCAATATCACCATGCCCCAGTATTTACTGCAATATCAACTTCTCTTCTAACAAGGGAAAAAATAAGAACAATCCAAGAAGCTAACTGTGATTGACAGCATACTCAGCAATGCAAACCCGTAGTCTCCCTTTAAAAAAAATTTTTTTTAACCAAAAGTAGGGACATGCGTGTTTCATCATCATTTCTTTGGAACCAAGAATTAGACACAGTGGATAATGTGATTTCTCATGCCTTTTTAATGTTTTTTTATTTACATTGTTATAGTCATTATATGCATTGTTCTAATACAGTTTATTTTACTCTGGACCTTTATAAAAGAATTCCTATATTTCTAAGAATTCCTTACATTTGTTCATTCTCATGGCACAATACTCAGAACATATACTTGCCATAATTCGTTCAGCCATTTTCCAATAAATGAACAACCACTATGCTGCCAGGTTGTTGTTGTCGCTTTTTTCTACTCTAATGGGTGTTACCATCAACATTATGGTTCATATAGATCCTTTCTTTTTTCATAAAGAGTTTTTAGGTTAGCTTATATTGATTTTTTCCCCATAGGAACACATCTCCATTTTTGTAGCAAAAGATAATGAGAAAATAGGATTTCTTTTGTAGATTTAAAATAATTATAATAATATTTCACATTTAGAGTGTTCTCTTTAAGGTTTGAAATGTGCTTTACATACATTCTATTCTGAGAATCAACACTATATGGAGGAATAAGAGTAGTAGTAGGGAAAGGAACTCTGACTCACCTCTGATACCACCTGTAATACCTTAGGCAAGTCATTTAACTGCAATAGGCTTCAGTTTCCTTAAGTAGCTAGCCAATGGAAAGAAAAACAACCCGAAGTCCCTTTTAAGTCTGGATCTATAACTTTCTGAATAACTCATCACAACTAATTGAATTAAGAGATGATAAACCTGTGAAATGTTTTAATGGTTTTTGATTAAATTTCTCATAACTGCTACATTGGATTTTATCCTCATATTTACAATGTAAATAAATCCTGATTAAAAACAGTATGCTTTTAGGCTTCAAGACAACTGTCCTCTTTACACATAGGCACATCTTTCTGATTTTATTTTGTACTTTAATACTCTTGTTTTCTGAGACACAGAAAGCATCTTATTACTATTTACCCAAAAGTGAAAAGAGAATTTGTTTTTAGTAATTTATCAAAAAAAAAATGGAGCACCAGAAAACAAGAAGGGGTAGACTATATTCCACTGTTAGACCAGGTTGCCTCAAACACATGTTCCATTGGAAAGCTTTTCAATAATTTTTGGCTCTGATTCCCAGAGTCCTTTCTTATCTCCACTTAAGCAACTATTTACATATGATGCCTCAAAATAAGAGCAAAGCAAGTGAAAACAAGCTTTGTTTTGGTATCACCGTCTCTTGTGTGTTAAAACTGGGATGGAATCCAAGGACATAAAATATCTTCTTGAGAGGGTCTAGAACTGTTATTCTCTTTTGAAAGGGTATACACTAGAATTTATTACTAGAGTAACATGCTAGATGTGAATGTGACATGGAGTATAAATTAGGGACACATAGGCTGCTTTGGAAATTCTACTCCCCCATTTCCCCCCATGAACCTTCACCCATTTGAAGCTCTGAAATATTTGGATACATTTTTTTCTCACTCATTTTCATGTGCCTTTGTACTTGGATATGTGAGCCAGGACTGGAAGCAGACGTACTTACTGAGGCTCTTGCGAAAAAGCTTGTTCCCACAAGGTTTCTAGCCAAATTTTGCAGACTCAAGATGTTTGGAGAATTTGGATAAGCATCACAATTTTTTGGATGCTTATCTGAAGCACATACAAATGCCAAACCTTGAGGGTCTTATTATTAGGCTAAACGTGATTCAATATGAAGTATTTCTGTTCTGGGCTAGTTGACATGTGATAATTACAGTGTCTCTTAATTGAAATTTAATTGGCGATACAAAATTGTGCATGTCAGTTTATAAAGCATCACCGAGTGCTAAGCAATTTGCTCTAATCCACCAACTGAGCGGTGTGCCAGTGAACACATCTTGTGAATTACTGAGAAACAGTTAAACAGAGTAATTGTTCCAAACATTTTAAAAGTTTTTATATCGATCGATCCAATCAGAACTTATTTCTTCACAATTATTAGTTTGTGTCAAGGGAGTGTTTTGTTTCAGTTTTTAATGAAAATAAAATGAAATTCCTGTAGTTGCTTTTGCTTTTTAAACTTCTTTCTCTAAGTGACACTTTGTATAACTATGATTTCTTGTTCTTAGCAAGAAGAGTTAAAAAAAGGACTCGTAATACTTTATTGTGGCCAAGTGCATGTTTATGGCTAAGAGGAAAAAAAAAAGATGACATGGAGGTCAGAAACTCTGACAGAGACATTCAATGAATGAGTAGTAAGCCTGTATTAAAACTGAATTGCTCAGTTCTTGCCATTGACTTGTTCAGTGCAGGTTATTAAAGACCCTGTGATCTAACTACTATATAATTTGGTTGAAAAAACAGGGTGTGTTCTTTTCTTTTTGCTTTAAAATATCTTCCAAATCCTTAAACACCCCACCCTAGGCATATTCCTTTAAGAAATAGGTCTCTGGCAAGACGCAGAGTTTGACATTCTGTAATCTAGAGATTAGCAAAGGAAACCTCTTTCAATACTAAAATAAGCATTGGCAAAGAAGGTGGGGAGGTAGATGAGTGAATCAGTAATTTCAGTGCCAACAGAACTCTAGTGATTGAGGAGTGGGGGGGGGGGGAGAGGAGGATTTAAAGTAACTAAGGAGGAAATTTACCCCAACATTTCCTTTCATTAGGTTTTGTTGAGTGGGAAAAGACCAAGAAAGGGTGAAAGGGGCAAACTGAGGAACATTGGAGGCCCAGGTGTCCTTTGGGGAAGCTCAATTTAGCAGATTTCACCTACAGAAAAGGTCCCGATAAGTGGAATAAAAGGTAATGAATTAATCTCCATTCCTGAAGCCCAGAGTTGGCTAATATGACAAGCTTTCATGTCTCTCTTCCAACATTGCTGAAGCTGGTTTGCTCTGGAAAGTTTAAAACTCTGAGACAAGATTCAGCTTAAGATCACTTTAACTGTTATTTTTCTTGCCAGGATTATTGAACTGATCACTGATAACTGCTAAAATGTACTAACGTGTTTATATTTCACTAAAACAAAGTCAACATTTGGATCTGAGATCCTCTACATGGGGCTCTTCCCTCCAGGGCTGAGCGGCTTGAAAGCTACCTTTGCTCGAATATCCTTTGGGACTTTTGTCTATATTCTTTCACATAGGTGTGCATGGAGCATGGCCCCAGTGTGGACAGTGGTGGCATTTCAGGAGGAAGGCCAATGGTAATGGTCACGGCAGGCGTGTGGCTACGTCTGCTCCTCTCGCTCTCTCTGTCTATGCTTGCCCTTAAGTTTTGGGTGGCAATCTTTAGATGTCCCTGATATCCTGAAGATGCCAGTGGACCCAGGCTGGCCACCACTCTTTGACTAGCTTTTGTTCTCCCGATTTTACTAGTGAATCACATCTTTTCATAAATGTCATTCTCTTTGAAAATACCGATTGCGTCTGATTTAATTTAGCCAGCATTTGGGAAGCACTAATTAAGTACCAGGCACTGTGCTAGGCAGAGATATAGAGACAAAACCCAAATCATCTTTACTCTAGAAGACAGCACATTCTACTGCCACACACATCCACTGAAAAGTATATACTAATATATACCAAATCAAGACAGAGTAATTGTAAGGAGAGAAGAAAGAACTACCAACTGGGGGAATCAGCAAAGCCTTCTTGTGGATGGTGGTGTTTGAATGGTGGCTGGAGATTCTCAGAGGTGGGGGTGATGAGGGCATGGACAATACTCTATGCAAAGGCATGGCATATGATGGCAGGTATGGGAAGCAGCATGTTGGTCCCTTGGATGAAAATGTAGTATGCATGAGGAGCAGTAAAGTGAAATTACCAGTTACATTTTTATAGAAAAAAGCAGAAAAAGCCTGATTTGTATGCACAGTCCTTGCTTTCTTTTATCTTTAGCTAAAGGAATTTTCTGTGGCCACATAACAATGCACGTGTCTACTTTTGTCTTAAAAATCATTGCTTTCCCCCTTCGTACCATTTACTTTCTCTCTCTCCCTCACTCTGTTTTGGAGATGTTATCAGTGTAGCATGAAGAAGTGGGCAGATGACTTGATAAATATTTGTAAAGGTGGCTATCAATCCTCTGTTTAGTGTTGTGTTGATAGATTCATTCTACTCAATTACTAGGGTCGGAGAAAACCAAATGTAATGGAAATTACACTAGGCAAAGTATCTGGAGATCAGGGTTCTAGTCTTGATTCTACACTTTTGGTCAGGTTCCTTATGCTATCTGAGTTTCAATTTTTAAAGTAGAGAGATAATATCACATAGAAAATGAACATTTAAAAAAGATAATAAAGCATAAGACTGCAGTCAGACTTTTGGGACACTGTTAAAGAGATTCTTGTAATCAATGGTAATTCATTGTCTTTGTATCTTATCATTTGTGAGTTTGGTTTAGATAGCTGGTGATACAGTGGTGAATGTTGTGGGCCTGGAATCAGGCAGATCTGAGTTCAAATACAGCCTCTGACCTTTACTAGATGTGTGATCCTAGGCAAATCACTCACACATTTTCCACCTCACTTTCCTAATCTATAAAATGGGAATAATAATAGCACCTATCAAAGGTGCAGGTTTTTTATGAGACTCAAATGAGATATTTGCTTTAAAAAAGCACTTGGCACAGTGCTTGGCCTGTAGTAGGTGCTCTATATTTATTCCCTCCCTCTCTCCCTTCCCCCAAAGTCTAAGAAAACATTTTACTCATCAATCCATCAGTATAATGAGAGAAGTTCTATAGGAAAGGAAATCTAAAACTGTGGTTCTCTTCCTTAAAAAAAAAAAATCTTACCTTCTGTCTTGGAGTCAATACTGTGTATTGGCTCCAGGGCAGAAGAGTGCTAAGGGCTAGACAATGTGGGTTAAGTGACTTGCCCAGGGTCACACAGCTAGGAAGTGTCTGAGGCCAGATTTGAACCCAGGAACTCTCAATCCACTGAGCCACCCAGTTGCCCCCTCCACTGAGCCACCCAGCTGCCTCTTGTGGTTCTCTTCCTTAAGAAGGTCTGACTTCTCTTTTCCTTTACCAGTGTTGACTCTCTAAGTTAACTAGTTCAACTGTACACTATCCTCTAGTCTTAAATCTCTTGCCCATTGCTCTACCTCATATTATCCCTTTAGAAATGCCAGTCCTGGATTATCCCTGCCAGCTGCCCTCTCTGCTCTGACTGGTGTGCAGTCTAACTACGCTGCCTGGGTCATCTACAACTCATCCCCCGTATCCCAGGCCATCCTTTTACTCTGCTCTAATTGACACTCTATCCCAATTCCCCACAGCAGCTGTTCCAGCCTTTTCTTG
The DNA here is from genome assembly GCF_027887165.1 of Monodelphis domestica. Classification (NCBI taxonomy): domain Eukaryota; kingdom Metazoa; phylum Chordata; class Mammalia; order Didelphimorphia; family Didelphidae; genus Monodelphis; species Monodelphis domestica. The sequence goes on along the minus strand of NC_077232.1, from coordinate 209,598,224 downwards.
AAGTCACTCACACCTGCCCCTATCCCTTCTTCCCAGAATAGGACCTTACCTCAGAGATGACTTAGAAAATAGAGGCCACTTACCACGAGCTCCCTAATTCTTCATTTCAACCACCCTCATCATAATTTCCTACTCTTTTCTCATTTGCCATAGTGTCTGATGAAGAGGTTAGTCCCACTAGGTAAAACAGTGGGAAGAGTGCTGGGTCTGAAGTTAGAGAGTCATCTTTCTGAATTAAGATCTGGTCACAGATACTTGCTAGCTGTGTGACTCTGGGCAAGTCACTCAACCCTGTTTAACTCAGTTTTCTCATCTGTAAAATGAGGTGGAGAGGGACATGGCAAATTAGTATTTATGCCCCAAAACACATTTGGACACGACTGCACAAGAATGACAGCTGATGAAGACACAGCCCTTTTCCTCCTCAAGCCCAACCCCTCCAGTTATTGTGACGTTGATCCCATCCCTTTCCCTTCTCCTCCACTAGCTTGTTCCAGTAAGTTATTCTCTTCCTTCTACCTCTATACTGGTATTATTTACTTGCTCCCTATATACTTGCTCCTTTCCTACTGCATATGAATAGACCCATGACCCCATCCTTAAAAAATCCTTTCATGCACCCTAAAATCCCTTCAAGCCATTCTGTCTTCATCATCAAACTTTACATTATATATTCTTTGCCTCAACTTTGCCCAGTGAACTTTTTTTGTAGGAATAACCCTTAAGAGGATAATGACCATTCCTCATTATGTCTAAACTTAAAACTTTTTATCTTGAATGTCTCTTCTGTACTAAGTAGTGTATTAAGAACTTTACAAATATGATCTCATTTAATATTCACAACAACTCTGGGAGGTAGGTGCTATTATTATTCCCATTTTACAGTAGAGGAAACTGAGATAAACAGGTTAAGTGATTTGCCCAGCATGGATCAGTTCTTCCAGACCCCAGTCCCAGTGGTGTTCATTTCCAACATCTACATGCCCTTGGGATGTTCCACAAGGCCCTACATTTGCAATGAACTAATCTCTGCCTCACAAAATCTTTAGCTTCCTTTAAAGCACAATTCAACTGTTCCTTCTATAGGAAGCCTATCCCAGCGACTTTGTATTGAATTTGTGAATATTTTTTTGCATCCATTTTGTAGTCCCTCTCTCCACCCACCCTTCCTTCCAATCCCATTGAAACTCCTTGAAATCGTTTTGGCCTCTGTATCTTCAATACCTAGCATAGTGCCAGACGTGGCAGGGCCTTAAATGTTTATTGAATGATATGATATTTTGATATGAATGATATGATATGAATGATAATTACAATTCAGTTGGAAAGATAAGATAACAAACACATAGTACTACAAAAAAGTAATTGCTTAGCATGAACTAGGGAACTGAGACAATGAAATTCAACAGTGATTTATAGAGCAGGGTCTATATACAAGCCATTGCCAGGGAAATAATGAAAAAGTGACCTATTGCAACTTTTATATTCTGTGTGTGTGTGTGTATGTGTGTGTGTGTGTTTGAGGCTAACGTGGTACACAAGTGCACAAATAATAACAGATGTAATTCAGGAATTGAGAAAAGACATTTTTACGTAAAGTGGTCAAAAAACTCCATAGAGAAGATAACATTTGGATGGGTTTCAAAGGATAATTTAGGGGGAGAGGAAGGATGGGTGGGGCATTCCAAGAGGCAAAGAAAGGCATGGATGTGGGCAAGTTTGAGCACGGACTCTATATAAAATAATTATGGAGTCATGAAGGCAATCAGATTCTATCTATTTAAAGATTTTCTAGAAATTGGCAGGAGATTCCAACTGATATAAATGCTCTTTTATGAGTACATTGATAGAAAATTGTGGAATCTTTCACCGTAAGACACCAGAGAATGACAGTCTTCTCCATAGGCGTATTTTATTTGTTGTAGTTCATGGTGATCCAAGTGACCAGTGCTTTCTTTTGAGGAGAAAACTTCATGCAGTCAGTTCTGATTAATTTTGTGAACAGAATCATAGTAAAAGGAATAGCTCTTTGGTACATGTATTAATCTGTCATTGTTAGAAGGTCTTTGTAATAATTGTATCATGAATGAAGCCATTAGAAAGATATTCGATATCTGCTTTTACTTCCCGAGTATTTATGCAATGTTGGTAGTCATGATAAAATGCTATAAGAACTTCACGTTTAACTTGATCATTCGTTTTGCTCATTTGACCTTTGTTTTTTCATCAATAATTATGACCTAAAGTTGAGGTTTGAGTGCATCAAGAAAAAGGTTTACTATAAGTGACTCTTTGAGGGAATTCTCTTGCACTGTGGGCCAATTTAGAAATGACTAAAAAACATTATTATATTTGGAAATATTTCAATTTCACCCACTTAAGATAATTTATAAAATCTTAGCATCTGAGTATTAGAAGTACCTCTGGGACCATCTAGTCTAACCCAAGTCCAATACATAATGCAGCAAGAATCTCCTTTACATCATACCTGATTCATGGTCATCCAACATCTGCTTAAAGATTTCCACTGAGGCAAGCACACCACCTTACTGGTCAGACCATTCCACTTTTGGACTACTGTGCTTATTGTTTTTCCCTATATCAAGCCTCTATTTACTCATTTGCAACTTCAATCCATTGCTTTTAGTTATTCTCTCTGGGCCAATAGAATAAGCCTACTCTCTCTTTTCATACAAAAGCCCCTCAAAGAATGGAAGACTATTCTATGTTTCTTCCCTAATCCTCCCCCCCCCAAACAATGAAGATTTCTTTTAGTCAGATTAAACATGCCAACCTCCTTTGACTCATCCTTATCTATCATCATGTTAAGGTGAAACTCAGGTTGTCCTCTTCTGGACACTCTCCATGTTATTGTGTTTTTCCTTAAAAATATCATGCTTAGAAAAGAACACAATACTACAGATGTTCTCCAACTAGGGGGATTACAGAGAAACAATTGACTCTTTCATTCAAGAAACTTTCCCTTAGGGGGCAGCTGGTTGGTTCAGTGGAATGAGAGTCAGGCCTAGAGACAGGAGGTCCTGGGTTCAAATCTGGCTTCAGACACTTCCCAGCTGTGTGACCCTGGGCAAGTCACTTGACCCCCATTGCCTAGCCCATACCACTCTTCTGCCTTAGAGCCAACACACAGTATTGACTCCAAGACGGAAGGTAAGGGTTTAAAAAAAAAAGAAAGAAACTTTCCCTTAATGCAATTTGAGATCACATTATCTTTTTTGGTTGCCATATGTGATTTGATGATGGTAGCACTGCTTCTATAATTTATAGAGTCTCTAATAGTTATCTGAATCTCTGAGGAGTTAAGTAATTTGCCTGTGGTCATACACTGAGTGTATGGACCCAGATCTTCCTAACTCAAAGCCTAGCCCTCTAACCACTATACCATGCTTCCTCCATTAGGGTATCTTCTAAATTTTGATGGCTACCTAGGTAGCACTCAGATTATCCATCCTCTCTTTCTTTTTGCAACTGGTACACCTTTTTATTTTTCAGTCATTACCATTTCTTGCATCCAAGTGATCCTTTATAATATTTGGCAGTCTACAGTTAGGTCTTGATCAGTATGAATAATGAATTCCTTCAAGTGGCTGCATATTTCCATTAGGCTAAAAACAACGAATGACTCTTAAATCTAATAGGCATGCCCCAAAAGGTCAAAGGATATGAACAAATGAGTCTCAAAAGAACTGCATAGTATTCACAACTAAATAGAAAAATGCTTTGAATCACTAATGAGAAGAACAATAGAAATCAAAACAATCCACAGATTTCACCTCAACCTTTCATATGGGCAAAAATGCCAAAAAATGTCGCCAGTTAATGTTGGAAGAGTTGTACAGACAGACAGACTAATATATTGTTGGTGGACTTGTGAAATGGCACAACTACTTTGGAAAACAGTTAGTAGTAAGGCAAATCAATTGACAAAAATATCCATATCTTTTGAACAAGAGATTCCATTACTGGTTTTATATCCCCCTAAAGATAATGATATTACAAAAGCCCCCCAATACTCCAAATTATTTATTGCAGCACTCTTTGTGATAGCTCAAATCAGAAACAAGGTAGATGTTTAGTGATTGGGGAATGCTTAAACAAATCGTGGTACATTGAGGTGTGAAGAATTCAGAGAAGTATGGCAAGATCTAGATGAATGGATGCAGAATAAAGTAAGCAGAGCCAAGAAAGCAATCTACATAGCAACCACAACAAAGTAAGTAGAAAGAACAATGGCATACTAAAAAATTAAAAATAAATGTAACAAAATTATAAAGATTAAATAAGATTTGAATGAAGAGATATAAAAAAGAAATTCCTGAACCTACCCTTTATTAGAGGAGGTCCATAGGTGCTATACATTGAACATATTTTAAAACTTATTTAATGTATTTATTAACTTTACTAACTTTTTTCCTCTTTAAAAATACTATTTGTCATATGAGATAACTCTCTTGGAAGGAGAAGGGAAAGAATCCATGGGATAACATGGTGATTTAAGAAACAAAGTACTATAAAATATATATGAAAAAATAAAAAAAAATAGAAAAATATTCCTAATAAATCACCATCCAGTTTCTAATAAACAATTTCTTTTTTAAAAATAAAAACTTTACCTTCCGTCTTGGAGTCAATACTGTACATTGGCTCCAAGGCAGAAGAGTGGTAAGGGCTGGGCAATGGGGGTTAAGTGACTAGCCCAGGGTCACACAGCTGGGAAGTATCTGAGGTCAGATTTGAACCTAGGACCTCCTATCTCTAGGTCTGGCTCTCAATCCACTGAGCCACCCAGCTGCCCCCTCTAATAAACCATATCTGATGATGGAAAACTAATGTTTTCCAATGCAATCATTCCACTTCTAGATAAAAAGTTTTTATTAAGAAGTTTTTCATTATAGTGAATTTAAGTCTGATTTCCTAAAATTTCCACCTATTGGTTCTAGGTTTGCCTTCTGGAGTCAAGAAAAAAATAAAATAACAAATGAATAAATAAATAAATCAGATCCCTCTCCCATGGGAAAGTGTTAAAAATGTAAAGATTACAATTGCATCTTTCTCCATTTTTTCTCATACCAGCCCCAGACCCTTAATCAAATCCTTATATAGTATATATAATCAATTGACCATCACCCTAAATTAGGTACTCATCACCTCTTACTTGGACTACCACAAGAGATTCCTAATTGGCCTCCTTTCCTTATATCCAAATAAGTCCCTGCCAAAATAATCTTTCAAAAGCCCGGGCCTGATCATATCATCACTCCATGTAGTTCATCATGTGGCCCACTGAGACCTCTCTTCCAAAAAGCTATCTCAATTCAAAATGTTTCATTGGACAGAATCCTTTCCAGATCACAGTTCATGAGTTTCCAACATGTCTACTTTTTACTAATCTTCAAGAAGACCTACTTAGTTCAAAGCAAAATTAACCAATAAACTAGAACAGTAATAAAAGTAACAACAGAGCCTTTCTCCTATACCCACTGAGCTCACTCTTCCACAAACACGCACTCTCATTGGGACAGTTGAACAGATATTGTGATAAAATAGGATGTATATATTTGGGAAACATGTGTGGTCAGCTATGTATGTAAGGGACATACTTATCTATTGTATACCTTAGGATGCTTCTATCAAAGGATCAGACTGATTAACTGCACAGAAGCTTATCACTGATGATAGCTGCCATTTGATGGAGTTTTAAAGTTTGCAAAAACACTTTAATATCCTCACAACAACCTTTCTTATTAGCCCATTTTATAGATGAGGTAACTGAAAGTTAAAAAAAGTTCAGTGACTTGTCTAAATGAAGATCTACTTAATACCTAGGTCCTCGTGCCTTCTAAGATTCTTGTCCTGGAGTAATATGAGCTAGTTAGTTAAGACTAGTTAAGACATTTCCAACTATTTATTTTAGTCAGGCTCATAGTCCCTTTTGACTGGTCACCAAGGGTTCCTCAGGCAGTTGGATAAGAGTTCCTGACTCAATCACCTCAATTCATGGTACCTAGTCTTCACTCCTAGCCAAGTTAGGGTGATAGAATTTCATTTTCTGCCTCAAATAGTATCTCTATGTATCTCTTGGATACTGGGAAAATCATATTCTATTCCATTTCCCTTTTCTGTGTCCTGTCTTAATCTCATAGCGATTAACTTCAGGGTATTCAAATTACCCATAAATTTGAAGGAACCTAAAGAAAGTTCTAGAAATATCATAGTGAAAGGAGATGAAAAACTAAAAGGTATTGCCACAATCCTGCCTTAGTGACAAAGGATTGCTTCCCTATTGTATTGAATATTATCTTGTAAGGTGAGTAATATAAATATTTCCATAACCCATTTTAGAGAGCAGGAATTAGAGGCTCAGAGAGTTTACCAAGATCACACAATGACTTTGTAACTGATCCAGGACCAGAGGAATGGGAAGTAGGGTAGCAGCATTTAACATTATCCTCCCATAGGGTTGTCATTCTGTGTTTGACCAACAAGGTAAGGAAATCCCATATATGATGTTCTTTCCCCCAGGGTTAGGACTAAAAACAATTGACATATCGACATCATGGTGGTGTCTCATTTTTATCCTTCCCAGTTCCCTGCCTCACTATCTGATTTGTTTATGATCCTTTACTTTGTATCCCATTTGCTCCTCTCCCTCTCTTCTCTTCTTTTTATTTTATTTTTTCAAGCACATATTTTCCCAAGTATATATTTTTCTCCCTTCTACCTCCACTCCCTCTTACCCCCTCCAACTGAAAAAGTAAAGGAAAGAAACAACAAATGTGACAATTATGCATGGTCAAGCAAAGCAAATTCCCATGTTGGTCATGTCAAAAAATGTGTCCAAGACTGTTTAGTCTATCTTCTTTCTGTTAATTACTGGGTTTCATTTTTTGTCTTTGTCCCTCTGGAATCATGGCTGATTTATTTTGTTGATTAGAGTTCTTGCCCCTCAAAATTGTTCTCTGGTTTGTGAATCTGTTTTCATCATCCTCAAAACTCTGCCATTCCAAGAAGCTTAACTGGATTTGACCACCCAACTCAATATGTTTGGATAGGTGGAAATTAGAGATCATACTCTGCACTCTACCAAGATAAATTCAAAATAGGTAAATGGCTTAAATGTAGGGAATAAAATCATGAATAAATTAGGTAAACATAGAATAGTATACCTGTCAGATCTAAAGAAAAGGAAGGCATTTAAGACCAAGCAAGAGATAGATGACATTACAAAATGTAAATAGATGATTTTGATTGCATCAAATTAAAAAAGTTTTGTACAAACAAGACCAATGTAAGCCAAATTAGAAGGAAAAAAACAAACTGTGAAAAAATTTATAACAAAACTCTCTGACAAAGATTTAATTTCCCAAATATATAAGGAGCTAAGTCAAATTTACAAAAAACCAAGCCATTCCCCCAGTTGACAAATGGTCAAGGGATTGGAATAGGCAGTTCTCAGATGACAAAATCAAAACTATCAATAATCACATGAAAAAGTGTTCTAAATCCCTCCTGATTGGAGAAATGCAAATAAAAACTACTCTGAGGTACCTTATACCTAGTGGACTGGCCAACATGACAGCAAAGAAAAGTGACAAAATTGGGACACTGGGATACATTGCTAGATGGAGTTGTGAGTTAATCCAACCATTCTGGAGGGCAATTTGGAATTATGTCCAAAGGACTTTAAAAGATTACCTGCCCTTTGATCCAGCCATATCATTTCTGGGTTTGTACACCAGAAAGATAATAAGGGAAAAAAAGACTTGTACAAGAATATTTATAGCCATATTCTTTGTGGTGGCAAAAAATTGGAAAATGAGGGGATGCCCTTCAATTGGGGAATGGCTGAGCAAATTGTGGTATCTGATGGTGACAGAATACTATTTGTGCTGAAAGGAATAAGGAAATGGAGGATTCCTTTGTGAACTGGAAAGACCTCCAAGAATTGATGCAGAGCGAAAGGAACAGAACCAGGAGAACATTGTACACAGATGGACACATTATGGCACAATTGAATGTAGTAGACTTTTCTACTAGCAGCAATGCAATGAAACAGGACAATCCAGAGGAACTTATGAGAAAAAATGCTATCCACATCCAGAGAAAGAACTGTGGGAACAGAAACAAGGAAGAAAAACATGATTAAGCACATGGTTCGATGGGAATATGTTTGGAGATGTTGACTTTAAATGACTACTCTATTGTAAATATGAATAAAACATAATTAATTTTGAACAATTATATATATACACACACACACACACACACACACACACACACACACATATATATAAATATATCAGTGGAATTGCTTGTCACCTCTGGGAGGAGTGAAGAGGGGTAGGAAAAATCATAAATCTTGTAACCATGGAAAAATATTCTAAATAAATGAATAAATTATTACAAAAAAGAAAGAAAATACTCTGGGCATCAAAATTACCTACAGGAATTTTTGAGCCTTTTCCCATCATCATCATGTGGGCAGCAAACATCATTTTAAGATGATTACTACAGGAATATTGTTATGTCAGAACACTGGAAAGAAAACAGACTTGTCAACAGGATGCTCAAAAATGACCTAGAACAGAATTGGCTTGGGTAGGTACTATGCCTCCCAGAAGATAATATGAGGAATAGGGGAATAGCCTGGGGCTTATTAAAGGTGGTAATAGAGGAGATGATCTCAATTATTTTTTTTCTTTATGGACAGAAATCTAACTTAATTCCAGGAGGCTCTTTCAACATTTAGGCCAGATCATACTTTAATGAAGCCCAGAAATTGGCTAGCTTTTGTAGCTTCTATTCCCCGAACCCTCTTCTGTTAAAAAATCTGAATCCAAGTAAATTACAGGCATCAGAGGCAAAATTGTTGAATTCTATTTGAAATCTATTGAATTCTAGTTTTGGAAGACTTTTGTGATTAGGGCACTAAGGACATTCTAAACTGTAGTCAGTCTTGGACCCACAAATATTCCAAGAAAGGTCAACCCTTTAAAACACCTTTGGAGGGTGCAGCCTATAGAAGGGAGGTCTTGGATTCAAATTTGACTTCAGACATTTCCTAGCTGTGCGACTCTAGGCGAGTTACCTAACTCCCATTGCCCAGTCTTTACCACTCTTCTACTTTGGAACCAATATACAGTATTGTTTCTAAGATGGAACATAAGGGTTTTAAGTTTAAGTTAAAAAATAAAACCTTCTATGGAACAGTGAGTAGCTGAACTTGATGCTAGAAGGCAATAGGGCTTCTTCCCCCAGAAGATATACCTTTAAATTTAAATTAAAAAATTAAATCAATCTATGTAATCTTATGTTTTTTTTTAGTTGAACAATGGTTCATTAAATGTAAAGACTTGGAGATTTCCAGATGAAAGAGACTAGGTAAGTGTGAAACATTTGTTTTTGGCAGTAGGAATATTGAAAGTATATATGAAACTTTGATTTAAAGTAGGATAGACACACCCTGTTAATTGATTCTTCCTTATACCTGTTTTGGCCTGTAGGTTGTTGAAAAAACATCATCCAGCTTATATACAAGCACCCTCTTAATGGGGTAAGTCTACTTATTAATTTTCAGAAGAATATCAGGTGTTAAAACTCTCTTTCCTTCTAGCGACTAAGAGTGATATCACCTTCAGATTGATGCAATACTTTGGTATGCTTTCACCAGCAATTAGGGAATCAGAAATGGTCCTTAAAAGGAGAAACCCAAAACGTTTCCACTGTTAGAGCACTTCTTTACATTTTTTAATGGAGGACAAGTACGATTTTGCTGTTGTTCTGGGGAATAATTTCTACGACATTATATCACATATATCTGAAATGGATCCCCTGAGTCACAGAATGAAATTTCTCTTTGTCCTTCAAATCTTGGCATACTACTAGTGACCGTATTGATGCCAGGCTTCTGTGGGTACAGAAGAAGTACCTATGTTTTCTTTCTGACCACTGTTGACTATCCCTCAAATGATCTGACTACAAGCTTTATGGTATAAAGATAGGAGCTAGGGGTGTCACCGATAAAGGGAATATCTTCCAACAATGCAGGTTGGCCCTTTCTCAGCAATATATGGTTTCAAAGCATCACACAGCACACTGAGAAGTTATGTGATTTACCCAGGGTCACACAGCTGCTATTTATCAGAGGTAGGACTTGAACATAGGTCTTCCTGGTGGGATCACGGTCCAGTATGTCACTGTTTCTCTCTACACAATATAGGCTCTTTAATAACATTTAATATTTTCATTTATTATTGACTTTCCCCATAATAATAATAATAGCTGACTTTATATAGTTCTTAGTAATTATTATTAGTTATTATATAGCTCTTACAGGCAGTTGTGACTCATTGGATAGAGTGCTAGGTCTGGTATTAGAAGACCTGAGTTCAGATTTGTCTTAAGACATTTCCTAGGGGGGCAGCTGGGTGGCTCAGTAGATTGAGAGCTAGGCCCAGAGACAGGAGGTCCTGGGTTCAAATCTGACCTCAGATACTTCCTGGCTGTGTGACCTTGGGCAAATCACTTGACCCCTATTGCCTAGCTTTTACCACTCTTCTGACTTAGAACTAATACCCAGTGTTGATTCCAAGATGGAAGGTAAGGGTTAAAAAAAGACACTTCCTAGCTGTGTGATTCTGAGCAAGTCATTTAACCTCTGATTGTCTGACAAAAGGATCCACTGGAGAAGTAAATGACAATCTACTCCAGTATTCTTGCCCCATGGATACTTGTGCTCCATGGGGGGTCATGAAGAGTCAGACATGACTGAAAAACAACAAAATAGGGCTCTTACTATGTACCAGTACTTTGCTAAGTGCATTACAATTATTATCTAATTTGACCCTCCCAACAACCCTGAGAGGTAGGGGCTATTATTATCTCCATTTTACAGATGAGAAAACTAAAGCAAATAGAGGTTGAGTGACTTGCCCAAGGTCACACAGTTAGTAACATTTAAACTGAGGTCTTCTTGACTCTAAACTTGACTTCACTACTTGCCTGCCCCATTTTATAGATGAGGAGACTAAGGCTCAAAGAGTTTGTGACTAGACTTCTGCTATTACAGCCAGTAAGTGTCAGGGGAAGGGTCTGAACCTAGATCTTCTTGATTCCATGTCCAACTCCTTTAATCATTATTCCACACTGCTTCAATTATCTAGCACTCTTACCTACACAGTACCTACCTCATTGGGCTGCTCTGGCGCTCCAACAAGAGTATATATACCAAATTAAAATGTCAGCAATTATTAGTACCTGGCATCATAATTTAAAATTTCTTCTAGATTACCTGTCAATACAATATTTCTTGATTTGTTTTCTGATATTTTCTAACCACGTTCCCTCTCTCCTTCCTCTTTCCCCAAGAAGGCAGTAAATATGATACAGATTATACACACATTATCATACGATACACATTTCCATGTTTGCCAGATTGTAACAGATACTGGGCATCTTTATTTGGGGAAATGACCTATAGGAACAACACAATATAAAGGCACTTTTGTAGAAGTCATTCAAATAAAAAGTAGGAGTCAATGACTCTTCCCACTTCCATAAACAACAACAACAGCAATAAAAAGGCAACAGCAGTGTTTCACCCTCATATTTGGCCCATGAAAGACTTCCATGTATTGGGATTCTGGCCAATATGTGCCAACACATGCTTAATTACAATGTTGGCCATATCCCACGAGTGTTAAAGAATGGTATATTGGCTGGTAGCTAGTTGCAAATTGTATATTGGTTGTATTCTGTCTGAGACTACTGCTCTCTTTGTGCGCTCTCTTTGGCTCTCTCTTGTCTTGATAGAGGAAACTGTGTCTAATTCTCTCACACAGCACAGCCCAACCTGGCTCCTTGCGATGAATGAGGGCCTTGAATCCGGACTCCCCTCCCTCCCTGCCCAATTTCCCCCAGCTTCAGCAGGGCTGTGTGGGCTGGGATTTTTGAAACCAGCAGCCTAATTGTTCATGCTTATTTTCTGCTGTGAGATTGCTTCGTATCTCCTAGGAGGATAAAATGAAGCCTTCATCCAAAGCCATTGCCTTTCACAGCAATAATCCCCAAATTTACTCCAGACAAGGTCCAGTAGATCTCGTACAGTCTAATTATCCATATCCCGTCATATTGCGTCAAGGATCGAAAAAGCATGGACCCGAGTTGGGAGCTTATAACTCAGAGAACAAACTCAATTTTCAATGGCAATTAACAATTTTCCTGCCACGCATGGTCATTATCTGGCTTATCCCTTAGTCCTCAGGTACTGGCAGTCCCTGCTGCAGCAACTTTTGCACATGACATTGTTTCTCAGTTCAGACAAAGGCCTTTGAAAAGAAAAGAGCTTCCACTAATTTTCCTGCCCAATAGCTTGGAAATAAAGCACATCAAACAGTCCAGAATTTTTAATTTTCATCAACACGAGACGCTCTGAGCATCAAGTTTCAGACTTATAATTGCATTTGCTACAGTTGGATTTATAAAACCATTCTTTCTAAGCATCAAAAGAATGCAATGTCCAAATGGGGGTGATTAGGTTGTTGTAATGGTGCCTAAGCAGATCCAGGGATCCCAGAGACAGGACTGCCCAAAGGCAAGTGAGCAAATATGACATACGCTTAAACCTCTCCCTAGAAAGCTTAGTGGACGTCAGGGGCATGTTAATCAGCAGTAACTCTGAAGGTACCAGAGATATAACAGCCAAATTGTGTTTTTTTTTTTTTTAAAGAATCTGACTTGCATCCTCCATCCTGAATAAAGCCTTCTCCTAGACCTTCAGTTGTGCACCTCTGGAAGCCTCTAAGTTGTAGAAAGCCATTTTTGGAAACAAAGTGAAAACTGAAAACATTGAGCTTAATGGGTATGGGGGTTGGGGAAGACTGGGGTGTGATGGAATGTCAGAGTTTGTTACCTAGATTGTTTGTTGGAGCCAAATTGAAAATGTAAGTGTTTTACGTACTTACTAAACAATGTGAAAAGCTGCAAGGAGACAAGAGCCAAGGTGTTTTCAATGTGGAAGACTTTCCAACTTACCAATGTTCTTCTACTTTCCTAGCAATTAAGGCTGACCTTCCAGCTTCAGGACTTAGGGAAGGAGGTGGGGTGGGATAATTAGATCTACCAGGGGGTGGAGAGAAAGCATCATTCTATCTTGGCTCTGGTCCCTGCACAGGCAGCAGCAGAGGGGGCAAGGTGCCAAGTGAGGAAAAGGTTTCCTGGGGACCAGAGGAAATTGCCCCACCCACTCCAGGATAAGCAGGAGTAGCAGCTGGGAACATCATTGGCTCAAAGAAATTCATCTAGCATTACTAGGTTACAAAGAAGTCAAAAGTACTCATCAAGAACTGTTCCATTCATCCTTAGACCCTAAGTAACAGAGAATGGAAAGTGTGCATTAGATGGCATCTTTTCATTGGAGAACATTTGTGAAAATGTGAAGGCACTTGAGAAGAAAACCTGAGGCCATTTTAGAATTGAGAACTCAAAGCATTCTAAAAGAGATGAATAAATGAGCAATCAATATAAATCTATTTCAAGCTAAATTCCATGTTTATATATATATATATATATATATATGTATACATAATAAGGCACAGGAAAGCAAAACCAGTTACTGCACAAGTACAGTTATTTTTATAAAGTCTTCCATGAGGTCATATTTGTCATGAAGGTAATTTTTAAAAAATTGTTGTTATTGTTCAGTTGTGTCTGACTCTTTGTGATTGCATTGGGGGTTTTCTTGGACTAGATACTGGAGTGGTTTGACATTTCCCTCTCCAGCTTATTTTTTACAGATGAAGAAGCTGAAGCAAACAGGGTTAAATTGCCCAGGGTAGCACAGAAAGTATTTGAGGTGGAAGATGAGTCTTCCTGACTCCAACCTAGTGCTCTATCTACTACCCTTTCTAGCTGCCTCTTAAATTTTGTAATGTCTTCTAAAATCTAAATTGAAAACACAATGTCACTTCCTTTGAATGGCTTTGAGAGACAACCTTGATATTTTGTTTGTACTTTGCTTTGTATGTATTTATTTATTTATAGGTTGTTTCCCCTCCCTAGACTCTAAGCTTTTCAATGAAAGAAAATGTATTTTTCTTTTTTGTAGCCCCAGAACTCAGCACAGTGTCTGACATGTAGTATGTGAAAATGTTCAATTGATTGAAAGAATCCTGGAACTGGGGTCAGGGAACCTAGGTCTCTGTGTCTCAGGTCAATTAAAAGTGAGGTACTATAAACCTCTAAGGCCCCACCATCTCCAAATATATGCATTTAGGAACTCAGTGTCATAATCTAGACAATAGACATTCTCAGTCACTTGGTTTTTGCCACAATTTTGGGTGTTTAGGGATTTCTACCTGGAGATTAGGCAGTATTCCAAAGTCTATAGTCTCTGAAGGATTGAAAAAAATGAATGAATATTCCTCATAAGGCAATCAAGAAGTTCTCAATGGGTATGATCAGGTGGCAACACTTGAAAAAATGATCTAGTATGAAGAAAATAGGCTATCAAAAATCAGTAACTGAAGAAAAAGATAAGTTAGTTATGTTATGAGAGCAAGGGATAACTGATGGACAGCTTGCCTACTCCATTGGTAACGTGAGACATCAGGAAAAAGCAAGAAAAGCTCCTGATCTACTGAGTAGACTCCCTTTTCTTGTGGGGAGATGGACAAGAGTTTTGCCCAGAATAGGCAGATGTAGATGGGAAGCATTCTATGTCAGTGGAGGGAATATCTGTATTTATAAGATTGATAAAATAGATAATAACAACAGCTAACATTTATATAGCACTTATGATGTATCAGTCACACTGCTATGTGTTTTACAATTATTAGCTCATTTGCCTCAAAACAACCCAGTAAGATAGGTTCTATGATGTTCCCGTGTTACAGTTGCAGAAACTGAGGCAAACAGGCTAAGTGGCTTGCCTACGGTCACACACATACTAAGTGCCTGAAGCTGAATTTGAACTCCAATCCCAGTGCTTTATCCACTGTACCCACTTAGCTGCTTAGACACACACGTATTTTGAATGTATAAAATATTTAACATATATTTATGTATTCTTAATCTGTGATTTCATCAATAAGGGTAAAACCTCCATGAAGTCAGTTCAATTTGTATCCATCATTGTTTCCCTCTTGTGCATCTTCAAACTTCTTGCCAGTTTTCAATGAATTCTGTGTCAATTGACAATCATTTATTAGAGAATTATATTAAGAAATGGGACTAAAGTGAAGATAAAAATGAAAAAGAATGTGTCTTCAAAAAGTTGATATATTAAGGATGATAGTATGTGAACAAATGATTCTTGATTGACTGCTGTGGGGAAAGAACAGGGTGAGGAATGGCTCCATTCCTCTGTGCTTTAATAAGTATTTGAGAGTTGCCTTTGTAGAAGGGGGAAAAAAGACCAGGGTTAGGCTGGTAATGAGTCTTTCAGAATTCAGCAAAGTTAGTCCTTGTATGACAGTTACACATTTTGCTGGCAGACATATCTTTTGGGGACCTCCAGTCCATCCAAGAATTTTACTGGAGGATGCATTCCTTATAACCTATATCTATGTACCTTGATGCTAGAAAGATTATATACATGTGTGTATGTGTAATGTGTAAATATAAGTCTCCATATACATATATGCATTTAAATATCTGTAATTATCATAAACATCTGTCTTGTTTTATATATCTCCATTTCTGGAATGTTCTCCTTCGTCATTTTCCCTCCTAGAATCTCCTGCTCCTTTCAAAGCAGAGCTCAGAGATCTTCTCTAACTGATGTCTTTCCTGATTTTCCCTCCATCCCTGGTACTAACACTGTCTCCATCTTGAAATCACTTCATTTAACTTTTTTTATACTTAGTTTTTAACTATGCATATGTTTCCTCTATCCTCACTTAGAAGTAACCTTCAGGGCTGCGACAATTTCATTTTTCTCTTTGTAGCACAATGCTCTCTATGGAGTAGATGTTTAACAAACTTTTCTTGAAATGGATTATGGAATACAAAATCTATTCCATTCAATCTCATTGAATGAGATCCTGGGCGTTATCATTGTAGCAAGAGCTCCTACAGATCCTACTGAACTGGAAAGGGTCTTTAGAGGCTGTGCTAGAGCTTAGAGGGAACATGGAATAGTGGAATGAACATTAGATTCAGAAGCAGGTTCACATCCTGATATCTATTTACTACTGGCATGACCTTGCACAGGTCTCTTTGGACCCTCTATTCCCTAGTCTGTAAAGCTGGATTGGACTAGGCAATTTTGAAGTCTTTCCAAGCCTGAAATCCCTCATTAGCTAAGAGTAGAGAACCTCATCATGGAAAAGTTGGCTATCAGGTGATAAATTACTTGGCCCCAGCAACTTATAAAGCTATCCACTAAGGAGTTGGATGGGATTGCAGTCTGAGAGTGTGTCCACAATGATGAAATCATTCATAGATCCTTTGAAGTATTCAAGAGATACAAATAACATCTTTTTTTATTGTCTCCAGAAGGCATTTGGTAAAATGTGCTACATGTGTAGCCTAGGTGCTGGAGGAAGGACCTTTACTGCCTTCTCCCATTAGCCTATTAACTCAATAAATTTGTTGGATTAGATAATTGTCCCCCTGGAAGGAAAACGAGAGCCTGATTGTGGGGGGATAAGGTATGAGATCATAGGGAGTGAAGAGCATGGCAACTGGTGACTAGAGCAACAACTACAGAGAGAAGACTCAAGTGTTTTGTTTTTTTTTTAACATTAAAGAAATGTCAACCCATAGCTGTAAATTTAGTTTATTTCCTTTTCCCCCTTAAGAATCATACTTATGAAGTCAAAGAACTGGTCTAATGGAAAGAAGAGTGGCTAGAAGACTTTGATTCTGATTCTTTTTCTGTTACTATGTAGCATTGAACAAGTAACAATTTCCCTGGGCTTTGATTTCCTCTTCTCTGAAAGAGTAATGATGCCTTTCCTGCCCGAGAGCTGAAAACTGGAGGAAAATTTCTTGAGATTCTTTTAAGGTCTAAGATTATGTCCTGAGTTCCAATCCTGGCTTTGTCACTAAATATCTCGGTGATGCGGGGCAAGTTACTACACCTCAATAAAGCTCTGCCTACCTCTATAAGCTACGCAATTAAGTCACCCTGTTTCTTTCATGCAGGCTGCATGGCACTAATGACTACGGCTGCTGGTCATAGAGACATGAAGTCGTGGATTCACATCTTGCCTTTCCCTTTTCATAGCTTTGGGATTATGTGTAAGTTGCTTAAACTCTTGGAGCCATAAAGAAATTTCAAAGACCATCTGTTATTTGGTTTGATGGAGGGAGTTTCCATATTAAGGATGTATTGAAGACCTCCCTTACTGGATTGTTTTAAGGGTTAGACAAAATGTCAGATGTGGGAGTACTTTGTAAACATATTAAGAACTATATAAATGCAACTCAATTTTTAAGAGTATTTCCTCTTTTTTATTGTGGATATTATCTGTTGCCCCTATCCCAAGCAAGTTTTTGTTTTTAATTAATTAATTAGTTTGGTTTTTCACATTAAAATACCCAGTTAACTACCTCTTCTTTCTCCTGCCCCATTAAAGTAATTTTTATTGTTGTAGCTCTGATGTTGCTAAGGGTTATTAATTTAGATTTAAATATAATTAATTAATTTATTAATATAATAATTCTATCTATCTATCTATATCTATCTATCTATCTATCTATCTATCTATCTATCTATCTATCTATCTATCTATCTATCTATCTATCATCTATCTATCTGCTCCTTGAGGGCAGGAACTCTTTCACTTTTGTCCCAGTAGTCCCAGAACTAGCACATGGCTAGGCACATTGTAACCACTTAACAAATGCTTGCTGATTGATGCATCTGTGTAGGTTTTTATAATTATAAAAAAAAAGACAATTGGAAAGGATAAGGAAAAAGTACATAGGAAAGTCACTATGTAGGTGCTTAGTTAGCAAGCAACATGTGAAATCTAACTCTATTTTGTTTAATGACTCTGGAATAAAATGATGCGTTTGAAAGAGCCTTAAAGCACTACATAAATGTAAGTTTTTCCTTGTCATTTGCATATTATTTAGTTGCTGAATAAGTTTTATGGCTATGCTTTCAATTGTTACAGAAAAGCCTTTTCTGAAGGCCCTGAAGCCTACTTGGAGGAAGCTGAGATGGGTGAGACTAAAGGAGATGGACTGAGTTGCCTCATTGTGCAGCTGTTCAGCTTGTAGGGCTGGACCACGGCTGGACCACAGCCATGACTAACTATTGTTCATTAGTGTTGGCCTAGTGTAAAATGCTAATACACTTCTCTATCCTATTTAAATCTCCTTTCAAAGTAGGAACTCTGGCAAGATTTCTTGAGGTAGTTTTTTTGTCTCACACTTTAGTAGAGATTCTTTTATGCAGGACAAAAACATCGAGGAGGGTAATGGGGTGGTGCCACAAAGGATGGTCCAATTCTTTTTTTTTTTTTAAACCCTTATCTTCCATCTTGGAGTCAATACTGTGTAGTGGCTCCAAGGCAGAAGAGTGGTAAGGGCTAGGCAATGGGGGTCAAGTGACTTGCCCAGGGTCACACAGCTGGGAAGTATCTGAGGCCAGATTTGAATCTAGGAACTCCGGTCTCTAGGACTGGCTCTCAATCCACTGAGCTACCCAGCTGCCCCCAGGATAGTCCAATTCTAAGAGGAGTTGTGCTAGGATTGGATTATCTCATCCCTCAGAGAGCCCACTTTCATGGGGAGGAGGAAGGTTGGACCTGGGAGAAGGGAGCTTTTGCCATAGTACCTGGGATATTACCCTGAGGTCTTGCACCTTCGTATGGAGGTCCAGTTAAAACTCTGAGGCACAGCTTGGGCACCTCTCTGTGAAGAAGTACATTGTCCCACCTAATTTTCTCTTCTAATCTTGATTTTGGCACTAGTTGATTGGATGATGTTAGACAAGTCACTTAATCTCAATCAAGCCCACTTTCTGGCAGGTGTCAGTCACTGGTATTCACCCTTAGTGATTATCGCTTTGGAAATTTGTCCAAGGAAAGAGCTCTGAATCTTTTTTGTTTTGAGGACCCCTTTGGCACCCTGGTGAAGCCCATGGACCCTTAGAATATCTTAGATATCTTAGATTAGATTGGATCCTTAGATATCTTAGAATCGTATTTTTAAATAGATAAAATAAAACACATGAGGTGATCAAGGAAATCAATTATGTCGAAATAGAGATACATACATATATATGTGAAAATGATTATATATTTTATATAAACCACCATGTAGACAATTTATATACAATACATGCGTATTTACATATATATTATATAAGCCAATTATAATTATATAGACATGTGCATATATATTTATATACAAAGTTTGAAATATGACTTTTCCCATAGATCCCAAGTTAAGCCCCCCTAGTTAAGGTGATCACAAAAGCTCATGATTCTGATCTGAGGTCAGTGATGTTTCTAGTACACTGCAGCTACCTTTTAGTACTTGAATTATTGCTGGAACCTGAAGGGAATCTTTCGGGTTCCTTAAAGATCTAAAGCTGGAGAGACAGTTAGGTGGCTCAGTGAGAGAGAGCTAGATGGGGATGGGTGATCCTGGGTTCAAATCTGACCTCAGACACTTCCTAGTTGTGTGGCCCTGAGCGAATCAGTCAAGCCCTATTGCCTAGCCCTTACTGCCCTTCTGCTTTGGAATGAAAACACAGACTAAGACAGAAGGTAAGTGTTTAAAAACAGTCTAAAGTTGGAAGGGAACTTAGAATTCATTTTGTCTGGCTCCTTCATTTTTACAAGTGAGAAAACTGAAGCTGATACTGATAACGGGTCATATGAGTAATAAGGGGCAGAATTAAGATTTGAACTCAAGTCCTAGGACCTCAGGGTTAGCATGTTCCCCATTTCATTATAGGATTGGTAGTCTGCTCATCTAAGTATTTCTTGAATTTTGAAACAGAGAATTTTTGTGTGTTTTTGGGGTCCCATTACAGTGTGATGTAATCCATCAAGAAAGGGCTGAAGCTTAGAGCTAAATGGAGGTGGCAATATAGGTTTCAAAGCTCTTAAGGGCTTGACATCAGCAAATGCTGATTTTTGTCTGGATAGGCTATGAAAGGAAGAGACACAATTTGTTCTGTATCTTAAGTAAAATTGAGAAACTTCAGCAGAAATGGAAAGGCAGCATTCAGACTGCATCTTATTGTATATATGCATTAAAGAGCCTTCCACTGCCCTCTGCTGTCAGCTTGTGGAATAAGAAAGGCAAGAGGGAGGATACAAGTTCCTCAATGATGAAAGCAATATAAAGCTATTTTGCCTTATGAAGCTATTTGTGCTTAAATCGGGCTCCTCTTGACCTTGCTATGTAGAGAGTGAAAAATTATATTTCACTGGAAATTACCAGAAGACTTAGAATCATAGATCTCAAGCTAGAAGAGGTTCTAGAAGTCACATAGTTCCACCACCTCATATTACAAATGAGGCAACTGAGGCCTAAAATGACCAATTTGTTCACACAGGCAGTAAACTTCAAAGGTAGGATTTGAATTCAAGTCCTTTGACTCCAGAACCAGTGTTTTAAAAATTGTTCTAAAATGACTTTGATATTCTTTATTGTTCTGTTGTTTCAGTTGTATCTTGACATTTTTTGAACTGATTTGGGGTTTTCTTTGCAAAAATGCTACAATGGCATGCCATTTAATTTTCCAGCTCATTTTATAGATGAGGAAACTGAGGCAAACAGGTTGCCTGAGGGAATATAGTACATATCTGAGATTAAATTTGAACACAAGCGAATGAGTCTTCCTGACTCCACGCCCAGTTATGTCACCTACCTGCCTATATATTTATCATATTTTTATTTACATATATTTATATGTCATATATTTATCATGCCTATATATGAAACTGGTATACCATTAGTCACACATAAAATTAATTTCTATGTTATGTATGTCCATTATAGCTTATTTGTGCCTCTTTTAGTATCCCGCTTCCATTCTGTTTGTAGTCACCTTCTTCTTGTCAATATAATGATACTCTCACCAGAAAAGAAAAAAAAAACAGTCAAAATAGCAAAAGGAAGACAGTGCTTGAAATATATTGAAATCTACTGAGGCAGGAACACAGAGAACTCTATCAATACATGTCCTTCCAAGAGGAAGGAAGAGCATAATTACAATGGGAGGTTCTGCTCATCTTATTCCTTGCCTTGTCCTAGCCTGTCTGAGCACATTGATTCTCAGATGACCAAAATGCCAAGATCTCATTCACACTTAAAAATAAAATCAACAATTTGAATCAAACCAACCCCTTACCTGACCCGAGGAACTGGATTGCCCATGACTCGGCATTCCAAATACACTCTGCTCCCTTCAGCTACTTCTTGACTTCTCAGTTTCTGGGTGAATCGTGGGGCAGCTGGGAGGCTCATGGGATCATGAAGTGGCTTATGAAAGATGCCATTGCCAGACTGAGTAATGGCCTGGCTTTTCTGGCAGTAGTTATTGAGGTGGTTAGCTGTAGGCAGTTTGACTTCTGTCTCCATTGCTGGGTGGTCTTCAGTTGGACTCTGGCTGGCTGAAGTACTTAAGGTTGATGGCTGATTCTTTGGAGACAGGTACCCACTATCTGGTGATGAGGATTCTCCATTTAGATTTCGGTTTCTTGGTTTTGCTGCTTCTCTAAATATAGATGAGAGCTCTTCAATCAAATTAGCTGCCTTGTCACGGAGTTGGCTCTGGGAGCCAAGGCCCCCCTGGCTTACTGATTTGGACTTAGCACTCAAGTTAAGTGCCTTTGGACCACGTCTCTCAGCGTTCCGGAGGCTCCTAATATAGCTGGGACTGGCGGTCAGCAAGGGTGAGCCAACCGGTTTTCTCTTGGACATAGGTGAAGAGATACTCCTATTTTGAGGGACTGGGGGTTCTTGTTCTGGTAAAGTCTGACTTCGAATGGGTCTGTTTCCCTGAGGCATTGTTGGAGTCCTCTTTTCAGCTAGTTTGGTCTCCTTTTGAGAAGTTTTTTCACAGAGGCTTGATGGAGAGGTTTTAAAAATGTGAGTGATCTCTTTTTCTGAGTCAGAATCTTCCACTTCAGAGTTGGCTATGGCTTCCCGAGCTAGGTCAAGGCTCTTGTTTATTTCTTCCTGACTGAGAAAGGCTGATAATTCAGGGAAGAAATCTGCATTCTTTGTGTCTTCCTGAACATCTGATAGGGAATCATAGAAAGATTCATGGGAAGACGTCTCCGACATATTTTCAGAATAGCCCTTGTGCACTCTTGGGTGGGAGTTCAGAGATACTGGCAATTCACAGTTTTGTTCTTGCAGGCTCTGGAAGACAACATGATCTTTATTAAAGAGTGATACAATAAAATAAATACTTTCTGCATTTTATTATGGAACAGTTACTCTTTAACTATATACCCCTGGTTATTAAATTGCAAAGCACATCAGAGTGAAATAAGAAATGTTCAGTGTTCACCATTTATTTATTTATTTATTTTTAATGTTTTTTTTTGGATACAATTGATATTACATTGCTTGCCTTCTCAGTGGGAGGGGGAGAGTGGAAGGGAGATAACTTTAACTTCAATCTTTTAAAAGCAATATTTAAAATAAAAAAGCAAAAGTGTTTTTATTTTATTTTTCTTCAATCACCTGTAAAAACAATTTTAAACATTCATTTTAAATAATTTTTGAGTTCCAAATTCCCTCTCTTTCTGCCCTCTCTTCTCCTTGACGGGGCAAATATTTTGCTACATCAATTCAGTCTTAATGCCTACCACTTATTATTTTCTTTGATTTAGGTTGTGTGTGACTGATGGCAAATGAAGAGTCAAACCCAGCTGGTTCTAAAGAGGTTGGGAAGAATATGTCTATAAAAAGAACAGTCAAGTGTAGTAGAACGTTAAATGTTTCCTCTTCCTTTGATGAATAACTGGATAAAGTGCCTCTCCTTAAAATACTCTCTGGCTTCTAAATTAAGAGTACCTGTCTAATTTAGGACGCCCGATTCCTGTTGATCACTTTGTTGATGCTATATTCCTCATCTGAGCCCAAATCCTAAATGCTACTACAATTAACTCAATTCTCACTTTCCTTTGGGGTCCCATATCATTTTTCATCTTTGAGCACCTGACATTTTCCCCTCCCTCTACCATTTTAATGATTATGATTAATAAACAAAGCTTCCATTGATTACAATGACCGTTATTGAAAAGTGGAATGGATGTCTTTGGAGAGATCAGATGTTTATTTGTCAAGAATGTTCAAAAGTGAATCCTTGTTTGAGGTTCAGATAAGTCTACATGACCTCTCTAGTCCTTCTAATTCTGAGGTCCTATGATTGGGAGAAGACACCTATATATTTATCTGTGGTTGCTTAGGGAAATTAGCACATTAAATGCATGCATACCGATCACACTTGTGTATCATTTTAAACTCTTACAAATGATTGCATAGCAATATGAAAACAAATGACAATTTAGAGTGCACTATGCCAGTTCTCTTACCCATGAATGTTTTTACTATCCTACACAGGTACATGCAAGGCTTGCAGACTTTTTCCTTGCAAAGGAAATCTAATTAATGAACACTTTAAGCTGTAGCAATAAGCAGATCTATAAATGCTAGTTCAGCAAAAGCTATTTATTTATCCATCTTTAGAGGAAAAGATACATTCAAGAAACATATTGATCATCTTATTCATCACATTCTAGATTCAGAACAATGTGAAAAGCACTGGTAGAGATACAAAGTTGATATAATATATCAGCAAACATTATTATGCACCAGAAATGAATGAGGCATTATGCTTGCTGCTGGAGATATAGATAAAAATAAAATAGCCCCTTTTCTCAAGGAACTTAAATTCTGTTGGGGAGACAAACCATATAGACAGATAAATGTAGGTAGTATATACAAAATTAACACAAAGTCATGAGGGAGCAGAACTACTGGTAGTTGAGGAAGTAAGAAAGGTCCCATATATAATGAGTTTTTTAAAAAAAAACTATCTTAGAATCAATAATGTATATCGGTTTCAAGACAAAAGAGCGGTAAAGGTTAGGCAATTGGTGTTAAGTGACTTGCTCAGGTAGGAAGGTATTGTATTATAAGGGGGAGGTTTTGTACCCCTAGGGGTTCAGACTTTCAATATTGAGAGGGGGAAAGAGTGGAGATCCCCCTTCTCAAAGTGTGGTATAGGGGAGACAGCTGATGTTTAGAATTGGCTCAGAGGGAGGAGAGGGAGTTTGAAGATTTTCCCCCTTCTGCCTTCCCTTCTTAGCTAAAATTGGTCTCCCCAATTCACTCTTGTCCCTCTTGTCCCCCCTCCACTACTCAAAACCAAAGGGTCTCCTCTTGATCTGTTCCCTCACACACTGCTTGGGGAAAAGTTAACTCTTTTTAATGTCAACTCAATCAAGGTAATACAAAGGAAAAATGAGCAGGGAAGAATGGGAAAGGGAAAGTGGGAAAAGGGGTCCCTGTCTCTATCTAAACCCTTTCCCCTCCCTCCTTGAGTTTTAGGGAATTCAGGCTTTGGCAACCTGAGCCCCCTGAGAGAAAGTCAGATTGACTCACCCTGGGTTTGGCCCCTTGACCACAGTTCAGACTGAGGGCAACAGGAGGTGAAGTAAAGTCCAACAGAGATTTAAATTGTCTTTCTCAGGCTTCCTCTTCAATAGTCTTTTCAATTGGGAAAAGTTGGGGGGAAGGATGTCTAGTCAGCAGCAGTAAAAAGTGGGTAACCCTCAGGAGAAAGAATTTTTTTACACCCTCTCCCTTCGGTTTCTCAAGATTGAAAGAGACCAACTCCTCTACCAGCCAGAGTCTTCTCAAGATTCCAATCCCTTGGGACCCCTCCCCCATGAGGTGATCAATTTCACACACTCTTCAGCCTGGCACTTTTTTTTTAGTGCCAGCCTCTGTCACAGTGTCTGAGACCAGATTTGAATGTAGGACCTCCCATCTCTGGGATTGGTTTCTGATCCACCAAGCCACAGAGCTACCCTTCAAGAGCTGGGTTTTTAAGGAAACAGAGAATTCAAAGACATAGTGGTGAAGAAGGAATACATTCTTGTCATGACATACACCCAGGACAATGTTATAGAGCTCTAAGAATAATGTGTTATATATTAAACACATCAAGGAAGCCAGCTTGGGGAAGCATGATTGGGAATCACATCCACTAAAACTGGATGGAGAGGTGGTAGACAGGGGTTAGGAAGGATTAAAATATTCTATAGAGGAATTTCTCTTTGATTCTAGAAGTAAAAGGGAGTGATGAAAGTTTTTTGGAGTTTATATGATCAGGCCTGCAGGAAGATGAGTGGAGTACAGGCTACAGAGAGGAAGACACTTGAATCATGGAGATAAATTAGGGGGCTCTTGACTATAATATTGATGACAAGTTGTGAAGGCCTGAGAAATGGTGGTGGCTCAATGAGTAGAGAGAAGGGGATAGATGCAGGGAATATTATAGTGATAGAAATGCCAGGATTTTGGAACTGAGAGGATGAGAAGTGAGACTGTTAAGTCTAAGACACTACTGAGAATGTGAACTTGTGAAATAAGAAGAGTGGTGGTACCCTTAACAGAAATAGGAAGGTTTAGAAGAGGGATGGGTTTTGGAGGAAAGATAATGAGTTCTATTTTGGACATAATATATTTGTATTAGTATATTGATATACATATACTAATCAAAGCCTTTATTTAGTAAATATTATGTGCCAGGCACTGCTGACCATGTTGGATTAGAATTTAGGAAAGAGTCTAGGGTTAGATATGTAGCCATGAGAGGATTTGCATAGAAATAATAATATAATCCATGGGATTAGGTGGCTAGTTGGTGCAGTGGGTAGAGGTCTTGGCCTGAATTTAGGAAGACCTGCATTCAGATCTCAACTTGGACACTTTCTAGTCACTGGATGCCATTAGATATGTTGTTAGTTCACACTAAATGTGTAAACTTGGGTAAAGCACTTAACCTTTGTTCACTTCAGTTTTCTGATCTGTAAAATGGGAAGATAATAAAATACCTACTTCTTAGAGTTGTTTTAAAAATCAAAAGAGATAAGCATAGTGCCTGGCACATAGTAAATACTGTGTAAGTAGTAGTTATTATTTTTTACTGGGATTGATGAGGTCCAAAAGAGAAAAAAGAGAACCTAGGGCAGAACATTGGGGTGCACCTATTGTTAAGGGACCCAGTATGGATGATAATCCAGACAAAGAGATGACACAACCTCTCCTCTTGAGGAAAGCAGTTAAGGGACCAGAAGGAAGAAAACATGTACTTATAATAAAGAATATTACAGGATAAGTATATATGAGTGTTATGTGAAGTCTGAGGGGCCGGTATTTTATTGAGGCTATAAAGAAAAGGTAGAAATGTGACAAATTTAAAGATGAGAGGGAGATATTACCAAAAATGGAAAGAGATGACTCTGAAAAGAAGCATTACTGTTTGAAGACACCTCTTAGATGGGGACTCACACAATTCCCCCCCCCCCCCGCCAAGTTGCCTTCATTGCTTGATCTGATCCTCTATCAGCTCCTCATTCATGAAGCAAATATATTTCTAATCTAATCTCCCATAAATACAGATTCTATGGTTGTAAGAAATCTCTATAAATTTATGTAGAGGTGAACTTCACTCAACTCACTTCCTGCTTCAACTAATCTCCCAAATGTGTAGTCCAAATTGAACATTAGATACAAGAATTAATACTTTGTTCTTAGTTCTCCCCCTACATTATGTTACAAGAAGAATGTATATTCTAGGAAATGTTCTCTTACAAGGTTCTGAACTCAATAAGCAGTCAGAGGAATAAGTGCGAGGGGCCCAAGTTCATCCTAGTCAATGCAAAGGAATCAAAGAAAGAGGAAAGGGACTAATATGTAATATATACATATATTTATTATATATTTACAATAGGTAATAACTGCATATCCAAATAACATGTAATGTGTAATTTTATAGATAATAATTATATAGCTATGTATTATACCCTGGAAACACAGAGAATATTCAGTTCTTAAGGGAACAGATTTTGCACCATAATAAATGAAGAAATAGACATTTTCAGAGGAAAATGGGAAAAATCTTCCTAAACTAGTGCAGAGTGAAGTGAGCAGGACTAAGAGTACAATATATACAGTGACCTCCTTGTAAAGAAAAATAAGCTTGTATCTCATTGACATAACCTTCAAGAACACAGGGACATCTTTATGCTATGTGGGATCAGAATAGCACTTTAATGAAGACATAGGGTCATATAGATACTAAATGGTAGAGCTTGGTCTAGAACTCAGGACTCTTGACTACTTCTAGTCCAAAGCTCTTTCTACCATTTAATTTTTTCTCTGAAATGTCTTTGTTGAAGTCTTACATCCACTGTTTTTGCTTATGAAGCCTGAGGCATACTGGAATAAATTCAAGAATTTTGGTTTATAATTCTAGTTCTATTTGCTCAGATAAAGACACAGATGGCATGGATGTCAAATTTTAATTTAATGAAATCTGAAAGGATAACTGCCACATTTCAGGAAATAGTAGCTAATGAAAAAAGATCTCAACAGGGCAAACTGATGGGCTGAAATGTACAGTGTGTACATTTGATAACTTCTGAGAGAGATGTGTGTCAAATTTTGATTTCTAAAAGTTAACTCCACAATATAGCCTGGGGGATATGTGTGTAGGAAACAGGAACTACCAAGAAGATCTGTATGATTAAACTGTGGGCAAAAAGGCTAAAGCTTTCCTAGACAATATTAAGAGAGATAAAGCAATAGTTCCACAACACACTTCCTTGGACAGAGCATGTACATCTAGGTTACTGTGTTCAGTTCTTGGCACTGAAATTTAGGAAATACTACTATTAGTGCTAGCACTACTACTATAAGTACTACTAGTACTATTACTAGTACTAGTACGCTTACTGCTGCTGCTGCTACTACCACTAGTGCCTGATATCTATCTATCTACCTATCTACCTATCCATCTATCTATCTATCTATCTATCTATCTATCTATCTATCTATCTATCTATCTACCTACCTATCCATCCATCTATCTATCTATCTATCTATCTATCTATCTATCTATCTATCTATCTATCAGTCTCTCTCTATATATATCAGCTTAAGGTTTGCAAAACACTTTACAAATACTTCATTTTATCCTCCCCTAAAGCCTGGGAGGAAGGTTTTTTTTATCCCCCTTTTACAAATGGGAAATTAAAGTATGTCAAGGTTAAGCAGCTTAGTCCGGATAATGTTTGAGGGGTTTTTCTGACTCTGGGTCCAGCACACTATTTACTGAGTCATCTAACTGCCTAGTTGCAGTATATTCAGGGGAGGTAGTGAGGATGTTGGGAGGACTGGAGAACATGCTGAACAAGTGATTCAGGAACGTGAGGAAAAGAATGCCTAATGGGAAATGGAGAGGGGCATGAGACATAATAAATATTCCCAGGTATTTAAAGGGCTATCAATTGGGGAATGAATTAGATTTTTTTCTGCTTGGGTTCAGGCAATAGAAACTGAATGGGGAGAAATTTGGGCTTGATATCAGCAAAGCCAGCTAAACAACCAGACCTGTCCCAAAGTAGAATGGATTGTCTCAGGAGACAGTGAGTTATCAAATACCTCCCACTACTGGAGTTCTTAGAGCAAAGGCAGTGCAACCATTTGTGGGGTCTCTCAATCATTGGATTTTGGTCAGATGAAGGTTGAACTATATGGTTTCTGAGATTTCTTCTAGCTTAAAGACTCCGTGGTTCTGTGATTATAATGTGTGTGGATGCACATGACTAAATCTGGAATAAATGAATTAATAATAAATTAAATAGCAATAAAATAAATAAATGTCAACCAGAAACCTTTCACATCTGGGATTACCTGCTAGACAGGCAGTTTTGGACTTTGGCTATCAGCTGCAATGCATCAGCATCTCGAAGAAGCTGAGACACATATTCAGATAGGCTGGGGACTTTGTGAGTTAATGGAAAAGAAAGCTGTGATTGTTGAGAAAGTAATCCCTTGGGAGTGATCAAAAATCATAATGCTGATTCCCTGCAATCTGAGATGCTCTGCAACCTAGCCCAGACCTGGGACAGATGTACAGGGCAAAGGAGAAACTCATGGGAAACTTCTGACCAGGAGAAGTAATTAAGTATTATTCCAACTTTGAATAACTATCAGAGACATTTTCAAGGGAGTGTTGCAAAAGCTAATTGGTTTATTTGGGGATAGGGATAAGGACTAGGCCTATGAGGTAATTAGTGTAGGCAATTTCTGAATGAGAAAACTCCCTCTACCAATGTAGACAGAAACCTTCTCTTTAAGTAACAATCTCAGAGTACTGAAGATGAAATGATTTGATGAGTGAAGCACGGCCAGCATATGTTAGAGGTAGGACTTGAGCGAGGCTCCTGTTTTGTTTTTTTCCCCTCATCTTATTCCCCTCTGTGGGGCAGTGATACTGGCCTCTTTTCTATTCCTCTCACAATACACTCAATTTTCTAACTCTGGGCCTTTCCACTGACTATCCTCCATGCTTAGAATTCTCTTCTCCCCTTTATCTCCTGATCTCTATGGCTTCCTTTAATTCTTAGCTAAAATCTAATCTTCTAGAAGAATTCCCTGGTCCCCCTTAATGCTTGCCTGTGTCTTGTTTGTGCATAGTTGTTTTCATGCTGTTCCCACATTCGATTTTGAACTCCTTGAGAGCAGGGGCTGTCTTTTGATTATCTTTTATCCCTCATGCTTAACATACTGCCTGGAACTTTAGTAAGCACTAAATAAATGCTTATTGACTTTCCAGAAGAATGTAATGCAGGCACTGAAGGTAATTTCAAAGAAAGGATCCCACAGATGTTTGGAGTGATTGTAGCAATTGTGAAATAAGTAAGGATGCAGCTTCCCAAAGGCACTTTTTGGAAAAGCACAATACTCATTGGTTTGGAAAATGCTTGTGATATTCATCTAAAAAAGATTCAATATTTTTTTACATTTTGAATTTATTAATTTAACTCATTATTGGAAGAGGAAAGTGAAGAAGACGAGAAGAATTGCCATAGTGGATTGGAGTGAGGACTGGATTTGGAGTCAAGAGTCCTGGGTTTGAATTCTCTCAATGCTGCTAACTACTTCCTTGACTTGGGAAAAATTCACTTAACTTGTTTGAGGTTTTCCACCTATAAAATAAAGGACTCACATTGGATGATCTCTATGGTCCACTCCAGGTTTGAATCCCATGAAGGGAAGAAAGAAAAATAATAAGCATTCATTAAGTGCTATCTGTGTGCCAGGCATTGTTTGCTAAGAACTTTTTAAATATTCTATCATTTGATCATGGCAAAATTCCTGGGAAGTAGGGGTTATTATTATCCTCATTTTACAGTTCAGAAACAGGCAGACAGTGGTTAAGTGATTTGTCTAAGACTAGTAAGTGCTCAAGGCTGGATATGAACTTATTTTTTTGACTCCAAGACCAGTATTCTAGACATTTTATCACTTAGCTTGCCTACGGAATATGAGAATCAACAAGAAAGAGAACTTATTTTTTAAACCCTTACCTTCTTCTTAGAACCAACTGTTTTGGTTCTAAGGCAGAAGAGTGGTGACTTGCCCAGGGTCACACAGCTAAGAAGTGTCTGAGGTGAGATTTGAATCCAGGACCTCCTGTCTCTAGGCCTGACTCTCAATCCACTGAACCACCCAGCTGCCCCTGAGGTCATCATCTTTTCAAGGATGTAAATATTTCCCAATTATATAGAGTGATAGGGGTAAAACTGGAGATTAAAAAGGTGAAATGAAAAAGAGTAAAGGGTGTTTTTGAACATTTCTCTTATGTGGTTTTTATTTTTCCCCAATACAACATTAATTTGATGTGTTTTATTGGCTCTTATTTCTTCCTGATTTGAATCTATGGTGTTCCCCAGCGCTGCTATCATGATACTTCAGTTCCTGTAGCTGGAACCAGAAGTTTGTTGTATGTTTCAGATGTGAACCTTAAATAAAGAGAAGAAATTGGGTTGTGACCTCACTATCCAAAGTAACTGAAACAATGACTTCAAATGAGATAATCTTTGTAAAGCACTTGTCATACAGTAGGTGCTAATAAATGCTTGTTCATTCCCCATTTACGGCTATAGTTTCTACAAGCATGTAGAAGTTGATTTTTATTTTAATCTAATTCCATAAAAATGGGGAAGAAATACAAATCTGAGTGTCTCAGCAACAGTCAAAGACAAGAATTCAAACAATCATTGTATAAAGTGCTTTGTGCTTAGACATTTTTTTTTTGCTATTGCTTTTTCAGAGTAGTATGGGCTACAAGAGTGAACTTTGCCAAAACCAATATAATAGTATTCATATTTATTTTTGCATCCAGGTCTTCCTGATACTTAGTGTAATAGGTTCTCCCTCATTTCATATTAAATTATCTGAAATTATATAATCTAAATGACCCCCTTTCCTGGATCTAGTAAGCAATTTGATTTGGGTTTTACATGTATTCCATATTAAATTGTTAAGTAATTATTGATTTAGTAATTTAATACATAGTTATGTCTTTGGATATTATGGGAGTAAATAGAAACAAAGAAAGTTGATATTTCTTTAGGGCTTGAAATAATGATGTTATAACATTTTTAGTACCAGTGATATAGTCAACTATTACATATTATGATAGAAATTATTTTATTTGATCCTTATAACAATTTATGTAATTATTATTTATTATATTGTATAATTATTTAGTATTATTATTAATATTATTATTATTATCCCATAAGTGTTAGGACAGGATTTGAACTTAGAATTTCCTGGCTCCATTTCAGCACTTGATTCACTCTAACATCTAGCTATTAAAAACCATAGTTTCTGGATAACTGAAGTTGAGCACTGTCCATAAGACAATGGTATGTTATAAGACAATGGTATGTTAGCTGCAGAGTGGATATGAACAACTTCCAAATTTTTACACATCAGAATAAATATAAAGGATGCCATCACAAGAATGTCGACATGTAAGGATGAAGACAGATAAATCATGCTATGAGATTGAGGGATGAATAGTGGATAACCCACAGGTTCAATTAATTGGTATCAGGCGGAGGCAAGTGAGGCACCCATTTATTGGGAAAATTCCGTATGAAGAATTTACAGAAAGGTATGGTGCAGCTAGAAGGCACAGTGGATAGAGTGCCCATTCTAGAGTCAGGAAGACTCATCTTCCTGAATTTAAATCTAGTCTCAGACACTTACTATCTATGTGACCCTGGGGAATTTACTTAACCTACTTGCCTCAGTTTCCTTATCTTTAATATGAGCTGGAGAAGACAAACCACTCAAGTAACTTTGCCAGGAAAATACCAAATGAAGTCATGAAGAATCGGTAGTGGCCTACAGGGGGTGATCTATTGATCTGTCATCACCATTATTGAACACAGTCAGATAGAGCAGGTCAACATTCCTTTCTTATTTTTAGCAGAGAGAATTCCAATCAATATGCATTGGCATGCTGGTCTTTCAACAAAACTGGGATTGCTAATTCATTTTGCTTCAGATTTCTGATCAAAACCAATGGATGTATGGCTTAAACAACTATAATGCAGAGAATGAGCGTAGTATTGTGGAAAGAGCCCTGGACCAGAAGTAGTCAGGAGACTTGAATTCTGGACCATACTCTACCCTTCCACTAGCTCTATGACCCCAAGTTTCCATTAAAGGCCTGCTTTGATGCTATACATCATAAAGGTGACCCTGTATTTTTGAAGGCTATGCCAATCACATGCAAGATCTGGTTGGGTCTATACAAAGGAAAAACTTGAATTATCCAAGGATCAGTCTATCTATTCTGTGTTCAGAAAAGCAAAACACCAAAAGCAACAATTATTTTTGGCTACAATAAGACAAAAGCACTGGATTAGGAGTCAGAAGATCTTGCTTTTGATCTTTGCTCCACTATTTACTTCATGTCATCTCTCTGGGTCTCATTTCCAAAATGAGGGGGTTGTCAAAGATGGTATCCAAGATTCCTTCTAGTTCTAAGACTTAAGAACTCACAACGTTCTTAGACTGAGGCCATGATCTTCAGCCATAATTCAAATCAAGATGGATTTATTAAACACATAGTGGATGTTAGGAAGTTTTAGTAGAGTGCTAGACTTGGGTTTAGGAAGATCTAGATTCAAAGCCTGCCTCAGACATTCGATAACTGTTTGACTCTAAGTGCAAGTCACAAAACATCTCTGTTAGTTTCTTTATCTATAAATGGGTTAATAGCCAATATCTCACAGGGATATTGTGAAGACCAAATCATATAATATATTTATGTGCTTTTTTATATTTTTAAAAAATTTAAGTATAAGGCTTGCTAGTTTTATATTATTTGATATTAGGGTTACAAAGACAAAAAGGGAAATTTGTTATCCTTATGGAGCTTTTACATTTTTCCAGGAGTGAATAAGTTCACAGAAAACTAATATAAATTACAAACCAAGTAAACATGAAGTAATTGGAGGGAGGAAGGGAAGAGGAAGAGGGAAAGAACTCAGTGCCAAGGAACAGCAATATGAATAAAGTCATAGATCTTTGAAAGTATTGGAGTGATCCTGGGCAAATCACATAACTCATTTATTTAGCCTTTGATCTCTCCAATTGTAAAATGGGACTATACTAGATGATCTTCTAAGCTCCAAGAGTTTATGATTCTAGGTATCTTAAAGATGACTTTGGAAAGGCAAACATTTTCAACCTTTAAGTGAGATAATAGCCAGAGGCAGGTTATCTCACTGTTTGTTTTGAGAGGAGCAGCCTAACAGAATCCAGTTGTCAGGATTAAATGCCATTTATAAACTGCTTTTATAGCAAAAAAAAAAAAATCAACTCTAGAGTTTAAAATGTGCACCTTCAATTCAGAGCCCAGTTATTGCTGCTGAAACTTGTACATGTTCTAGTGGGGATTGCTTGTTCCAGTGAATGGAATAGGTGTGTTTCCCAGGTGTGTCCAGCATCACTGGAAAACTATGCTTCATGGATTTCCATATCACTCAACACCAAAACTTAAAAGACACTCATCATGAGAGCTAAAGAATCACTGGAAAAGTTTCCATTATTTCCCTGAGGTTCCATGCTGAAATGTGGGTAGTACTTTCAGTGAGTCTGGGCTGGAGTTAGAAAATGGGAAAATGAAGTGAACAAGGAGAACTGGCTGGGTTTTCTAAAATGAGTGTGGAGTAAGGGAAACAAATGATAAAAAATATTAAGAAGTTTTAGTTTTAAATAAGTACCATTTAGACTTAACATAGGGAAGGGGCCTCAGATGTATATCTCATCTTGTGCCTGAATAGGAATCCTCTTTCCAAAATTTTTGACAAGTGATCTTTTAGCCATCACTGGAGGGGAACCCACTAATTCTTGATGCAGCTTGTTTCACTTCTTGACAGCCTAGTTTACTGAGTTATTTTTT
Organism: Monodelphis domestica; assembly: GCF_027887165.1. Lineage (NCBI taxonomy): Eukaryota > Metazoa > Chordata > Mammalia > Didelphimorphia > Didelphidae > Monodelphis > Monodelphis domestica. Next base: position 209,563,717 of record NC_077232.1, on the reverse strand, counting down.
TTTATCTCAAGCGTAAATCATACTCTCTGCAAAAAGATTATTGTTTTAAATTGGAAGGCACTTTATAGGCTACTGATCAACCTTTATTTTATGGATGTGGAAACTGAGGCTCAAAAAGTTAAGTGATTTACCCATTGTCATAGAGCCTACTGATCCTAATTCTGCCCATACTCATTCATGGAGCATTCAAACATTCCCCTCATTGGTCAAAGCCATTTTTGTATCTTTATGGGCGTGAGGAGGGTGGGCACTCCTCAAAGATAGTACTGTCAAACCTTTCCTTTCCCCTTTCATAATTAATTGTTGAGCAGGGGTTCTTAAACATTTTTGTGCCATAAGCCAATCTGGCAGTCTACTGAAGCACGTGGACTCCGCAGAATAAAAACAAAATACATAGGATTACAAAGGAAATTGATTACACCGCAATGCCATTGTTAAAAACAACAACAAATCTTTGGACCTCAAGTTAAGAACTCCTGATAACAAAATTTTAGAGGTAGGAACTTAGTCCAGTATTCGGATTTTGCAGATGAGGAAACTGAATGTGAGAAGGGAAATAAGTTATCAAAGTTTCACAGCTAGACTAGAACAGAGGACTTCTGATACCTGTGATAATATTCTTCCCACCTCCCTCACACCTCCTATATGTCATTAGTTCCTTCCCCTGGTGCTGTTTACTGATAGAGATCTGATAAAATAACCAGTGCTAATGTGTTAATGGCTATTAAGGGCACATGTCTTTACACTTTAATTGCTACCTTTTGCTAGACAATGATTTAATCCCAAGGATTTAGACTAAGTGGGAAGAGTGACAGATCTGCAAGAGGGAAATATTTCATCCAATAGTCCTCAGATTCACGGAACAGAAGATTTGGAAATGACCCCTTTAGGTATCATCCAGACAAAATATTAAGTGAAAAATGAGCTTCTCTGATCAAGCTGGGTCCAGGCATTGGGTTGGTAGCCCATACAGAGATCTCCCAGTCTCTGTAAGCAATTATTTTCTATTTACCTCACTGTTCCCCATCTATAAAATGGGGATAATAATAGCACCTTTGTGTCAGTGTTGCTGAGAACATCAATTGAGATAATAAACATCAAGTGCTTCTCACAGGTCCTGGCATATATTAAATGCTATATAATAATAAAAGCTAGTAATAATGTTATCATTACTATTATTATTATAGAATTCTGAACAGTCTTCTGACTTCTTTGTTGAGCTAGCACAGCATACATAGTGAGTAGAATGGCGTAGATGATGGCAACCCCTTGGATTTCAAATCCTACTCCCAAACTTGCTAACTGTGAGACTGAGCAAGACACTTAAAACTGATTCTTTAAAATGGGAAAGGGAAAATGATAGCTCACAAGGCTGTGATGAGGCTCAAATAAGATAATTCACACAAAGGACTGACTAGATCTTGGCTTTCATGCCTTGTTCCCTTTCTAAAGATGTACACTCTTCGTTGGTATAGAATTGCTTCGATAGCTGCTAGGTGACTGGGAGGACCTCTCTTATATACATTCACTTGAGCAAAACCAAATCATTCATTGTCCTCCAAAGAACTCGCAAGATTCTGCCTTATTTGCCTTTATTTCTTAATCCTATAATGTTCTGGATTTGTATCTAGCCTTTAAAGCCCAAATCAAATGCTACCTCTTCCCTGAAGCCTCCTTGGATTACCTTGACTGGTAACAAACAACTCCATCCCACCCCACAGAACTCACCTAAAACTTTTTTTTTTGTATCCCTCTAACATACTTATCAATGGATCAAGTGTTTGAACTGAAGTCAGGAAGATTAATCTAAAATCAGCTTGAGACTCTTATAAGCTGTGCAACCCTGGTAACTTCTGTCTACCTCAGTTTCTTCAACTGTAAAATGGGGATCATATTAGAACCTAACCTCTCAGGGTTTTTTGTGAAGATGAAATGAGATAATAATCTTAGTACAGTGTCTGGCACATAGCAGACAACTACTTAATAAATATTTGTTCTCTTCCTTTCTCTTGTCATATATTATTGTGTGCCATAGCTATCCACATTTGGATTCTAGTCCCATTCTAGATGACTAGTTCCATGAGGGCAGAGATTGTCTTGTGCCTAAACCTTGAACCCCGTCTCCTACCCCTCCAGCTTCTAGCACAATTCTCTGAATATAGTAGACACTTAATAAATAGTAATTCAATGGAACTAAATTTATAACCTATTTTATCATTGTTGTAAACATACACACTACCCTAAAGTACTGACTTTACTTTGTGACAGTGATTAATCACTTCCTCTTTCTTCTAAACATCCAGCCAAAGCTCTCCTTTTCATCTGATTAAACCGTCATAGGAGGAAAAAAGATAAACATTGTAATAAAGAATGGGTTTCATATGTCAAGACTCTAAAATGTTTGGAAAATACTCTGAAATATTGGTTTTATAGTCAACTTTTAACTACACACAGAGAGATTACATACATTTTGGTTCATCAGGAGCAAAAATTGGTTTCTGATTTTAACTTGTATTACTGATCCTTTTATTTCAACCTCTTGCTTACATATATTCCTTTCTTTCTAATTTTAATACTGCTTCATCAACTGATTTAGTACCTTGGATGGAGTCCAGTTAGGAAGACCCAAGTTAAAATCTGATCCCAGACTCTATGCCATCCTGGCAGGTCACTTAAAAGTGCCTTAGTTTCTCAACTCTAAAATGGGAATATAATAATGCCTACCTCACAGTTGTTGTGAAGATCAAATGAAATAACAACCATTCTGGAGAGCCATCTGGAACCACATTCAAAAGGCCACAAAACTGTGCATACCCTTTGACACAGCAATACTACTACTAGATCTGTATCCCAAAGAGGTTAAAGATAGAGGATATGGTTCTATTTGTACAAAGATATTCATAGCAACTCTTTTTGTGGTGATAAAGAACTGGAAACTGAAGAAATGTCCACCAATTGGGTAATGACTGAAAAAGTTGCAGTATATATGTGTAATGGAATACTATTGTGCCATAAGAAATGACAAACAAGATGGTCACAGAAAATCTTGAAAGACTTACATGAAGAGATGCAAAATGAAGTGAGCAGAACCAGGAGAATGTTGTATACAGCACCAGTAGTGCACAAGGATCAGTTTCCCATGAATGACTTAACTATTATCAACAAAGTAAGGATCCAGGGCAGCTTCAAGTGACTCATGACAAAAAAAAGAATATTTATTGCCAGAGAATGAATTGATGGAATCTGTAGATTGAAACATGCCACTCTTCACTTTATTTCTCCTGTGAATTTTTCTCTAATGTAAGCAGTATGTGCCTTGTTTTATAATATGATGAACATGGAAATGTGTATTATATAATAACACATGTACAACCTTTATCACATCACCTGCCTTCTTAGGGAGGCATGAAAGAGAGGGAGGGAACATTGGTCACAAAATATCCAAAATTATTATTAATAATTGTATCTACATGTAATGTAGAAAAAAGAAATATTTCTCACAAGACAAAAAAATCATACGTGGTGCATATTAGATGCATAATAGATGCTTGCTTCCTTCTCCATTTTAATATCTACCAACTCTTGAATTTCCTTTCTACTACACTATATAGTCAAAGACAATTTGGCTCTATAATTTCCTACAAGTCCTGACATATCCAGTTTCTGAAAAGTCTTCCTGCTACTTTAAATGTTAATAATGATATTCATGTTTAAAATGGCAATGAAGGGACATGAGGTGAATTGATCTGCCTGAGGTCATACAACCAGTCAGTAGAAGAACCAAGATTTATATCCATGCTTTCAAAGTTTGAGGCTGATATTTCCACATTAACATGCACTCCAGTTATTAAGCACCTAGTGGGGACCTAGCATTACCCTAGACACTTTGTTGGAGACCAAAGGAAGTAGAGGGTTTGGTTCTCATAATTTGTTGATACCATTACAGATAAAAAGCTAAAACAAGGAGAGGATACTGGTTAATAGACAACCAAGTATTGAATTCCATAGTAAAGAAGCATTGGACAACTATGGGATTCAGAAAGAAAAGACTGGGTTAGTCAGGGAAAGCTTCCTGGAGGAGGTGAGACTTGATTTGGAGGTTTTCAGTTATCCTCACTTCAACAGAGCCAGAAGACACAGATGGCTTCTGATGCCATTAGGGATTTCCTGGTGTCAGCACATTGGATGTATTCAGACAGTCTGAAAAGCTCTGAGCATGTGGTGGTATTTATTTCCCAGTTTGAACATTACCTAAATATAGGAAGGGTTGTTGCCAAGTGGCCACCCCATTTCATCCTGAACCCTCTTATGGGATCACAGAGTTAGAGATGGAAATGAATGTAGAAATAATATAAATAATCAATTTGGTCTTTTAAGATTTTTAGATGTGAGGAAGTTGAGGTTCCATGACCACAGGAGCATAGATTTAGCATTAGAAGTCCTCTAGCCTATACCATTCTTTTTACAAGTGAGGAAAACTTAGACCCAAAGACATAAGGTGACTTGCCCACATGGATAATAAGCAGTCTCTGTCTCTTGATCATTATAAAGTTATCTCCATTCTGGCTGGCTTGTCAGAAGTGAAATTATATTATTCAGATCTCTTTGACAGATTTGATCTTTGATAGTAAAATTGCTTCTATCATCTGTTCTCTACTTGAATCTCTGGCCCTCTGACAGGGGCCCACATGCTTTATGATTTTTAATTTCCATTAATATGGCTTCTTGAATGTTCCTTCCCAAACTGCCTACTGTCCCAAACTAACTTGTTTTCTACTTATGACCCCTTTCCCCTTTGTGGTCCTACTCTAGCTCCCCTGTTCATTGACTTGAGTTGAATTTTTAGACAGACTTTAGAACAAGAATTCTTAACCTTTTTTTTCTTCCTTTTTTTGTGCGTGTGCCATGTGTCCCTTGTAGCAAAGCCAATGGAAACCTCACAATAATGCTTTTCAATACACAAAATGCATAAGGTTACAAGCCAATTATCGTAAAATACAGTGATCTAAATATTAAAAAGAACCATAAACCCCCAGTTAAGAACATCTGCCTAGAGAATAGATACTGTTCCTTACTTGAAGCTATGGGATCTGAATACTTCTTTTAGGAGGACAAGTAATTGGTGAAGGCTTGTGCATCTTTTCCTGGTATATGTGTGTGTGTGTGTGTGTGTGTGTATTTATCATGATTATAAGTATAATTCATAGACCTACATCAATATTAGCATAATTCCACTCACATTCTTCTGTGATTTTTAAACACACAGACAATTTCTGGATTTGACGATCAAGTCTTTGAATATTTATAATGTGCTTTGGAAACTTACCATTATGACCCTTTGTACACCTTGGGGCCATGACAATCAGAGTGACTTGTAAAGCAAGTGAATGGGATGTGGATGGCATGGGGCTGCATGTTAATTTATACTATGGTAGACTAGGTAAACTAGGGTGCCCTTAGGAAGGTGGTAGACCTCATCACTTCCTAGTTTAGCCCATTGTCTCTTTGCCTAATCTTTAACTCTCTCACAATGAAAGGATGGGAGCCACTGAATCTCCCAGAGAGAGAAAAGTAGAAAGATGAAGAATGGGAGGACATAGAGAAAATAAGTGAGAAGAATATAGGTCTCCACCTCTTATTTCCTTTTTTTCTCTTTTTTCTATTGTCAGTATGAGGATGTGAAAAAGTTCATGGAAAAAAGGAATATTAGTTGAGAATTTATCTATTTGTGGGCAGTTTGTTAAAGTGTAAAGAGTACTGACTTTGGACTCAAAGGGCCAAGGTTTAAATCCCACTATCTGGGTGACTTTGGGCAAATCAATTAACTACCTTGTGCCTCAGTTTCTAAACTCCAAAATGAGGAAGTGGTTTAGATTGCCTGATATGGTCTTTGGGATGAATTTCACATAAAAGGAGAGGGTTATCTCAAACACCCACCATGATGGCCAGGGCCATCTCAAACAGTGGATAATCCAAATATCAGTTACACTGGCACTGGTGTCTATTCCTCTATTTTCATTTGAATGTATTTGTCACATTTTTAAAGAATTCACTATATGCAAATAACTGATAATGAAATTTCAGCCTTAAAATCTGTTCCACATCCTGCCCCATTCCTTAATATCTCTCTTCTTGTTCTCCACTGAAGGGCGACCACAGATGACGTCACTTTTCAGAGGTAAACCCAATTTGATTCCTCTTATATGTTATTTCCTGTTCCTTCTCTGACTCCCTACTCACTCCCCCAAATTAAAAGACTTGAATGACTTTAAAACTCAACTTGGCCATTACTGAATGAGGTTAAGAAGATCCTAAATGTGGAAGTGAAAGAATTAAGCAAAGTGGTTGACTATGTTAAAAATAAAAGCCAAACCTCCTAAAATCTCAGAAGGAAAATAATATTTTAAGAAGCATATATATATATATATATATATATATATATAATTAACTCATTGCTACTGGAGAAAACACTGTAAGACCAGAGTTAATGTCTTACAATGTTTTACCAAGTTCTTCAGTGTCTTTCTTTCCTCGTTGCATTCACCAGGAAAATATTCACCACATTCCTTATTCTGACAGTTAAACAACCACAAATTGTAATGGGAGCAACTTTACTTGACCTGTATGTTAATTACCTTGATTTTCTTTACTGGCCTTTGTCCAACACAAGACTGTTAAGTGGAGAGAGAGGGCTTGAATTCCTTACTGGAACTCAGTTATCTCAATATCCTTTGATATTTTCCCCAAGCCCATAAAAAGGAAGTAGGGGGCATCCAAACAGATTGTCCTAACCTCTAAGATTTTCTTTGATATTGCTTAAAGAATCTGACAGATTTATTATTCGGTAAGAGCACCATTTTCTCCCTTTTCCTCTGTTTTATGTGGCAACAAATCATGGCATCTATGACTGTCCACTGTAATCCCAATCTACAAAGGAACAGGATGCATTGTGTATCTGGCTTCAGCATTGCATTTTTAGTAATAAAGCCAGGGCCCAAAGAGAATGCTGCTAGACAATCACAGACTATACAGCTGGATGGCAGAGACTCAGAGACATACTCTAATTTGGCATCCTAGCAATGCAAAATAAGTTTTAATATCATTTATCAGAACTTTTAAACATCTTGGGTAAACTTCTCTACAGTCAGGTCTATACTGAAAGATAAGGCTCTTTGAGCCCTTTGACCTCTTGGAATTCACCAATCTTGATCATCCAGGCTAAAACTCCTGCTTGTAGCTCACTTATCTGATGGAGGTCTCAATGGTACAAGTGGTTATAGTTACCTAGACCGGGGTCCAGAATTTCATGGAAAGTTAGGAGCCCAGAGTAAAAAGAATATAATTTTTATGTAAACACTTTGTGCCCTGTGTGTTAGCAAATGTTTACTAATATATGCATTGCATGCTGGAAAATGTTTAGCAATTGACTCTCTGGAAAAAGAAGGTATGCATAACAAATCTATATATATATTTTTTTTGTTTGTTTCTTTCTTAGGTCTAGATAAGCAACAAAACCATAAATTAAGTCCTTATTCTTAGCATTTACTTATTTCTGATACTTAAATCCTCACACTGAAAATTTCACAATCAGCTTTTGAGAACATCATGCTACAACTTGCCTCCAGTACATCCCTGCTCTAGAAGTTATAGACTAGATTTTAAAGTCTTATTAACAGTGTGCAGGTTTGTCTTTATGATGATTGTACATGGATTACAACTTTTATATTAGGATAAATATTATAGTAGGATCAATTTTGAGCCAAAAGGGACCTCGAAGGTCATCCAGTCTAACCTTCTCCTCATTTTACAGATGAGGAAGTTCACATAGTCACAAAAGTATTCAAGTTTTAAATCCAGCTTCTTTGACTCCAAAACTAGTGCTCTTTTGACTACTACAGTATGTGACAATGACTTTTGATGAATATAAAAAAAATTGAACCTGAAATCTTAGGCACTATATTTGTAACTAGGTCTTAGAGGTCATCTAGTCCTACCTCCCCCATTTTACAGATGAGAAAATTGAGGCCCAGAGAGGTTAAATGATGAGGCCAAAGTTACCCAAATAATAAGGGACAGAAGTGGGATTTAAACCCAGGTACTTCAAATCAAGTAGGTGCCCTTTCCATTGGATGTTGCTGCCACTGGTATTGCTGACCTCATTTGCTAGATATAAAACACTAATTTAATATGTAACCAAAAATAACTCATTATAGAATTGTACTGTAATGTCCTAACACAAATGGAATCTAGAGAATATACAGTAGCCTTCCTGTAGTAAGGCATTATTTTTTTGGACTTACATGTAAGCAGAGGTCACGTAAGTACATATTTAGAAGTATTGCACAAAGAACCCAGCTTTGCTGATTAAGTGATCTCTAGTGATGTATTTATACCATTTATTTAAACATCTAACCGATGACTTAAGATGCTACTGAAAATAACCTAATATCATTTATAAGCTATCTGTTTTTAGCTTATTAAATAAAGTTGGGGGTTAGCTGTTATTTTCTTTTTTTTTTCCTTTAGAAGAGAAAATACAGACAATCTGAACTAAAGAAACATGTATTTGCTTAGGAAGTCCTTTTTAAAGGTAGAACAAGAGCATGGAAAATATTAGGAACTAAGAAATAATTGAATAGGATGACACTGGTTATTATAGAAAATAGTATCACAGCCTTCCAAAAGCACAGATAGAAAAAAAGAATATAGAGCAAATATGCCTTAAAAGGCATAAATTCTCTTCCTCCCCACCCTAGGTCAAAGCAAAAGCAAGGATCCTTTAGAATGTTATCAAATACTATCACTTGTGAAGCCCGTGAGTATTTAATTACCAGCTGCTCTGGGTGAGTCTTGAAATGTTTCCCTATTGTTTAATACAGTTGCAGATATACACATATATGTTACAGACCTTGTGGTTGACCAATTTGAATTCTTCAGAATTAGGATGAACTTCAGATGAGTTTTTCCTCTTCTTCCTAGGAGAGCTGAAGTTGCCTATTCATTAAAACGTGCTTGGTCCGCTGTGAGTTTTGAGGCAAGTGTGGCCTCGGAGTTGCATCTGTCCTCTCTGAATATGTCATTCTTACCCCCCCCCCTCCCATCTATATTTGGTAACTGAACTCATGTTTCAGCAGAGTGCCACTATCTGGCATTCCAGTAGCAGAGCCCTTAGGCGTGGAAGCAACACTGAGCTCGGAGAGTGTGTGGTTCTTAGAAACTCAGGGCCAGTTGGTGGAGGGGGAAAGGGTCTCTATTTGTTGCAATCAAGATAGCCTTTAAAGCATGTGCTCTTCCATTCTAATCTGGAAGGCCAACCGCCACCACCTATTTGTGGGGTTCTTAATCAATGCAAGACGCTCCAAGTAATTGGCTCATGGGGGGGAATAGATGCCTTTTAAGGAGTTGCCCTCTCAACACTGGAGCTTTCAGCTTCCCTCCACCACCTCAGAGAGGACCCAGGGCAATTTTTTCTTCTACTTACACGTAGGCTAGCAAATCAGGTTTCCTTGAAACAACATTGACCTCTTCTCAAACTAAAGTGAGAAACCTGGCATAGACTTTTCCTATAAAGAGTTACCTTAATTGTAGCCAAGAGACTGGCAACACGAAGGAAAATGTGAACGAGAGCTTTTAAATTTTAAAATTGCTGAAACCTTACATTTCTTATTGTATTTAATTCTGAGGAGATTTGATTAAATTAGTCACTTAATTCAGTTCCCAAATATTATGAGGGGAGTGTAAGAATGACACATTCCTAAGCTAGCAAGGTTTGGACTTCACAATGGTCATGGGCAATTGATGGGTATGTTTTGAGAAGGGATGAGGAGAATGGGTATCTTTATTTTCTAAATGAGCAAATTAAAACTATGGGATTTTGAATGACTTCTCTTGGGTCCCGATATGAGGAAGAGTTAGAAATTGGATACAAAGTGGAGTCTCTTCTAATTCTAAGTTGAAGGATCTTTTCAAGTGTTAAGAGTAGAGATGCAATCTCTTAAAGGACTAGATAAGTAGTCCACACGCACATTAAATAATATTTTACAGGAAATGTTGTTCCCATTTTATTGGATGTTTTCTACATAGTTGAAATAAGCAGGTGAGTCAGTTATCCAGATATAATTAATTTAATTATAACTTTTTTCCTTTTTTGTTTTTGTAGACACAACCTAAAATTAAATCGTTATAGATACTATGAGTAAAAGCACAAGCCTGACCCATGTGGGTGGGAATTTATTTTACATGCCATAGAACTAGACTGTAAATGAATAAGAGCTGTCACGTTGCTATAAAGAGAAAGTCTATTCCGGGGTGGTTTGTGCATTTATTCTTACAGGTGCAAGCTGCTTCACAATTGTTCTATTAATAATGTTATAATCCTAGTGCATCAAATACAAGCAGATAGGGGGTTGAGTAGTGAAATTGTTTCTCCATGTTTACATATTGGGCTTGGACTAAGGAAGATTGAAGCTTGACTCTTGCTCCAGACTTGGGAGTAGGCATTCACATTTTATCCTTCAAGCATTAGTCCTATAGCTGTACACACACACACACACACACACACACACACACACACACACACGCACACACACACACACACAATGCTCTCTTGACTCTACTCATCCTCATGGTCTTTTTTTCAGTGGTTTTCTTCAGCTCCCTTGGGATTGAGAAGCTGGTTCTTTCTTAGTCAGGATAAATTCCTCTGGTGAGAGAATATCTTGATCACAGTGAGCTAGCTCATTGATCTAAAGTGTTAGGTTTAATGGGGAAACTCAAATGAAGGTACTTTCCCCCCTTTTGAGATGGCAAACTTCAGTGGAATGCTCTGGGGATCTATGAAAGTAGATATTTTAAAGTAACTATTTTCCATAATAAACTCCAATATTGGGTACATAGGTGACATCAAAAACAAATGACAGGAGCAAGGAAGAAAATAACTTCCATAGCCATAGCTAGGAATAGGGTTTATGACTAGATAGAAGGGTAGAGTCTCTGGCCTGGAGTCAGGAAGATTCATCTTTATAAGTTCAAATCCAGTGTCAAATATTTACAAACTGTGTGACACTGGATAAGTCATTTAATCCTATTTGCCTCCGTTTCCTAATCTGTAAAATGAGATAGAGAAGGATTGGCAAATCACTCTAATATCTTTGCCAAGAAAACCTCCAATATGGTTACTAAATTAAATATTACTGAAAAACTATCACTTGAAAAGGATAAAGAGGATGTTAGAAGAGAAAATAGACAAATTTTATTATATCAAATTTATGGTTTTACATAAACAATATCAAGACAGTTAAAATAAGAATGGAAAAAGGTAGGGACAAAAGTCTTTGCAAAAAATTCTCCAATAAATGTATCATATCTGAGATATTTCTAGTCAAACATTTAAGTATCACTTTGTGTTAAGTGTTGGAGATATAAGGAAAAACAACAGAAAATAAAGCAAAAAACAGAAAAAAATCTTTCTCTGAAGGAGCTCATAGACTAATGGAGAAGACAACATGAAAAAAGTAGGTGGGAACAAGACAGATAAAAGTTACTTGCAGATAAATCTAAAAGAAGTCAGTTTAGGGAGTTGTGGGATTTATGAGGAACTGATTCAAATATGTAAGAATGATTGCCATTCTCCAATAGATAAATAATCAAAGAATATAAATATAGTACTTCCTTTTCAAAGCAAAAAATCTAACTGGTTTATGATTTTAAAAGATCTAATCAATAAAAATAAGAGAAATAAAAATTAAAGTAACTCAGACTAATGCAATTTCTACTTATTAATCACATCTCTGGTCCTGTAGGCTTCTGATGTCTTTTCTAATATTGTGGTAACTTCACTTTATTCCATCTGGATCCAGCATTTATTCTAGGCCTGCTACACAGACAGGGGCTCTCTTGCTCTTCTCTGAAGCTCAACACTTTAATGTTAGGACTAACTTTCTCTAATCTGATCCGTATTGGACATGGCACAACAACTGGATAAGTTGCTTGGCACTTTTTGGTGTTCCTCAATTTTAGGTACTGTTCAAATTGAGGAGTATGATAGAGGCTGGCACTAGAGAAAAAGTGCCAGACTGATCAATTTCATATACTCTTAAGTCTGGCACTTTTTCTCTAGTGCCAGCCTCTATCACAGGAGTAAGGGAGGAAGAGGAAGAGGAGGAGAAAAAGTAGAGGAAATGGCAATGGCAGTGGAAGGTTGAGCATAATGGGTAATTAGGGAATGCTGGAAATATAGTTGGATGCCAATGATGGAATTCCTCTAAGAGGACAGTGGGAAGTTTGCTCTTCCTGAGAAGTGCCAATTCTTTGCTGCCTGAGCCATCTTCACTTAGATGTCCTGAAGGAATGAAGATGGCAGAGTAAAGCAGAGAAGCTCAGAGTAACCATGTGAATCCTCTCCAACCAATAATGAAATAATACCACAAAACAAATATAGGAATGAAAGAATCAACAAGGAAATGGAGTGAAACAACTTTCAAGAGAAGAAAAACCCAAAAGGTAGGTAAAGAACATCTGGGCAGTGGGGTAAGAGGTGAGCACAGTCAGTAGGAGGCTATAGTAAGGAATGAGGAGCAAGCCAAGAGCAAGCCACATACCCCCACCCCACATCTACTGCCTCAGGTTCAGAACCTAAGTCCAAGCCAACATTCAGATCCTGAGACCCTGCCTGGGCAGAATGGGTTTTTTAAACCCTTACCTTCCATCTTGGAATCAATACTGTGTATTGGTTCCAAGGTAGAATAGTGCTAAGGGCTAGGAAATGGGGGTCAAGTAACTTGCCCAGGGTCACACAGATGGGAAGTATCTGAGGCCAGATTTGAACCTAGGACCTCCTGTCTTTAGGCCTGGCTCTCAATATACTGAGCTACCCAGATGCCCCTACCCCTTGAAATTCTAAACCTGTGGTGAAGTCTAGAATCCTAGCCCAGGGAAGTCTGTAAGTAGGCTAATCTGTGTGGGCCCAGAGTGAAGCCAGGAGTCCCAGTCTGGGCCCATGGTGAGGACATAGATCCCATTTTGGGGTAGTTGATTGACCCAAGAGAAGGGTCTGGATTTTTTTGCCAGGAGCTCAGGATAGAGCTCCAAGATAGGATAATCAACTATGTGCCTGATTGGATCAAGTAACCAGTGAGACAGAAAGGGTATGCATAAGCCTGAGGAAAGTCTTTAAGCTATCAGCATTTCAAGGATTAATTAAATTAGCAGTGGGAGGAGGCCCTCAGAACTCACAGCCCTCAGGTCATCATACCATTTCTGAAGAACTTAAACTGGCCGAAACTCAGAAAATAAGCTAAGGGTAGCATAAGGAAGGTCTGAGGTCTAAGAGAATATACTAAACTACCCCCAAACAGAGCCTACCTATAAAAAGGTACAAAAATGAGGAAACAAAAAAAAGCATCTAACTCTAAAGAATTTTTATAGAGGCAAAGAGCAAGGTACAAACATAGAAGGGGACAGTGAAAACAAAGCAAACACATGCAAAGTCCAAAAGAAAAATATGTATTTTACTCAGATTCTGGAAGAGCTCAAAAAAGACTTCAAAAACCAATTAAGAGAGGCAGAGGAAAAGTAGGGAAGAGAAATGGAAGAAATGAAAAAAGGAGACCCAAAAGCTGATGGAGGAAAATCAGGCCTTAAAAATTAGAATTGAGCAACCAGAAATGAATGATTTCATAAGAAATCAAGAAACAATAAAACAAAATCAAAAGAATGAAAAAAAAAAGAATTAAACATGAAGTTGCTTATTGAACCAGAAAATAGATCCAGGGGAGACAACTTAAGAATTATTGGACTACCTGAAAGTTATGATGAAAAAATCCCCCTTGGACATCATAATACAAGAAATTATCAAAGAAAACTGCCCAGATATCCTTGAAGAAGAAAATAAAATTGAGTTGAAAGAATGAAGGAGTTGAATGATGATACCAGATATCATCTCAATGTACTCTGTTTTTGCCTTCATTAGATGATGAAGCTGGTTTAGTGTTGAAACTGAAATTGGAGAATTTAGTAATGTTTTTGAAGTTACCATTTTGGTATAGAATTCTTTTATTTTGATGCACTGGAGTTTAATGATTCCAATGGACAATTTATGCCTTCAAATAATTTAATGCTAATTTGTGGTTTCTTGGGAAATGTAGGTATTCTCACAAGATTTAAGCCCATCAAAATCGTAATGTTAAAGTAGCATCACTAAACTTTCAAGTTTAATGAAAAAAGTCTGATGTTTTTACCTTTTACCATCAGCCAAGAAATAATTCAGTACCAAACTTCGAATGTTGTACTTGAAAATATAGGAAATCTAGAGATTTAAATGAAGTAGTGGGGCAGAAAATATAGAAGTATCTGAAAGCTTCTGCTCTGGCAGTTTTAGAACTTATAGGAAAAGAGCCAAGATGTATTAGTAAATATCTATAATGGGGAGAAATCCACATGTACTGGTATTCCAACAAGTGGGATTTGCAATGGAAACTGAAAATCTTTAGAGAATGAATGATCCAGTTCTCATATACTAGGGAGTAACCACAGAGCTTCATTAAGACTCCGCATTTAGTCTTGCTGAGGAATTTGTAGATTTTGCCAGATTGCCAAGATTGTCAAAAAGGAAAGGATATATCTGGAAGAAATAAGATCTTGTCATCAGAGAAGCACTATGGATTCAGGAAAACAATAAAAGAAACAGGATCCATGAAGGAAATCATATAAAATAAATGTCCTTGTATAGAAAATATGAAAATGAAAGGAAAGACTCCTGTTTAAGATAATAAAATTTGCAATTCAGATATCAGTGTAGTAACCAAAGGAAAATATTACCCTTTAACATGGGATCAAATTGAATTAAATACTAGCACACAATCAGCCCTGAATTCAATAAATACAACTGATAGTACAGAAACATTTAGCAGAAAGATAACAGTGTGACACTTATGAAAACTCAATTTCTTACCTTTCAAGTGTAGAGCTACGTATGTAAAGTATTGAAACTTCTGAAACCAATGACATTAAATATCTTTCCAAAGAAAAAACTGTCAAATTACTAATATCTAAACTTTCAGCATAGATCCGACAGGAGAAAATGTTTCAATTTATTCTACAGATGTGAAAAATGGTGATTGTAGTAATGATTTTTTGCTTTGCAAAGATATGAATAAAAATAATTTTGGTGCCTTTGGACCAATTACTGGCTCACTCCTTATTTTGTTAGTAGCACCAAAAATTCAATGAATGACATAATTTTTGAGGAGTTCTCAGAACAGGTCCTACATTTTTTTTTATGAATTTAGTGATTTGAGGTCTGACATGGTGCTACTTGTCAAGAGGAAATAATATTTTCTCAGAATAGAAATGAACTTCTAAGATATTATCAGAAAAATATGAAGTTGAAAGAAAATTTGTATCAGAAAGACATTAAATTGCAAGAAAGTCTTCTGTGTCTGGAACTAAAAGTCTTTCCAAGATAAAAAATAGCAGTTGTAGTCAATTTGAAGATGTTGATTTGGAGTTAAAAATTCAAGATAAGTATATATTGCTTTCCAAGACCCTCATGATTTTGCACATTTCAATTCAACTGGTAAAATACAGATTGGAATGCTTTTGAAGACAAACAAAAGGATAGTTGCTCTGGGGTTACATTTGGAAATTAACAGGTTGTTGAGTCTCATCATGAAAGAGACTTATCAGTCATGGAACAGGTAAATGTAAACATATTGCTTGTTTATTGACTCCCAAAATTCAGTGTTTCTTTAGCAACTTCTCAGGAGCAATTGTTAGTGACTATTCATAATAACTGATATTTTCAATTCAGTTAGCGTTGTTAAACCTCTTACCATACATAATTGAAGTCTGTTTTCCTTCCATTCTTATCCCTAAAATTAATGAAGTTACCTACCTCCAGTACTTGCTAAAAACAAGCAACATGTAAATAAGAACGAGAGGAATTAGCTGAAAGTTGGATGCTGTTGGAGGTGTAGAGAGAATTAGAAAATAGTTGTGATGCTTATGGGATGAGATCCCATGAGGTTGCTCCAATTAGCATCATGAAACTTTTGTGCTCTTTAGAATTGAAACACAAAATATTCTTTTTATAAGCTATAAGCAATTTGTTATTGTAACTGTCATGTATGAAGCAGAACTGGATTTGTTAGAACCCACAAAGAAACGGTTGAAACAACTTTCTTCTGCAGAGAAAATAGATTCAGTTGGTCAAATCCACCTTCTATCACTATCTATCATCTATCAGCATGTAAATTTGATCAAATTTAGGAATCTTTACAACCTGTCCAGTTGGATTGGAATAACAGTGGTCATACTTGCCTTTCAGATGCCAGAGGAAGTTCCACTTTTATGAACTTTGATCTCTTTGGGTCTTGGAACTATAGAAGGTCTAGGGCAATGCCACAATTTGGGTTTTTGATCTGGAGTTGTATTGACATCTTCAAAACCAGAAACTGTCAACTCAAATATAAAAGGTTATCAATGCATTTGTATTTGTGAGACTTGTGTCCCTAGTGGAGAAGGCATGTTGACCAGAACTTTGTTTCATTCTGAGCTTAATAAGAAATAGATGACATATTTCCATATACATTTTGGTATAGAAGATAGTGCAAAAAAACTCCAATTCTCTATTATGCCAAGCTTGATTTTTTTTAAGATTAAAAAAATCATCATTTAACTTATGAAGATTAATAAAAAGAAAATCTAAGAATGGATGTGATAGTGGTGGGAATCCTTTCCCTTCTCACACCATTGGGATGCGACCCAAAAGAAATGGAAAAGGGCATTTCTTCTAATTACCTGGACTTGTACTCCATTGCTAACTTTATTCTCTCACTTTCCTTTCATAATTTGCTTAATGTTCTTTGAAGACCATCTGGAAGTATAGCTGGCCTCCTAAAGAAGAAAAGGAGTGTTAACACTCCTTCATACTCATTCATCAAAATTAAAAAGAGGTAAACCCTTTACAAAGTGCAAATGGACCACTCCCAGTTTGGCTCTCTTTAGAGTCTATGAATAGGTCACTTGGAATATGAGCCACTCAAGATTTCATGCCCTTTACAAGCTGTGAATGGAGCCTCTCAAAGCCTGAGAGGGGGAAAACCTTAACATTCTATTGTTTTGGTTACCTGTTCTTTACATCCTGAAATTTTTTCAAATGTGTTGAAGAAGTTAATTGATCATGGATAGCCTGCTCATGCTGCTGTCCCCTTCCCCCGTACATAAATCAAATGCTTAGGCAATCAAGCGAGGCTAAAACATTGCATTTTACCACCTCCTCCAACTCTGGTACATTGGATTGAGGAGAGTGATAAATGTAATCTGAAAGTCAGGTAGTCTAGATTAGAACACATCTCAATACTTGCAATAACACATTTCTATAATTTTTCTCACACAACCTTGTAAAGTATAAAGTGCAAGTGATATTATTACCGTCTTAAAGATGAGGAAATTACACCCTAGGGACCAAGTAGTTTATTGATAACTTGATAGCTTGAACCCATATCTTATCTCTGAGTCTAATGTGCTTTTTTTTTTTAAATACAATTCTATGGATTTCTTTTTCTATCACCAGAATTTCTCCCAGTATCCCAACTCTAAGATAGTCATTCTAGATGATGGACAATATTTTCAAGAAAAAATCAGCAACACCAATGAATGCAAATAAACATCTAAAATCTTGTGCAACATTCCATACCACAGACACCCCACCATTACAAATGACTAGGAATATGGGTATCTTCTTATATTTTTTCTTTGGGACAATTCTTTGTTCTTTATAATCTTGCAGCAGTCATTTTTAAAAATTTTTAATGATTATTTTTTTATATACACTGTTGTATATGTTGTTTTCCTGGTTCAGCTAACTTTGCATTAGCTCATGTTAGTCTGTCTGTGCTTCTCTATATTTATCATATTAATTATTTCTTTGAGAATAATAGTATTTTTGTACATTCACATGACAAAATTTGTTTCTTTTCCCAGGCTATGAGTATCTATTTTATTTCTAGTTCTTTGCCACTACAAACACATATACAATGCTACTATAAATGTATTTGCATATATCAGCCTCATTGGGGTATATCTCTAGGGAGATCTAGATCAAAGACTAATAGACATTTTCTTCACTTTATGAGTTCAATATTATTTTAAGATGGACATTAGCAAAATTAAATGTATCCAGAGGAGAAGAATCAAGAAAATAAGAAGTCTAAAGGAGCAATTATTATTATTATGTGCCAGACACTGTGCTAAATGCTTTAAAATATTATTTTTATTATTTTTGTTATATCACTGTTATCACTGTTTTGCCACTGAAGAAACTGAGGCAGAGATAAAGTTACTTCTCTGGGATTTACACAGCTACTTTGTGTTTTAGGATGGATTTGAATTCAAGTCTTCCTGATTCCAAACTTAGCACTTTATCCACTATGCCATTTAACTCTCTCTCTCTCTCTCTCTCTCTCTCTCTCTCTCTCTCTCTCTCTCTCTCTCTCTCTCTCTCTCTCTCTCTCTCTCTCTCTCTCTCTCTGTCTCTCTCTCTCTCTCTCTCTCTCTCTCTCTCTCTCTCTCTCTCTCTCTTTATTTTACTTTGTTTCTAATACCAATATCTTCTCTCTCAGAATCAATACTAAGCATCAGTTCCAAGGCAGAAGAACATTAAGGACTATGCAATTGGTGTTCAGTGACTTGCCCAGGATCACAAAGCCAGGAAGTGTCTGAGGCCAAATTTGAACCAACT
This sequence comes from Monodelphis domestica, assembly GCF_027887165.1. NCBI lineage: Eukaryota > Metazoa > Chordata > Mammalia > Didelphimorphia > Didelphidae > Monodelphis > Monodelphis domestica. Next base: position 209,544,978 of record NC_077232.1, on the reverse strand, counting down.
ACCTCTCAGCTCCTGGTCTGGTTCTCTATCCCCTAAGTCACTGAACTCCTTTCCCTCTCTCATTTTTCTTTTTCTAAAATTCTCACTGTCTGTTTTTGAATAGATACTAAGTATTGGTTCCAAACAGAAGAGTGACAGATACCTAGTTGTCTCTGGGACAGATACTATGAGGATTAATTGAAGAAACAGGGCACTTATCCTAGAGAAGACATAGGATGCAAATGATTGCTGCCCTCAGATATTTTTTTGAAATAGCAAACTTTAGTGCTTGCTTTGGTAATACATACTAAAATTAGAATACTACTGAGAAGTTTAGTGTGGCCCCTGCTCAAGGATGAAACACAAATTCATGAAGCATTTTATATTTTTCCTCTTTTTGTGGTGGCAAAGGATTGGAAAATAAGGGGATGTCCATCAATTGGGGAATGGCTGAACAAATTGTGGTACATGTTGGTGATGGAATACTGCTGTGCTGTAAGAAATGATGCACTGGAGGATTTAAGAAAACACAGGAAAGACTTACATGAACTGATACATGGTGAAACGAGCAGAACCAAGAGTACATTGCACACAATAACAGCAATATTGTGGAATGATCAACTGTGGCTGACTTAGCTACTCTCAGCAATACAATGATCTGGGACAATTTTGAATGGCTTATGACAAAGAATGCTATCCAATGCAGATCAAAGCATATGATGTTTCACTTTAGTTTATTTGTTTTTGTTTGGGTACTTTGATTTTATCTGAGTATTCTCTTATAAAAATAAACAATATGGAAATAGGTTTTGCATGATAATACATGTATAGCTTATCAAATTGATTCCCATGTCTTGGAAGGGGTAGGGAAAGGGGAGAGAGACAATTTGGATCACATACTTTAAAAATTTTGTGTGCAAAATTGTTTTTACATATATTTGGCAAAATAAAATATCTTTACAAATAGATAACCAACTTTATTAATCAGGAAACTTTTTAAAAGACCCATTTATGTACAAGGAACAGTCCCAAGTTCTGGAGATTTATTTCCAAGAGTGAACAGACCCTTGTCCTCTGATGAATGTATTACTCAGTTACTTCCTCCACTGATTCATCTTCCAGCTCTTCCATAATTTCTCACCTATTTGGGGTAGCTACATGGTTCAGTGGGTCTGGGGCCAGGAAAGCAAGTTCAATTCTGGTCTTAGAGACTTGCTAGCTATATGACCCTGTGCAAGTCACTTACACTCTGTCTACATAGTTTCCCTATCAGTAAAATAGGAAAAATAACAGCATCTACCTCCTAGGATTTCTGTGAAGATTAAGTGAGATAATATTTGTAAAATACTTAGCACATTTGTTGGCACATAATAGGTATGAAATATATCCTTCTTCCCTTCTCCTATTTGATTCTCATACCATTTGATTCACAAACTCTCTTTAGGGAGTCTACTCAAAGACTACCCAGATTTTCTTGTTAAAAATAATAATTATTGACTTTAAAGCTTTATAAAACTCTTTCCTCATGGAAACTCTATAAACTACATGATAGGAAAATGATTACCTTTATTTAAGAGACAAAGAGAACAAGGTTCAAATTCATGTAGCTAGGGAAACAGTTTGGTGTGTATGAGAGCTATTTCCCAAGCAATTCTTTTTTTTATATCAGTTTGGGTTTAGTTCATATTACTAGTTCAGATCCTGCCCAGTGGAAACGTCTTTTCTTTGGAACCAACCATTATACTGTTTTCATGGAAGAGGGTTCAGTCCTCGGAGCACTTGCAAGTGCTGCATTACTCCCATCCACACAGAGTGCTTCTAGATATGCATAATGGACATGTTTTTCCTTCGTCTTTGGAGCAAGCACAAGTATTCCCTGACTATTTTTTGCTGGCTCATTTCATGTTGATGAAAAGTCTTATAATTGCCTGCTGAGCCAGAACTGAGTGTACATACACAAGGTTCAAGAAGACAATCTCTGGCTCTTTTCCCTGTCAGCTTTCAATGGAGGAGAAAGAGCTGTGAGTCTCCAGGTAGGGGAAAGGGCAGTGGCAGAGGCCACAGTGGCCTTGTCATCCTCCTCAGCTGTTATGTGGCCACAAACACACCATGTCTTTGTTCCTTTTGACTCTTGTATTTCTTCTTTCCAGATCATATATGACAGAGAGCTCAGAGATGGAATTTGTCTGGTTACATACAACCTTCAAAGTCCATGTCAGACATTGTGCTAAGTGCTTTACAAATACTATCTCTTCATTCTCATAAGAACCTGAGAAGAAAGTGCTAATATGATTCCCATTTTACATGTGAAGAAATTGAAGCAGAGAGAGGTGAAATGGATTATCTGAGGTGTGATTTGAACTCAGGTATTTCTGGCTCCAGATCCACCATTCTATCTATTATGCCATTAAGATCCTGCAGGTATATTGTATTTTCATCCTTTCTATGCCTTCTCAATAAATATCCCTTTAGGTTATTGATACCAGATGAGTAATTCATACTGGAAAGAATTCTAGATCTAGGCATGTGAACAATAGGAATAGAAATCCCAATTGCTCAGGGTTATCCCTAGAAACTTGAGGAAAGAAAATGTCAGCTATCCCCTGGAGGCTCACCTTGACAGTACAAGTTGGGGTTGGGAAAGTAAGCTCAGGAAGCTTCCCTCACCCCAATTGTGGTGCCTTTTCTCTCCTTAATTAAATCCTATTTATCCTGTACATAATTTGTATGTATCTGTTTGCTTGTGGGCGCCCCTATTCAACTGTGAGCTCCATGATGGCAGGACTGTCTTTGGCCCAACTTTTCTATCCCAGTGGCTGGCACACAGTAGGCACTTAAGTGTTTATTAACTAACATTGACTAGAGGTAAGAAAATATGGCAATAGAACATATATGGTTGACATTCTTTTTATCCCCTTTAACAAAATATGGGGAAATGTAGGGAAAAGTGATTTATTCAGAAATAAAAATGGTATTTAAAAATAAAAGATATAAAAAACAATTTATTAACCAATAAAATATATTAACCAATTATTACCTGACTGGCACTATTCTAGAAACAAGATAAAACTGAGTCTGTCCTTGCCTTCAAAGAGGTGATCTATTGAAGGAAATAAGATTTAAGTATATACAGAAGAAATACCAAACAAATGGAAGTATCTTTCAGATGGATAGAAGAAACACAATTAACAATATCATTACACTGGACTATATATACATATGGTCACATTATATATGTATATTATACACATATTCCTTATAATTATTTATATTATAATAGTTCACATCTTTAATAAATCACTGATCAATAATATAATTAATAATTATTAATATTATAAATACTAATTATATAATCATCTATTATATGTGTGAATTATACATATATATGTGTGTGTGTGTGTATCTCAAGCTCCTTTAGATAAGTGACTATTTTTTTTTTGTATCCCAAGTATCCAGCACAAATGCCTTCAGAATAGAAACCTTAATAAATGTTGAAAACTGAGTTGAATTGAAGGTTGTCCTTAGGAAAATCCCAGCAGAAACCAATACCAAATAGTTAAATGGGTGATCCTTTTTTTAAGGAAGTTCCTTACCATGATTTTTTCTGTTTATAAAAGCAGCTCTCTATGTAATTTTATGTCTATATTAATTAATCTTGATTGCTTCCTGTCGCACTCCATCCACATCAGTTTCCCAAAGAGCACTGGTAAATAAGGTTTCTGTAGAAGGCATAGTGGGCCACAAATGGTGATGAGAATCCCCTGTGTTTACCTCACTTGCTCCTGAAGTCCCAGCTTTCATCCCTAAGGTGTTAATGAAGTATTAAGTTCTTTCTCTAATGGAATTCAAAGGAACAACTTCAATGAACCACTGGTATTTTAAAAGAGATAAACCCAAGGTACAGTAGTTAAGTTCTACAGTAGTTCCCAGAATGGAGGATACACTAATTGAGGAGACATCATTGGGAGCTAGAGGTGAGAAGGAGTGGATTTCTTTTTCTTTTCCCCACAATTGGCCATGGTAGATGTCACATTCAACAGGGAAGAGAGAGAAATACCCCAGAGAAAGACATCACTCAAGATAGAAGCAGCTTCCAGCAATTGGAAAGCTGGCAGCAACAGAACAAGTTGGCCATGGAAAGGATCAGGCACTGGGAACCCAGTTAAGAAACCCATCCAACAGAGTATGTTAAATTCAAGGGAAGTTATATGAACACTGTGAAAAAAGAAAGGACTTTTAGATGGGATACAAGGTGTTCAGAGTCGCCTTTACTACAGATAATTTCTTCCTTTGGAATATTCTACTTCATGTCTGCTTTTCCAAGAGGAGAATTTCACATCCTCTCTCAAAACTCTTTATTCAGATGAATTCCTAGAAATGTTAAACAGTTATTGAAAGTCATACCAACCCTCTCTGCTTAAAGGAGGAATTTCTTTCTGTTTAAAAACCCCGTTGAGCAGGATGCATGGTCTCATTGCCATTATAAGGAAGAAATTTAGCAGTATAATCTTAGATGGTTGGGGGAGAGCATCCTGCTTTTCTCCTGGATGCTAGGTATAATGGTTGGACAAGGTGCCCCCAGCGTTATGGGGTGTGTATGTTATTTTGTGGTTTTACTGAGTGGTTGTAGTAAATGTCTTAGCTAAGAGCTATTTCTGTCTGAATGTTAACAGGAGGAAAACTGATAAGTTATCCTGGGTTATACTATTAGAAGTGTGGCTGCACAGAGGTACTCTTAAGCCTGAGAGCAGTAGCTACCCCTATAATCTCCAACCCCTGAGTAAGGAGCACTATTTGGGCTAATAGATGAGGGGGAGGTACTATATACAATATTAAAATTGATAATTCAAATAATAAGGATTGGTATGATTTAGATTTCTACCCTATTTGTGTTTCTATGTTGAAACTTTTGATTGATTAATAATCTGGTAGTTAATAAAACGTAATCCTTTAAGAAGTCTGTATGTTGCCATTTATTGTTTCAAAACCTTAGAATTCACTAGAATCTGTTAACAAAGAGAACCAAGAATAAAGTCAGTGATATTAAATGATATAAATAATTTTGAAAACGTTTGGGCATCTCCAGTTTTCTGTATTCCACATTCTCAGCCTGTTCCCATTCCCCTTTCTTCCAATTTGTTTTAAGCCCCCATGAGATCAGTAAATGTTGAGAGACACTGGGATGTAGTAGAAAGAATGGTTCTTAGAGTTTAACCTTTGAGGACTCATGGAGTCATCTCCTTGTTTCTGCTTCATGATTCAAAAATAAGATAATATGTAGGCAGTGAATTTCAACCTCTAAGTATCAAACAAATGTCACTTTTTATTATTATTGTTACATGCAACAACATCCTTGGAGTACCGAGAATTTAAGTGAAATCCACTGTCTAATTGATATGAACTCAGGAAAGCATCTAATGGGGGAAAAGGAAATGGCTTGACCAACTGATACTGTATCAAACTCATTTATAGCGATCTCAGTTGGTTCACAAATGCCACCCTTCCATCTTCACTAACCTCATAGGGTCTTACTTGCATATGGTGTAAGAAGAAGCCTGTGTTTGAATCCTCTCTTTTTCCTTTACTAGCTATGGGACCACTGGTCAAACATTTAACCTCAGTGGTCTTCACTTTTCCTCATTTATTGAATGGAAACCATATGAGCACCAAACTCACAGGCTTGTTGTAAGGATCAAACAAAATCATACTTGAGAAATGCTTTTCAAACATTCAAAACACTTTCGGTACCAGAACCCATGCTACCACAACAGTGTTCTTCCCATTAAGTCATCTAGTAGACAGAAATAACTCTTAGCAAAGACATTTAGTACAATGGCATGGTAAAAACAGCTACAAACTGCAACAACTGCATGTCGATTATAATTCTTAAAATACTTAGAGTTGAATTAGTCTTAGTCATTATTTGACCATAGATATCTTTATTTCCTCTCATGTTTCCTTAAGTCTTCTGTAGGACATTAGTTTACTTTTGTAGATATAAATACCATCCTCATAACTTGAACCATTTGATGTTAATTATTCTTAATATCATTGATTTGACATCAAGAAGCTTATATTAGAGGTGGATGGAGCACCAGAATGGAGTTGGGAGAACCTTGGGTTCAAATCTAGCCTCAGATACTTCCTAGTTCTGTGACCTGGTTAATTCTGTTTGCCTAGTCTTTGTGCTTCTGCTTTAGAATTATTGCTAAGACAAAAAGTAAGTGTTTAAAAAAACTGTTAAACTTTCTACAACGCAAACAATATAATGTTCTACTATGCAAAACATTTGGGCAAATTAACTTGATTTTCAAGTGAAAAGCGAAAGTAATACTTATTCAATCCAAAGCAAAAGCCAATATTTTGTGCCTCTAGTCAGCCATCTTTTACCTTTGTTGATGAATTCTTTTCACTACTGTTCTTAAACAGAAAAAAAGAATCATTTTTGCCAAGCAGAGTGGTTGGCGTGAGACAACTATAGACAGCTGTCTAATAATTCCATAAGCTTCCAGCTGAACAAAGTGTAATGAGAAAGGATGTGACATTCTCTCTTTGGGAAAGCAGAAAGGAAGGAAGAATATACCAAAGGAGGAAATCAGCTGTCCAGTCAAAGTAGGATTTAATAGCTTAAAAATGCTAGCTATTGTAAGACGGTTGGTGTGCCCAGGCAAAAAAATGCTGAAGACTGCCAATCATTTACTTCTATTCAGCAAGTGATCAGCGTGGGACTATTTTTGGAAAGAGTTTCCACAGAGCTGGAGTGTCTTCAGCCTCCATGATTTCTCTTGATTGACTGATAAACAGGTGCTAGAAAAGGTTGTGACAGAAATATCACAGACCCAGCTTCTTCCTTGGAATTCTATCACTAGTGTCCACAGCTTTGTTTGGCTGCATTGTGTCTGGAGCAAGTGCTTTGGGAGTTTTCTTTGAATTTGCAGGAGGGAAGAAAAATTGCATTCTTTGTGATACTGTTAATTTCTCTTCTGTCAAAATACCGCATGCATTATTTACTGATGTGATTGACTTAGGATTTATAAATGGAGTTTAGTGTAACATGATGGGTTATATGACGAGAACAATATAATGTATGGTAAGTTTTTTTTTAAAGAAAAATTGTCAGTCAATTGTGAGACATTTTTTTCCAGCAAATGAAATTCATTTCACATCGAAATATATCTGACCTGGAGAAATAGTTTAGATTATAATTCCTTAGAAAAGCAGAATATTGGAAGGAATCTTAGAACAATTTTTTGTCAGACTAAGAAAAAATTCCCAATCATCATATATTTAAGAAATATTATTTATTATCCTCTGGAAGATTTTATTTCTTTGTAACCTTGAAAAAGAGAAGTAAATTACTTCTTTTTAAACTCTTACCCTCTGTCTTGAAATCAATACTGTGTATTGGTTCCAAGGTAGAAGAGTGGTAAGAGTTAGGCAAAGGGGGTTAATTGACTGGCACACAAAAAGTTTCTGAGGTCAGATTTGAACCCATGACTTCCTGGTAAATTATACTTTAATATACCACTTGTTCACATTAAAAAAAAATAAAAACCCTTATCTTCCATCTTGGTATCAATACTGTATATTGGTTCTAAGACATAAGAATGGTAAGGGCTAGGCAGTGGGGGTCAAGTGACTTGCCCAGAGTCACACAGCTGGGAAGTGTCTGTGGCCAGATTTGAACCTAGAACCTCTCTTCTCTAGGCCTGGCTCTCAATCCACTGAGCTACCCAGCTGCCCCCCCCCCCCACTTGTTCACATTTTTGAATAATGGTTTTGACCAAAAGAATTAAGAGCAAAAATTTCTGTTTCATTGCTAAGTCATGCACAGAAAACAAATACTTTGAAATACATTTGGCTTTGACCCTACTCACGCTGCTTTAGGATAGAGCTTTTATTGCTCACCTCTGCCATTGGCCTCCAAAAGGGGACACTTCACTTAGTGCCTTATTTAATTTCTTCCTTTGGCTTATTATTCCATTCCACTCTGCTTTCCCAAAGAGGGAACGTCACGTCCTTTCTCATTGCTCTTTGTTCAGCTGGCAGTTTATGGAATTATTAGACAGCTGTCTATAAGCACTATATTACACTCTTGTATGAAAGATCATTTTGGGCTACCATTGATTAATTGCCATTAAGGAGGTTGCTTAACCCACCTGAACCCAGATTCATCATAAATGCAATGAGGGAAGCTTAACTTTGTTTGCTAAGTACCTTTAAGCTTTAAGTCAACAAGCATATATTAAGCACCTACTATGTGCCAGAAACTGTGCTAAACTCTAGGGCTGAAAAAATGGGCAATCACCACTCAGGTAATTCATAGTTTAATGAAGGAGAAAACATGCAAACCAATATGTATAAATATGACATATGCAGAATAAACTAGAGATAACCCCCCCAAAAGAAGACACTGGCCTAAAGGGATATTGGGAAAGTTTTGTAGAAGGGGATTCTTAGCCAAGAATTGAGTAAGACCAGGAAGCAGAGATGAGAAGGGAGAGCCTTTCTGGCATGGGGGACAGCCAATGAAAATGAAAAGTCGGGAGATGAAATGTCCTATTGGAGGGACAGTAAAGATACCAGTGTCAACTGGCTCATAATATAATGAGGGAGAAATAAAATTTAATAAGGCTGGAAAGGTAGGAAGGACCAGGTTGGGAAGGGTTTTTGAATTCAAATAAGGGTTTTATCTATGATTCTGGATTACATGGACAATTACTAGAGTTTATTGGACACCCTCAGACTTGGGCTTTAGGAAGATAGATTTGATGGTTTAGTGAAATGAGAAAAGGCAAGTCGGAGACATAAACCAGGAGACATTCCAATGGTCCAGTGTGAAGTGATGAAAACCTGCATGAAAGTAGTGACTATCTCAGGAAAGAAGGGGTCTATATGAGACATGTTACAAAGGTAGCATTGATAGGACTTGACAACAAATTGGCTATTAGGGGTGAGAGAAAGAATGAGGAGATGAGGATGACACTTAGTTGTGAGTGTGGGTGATTAATGGTTGGTGATGCCCTTGATGGCAATAGGAGAAGTTAGGAAGAAGTTTCCCCCTGTGGTTGTGGTGGGGGAAAGTTGGACTTGTTGAGTTAAAGAGGGGTATGTGTGATCCAGTTCAAAATGCTCAATTGGCAGTTGGGAATGCATAACTGGATATTAAGAGAGAGGTAAAGGTTAGATAAATAGATCCAAGAATCATATGCAGTGAGATGATTATGGAATCCATGGGAGCTGAGAAGTTTGCCAAGCCAATAAGTATGGAAGGGGAAGAGAAAAGGGGCAAAGACAAGCCATGAGGAACATCTAAGATTATTGGCAGCAACCTGTATGAGGAAAAGTTGTGGAGATGAAAGGATAGAGAATTGATCAGGAAGATGTAGAAGAGTTACCTATAGCAAGGAGAGACTAATTGAGATTATCTAAGGTCAGTTTGTAAAGGACCCAGGAGGAGGTAAAATGATGTAGGAAAGAACAGAGAACTGGAGGTACTGGAGATGATGCTAAGGATAAAGAACAGAGTTTGAAGTCACAAGGGAGAGGTGGGAAACACCAGATTATGATCAAATAAGGGAATTCCAGAATATGGACTTGGAAGATCTAAAATTCAATGACTATTCTGCTTCTTAAGGAGAGAGTATCAAAAAAAAAAAAAGGAAATTGAATGAAATATATATTGCATTATCTTAATCTTCTGTCATCATAATTAGATTATTTATATATATTCATAATTACTTTTGAATTTTCAGTCTCTGATGCTGATAATTCTATGAATTTATATGAATACATGTAAAATATTGATTCTTAAAAATATTATAATAGTTGACTTAGTTGAGTGACCCTGTAATTATTATTAGAGACAGATAGATGACATAGCAGATAGAGTGCTAGACCTGGAATAAGGAGACCTAGGTTCAAATCCAGTTTCAGATATTTCCTAGCTATGTGATCCTGGCCAAGTCACTTGACTTCTGTCAGTTTCAGTTTTCTAAAGTGTAAAATGGGAATAATGATAGCACCTATCTCCAAGAGTTGTTATGAGATAATATTTGTAAAGTGTTTATCATAGTGCCAGGCACACAATAGTCCCTTTAAAATGCCTGTTTCCTTCCCTCTTTTTTTTTAAACTCTTACCTTCCATTTAAAAACCAATACTATGAATTTGTTTTCAGGCAGAATAATAGTAAGGGCTTGGCAATAGGTATTAAGTGCCTTGCCCAGAGGAACACAGCTAGGAAGTGTCTGAGCTCAAATTTGAACCCATGACTTCTTGTCTCTAGGCCTGGCTCTGTTTCCACTGAGCCACTTAGCTCCACTCTCTTCCACCATATTACTATAAAATGAAGTACAAAACAGGCAAACACCATTGTTATTAAGTGTTTCAAGTGTGGCATCCAAATGAAAGGATTCCCTAGTAGGCTGTGAGATTGTCCAGATGTTCATTTTGTGAATGATATTGTGCTGATCACATCCTAGTGCCCTTCAGAATTTCCTAAATGAGAGTTATGTTCATGCAAAAGTGCTTTTTATAATTACCACAAAGAGAAAAAATGGAGTAAGAATGTCTGTGGTTCAGGTTATAGAGTTGAGCCTATAGAGTTAGTTCACCAGTTCTAGGATAGACACTGAATATGAACAATGAATTGGGCTTAGAAATAAACACCATGAGAACAGGCTCTAAGGCCTTTGGGAAAATGCCCAGCAATTTTTATAGCTTCAGACTTTTCCATGAAATAAAGGTTCCTCTTTTTTACAAGAATATTCTTCCAGTGAATTATCTAAATGACCTCTTGAATGTAAAAAAAAAGGGGGGGGGAATGGCAAGTGAAATGACATCAATCTGATCAGGATACTTTTATCCAAAACATAAACCAGTCTAAATTTGTTGCCAAAACAAGGAGATGAAAAGATCCCTGAAAGCATCATATTTAGTAAACATTTGACTTAATTGTCAAGTGGCAAAAGATGGCTGCCAAAGGAAGCATTCAATGAGAATATACATTAAATTACAATGTAATTGGAGAACTCGTCAGTGTGTGTGTGTGTGTGTGTGTGTGTGTGTGTGTGTGTGTGTGTGTGTGAGCTAGGCTGGTAGTTGTTAGAATAAACATAATTTGCTCTGCCTTCTATAAAATAATGTGGAGGCTAGGAACTGGTTTCTGGAAATGTATCATAATGTGTAATGGAGGGACTCTCCTGCTGATGTAAAAGATATTTACAGCTATTCTGAGATTGTGTTCTCTTTATTTAAGTTGATTTGGAGATGGAATATATTGAATGAGTAATGGAGAGGAGGTTTGTTTGGCTGGAACACAGAATTCAAGAAAGGGAGTAATGAGTAATAAGGTCAGACAGTTGGGTTGTAAAGCCAAAATAAGTTTGTATTTTATTCATGAGGCAATAAGGAACCATTGACTCATTCAAGAGAGTGAAGTGATCATATTTGGACTTTCACATAGTGGTATCAAATGCAAATATAAGTGGAGGCCAACAAAGTATAAGGAAGGATCTCTATGGTAACATATTCACAGAAAATAACCTAGAAAATTGACATTTTCTATGGTTGATTGTATTTTTATTTATTTCATTAAATATTCTCCATTTTGTTTTAATTTGGTCCACAGTATTCTCATGAATTCTGTAAGCTTCTTGAGGCCGTCTGCTTTAGCATTATCAAATTGGCAGGTCTATGGAACAAGAAAACACCCATATGGAGTTTGTGTAGATAGAATCTGCTCCCCTCCCTCCCAGGTTGTCCCCACCTTGCTGAGTGGCTGGATGTCATGTGAATGCTCCAGAAGAGTGGTTAGGGCTATGCAATGGGGGTTAAGTGAATTGCCCAGTGTCACACAGCTGGGAAGTGCCTGAGGCTAGATTTGAACATAAGACCTCCTGCCTATAGGCCTGGCTCTCAATCCACTGAGCTACCCAGCTGCCCCCAGTGGTCATCAAAACAATTTGTTACTGGTAAAGAGACAGAAAGGAGGATCAGTAGAATAGACTATTATAAGAAAGGGAAGAACAGAATGGTAATAGGTCATATTTAAACCTTACTCTCAGAGTAATCAGTTCTGAAAGGGAAGAATGGCAAGATCTATTAAGGGTATTGAAATCTATCTTACCCTACAAGGAAGCTGAGAGGGAAAAACCAAGATGGGGAGTGAGGTGGTGAGTATTAAAAGGGAGGGAAAGGTGGTGGTGGGAAGATTAATAGACCTTAAAGAGAAATAAGAGGGGAATAAGAAGGGAGAGGATGAGAAGGAAAGTAAAATAAGGGTGGGGAAAAGGAGGACTAATTAAAAGCAAAACACTGGTGAAATAGTGAAAGAAGAAAGGCCGGGAATAAAAGAGGAAATCAAAATGAGAGGGAATACACAGGTGGTAATCATAATTCTGAATGTGAATGGGATGAACTCATCCATAAAATGGAAACACATAGTAGAATGGATTAAAAAACAAAAACCTACCATAAGTTGTCTATGAGAAACACACATGAGGCAGGTAGACACACACAGGGTTAAGGTAAGAGGATGGAACAGAATTTATTGGGTATCAACTCAGAAAAAGATGGTAGGAGTTGCAATCATGATATCTGACAAAGCCAAAGTAAAATATATATCTGATTAAAAGTAATAAGGAAGGTAATTACATCCTGGTAAAAGGCAGTAAATACAGTGAAGAAATATCAGTACTCATCATATATGCACCAAATGGTATAGCATGTCAAAGAGGCATGCATAAAATAGAATGTACATGCATGAAAGACAGAAAGCTGAGGACAGAAGAGCTTTCAGTCAAGTGACAGTTCCATTGGAATGTTCCTGGGAAAGACAGTTGGAGCCAAGCCAGCAGCTGAACTGGGCTGGACTTACTTCTGAGCTAAACTTTTTGCTGCTTGTGGCTGATGGTGAAGACCCTGAAGCTTTTGCTGACTGACTGATAACCTGGCTGGTTAGAATAAAAGAAGACATATAGATGTCCTCATACCTCCCTGATAGACTCTGTGTCACAGCTGTGACAGAGCTGCCATTTCCTCAATATCCTCAAAACCAAGGCTCCTTGTATAGACTAGGGAAACCTATCCCTCTTACCTTATCCTCCATCCTTGTCCTGTTTTCCCCAATAAACCTCCTTACTTGAGAAAGGAAGAGAAAAGAGCATTTCCTCTGAAACCTCATAATTCATTCTGTGAAGGAGGGGGGAGGGGCGAAAGCTGAAAGGCTTTTGAAGTGGGAAGTAAAGGGTGGAGGGTAGGCAAAATCTTAATCCATTAGTCATCCAGTATTGATCAATAGACACCCTCTGGAGTATCCATCTATTATAGAAGTAGCTCTCTATTACAATTTATCACTCTATTACAAACATCTAGAATTTTAAAGGAGAAACTATTGGAGTTTAAGGAGGAAATAAATAGTAAAGTTGTACTAGTGGGGGACCTCAACTCTCCTCTATCAGATCTAGATAAATCAAACCAAAAAAATAAATTAAAAAAGAAGAGATGTGAATGAAATGTTAGAAAAATTAGAGTTAATAGATATATGGGAAAAGTAAATGGAGATAAAAAAGGAATATACCTTTTTCTCAGCAGCACATGGTTCATTCACAAAGATTGACCATTTACTAGGGCATAAAAACTTCACAACCAAATTCAGAAAATCAGAAATAATGAATGTAATTTTTCCACATCATAATACAATAAAAATTATAATCAATATGGGTTTTTAGAGAGGCAATTTAAAAATTAATTAGAAACCAAATAATCTAATTCTTCAAAACTGGTCGGTCAAAGAACAAATCATAGTAACAATCACTGATTTCAATGAAGAGAATGAAAATGAGAAGACAAAATACCACAATGTATGGGATACAGCCAAAACAGTACTCAGGGGAACATTTAAATCTTGAGTGCTTATATCAATAAAATAGCGAAAAAGAAGATCAATGGGCAAACAACTAGAAAAAGAACTAATTAAAAACTCTAGTTAACAACTAAATTGTAAATCCTAAAAATCAAAGGAGAAATTAATAAAATTGAAAGTGAAAGAATTATCAAACTAATAAATAAGACTAAGAGCTGGTTCTATAAAAGAAACACATACAATGTATTATTAGATAATTTGATTTAAAAAGAAGAAAGAAGATAATCAAATGACCAGTATCAAAAATAAAAGAGGTCGTTTCACCTCTAATGAAGAGAAAATTAAAGCAATCCCAAAGAGATAGTTTGCTCAGTTATTTGACAATTAATCTAATAATCTAGGTGAAATGGATGAATATTTACAAAAATATAAATTGCATAGATTAACAAGAGGAAATAGAATACATAAATATTCTTATCTCAGAAAAAGAAATTGAACAAGCCATCAATGAACTCCTCAAGAAAAATTCCCAGAGACAGATGGATTCACAAATGGATTATAGCAAATATTTAAAGAACAATTAATCCCAATATTATACAAACTATGTGGCAAAATAAGCAAAGGAGGAGTCCTACCAAATTCTTTTTATGACACTAATATGGTGTTAACACCTATACCAGAAAGACCAAAAACAGAGAAAGAAAATTACAGACCAATCTCCTTAATGAACATAGATGTAAAAATCTTGAATGAAATACTAGCAAAGAGACTATGACAATATATCACTAGGATTATTCACTGTGACCAGGTAGAATTTATACCAGGAATGCAAGAATGCTTTAATGTTAAGAAAAATCATCTGCATAATTGACCATATAGATAGTTAAACTAACAGAAATCAAATGATTATCTCAATAGATGCAGAAAACATCTTTGGACAAAATAAAACACTCATTCCTATTGAAAACACTAGAAAGTATAGGAATAAAAGGGCCTTACTTTAAAATAATAATTAGTGCTTATTTGAAACCATGAGCAAGAAACATCTGCAATGAAGATGTTAGAATCTTTCCCAGTAAAATAAGGATTGAAGCAAGAATGCCCATTATCATCTTTAGTATTTAATATTGTACTAGTGTTGTGTTTAGTAATTGGAGAAGAAAAAGAAACTGAAGTAATTAAAGTAGGCAAAAAAGGAAACTAAACTATCATTCTTTGCAGACAGTGTGATGGTATACTTAGAGAATTCTAGAAAATCAATTAAAAAACTTGTTGATATAATTAATAATTTTAGTAGTCACAGTATAAATATAAAATAAACCCTCTTAAATCATTGATATTTCTATATATGTCCAACAAAACTCAGCAGCAAGAGGCAGAAAGAGAAACTCCATTTAAAATCCCTCTAGTCAATATAAAACACTTTGGAATCTATTTGCCAAGACAAATGGAGGAATTATATTGTTAAGGGGGAAAGGTGTTCATTTTTAAAGGTTTGGACTTGATTATTTGAGTTTGGTCACCAGGGATTTAATTGCTAAATCCCAAATGAATTACTAAAGTCAGAATGGATCTTCTGGTAGTTTATTTTACAATAAAGAGGGAAAATATTAAGGAAGAGATAAAGAGAGGAAAAAGAGAGATCCTCTTGAGCCAGGCAGGAGTTCAGAGGTCCCTGCCAATGTAAAGGAGTCTCAAGATGGTGCGCCTTTTTGGAGGTAGTACCTACAGAAAGGTCAAGGGAAAGGGAGTCAACCTTTTTACTCACCATGCCATTCCAGTCAGCAGATTCTTCTGCCCCTCTTCATCAGCCTTAACTTGAAAGCATGAAGAATCCCTTCCTTCTCCACTTCCAAAAATGAAGATTTGTGCTCTCACAGGAGGTTCCACTCCAAATGTCTCCAAGTCAAACTCCCAGTAGAACTGAATCTCACAGGAAATGACAACCCCTTTTAAAGGCATTTTCTCTTGTGTCACTTCCAGTGCCTTCCCCTAATTCCATGTCTACCAATCATAGATGCTGCTCTGATCTAGGACTGCCCAGAAGGCAGTTAGCTGATTCTGATTCCTTACTCACTATCACACACATTGGTCACAGACCTCCCACTTTATGATTAAGTGGAATATTTGCACTTTTGGTGATTAGAATAAAAAAATAAGCAAGTCTCCATACTTAACTTTTAGGTAGGGTGTTTACACTTATGGGGATTAAAATCTAAAAATAGACATGAGCTACAATTTAAATCTCCATGATCAAGGAAGAGCTAAGTACCTTCATTATTACAATCATGCAAGAGCAAAATCCAATCTTCACAATATGAACACAATTACAAAACATTGAAAATTAAACTAGAGCTAAACAATTGGAAAAAGGTTTATTGTTCATGGGTAGGCTGAGCTAATAATAAAAATGACAATCCTACCTAAAGTAATTTACTTATTCAGTGCCATACATAAAAACACCAAAAAATTGTTTTATATAACTAGAAAAATATTAACAAAATTTATCTGGAAGAACAAAAGGTCAAGAATATTAAGGGAACTAATGAAAAAAAGTAAAAGATGAGGGGCCAGCACTACCAGATCTTAAACTGTACTATAAAGCAGTAATCATCAAAACAATCTGATATTGGAAAAGTGATTGAAGAATGGATCAATATCATAGACTAGGGGTAAATGACTTCAGCAATATAGTATTTGATAAACCAAAAGATTCCAGCTTTTGTAATAAGAACTCACTATTTAACAGAAAAAGCTGAGAAACTTGGAAAACAGTATGGCAGAAATTATATTTAGATCAATATCTCATACCTTATACCAAGATAATGTCAAAATGGATATATGATTTAAGCATAATGATATTATAAGTAAAATAGGAGAATGCAGAATAGTTTAACTATCAGATCTATAGAGAAGGGATGAATTTATGATCAAGAAAGAAAAAGAGAATATTACAAGATAAAAAAGAATAATATCAATTATATTAAATTAAAAATGGTTTTTACACATAAAACCAATGCAACCAAAATGAAAAGAGAAGCAATGAACTGGGAAAATAATTTTATAACAAATTTCTCTGATAAAGATCTCATTTCTCAAATATATAGAAAACTATATCAAGTTTATAAGAATTAAGTCATTCCCCAATTGATAAATAGTCAAAAGATATGAATAGGCAGTTTTTAGATGAAGAAATCAAAACGATCAATAATCACCTGAAAAGATATTCTAAATATCTCCTAATAAAAGAACATTATACACAGCAAATTCAATATTGTGGGATGAACAAATGGGATAGATTTTACTACTAAAGGCAATACAATGATCAAGGACAATTCTGAGGGACTTATAAAATCTTTAGAGAAAGACCTTTGGAGTAGAAATGCAGATGGAAACATGATTTTTCACTTGTTTATTTGGGTATATGATTTGGGGTTTTTATTTTATAAGATTATTCACTTATAAAAGTAAATAACATAGAAATGTTTTGTGTGATAATACATGTCTAATCCAGATTGACTTGCTTGTTAACTCTGGGTGTGGGGAGGGAAGAAAAGAGGGAGACAATATGAATCATAAAACTTTGGAAAACTGATGTGTAAATTTGTTGTTAAAATAAAATAAAGATAAGGATAAAAAAAACAAGAAAAAACCTGTCAATGTCAGTGGTTAGGGTTTCAGGTTTTGAACTGGGAGGAAAACTGCAGACTCTTGCCCTGTGATTTCTCTATTCACAACAAAGGCAGATCTTTACCCACAAGGGTCTTCTAGCATCTCATTTTTATACCTCTTAGATGCAAATATTTGTAGTAAAATACAGTCTGAATTCTAACTCAGGAATTTTTTGAAGCCATGCATTTCCTTTAATTATGAGCATATTTTAAAAATGTTAATGCCAACTAACAAATGTATTCATCATCATTATTATTATTTACATTGAGTTCTGATTTAAAAAATTGCAACCCAATTAGATATCTCATTTCAATGTTAATGAAACCACATTATGATTTAGTTTCAGTACTGAACTAACTAAAGTAGCTAAAAAAATCTGTTAGCACTGTAAAAGGAAAGAAGGACATTTCATAAATGTAGAAAACAGAAGATTTGACTTATGCCTTATTTAAGAAGGTGGGATTCAGGACTATTCTTTGAAACAAGCCTGTTAAAATTGCTTTCCCCTCTCTAGGGGGTGGGCCTTCCCTCAAGAAATTATCTTGAGAAGATAGCTTCCCTAGAGAGAAGCCTCTCTCAAAAGGCTATATGTCTCCAAGAGTCTTTTTCTCTCTCTGTCTCTCTGTCTCTCTCTAGTAAAAAAATAGGCCAATTGCCTGGGATTACTTATGTCAATTTATAAGAAATACAGTCCCAAAATGAAAAGTTTAGCATGACTCAAAGAAGACACACAGAAAAGACATATAAAATGTTTTTTTTTTACATGCATTGGGGAAAAATATCATTCAAACATTTTTAAAAAGGAGAAAGACTAAGACAGACCCTGGGATGACAGCCATGTTTAATAAATATGATCTGGGTGAAGATACAGCAAAAGAGACTGAAGAGGAGCAACCAAATTCATAGAAGGAAAACCATGAGAATATAGTATCACAAAAACCTACAGAGGAGTGACCATCCAGGAGAAGAGGATGATCAATAGGGTTATAAGGTTTTAATTAATATTCAATAACTCCAAGTATTATATTTTATAATATTTATTAGAAATCATTTGAAATAGAAGAAATAAAAGAACAAAAGTAAAAAAGTCTGAGTAAAAACATGTGGATAAAATTCTCCTGCCTGGCTCTCACACAGCCTCCAAAACCACCTTCCCTGGAGCAGAGAGAGAGAGGTGAGGTCACCTCAAAATATATCCTCCCTAAGTTATGTAGCTAAACATATAAATGGGATGCTGGGAAAGGGAGTTCTGGGGAGAAAATTCTAATTTACAGGGTCAAAGGCCTGAGGCAATCTTGAAGGCTGAGGATTCAGAAAATTCTTTTGGATTTGGCAATTTGATCATTTGTAATATACAATTCATTGCCCAAGTCAGCTAACTTCAAGAAAATGAAACCTACTGGACAATCGAAACTAAAGGGAACTCATGCCAAATGTGAGGTGACAGCTGTCACATTCCCTGTCTTAAACTCAATTCTTAGTCATAGTCTGTAAAATATTAGAGTGAAAATTTGAACTGAAATATCTCCTGTCTCTCACTAAGTGCCTATCCTCTTAATAAATGTAGAAGCTAAATGATGTTTACTCACAAATGAGTACTGGGGGAAGAAGTATTACCAATGTACCTTTGAAAGGGAGGGCTAGGGAGACTGAAGAATAAAGAATATAGGATCTGTTGGTGGCAAGAAATTTGAATTTGGGAGGGGTTAAAGAAAAGTTTTGAAGGAACTTTAGGAAATAGCACTGGAAAAACAATGCTATTGTTTAATTATATTAATAGTATTAACATTAATGTAAATACTTATTATTTCTTGGGAAAATATTTTTTCTTCTTTTTCCTCCTCCCTATTGCTCAGATAAAATTACTTGTCACTAATTCTGTTTAGTAAGACCCTTCTTCCAGCTCAACTGGACTTATTTGACCTTATTCATGTCTATGTGTACCCTGTCTTCTCTTCGTCTCCCTCCCCAGACAAAGAGCAAGCCTTCCTTCATATTTTTTATTACCCCAACTTGGATTCTGGACTACCTAGTCTCTAGTTTTGAGGTAGGTATTTTCATTAACAATATTTACAATTATAATGCCCTGGAGCAATAAAAAGGGTGGTTTTATGGCAAAGGCTATAAATGTTAATGAGTATATCATTATGAAAATAAACTTGGGTTTATCTAATCCACGTGCATTCTTTCCTACCATGCTGTTGACTCATATAGTCCAAATACCTAGTGTTGTACCCCATCACCTACAAACACCCAAGTCTACTCTATCCCTAAAAAAAATCCTCACTTGATGTACCCATTAGCTATCATTCTGTAGCTATTCTTCATCTTAGCTAAACTCCTTGAAAAAGTCTTCTATAATCATTGCCTTTAACTTTTAAACTGTAATTTATTTTCAGACCTATAATTTCATCAAAATACTCTCTACAAAATTACCAGTGATCTCTTAATTGCCAAACCTAATGTCTCCTTTTAATCCTAATCTTTCCTGACTCATTTGCAGCATTTGGTCTTGCTGACCATCTTCTACACTTCAATACTATTTTTCCTTGAGATTTAAATATTTTTCTCTCTTCCTATCTGCCTGACTACTCCTTTTCATTCGCTTTTGTTGGATCTTCATCCATGTCACACCTACTAATTGTTCAACTTCTCCCTGCTCCCAGGTTTTGACTTGATAGGACACAGAGATGTCTATTTTTATTTGATGATCTCCAAGACTTAAATTATTCTTTCTATTTAGATGGTTCTGATTTCTATGTTCATACAGTCTTATTTCTTCTTCTAAACTACAATCCTGTATTACTAACTGCCTGCTGGAACTTCTGAAGTGTTAGTAATCCTAAACTTAATTGTGTCTCAAACAGAATGTATCATCTTTATTTGGATATCTTCCATCTTCTGCTCTTTCCTGTTAATGTTGAGAATACCATTATCTTTCCAAACACCTTGGTTTTAAATCTCCATGTTACTCCTGATTTTGCTAGTGTTCATCCTACCTACCTAACTGGTTTTAAGATCTTTTAACATTTTTCAATATAATATCTCTCAGTTATATTATTTTTCTTTGTTCGAAACAGCTGTTAACCTAGTTTAGGTCCTCATTAACTCTTGTCTAGATCATTGTGATAGCCTTCTAATTAATCTCCCTGTTTATTGCTCTCCCCACCCCAAAATCTACTCCACCAAGCTACCAACATGATTTTTTAAAGCACTAATCTTACAAAGTTACCTTCATCTGCCTTGATCAACTTTAGTAGGTCTCCATTGCCTCCAGGATCAAATACAATTAATACAGCCATTTGACATTTAAAGCTCTTTCTAATCAGTCCCTTTGGAACCATTCCATTCTTTACACATCCCTTTCATACACCCTAAAAACCAGTCTTACTGGTTTTCTTGCTACTTCAATGCAATATTTACTTTCCTACTTTCTTCCTCTATGACCTCTGTCATTTATTTTTTAGAATTCCTGACTTCCATTAAGATTCAGCTTAAACACTTCTTCCAGCTGATTCCCTCAGCTTCTAGTTCCATTACTTTAGGTACCTTTCCATCTACTTTTTATTTATCTGATGTGTGTTCCATTTTATATGCTCACTCTCTTATTCAAATGCAAACTTCTTGAGGGCAGGGTTTATTTTTACTTTTTTCTTTATATCACCTGCAATATTATAGTGACTGTCCTAAACATTTTATAAATTCTTGGTGATGTGACAACAATCATCTTGATCCCCCCCCCCAACCCATAAATGGTAACTCATATGTTTTTCTGACTTGGAAAAATCATGATTTCCCACAATTCTTATTGAGGAACTCTCCACCTCCACTACACATTGTAATCTCTTATACTTGAAAGAAAACTCTTCTAGTTTATTTAATCTTCTGATTTTACAGTTTAGAAAACTAAGGTTCAGGGAACTAATGTGATTTGTCCAAGGGAACCACATATGAGGCTAGAAGTAATAACAGCATTCTCCTTCAGTTCCACTGACTTCATTCTCCCTGCCTTCTGGGTCCTGGTCCATTCCTGCCATTTTGCCAAAGGCATGCTCAAACATTTATTCTTTTCTCCTTTGTTATTTACATTGTTGGAGCATAACAACAAAGCTTTTCACTGCAAGCATCTCTTTTATATTAAAACCCTAGAGAGAACAGGTGGCTTTTCTTTTTCCTTTCCTTTTCTTTTCTTTTCTTTCCTTCTCCTTCAACAAAGTCACTTCTGGAATCCTTCCCTACTCTTCAATCCAGTCTTATCCCACTGATACATTTCTGGAGATACATGATCATTCTCCCTTGAAAATGAAACTAAACTCTACCCAGGAAAATGAAACTAATCATGATTGCTTTCCTTGCTTTTGCCATATATAAACCACAAAGAGGCTGACTAACATTTTCAGAGTGGCTTGCAACTCTCCCAGCTGATGCTTGGTACAAGCCCTGTCCAGGAGGTGATCTTTCTGTGTCGTTAGAATCTATTCTGTTTCCTGGGATCACAACATTTCGGCTTGGTAAGGTTGAAGAAGTGCTTCTTTGGGTTTAAAGGGGCTGCAATTGAAGGCTTCCTGAGTGGTTGGTGCAAAGGATGAAAGCAAGAAAGAGAAAGGAGAGCCACTCTCTTGGCTGGTCTTTTGAGGGGCAGCAGGGCACAAAGAAGGGAAGGAAGCCAGTTTGGTGGAGGGGAAGGGGTGTCATGATCATATCTCAGAGGAAACTTTGCATGAATCCAGTAGACCCTGAGCAATAAACCTTTGGTTGTACGGGACTTTAGGGATGCCCTAATCTGGTGTTTTTTTGTACATGGGAAAACGATGGAAGAAACAGGTGAAATACTTTGTTTAAGGTATTGTATAGGTAATAAGTATGGGCTTAAAACCCAGGCCCCAATATCACATTGCCTTGGTTTCTTCGTCATGTGTGTTTGTTAGGGAAAGGAGGTTAGAGAGGGTTTGGATTGAGACAGCCTCCAAATTAGCTTCTGATGCTACTATTCAATGGCCCATGAGGTTGAACATCTAAGAAAGGAGCCTCTAGATGACTATGGTTTAAAAAGAGATGGTGAGAGGGGGACATAGAACACTGCCTTTAGGAGACTGTGGAGATAGCTTCAAACCCAAGCTCTTAGACTTACTCCCTACATGTCTTTAAAGTAGTGACTTAATCATGGTTACTTTAAAATAAAGGATATGGATTATATAGCCTCTGAGGATCTTTAAAACCTACGGTTTTGATCTAGTACTAGAAAAAATCTTCTCCTGTCCCATAGCTGACCAAAGGAAGCTCTTGTAGGGCAAGAGAAGTTCTTAAAGCAGAGGCAGCTTGGGAAAGGCTTATAGGGGAATTGTTGGGTCACAAATCTAGACCTGTATGAGGCCTCAGAAGTCATCTCACTCAGCCATCAGATTTTAAATATGAAGAAACTCAAGTTCAGAGAAGGAATGAACAACACTTGTTAAATGATTAGTGTGTACTGTTTATTGTTCTGAGCATAGAGGTATTTATTAATTGTCTGTAATGTGTCAGGTACTTGACTAAATCCTGGGAATACACAGAAAGGAAAACAAAAAAATCAGTTCCTGCTCTCAAGGAGCTCATGGCCTAATGGGGAAGACAACATATAAATGATTATATACGAACAACTTATATAAGGAGAAATTTAAGATAATCAACAGAGGAAAGATACTAGAATTACTGGAGATTGGGAAAGGTCTTCTGAACAAGGTGGTTGATTTTATCTGGGATTTGAAGGAATGCAGGGAAAACAGGAAGAAGTTAGAGATGAGCATTAGCCAATAAAAATTTGGAGTTTGGAGATATATTATGATGTAGAGAATAAGCAAGGAGGCCAAAGTTACAGGATTTCAAAGTATGAAGGGGGCACATGAGATACAATGGATATATGTGTGTGTGTGAGGGAGAGAGAGAGAGGAATGGAGATAGAGATGGATAGAGAGAGAAAGGGATTAAGAGAGAGAGAGAGACAGAAAGAGAGACAGAAAGAGAGAGAGAGAGAGAGACAGAGAGAGAGAGAGAGAGAGAGAGAGAGAGAGAGAGAGAGAGAGAGAGAGAGAGAGAGAGAGAGAGAGAGGTTATGAAAAGCTTTGTAAATCGGATTTGTTATTGCATCCTAGAAAGGGTTAGGGAACTGTCAGGTGATACTGACAAATATTTGGGGGTCCTGAAGGGGTGAGGAAAATGAGACATGGTGAGAAGAATGGCATGTCAGAAGGGCCACTGAAACTGGTAGCAATCAAAGGTGAGATTTATTGATCACAGTTAGTATTTTATAGAGAAAGTGATGTAGACTTAGGGATTAAGTAAACTTTTTACATGGACAATGGTTAGTAATGATTTACAATCTTAGTACAATGACTTAGTTTACCTCACCAAAGCTTAGACAGAGTTTTCTATAGGATAATAAATCACAGATAAATATGTAAGCATCCAACCAAGCATTAGTAATTCCTTGGAAGAACATACAGTTTCTACAAAGAACAGCAGGGAAGGGTGAAAAGGAGGGGTTTTTGGGGCCTCATGTGAGGAGTGATTCTGGTCAGATCATAGCTTTTATTTTACTGGATCCACTCTCACTACTGGAGGCTACTGGGAGCCATTCCAATGTATCATGTAGGAGGATGACATGTTTGAAAGCTTTGGCATCTGAGTGGAGGATGAATGGGAGTGGGTAGAGACTCAAGGGAGGCAGACCCACTGGCTTCATATTGCTATAGTTTAGGTATTCAGTGATGAGAACCTTTAGCAGAGAGACAGCAATATCAGAAGAAAGGGAAATATGTGAGATTTAGCATAATTCTGTGGCCACTTCCTTACTCTTCCTCAGCTTTGTGTACTCTCAGTATCTCAAATTATCTTGTAGTTACTTATCTCTGTATGTATTTTTAACTCTGAGGCAGTGACTAAGTTTTTGCCTTTACAGCCCTGATAAATGTTTGTTGAGTTGAATTGAATGGAAGAGTAATTCAAAGAATCACTCAATCATAGGATCATGGAAGCTACCTGGAGGAGACCTTAGAAATCATCTTGTCCAACCTCCTCATTTTACAGGAGAGAAAACAATATTCAAGAATAAATATTTCTTAATTTTAAGATTACTTGAATGCTTTTTAGTTTCCTCTTCTGATTAGGAAGAATGGTTAACAAATGAATTCTCTGATGGTTTATTTTCTTTTTTAAATTTAACTTAACTACCTCCCCTCCAATTAGGTGTAAAAACAGTTCCCCACATTTTAAGAAGACTTTAGTCATGTACTCTCTCCTTTTCTTCCTCCCCATGATGAGAGTCTCATAGATATTTTACATGTGCAAAATCATATATGTTTTCCACATTAATCCTTTGGTGGAAGGAAATGAACAAAAATATAGGAAGTGAAAAAAGTTGGCTTTGATCTAGATTATTTCAATCCATTAGTTCTTTCTTTGGGAACATATGGTGTTTTTTGTTTTTTGTTTTTTTATCTTGAGTTCTTTGGGATTATTTTGGTTCATTGTATTGCTCAGAATAATTGTTATTCACAGTTGTTCTGCTAATAGTATTCCTGACACTGTGTACAGTGTTTTCCTTGTTCTCATTATTTGATTGCTTCAGTTTATATAAGTCTTTCCAGGTTTTTCTGAGCTCCTCTTGCTTGTCATTTCTTACAACACAGCAGTATTTCATTACAATAATAAAACTTAGTCACCATTCCTAAATTGATGGGGTTTCTCCTCAAGTTTCAGTTCTTTGTTCCCACAAAAAGAGCTACTTTAATATTTTTGTACATGTAGACTTTTTTATTTTGTATCTCTTCAGGGTACAAACCTACTAATGATATTGGAGGGTCAAAGGGTAGGTACTATTTTATAGCCCTTTGAACACAGGTCCAAATTGGTCTTCAGAGTGGTTGAATCAGTGCACAACTCCCCCAACAATGCATTAGTGTCTCAGTTTTCCCACATTCCCTACACGTTTTGTCATTTTCCTTTTCTGTCTTAATAGACAATCTGGTAGATTTGAGGTGATACCTCAGAATTATTTTAATTTGCAATTCTCTGATCAATATTGATTTAGAACATTTTTTCATGTACTAAAGAAAGTTTTGATTACTTTGAGAACTAACTGACTATATCCTTTGAACATTTATCAATTGGAGAATGACATATTCTTATAGATTCAACACATTTCTCTGTGCATGTAAGGAATGAGGCCTTCATTAAAGAGGCTTGTAAAAATGTTTGCCCTATAACAAAACTGTGTATTACTCTCCATCCTAATTCTCCCTGTTTAGTTTCTGACAACCACATCCCCCAGTTTTGCCTTCTTTTCTTTTTGGCCCACCCCTTACCTTCTTGCTTTTCTGTAGGATAAGATAGATTTCTATATCAAAATGATTTTGTATGTTCTTCCTTTATTGAAACAATTCTGATAAGAGTAAGTATGACATACTTCCCCTTCCCCCTCCCTCATCTCCCCCTCCAATGTAAAAGCTTTTTCATGCTTCTTAAGTAAGATAATTTACCCCATTCTATTTTTCCTTTTCCTCTTCCCCCAATGCATTTCTCTTTCTCATGCCTTAATTTTTTAGATATCATCCCATTATATTCAACTCATACACTTGCCCTCTTCTCTATATATACTCCTACAACTGCCCTAATAATGATAAAGTTCTAATGAATTAAAAAAAGTCATCTTCCCATGTAGGTGTGTAAACAGTTTAATCTTATTGAGTGGTGTTTTATTTTTCTCTGTTACTTACCTTTTTATGCTTCTCTTGAGTTTCATATATGAGAGTCTAATTATTCATTAAACTCTGGTCTTTTCATCAGGAATGCTTGAAAATCCTTTGTTTCATTAAATATATATTTTCTCCCTGAAGGATTATGCTTAGTATTGATGGGTAGTTGGTTAAAGTTCTAGAGCAGTGTTGGCAAAGGTTTTCAAGTCTGAGTGCCCACAGGGCAAATTCAAGCCATCTGTGAGCCCCCTGCATTATTGAAGAGAGCTGAGGGAAGAAGTGCTTGCTTTGGATTGCTGGACAGAGGGGTAGAGCATGCAAAAACCTGTCCTTGGGTAGAGCTGAAATGGAGCAGTTCTCCTCTGTACATGTCGATACTTTGCTAATGCTGTTCTACATCCTTTGCCCCCCCCCCCAGAATATTATATAACAGGACCTCTAATCCTTTACCATAAAAGCTGCTAAGTCTTGTGTTATCCTGACTGTAGTTACACAATATTTGAATTCTTTATTTTTAATTACTTGAAATATTTTCTTATTCCCCTAGGAGTTCAGGAATTTGGTTACAATATTCCTTGGAGTTACTTTTTAGGTCTCTTTCAGGAGGTAATCAGTAGGTTTTTTCAATTTCTATTTTACTCTCTGGAATTTCATAGCAATTTTCCCTAATAATTTCTTAAAAGATGATGTCTAATTTTTTATCATAGTTTTCAGGTTATCCAATAATTCTTTAGATCATCTCTTTTGGATCTGTTTTCCAGATCAGATGTTTTAAAAATATAATATTTTTCATATTCTTCTATTTTTCAGTCTTTTAATTTTGATCATTTCTTTATGTCTCATGGAGTCATTAGTTTTTGCTTATCCAATTCTAATTTTCAAAACCTGATTTTCTATTTTTTCTTTTAAAACTATGTATTTAGAATATTTTTCCAAGGTTACCTGATTCATGATCTTTCTCACCCCTCCTAGAGCTGACAAGCAACTGGGTTATATATGTATCACTGTTCAAAACCCATTTTCATATTATTCATATTTGCAGTAGAGTGATCTTTTATAGTCAAAACCCCAAACATATAGCCATCGATCCACTTGATCAAGCATAAGTTTTTCTTCTGCATTTCTACTCCCACAGTTCTTTCTCTGTATGTGGATAGTGTTCTTTCTCATAAGTCCCTCAGAATTGTCCTGGATTATTGCATTGCTGCTAGTAGAAAAGTTGGTCACATTTGATTGTGTCACAGTGTTTCAGTTTCTGTATACAATATTGAGGTTCTGCTCATTTTGTTCTGCATCAGTTCCTGGAGTTCTTTCTAATTCATATAGAAACACTCCAGTTCATCATTACTTATAGCACAATAGTATTCCATCACCATCAGATACCACAATTTATTCACTATAATTTGTTCCCCAATCAAGGGACATCTTCTCATTTTTCGATTATTTGATACTATAAAAAGTGGGGCTATAAATATTTTTGTATACACATTTTTTTATTATTATCTCTTTGGGTTGCAACCCAGCAGTGATATGGCTGGATCAAAAACCATGCATTCTTCTAAAACCCTTTGGGCATAATACCAAATTTCCTTCCAGAATGGTTGGATCAATTTACAATTCCATCAGCAATGCATTAGGGTCCCAATTTTGCCACATCCCTGCCAACATTTATTATTTTCCTTTGCTGTCTTATTGGCCAATTTCCTAGGTGTGAGGTGGTTCCTCAGAGTTATTTTTCTCCGAAAAGGAAGGATTTAAAATACTTTTCCTTGTGATCATTGATAGTTTTGATTTCTTCATATGAAAACTAAAGTCTGCTTTGCTTGAGTGAGCTTTTATACCTTCTTTTCTATTTGGCCAATTCTACTTTAAGACTTCTTTTCCTCAGGACATTTTTGTATCTTTTTTTCCCATATGGCCAATTCTGCCCTTTAAGAAGTTCTCTTCAGTACATTTTTGTACATCTTTTTCTATTTGGCCAATTCTACTTTTTAAGTAGTTCTTCTCTTTGGACTTTTTATGCCTCTTCCATTAATTCATCTATTCTGTTTTTTTACTCATAATTCTGTAATTTACTCATAATTTTTTTTCTTCCTCCTTTACCAAGTTGTTAACTCTTTAGCATGATGTTCCTATATCATTCTCATTTATTTTCCCAACTTTTCTACTACTTCTCTTATTTGATTTTTAGACTTATTTTTATCTCCTCTATTCATTCTTTTGGGACTTGAGAGAAATTAATATTTTTCTTAGATACTTTGGATCCAATAGTATTGCATAGCATTGATTTTGTTATCTTCTCCAGAGTTTGAGTTTTGATCTTACCGATTGCCAACATCACTTTTTATGTTTAGTTTCCTTTTGTTTTTTTGTATCTGCTTATTTTCCAGCCTTTTCTTTTCTTTTAATTAAAAAAAAACTGTCAAAACTGGGCTCTGTAACATTAGTGAAGGGACCACTATTCCACATTTCTGATTTTTTATGTAGCTTCCTTAGATCTAGTTCTGGAGATTTATCTGTTTTCAGTTTTCCAATGTGGTGTGATGATAGGAGAGTCATGTTTAATACATTTCTGCCTGTGCTCTGGTCTGTGAGTAACCACAAGCCCTTTTTTCCAACTTGGAATATTTTAAACACAGTCCTCTGCTCCCCTGTGACAGTAAGGGCTAGTGTGTGCTAGTGCTCCTCTTTACTCTGAGGCTACAACCCAGAAGTATGACCTGAATCTTCAGGTGGAGAATGCTACAAGAGTCTTGAACTGAAAGCCAGCAAAGGGACCCATGTAATCTCCCTCTCAGCATGTCTGATCTTCCTTAATGTCACGGACTGAGAGCTCCAGAAGCCTTTGCTTCTGTCCCCAAGGCATGCTGCCATGGTGGATCCTTCTTTGGTATGCTTCTTTGCACTCCATGTACACACTGGTGCAATAAATCTTTTGTGCTGGTCTTTTACATTTTTTGGACTGAAGGATTATTTCACTCTATCTTTCTATCACTTTTAATGTGCCAGAATTTTTTGAGGTGTTATATCATAGTTTTTCAATGATAATTTGGTGGACTTTAGGACAGGCCGGCTAAACCTTGTGAGGGTAGCCATCGGGTCGTCGTGGACCACTGGTGAACCAGGGCTTTGCTCACCCAGCATGTGAAGACTGCTTCGGTGGAACAGGTGGAAGAAACCAACAAGAAGGTTCAACGGCTGAGATGGCGATGCAGCAAGGCACTGTGGAGTGCTTAGGGCATGTTGGAGCACAAAGGACAACATGGCCATCCAATGCAGCTGAGGAAGTCTCCAGGTGTAACGACTTTTCGTGCCACTGGACCCAGGCTTCCAACGCCGAGAGAGTGGGACTGTCTCTGTGCATCGACTTTTCCACTTAAATCTTCATGCACAGGTGTCTTTGTGCACAAAAACACACAAAGACAATCGTCATCCTCGGTTACCGAGAGACTACTACCATACCATCAATGATAGCCAACCTTTATGCAGATGGCTAGATGGCACAGTAGATAGTGAGGTAGGCTTGGAGTCAGGAAGATCTAAGTTCAAATCCAGACTCAGAGGCTTTATGGATGTGTGACCCTGGGCAAGTAATTTAACCCTTGTCTCCAGTTTCCTCAACTGTTAAATTAAATAAGTTAAAACTGTTAAATCTACCTCCCAGAATATTTATTCTCAAAATCAAATGGGATAATGATTTGTAGATCACTGAGCATAGTGCTTGGCATCAACTAGATGTTCTGTGATAGTTATTATTATTAGTTATTATAGAGGGCTTTAAGATTTGTAAAGTCCTATGTATATATATTATGCTATTTATCATCATGGAAACTAGCATTTTTACAGAGTTTTAAGATTTGCATAGCACTTTACAAATATATCTTATTTTATCCTCACAAAATACTCTAAGGAAGTTGCCATTATTAGTTATATTTTATTGATGAGGAAACTGAGGCTGAGAGGTGAAATGACTTGTTCAGTCACCCAGATAGCAAGTGTCTGAAGTAAAATTTAATTCATATTAATAACTTCAAGTTCAGTGTTTTTACTCACTGTTCCACCCAAGTGAAATTTCCATATTTAAATCTTATTTTTCTTTGTCCCTTACTGTCTAGCCTAGGGCATAGTAGACCTAAAGTAAATTTTATTCAGTATTTACTGAATGCATAAATAAACGCACATGGTAAATAGTCTGTGAATTCAGCTGAGGATCTTAATGGTAGATCAGGGTGTGACTCTAATGGTGGGTAGATTATGTGGATGACTAAAAGGTCACTACAGAGTTGACAATTTATCTTTTAGAAATTTGAACCAATTCCTTATATATTTTGGCTATGAAGCCTTTATCAGTGAAACTAACTACAGAGATTTACCACAATATCTCTATCCCTTCTGATTTTGATGTCCTTTTTGTTCCAGCTATTGAATGGCCTAAATGAGAGCTTCCTAGCTTTCAGCTACTTAACCTTTTACTTAAAAAGTCACCACTACCCAAATTCCTCCTACTAAATCAAGTCTTTTTAAATTATAATTCATTCTCAAAATGTTCATGCAATTTCTCTTTCTCTCTCTTTCCTTTCTTAGTCTGTTTCTGTCTCATTTAATTTTCTCTTCTCTTCTTCAGTCATAAAACACATATACAGAGGAGGGGAAGTGACAATCACACCTCAGACTTGGGGATCCGAAATGTACAAAAAGGTCCTCCATCTCTTTCATGCCTTGAAATTGTGTTCTTCATACTAACATTTCTCTAGATTTCTCTAGGTTTTAGAGATTAACCAGTTCTTTCTGGAATCTGTATTTAAAAAAAGAACCAGACTATTTATGTTCACTTCTCTATTCCCCTCTGGGAACTGTTGCTAATTCTTAGAATTTCTTTTTATTCCATTTCTCAGTAGCCTTTTCACTGAGGAAGATGGCTTTTTTCACCCTCTGGGTGGCCAGTTCATCCTCGGTTGCATTTTTAGGAACTGTCCCTCCTCCTTTTGGGTTCCTTTTAGGTGTTTTCTTCCTCCTTGATATTGTTAAAAGTGTCTATAATTAGGATAGGGGGAAGGAAAGTAATACAGAGGGAAAAAACATGTAAATATTGAATTTCTTTTAACATAGAAGGGATGAAGGGAGGAGAGTGGGAAAACGGTGATTTCTAAATTCTTTAACCCACTAACTAAACAATATGTGACTTACACTACACAAAACTCTAAGTAATCTAAAAGCAAGTCCAACAGGATCAATATCGCACCAAGAGTCCTTGATAAGCCAGAAATAGGAGTCCAGCTGAAGTCTTCAGATGTCCCATCATGGTAGTCTGGCTGTCCACCAGGAAGACTGGAGTTATTCTTTAATCACAGCTAGATCCTGAATGCCAGTTGCTTGATGGATGGGTTCAAGATGATTCACAAATACACCTGTCTCCTCCTCCTTCTCTCAGGTCCAGAGTGACAGTTATTCAAGGCTGCCTTTTGTTTAGAACTCCATTTGCAGATTTGATAAGCAAACCGTGCATACATTCATCCAACAGATATTCATCCAACTTAAGAACCATTTAAAAAGTGCTTACCACTGTGTAGGTCAGGTAGGAGACACAGTGGATAGGATGCTGGGTCTGGAGTCAGGAAGAACTGAATTCAAATCTGGCTTCAGAAACTCATTAGCTATGTGGCCCTCAGCAAGTCACTTAACACTTTTTTGCATAAATTAATTGTCTGTTAAATGAGCTATAGAAGGAAATGGCAAATACTTTTAGTATCTTTGCCATGAAAACCTCAAAAAACATTGCAAAGAGTCAGACATGACTGAAATGACTGAACAAGAGTACCAGAATGTGTAGGGCATTATTCTAAGAACAGTGGATACAAATTAAAAATGAAATGACACTTGTCAAGGTTTTTACAAAGGTCAAGGATGGAGGTGGGTGGGAGAGGGTGTAATACTCCTTGTATGCATGACTGTAAGGTGGAAAGAGTACTGGACTAAGAATGAAGAAAGACCTTGGTTAAAACCGCACTTTTAAGAATTGCTCTGTGACCTTACAAATCAATCAGTAATCATTTATTAAATATCTAAAGTATCCCAGTAGACACCTCTACAACTTTATAGAACAACACAGCATGAGGATAGCTGAAAAATATTTCATGAGGCTTTTTCAAGTATAAGGGGGAGATCGGAATATTTTTGTATATATTGCAACAGTAAGTAGTAGATGGTGAGAGATTGGAGATTAGAAAGAGAAGGGTCAGCTAGGCTCAGTGGATTGAGAGCCAGGCTCAGAGACAGGAGATTCTGGGTTCAAATCTCACCTCAGACACTTCCTAAATATGTGACCCTAGGCTAGTCACTTAACCCCCACTGATTAGCCCTTACTGCTCTTCTGCCTTAGAACC
Source organism: Monodelphis domestica (assembly GCF_027887165.1). NCBI lineage: Eukaryota > Metazoa > Chordata > Mammalia > Didelphimorphia > Didelphidae > Monodelphis > Monodelphis domestica. The sequence goes on along the minus strand of NC_077232.1, from coordinate 209,512,347 downwards.
AATACACTAGTATTGATTCTAAGATAGAATGTAACAGGTGTTTTTGTTTGTTTGTTTCTTTGTTTATTTTAAAGAAGAGATGCTCATTGTGGATACTAACTTTTGGAAAAGAGTTGAAGTATTGGTATTCAAGGATACCAATAAAGTGCTTGACCTTGGTGAAAAGAGCCACTTCCTTCTGGATGGAATTAATTGAGTAAATAGTTGAGTTGGGGATGAAATCAAGGAATTGTTAAATAAAGAAGAGGTTGCTCTCTGTAAATTCTCAGTTTTTCTTCAGAAAGTATTTAGTTGAAAGGATATTGGCAGGGAATATTGACAACCTTGAGGAATGAAAAGATTTGAAAAGGCCATTATGGTGAATGGAATAGAAAGTGATTTGGGGAAGAACTACAGGTTTCCTTTTTTTTTCTTTCATGAAGGACTAGATGAGTTTGGATAATATGAATTTCAGTCACAATACTTGAGTGATTTTTCCCAGGTCCAATCAGCTACAAGGAATGAGGTAGAGAATAGAAATAGTCCAGTATTACAGTTTGGCAAAGTGTAAGTCCTGGAATGCGAAAGCAAAGAATGTCAAATAATTGAACTAATTCACTGAGAGGTCAAAGCTTGTAAAGGAGGAGAGGAGAGTCAGAATGGGATTGATGTTCCAGGAAATAACTGAGGGACAAAAGGGTTGAATGTCATAGATTAGACTAAAATATATTATTCAGGATCTTCTTACTCAGCTACAAAATAAGGATAATGGGACCTTGTTTCCTCTTAAACCTTTTCCTCCTTTGGTTCTAACTCAGATCCCAGTCTTTTCAGTTGACCCTGCATCCTTGACCAACTCTCTTAATGAAGGTTATACTTTCATGCAGACTTCCTAACTGACTGATTGTGACAGGGCAAATTGTAATTCTCTAGCACCATATGCAGACTCCTGTTTAATATCATTAGTCAGCAACTTCTCTGTGAAGTTCCTGCTATTCCAATTTATTATGGGATCCAGATCTTGATGGCCATTATTCTCCCTCCTCCCTCAATGATTTCAAAGACTGACTCAGTCTATTATGCCACCTTCATTCCTACCCTAGTACCAGGGAATTTCAACATACACAAAGCTGCTCCCCCAACTTCCCCAACTTCCCAATTTCTCAATCTACCTACTTCTCATGACCTACTCCTTTGCTTCATTTTGGTGATCAGGAGCTATAAGAAGAAATAAAATAATTTTAGGGTTATTTGGCTAGAGAGAATACTTTTGGCTGGGGCAAGAGTTGGGTCTCAAAAGAGGAGGAGGATTCTGAAAAGCAGGGAGGAAGAGGGAAGATGGAATAAAGTTGTGATTAAAATAATTGGTAAATCTTGAAATAATAATAGTTTCTTCTTATCTCCCCTTTATGTTTCAGGACTTCCATGAGAAACAACAGTTTTTTGAGGCTCTGAAGGAATTTGCAAACTTTATAGACAATCTGGCTCCTCACACTGGAAATGACAATGGGTAATTTACAATTCATCAAACTTCACAAAATCATATCTCCTAGTTGAAAAGACATTCAGAGGTCTGCAAAGTCAATTATGGGAGGCAGTATGGCTCCAGGGACAGCATGCTGGCTCTGGAGTCAGAAGTCTGGATTCATATTCTTCCTACGTAACTTTGGGAAAGTCATTGAATATACCTGACCCTCAGTTTGCCTATATCTAAAATGGGGAAGTTGGGTAAAATTATCTTTGAAGTACTTACTGGCATGTTTCAGAATGTATAAAGCTATAAATAAAACAAGAATCCCTTTCATTTTCTTATATCTTTCAACTTAATATCATTCTACTTCTGGGCAGCTTTTATTATTAGAAATACTTTCCCTCTTATATCAAAAAGAGACAATATGGTAAGGTAGACAGGGTGTGTCTGGGAAACATCAGAGACCAAAATTTGAACCCTGACTCTGATATGAGCTATGAGACCTGGAGAAAATCATTTTGCCTTTTAAGAACCTTGGTTTTTTCCTTCATTTCTAAAACTGGGATACCTGTATTACTAACCTCACTGGTTGTTATGAAGAGAAAAGTAGTTATTATGTCATGTAATTAATGTAAATTTTAAAGCTTTATAAAAATGAGACCCTTATTGTCAAGAAGGTTATTTTCCCGTAACTTTTAGATGTTGGTCCTAATTCTGTCCTCGGAGAACAAGGAAACCTCCAAGCTGTCATCTATATATCTGGATGACAACCCTTCCCTCCTACACATATACATACACACATATACATTTATATATATGTTAAAATGCCATTGGTATGTTGGAGCCAGGTGGAAGTGGTTTCTCATAATCAATTGTTAAATTTTTTAGCATGAGCATTTATACCTTAGAAATCAGAAAACACTATAAATCAGAGCTTGTTTCTTTTTTGTTGTTCTTGCTGATTATCTAGAGTTAAGAAATGAATGCAGAAAATTTAAAGAATACATATTAAAATTAGAACTATGAAGTATGACATGTGTTTTTCTTTCCACCAAAGAGCTGTTTGTTAAATATTTATCAGCACATCAATGTATATAAAACATCTATACATATAATAAACCCGAGTTTAAATCCTGTTTCAGACATTTACTAAGTATGAAATCCTGGGGAAATTGCTTAACATCTTAAAGACTTTGTTTCCTCTTCTATAAAATGAGACCAACCTTACAGTGTTTTTGTGAGTTTCAAATGAGAAAATATCTTTAAACTATTTCGTAAATCTTAAAGCAGTATATAGATGCTATGATGATATGAAAATAATATTCCAAGATATATTTTATTTATTATATAATTACTTATTAATTATCATGTTATGATATTAGAAATTCTATAATTATATATGATGTGAAAATAATACTATTGTTATTAATTGGCTAAAATATCTATTTCCATAGTCAAAAGTTACCAACTGATTCTTATACCTCATAGGTTTTTGAACAATAATAGGTAATATTATGATAGTACTATAAGGTTTGCAAAATATTTTTATGGGTTATATTATTTGATCAGTACCACTCCACAATGGACTAGTTGCTATTATTATCCTCATTTTACAAATGAGACTTTTTACACTTGAGACTAAGTGGTTTTAAATGACTTAGCCACCAGTACTAGAAGTCCATTTGTCATAATGACAAGTTCATTGTTCTACCTATTTCAGCTGCCTTTTTTATGTCTTCTTTTCATTCTTATCTTTATTTTAAAATCAGTATCATTTTTATAAGATTGTTAATCATATTTTATAGTGCTATTGACTAAAAGTCCAATAAAATTATAATTATTTATTTAAGCAAATTCAAAAAATATTATTAGACATTGAATATTTTTCAGGTATGGTTTGGGCAATGGAGACCATCATTATTTTTAATGGCTCTGCTCTTATCCTCATAGAGGTTTCATTTCCTTTTCTCATTTCCCCACTTAAAATAAGACACAATTCATCTCAAAAACTTGTGATATTTATAATAACTTGTGTTTGTCTCTTTTTTAGAGCTAAAAGACTGCATGTCGTTTTTGGAGGATATGTCTGGGTTGATTTTAAATGAAATAGCAAAAGCCAAGTAAGTGTCATTGGAGGAAAGGAATTGGAGCATTTAAGTGAGAAGTTTGGCATTTTGGCTGTTTCTATACGACTATGGGGAGATGTGCATATGACTGTCCTTTTAGTCTTCTTAGAGAAGTTTGGTGGTAGTAGGTTGCTCCTGTTAGGATGTCACCATCCTAGCTCCCATCATACAAACACATGAGCTCCATAAGGAGTCACGAACCCAGGAATAAAAATAAAAATAAAAATAAACAAAACCTTGTCTGAATAATGGTTTAATCCATGAGCATTATTTGTAATCTTAATTACAGCTATTCAAGTTTACTCAGTGATTTTGTTGAATCTGAACTCTTCCTGATTGATGGGGATTCCTTATTTATCACCTGCCTACATGACCAAAATCTGAAGCCAGGACAAAATCTCCACCTCTTCTACTTAGTCGAACGCTACCTTTCGGATTTGACCAATAAAGGTGGCCAATTTATTGTTGTTTTTTTCAAGGTAACATTTGAATCCTTTAAAAATAAAGATATTGCTGATGGTGCATTGAATTGCTATAACATAGAAAACACTACATTTTTCCTGGATATGTACAGTTTAGATAATAATGTGATGTGATGAAGGACTGCTGAATTTGGACTCAGGCTCTCAGTTTCTAGCCTGCTGCTGCCATTTATTTCCCATTTGAAATTGTACAGCTCACTAAACTGTCTCAGGCCTCAGATTCCCCAACTATAAAATAAGGGGGTCAGACCAGGTTACCCTAGCTTTAACTTTAGGATCCTATCAACAATAAATATGATAAACAAAAATATTGTTGAGAATGTGTGACAGGCTAGAGATGGGGGTATAACAGAACTAGAAAGAGCTCCTTTCCACTAACTCTAGTATTTGCTTTGATTTATTTCACAACTTCTGATTCCCAGTTCTGATCTCTGGTTACTGTGGGTTTCATGGGAAAGAAGGGAGAGAAAAAAGATGAGGCTTCTAGAAAGGCAAAATGGGAGATACACAAAGAGCATTTGATATCTAATTAGAAGCAGAGGAATGAAATTAGAATATTAAAATATGACAAATTGTATTTATTTATGAGGCATATGAATTAAAGGCATAGGCTATGACCATGAAAAAGAGCAAGCCAATGGATCCATCTTGTGATTGATCTTGACTTTCTCGCCATCACATTCCTCCCATTTTTCATCTTCCACCCTCTTTACTCCTTTGTAGTGTTCTTGTGTTTATCATCTTCTCCCATTAGACTTTAAGATCTTTGAGGACAGGGAGCATATGCATCTCTATGGTTTGGGATAGTGCCTAGAACATAATAGATGTTCAATAAATATCAATTGACTGACTGGTGTCCAACTCAGTTCAGTCCAAACTAATCCAACTAATCCAACTCAAAAATATTTCAAACATTTATGTCCAAGATAGGAGATGGAAGGAGATGCAAAGCAAAACAAATAACAATTTAGTCTCTGTTCTCAAATGGCTTCTACTCTGAAAGAAATGCCATATTTTAATTGGGTAAGCTAGCATGGCAATGCCAACATTATGACACAAGTATTTTTGTTTTGTTTTTTTCAGGATTTTGAACACTCCTATTTTGAAATACCCAAACTTCTTTCATTAAGAACTGCATTGATTCTCCACCTTCAGAAAAATACCGCTATTAATATTAAAACTGGATTTTCAGGATGCTTTTCAGAAGAATGGAATTGTTTCCTGGAAGAAAACTGCCCATATTTCTTACTAGTTTCAGATGAAGGAATGACTGATCTTCAAACACATCTTTTCCATTTTTATATTCTACAGTCCTGGTCCAAGAGAATTAATATTGCACTGACTTCAGGGCAGGAATTAGATATTCTCAGAGTTTATGCATATTTTATGCAAAGTGGGTACACTGGCCAGTATTTTTTCAAGGAGGTAAGCTTTTAAAAAATATATATATACATATATATTTTATTTATGTCTGCTTTTTTGCATCACAATCAATTTCCACTAGCATTCCCTTCTCTGTCATTGAAACCTTCCTTATTATAGAGAAAACAGTTAAGCATAAGTAACCTGTCAAAGTGACTGCGTATGATACTTTATTGAACATTCCTTACCTGTAGTTTATTATTGGAGAGGAATATTTTATTTTGAGATAAGGAAAGTTGATTTCCTCATTTTAAATTTCTGAAACCAAGATTTTTCATCAATGTCTTATATATTTAAAAATTATTTAGTTTTTAGAAAAATATTAGAAACATTTTCTTCTAGGGTTATCAACATTTTTATAATTCTCAACCCATTCTATGGAAATAATTTTATGTACTCAGACAGTAGATGAATACATTGTATAAGAAAATCATTGGTCAGAAATGTATTTTGAACTTTGTGCTTCTCTTACTGCTTAGGGTTAAATAAGCAAAAGAGCCCTGTATAGGCTTGGGAATCTAATGGCTTAGTGGCTAGATCTGGGATTGGAATCAGGGAGATCTGAGTTCTAAACCTGGTCTCAGACATGCAATAGCAGTTTTATTACCTCTGGTTTTCTCAATTTCCTTACATATAAAACAGAGAAGATAAAAACTACTTATCTCCCAGGGATATTGTGGGGTCACATGAGATAATAATTAAAATGTGTTTGCTCTTTCCATAGAATTGATATTTAAAGAGGTGGTCTTGACTATGCATATTTGTTAAAATTGTTTTTTTTTGTTTTCAACTGGAGGGAAATAAAATAAGTACTTGTTAATTGGGGGAAAATTATTGGAAAAATTGTTAAAAATTTTTTTCAATTGGAGGGAGATAAAATGAGTAAGTATTAATTGGAGGGCAAAAGTAAAAAATAATGAATTGGAATAATTGAAATATAAAAGGTTGTTCTCTAAGTATTTTTCATGCAAGATTCCTTGATAGACACAATAAATATAAAAGTTCCACGACTCTCTGTCTTATCAAGTAAGTGATAAAACAGGCCTGCCAAACATTTTCTATTGTTCAATCATTTTAGTCATATTCAACTCTTTGGGATCTCATTTAGGATTTTCTTGGCAAGGATACTGGAATAGTTTGCCATTTCCTTCTCCATCTCATTTTACACATGAGGAACTGGGGCAAAGACAATTGAGTGACTCCATCAGGGTCACATAGCTAATGTGTCTAAGGTCAAATTTGAACTCGGGAAGATAGGCTGGTCTTCTTGACTTTAGGTCTGACATTCTATCCAGTAGGTCACCTCGATGTCTGCCAAATCTTTAAAGAGATCTGCTTAAACAAAGGAAATTGGTTTTGCAATCCGAACAGGATCAAGCATGGTCATATTATTTTTTATTGTTTGATGGTCAGTTTATTAAGCTAGTACATCAGTGCACATATAAAGGAAAGACACTGTGTATGAACAAGATCCAGGATTAAATAGTAGATGACATCAGAATGCATTTGTTATATTATGCAATATTCTTGAAGATCTTAAATTCTATAGGGTCACAAAAATATATTTTTATTACAAATAGACATTCAATGATCATTATGGATTAAGCAGCATGTTTCCAATGATTATATGTAAAATGTGGCACAAGAAGTAATATTCTAGGAAACAAATAATAGAAAAATGGATCTGGGTCAATAATAGAATAAAAGACAACTCATTTTCACAAATAGTCATTTAGATAGTTTACTGGAACTCATACAATAGAATGTGACCTAGATGAAGAGGTCATGTATATTCAGTAGATCCTTTAGGGAGAACATGGAAGAAATTATATATTAGGTGAAGGTATGGATGATTTGTGACATGTACAAGTGAAGGAAATGATACCTACACTTAGATCATTGTTTCCTTTTAATTAAAAATATTTAAGGCTGTCTAACATATACCATAATGGAAGACTTGAATTGAATTAGGTGGGTGGTTATGTGCTAAACTAAAATAATCATCCATATGATTTTTTCCTTTTTGTAGAATAAGGAGAAAATAGAGAGTGTTTACCAAACCCTGATCGAACATTTGAAAGCATCCAGTGCTGTAGCACAGACACCATTGTTTGACCAATTAAAGTGTAATCATCTGGAAAAAGAGGTACTGGAACTACTTTGGTTAAAATGTTTTTATATGTGCTATTATTTTTATTACTGTGTTTTATCAATGATAAAGTATTTATTTTTATTTTTGATACTTTTTTGGTTAAAATTTTTAATAAATTTGAAAACAATAAAATTATAGGAGCCTGGATGTTTTCCATTTGATTGGAGTCAAGGTATAAAAACAAAACAAAACAACTATCTGTGGAACAAGTGGATCAAATGCATTAAGCTAAAGTTTAGTAGACATAAATTAAAGTCCTACATGGGTTTAAAAATTAAATTCACAATTAGAATATGGGGAAGTATACCTAGACATAATAATCTGAATATTTTTGATTAATAAATTAATTGATTTATTTTGGTGTAAGCCCTCATGTTTATAACATTAAAAATGGTTAAAGAGGCTTGGGATGTTTAGTATGGAGAAGGGAAAATGTTGTTGTTTTTGTCTTTTAAAAATATTTTTCCAGACTACATGTAGATATAATTTTTAATAATCATTTTCTAACATTTTGTAATCCATGTTCTCCACCTGCATTCCTCCCCTCACTCCTCCTCAAGACAGCAGGCTTGATATAGGTTATATATGTGCTATTATGCAAAATATATTTCCAAGTTTATAATGTGAAAGAAGACACATGTCATTTATATTAGGGGGAAAAACATCATAAAGAAAATAAAATGGAAAATGGTGTGCTTCAATCTACATTCAGACTCTATCAGGTCCTTCTTTTGTGATGGAAAGGAAACCTAATAGTAATCTATTTATTGTGTAACAATCCACAGAGACATCCTTAGGAATTTAATTCTACCCTACTTACCATGAAAAATGAGGGTTATTAATACCTTCAGTTAATCTGAAAAATAACTTGTTTTGGAAAATGCATCAATACCAATGAATTTTTCAATGAAGACCATTTATCTTGAAGAACGATCAGGTAAAGCACTTTATTCCAAAAATACTGTCCTAAAAATATAATTTCTTTTTGTTCCAGATATGTTGGAGTATTGGCCAACTTCAGACTCTCTGGTCAAAAGGATCTGATATTAGACGTGTTCTCTGTGTCTTATCATGTTCTTTGTCCTTGAAAATGTACCACCATTTCCTAGAAAAGAGAAAGAAGGAATCTTTTTCTTCAGAAACTGAGACATCTGAGGTGGAATTTAATATTGTTATTTAACAACTTTGTTTTTCACTTTTGAAATGTTATACTATCTTAATTATTTCATTAAAATCTCTATTGTCATTCATTTCTCAAGACATAAAAAGCATCTTCTTAGTCATAAATTAATAAATACTTGTCAAAGAAATGAATGAATGTTCTGAATATCCTATATGCACCTCAAATTCAATATATCCCAAAACAGAACTCATTATTCCCTCCTTTCACTTTCTTCATCTTCATGTAATTACTCCCCTGTTACTAGCACGGGCATGATTATCTTCACTGTAGTTCACAAACATGGCGTTCTATTTAACTTCTAATTCTCTCATTCCATATGTCCAAACCATGACCAAATCTTGTTTCTATTTTGTTATATTTAAAAGAGTTAAAATTAGTAGGAGGCCATAAACTGTAAGAGTTAAAAGAGTTGAAGATATAAATCGTGATAGATATAAGAGTGGGTGAGTAAATTTGTGACCGCAGGAAATATGTTTTCACTACAGTGTCTTGTTTCAAATCAAATATATAAGGTGGTCGCCAGGGAAATATTCCCAATTATGAATATACCCAAGTCAACTGGGTTTTATAGAGACTTTAATTAATAATACAATGAGGAATTAAAGAAGGAGAGAAAGAGTAAGAAAGGAATAAGTATGAAGGGCCTTAAGCCAACATGGCCTAGACCTGAGTCTTAATAGAGAGATCAGTCAGTCTTTAATCACTCACCACAAGATCTGCGAAGCAAGGATTCTAGTGACACCAGGCCAGCATCATCTCAGCTGCTTTCACCAGCTCAATCTTCAATCTGAATGTTTCAGACTGTGTCCAATGTCCCCGAGAGTCCCGAGAGAGAGAGAGACCCTTCAAGGCAGCCTTGGCCAGCTGCCTCCTTCAATTCAGCCTTTCCCAGCTGACTTTTTTTCTTCCAGTGCCTGTCCTTTTTCTTATATAGGGGGTTTTCTCCTATGTCACCTCCCCTAAATTCTTCCATCTACCAATCACAGTAGACGTTTTCCAAAGGACAGCCTATTCTGAATTCACAGCTGAGTAGACTAATCCTTTTAGCAATCCACACCTGAGTAGGTTAGAATCTTTGAGCAAGTTTCTCACCTTTTTGTCCTGGCAAGTTTACAAGTTGCCTGACCTTCAATAGGTACTTAGCACCACTTTGTATTAATTCTAAAAATAGGCATGGCTTAAAGAACTTTTTGCCTCATTATAAGTATTTGTTTAAGTACTTTCATTGTTTAGCAAGGAGTTCTCTCCGCTAAAGCAGTCCTAAGTATGGGTGGAATAGAGGTCCTCCCATTTCTGATCCAAGTAGAGTTCTCACATTCCAAATGGGGAATGTCCCAGTAGGGAATTGTTCCAATGGAGAATTCCCCAATGGGGAATTTTTCAACATTCACAAGTCTGAGAAATTTCAAGATTCACAATCTTTACAACATCTCTTGTATATATACCCTTCTCTCCATTTGCCCAGACTCACTCATTATCTCTTTTCTGGAATATTATAAAAGCCTTCTCATTATCCTCCATGACACAGGTGTCTCTTCATTACAAATGATGCTAGATTCAACAACCAAAATGATTTTCTTAAAGCATAGTTGACCATGTTATCTTCCTATTTCAGTGGCACTTATTTCCTCTAGTATTTTTTGTCTTGATAACTCTTTTCTACCTTTCTACTTCCAGATACTCCATAATTCCCATGGTTCAGCTACATTGGCTAACTCAATCTTCCTTTCTCTATCTCCCATTGCCCATGCCTTTGAATTGGTCATTATCCACATCTTGAATTCTCTCTCTACTCAACTCTATCCCCTAGTTTCCCTGGATTTCTGTAAGACTCAGCTCAAATCCCACTTTCTATATAAAGTGTGTTCAGGATCCCCAAGATGCTAATGCCTTCCCTCTGAAGTCAATGCCCTTCTACTTTATATTTGTCGTGTGTTGATATAATTATTGACATGCTATGTCCCCCATTACAGTGTGAGCCCTCCAAAGGTAACAATTCTGTTCTTATCTCTATTTGTATATTCAGTGCCTAGCAGAGTACTTGTCACATATGAATTACTTAAAAATTCTTGTTGACTTGTGGTTTAGAATGTTATTCATGAACAAAAATATTTTGGGGTTTAGGATCTTGTATGCATTATCCTACATATAGTTTAACTTTTCCAAAATTTCCCAACAATTCATAGGGAGGAAGAAGGAATATATAGTCTCATTGAAGCATTGTTTCCTAGTGTTTTAGTTAGGGCAACTTCAGCAGGATATTATCAGGTCCAGGTTCACAGTTGGCAGTGAGTAGATTTGCTAATTTTCTTCATACAGAGAAAATAAAATTCATTTTATTAATCCTTTAATATTTTGATGAATATGTCTATTTGTGTATATTGAGATCCATCCAAGGGTTCTTATCTTACTCAATCCTTGGCCAGATGTTTCTGTGACTATCTTACAGAATCCCCTCAATATGTTGGATAATTTTTTATTTTAGTTTTTGAAATTTCACATATAATGAAAATCTTTCAAAAGATGCTCTTTAAAATTAAAAAAATAATTAAAGTATATTTCAAACCATATAATTATTAAATTATTGGATATGATTATTTTTGCAACTTTTCCTGTGTACTGTCAGGTTGCTATATAAAAAACAACTCAAAAATCTACAAATTTTCAATTGCTTCATTTGTGTATAAATGTTCTTATTTTTCTACAATTCTTAAAATATTGAACTTTTCTGTTCTATTTTTTTTTTTTGCCAATTTGATGGCCATGAGATGCTACCTCAATTCATTTGTATTTATCTTTGGAAGTTATCAAGGTTGCCTTTTTCTTTTAGAATCACTGAATATGTAGAATAAGTTAAAGATAAAGCATCATCTATTATTACAAGAGTTTATATTTTTACAGTTTTTTTGTGACTTGTCCCTTTTGGTAATCTGGTGATGCTTATGATTTCCTCTGAATAATTCTTTTTAAAACCACAAAATAAAAAACCCCCAAGATTACAGTGGAAATAAATTATATTAAATGCAATTATCAAAATACTAAAATCCCCCACTAATTTCATGTATCTCATGTCAGTAACCCCTCATCTTGTACAATTTGCTAGCCACTGTCAGCATTCTCCTGACAATTTCCCTAATCATCATATAGCTAAAGAACACTCCCAAATATAAGGAGCTCACTCACTACCTTAGAAAGCATAAGCATTTGATTTCCAGAAAGTTTTTCCTTATATTGAACTCTAGAATTTTCTAATAATGTGGTAGTTTTGCTAGGCTTAGGTGAATCCTCTTGGCAAGAACATGCAAAATCAGTTTCTATGTAGAGATTGAAATGCTCAGAAATTATTGACTTGAAAAGTATACCATCTATAGCATCTATTCACCATCTTTGCCAGCTATCTTCTAATACCATGAATCATTTGAAATATCATCACAATATTTCCAAATATATGAGTGCCATTGAGACAGTATGAGTATCATGGTTCCATGACAGTTTCATGATCTTTCTGAATTCAAAGAGGGAGGTGAACTAAATCTTTATTATCTTTCTTTTTTAATTCAGAACCATTTGGCATCACTGGAGGAAGTCCAAGATTTGTGCAGAATGTACTGCCTCAGTGTGGCTTTTCTGATCCATTTGTCTCTTTCTCAGAGAGCTTGTTCCAGATTAATCACTTCTTCTTGGAAAAAGTCAATTTCTACTTTCTTAAAAATGGTAAATAGCAGAGTTTACAATATGTTATCTTATTACTCTACATGTGGTTATTGGAAATCACTTTAAAATAGTTAATATAAGCATTGTTAACTTCTTGGCATATGATAGATTGAGGGATTTTCTATTCAGAGAGATAGGAAACATCATTTTTCCTGCTTTCGTTTTCTAAGATTTAAGATTTCAGAATATATTACTTTAGGTACTATTTACCTTACAGCATTGGAGTGAGGAATGCACTTCACACTTTAATAGTTAGATGATAATGAGCTATCCCTATAAAGTCATTAGTTAAAAATGTAGATGTTGAGCCCATGGGAATTCTGGACTATAGTAACATTCTTGTGTATTCTGATGGGTTTTCATTTCTCTGTGCCAGAGTCATGTGGCATAGGGAACCAAGAAAGGGAGGAACTGTCAGGAAGGCTTCCTCATTTCCTGCCTCTTACACTGAGTGTGCAACTCTAGGCAAGACACTTAATTTCTCATTGTCCAAGAAAATTCTCAAAGTCTATAAGCTGCAGAGGACCCTTGGGTCTTCATTGGAAAAGAATGTTTCCTCCCTGGGAGGTTCAAACAAATGTAATCACTGGCCTGGGTCTCCCTTTCCCCTCAGCTTCTCCACATAAAACCACTTTTACATGCAGTGATTTTTCCACAGGATTTCTAATTCTGGACTTGCTTGAAGATAATAGCAAAAAGACTGATTCATATAGGATTTGGCAGTATTGCAAATTTCACTGTCATTATTAAAGACTATGTTGGAGTTAAGGAGACCTGACTTCAAATCTCACTTCAAAAACATGGGCTGTGTGACGCTCCTCACTTGCACTGTTTGAGAGGAAAAAGCATAGGTTAATGGAAAGAGCACTGGAATTTGAGAACAGGGTGCAAGGAATGGTTGTTTCCTTAAATACATTTTGTGATTTAGGATATGCTATTTCAGTTCTATGCGCCTCAGTTTCCTTATCCATAAAACAGGAGGTTGGGCTAATTTATCTTCAAAATCTCTGCCCACTCTAATTTTATGGCAAACCTATGAGTTTCTTTCTTCAGGGTAAAGAGTCAGATTTTTAGACAGTATTGCTTTTTTATACAAATCTTCTCCATTAGAGTGTGACCTCCTTGAGGGCAGGGATGCTTTTTTGCCTTTTTATTTGTATCCCCAGCATTTGACAGAGAGTCTCACAATTGCACTAGTAAATAATAAATGTGTTTTGATTCATTGATTCTTATGTGAATGTATATTTTCTCTCAACAATAATAGCTGACATTTTTATAATTCTCAAAGGTTTACAAAGACCTTTTTATATCTATTCCCATTTGGTTCTTGTAACTTGGGAGTTAAATACCATAAGGATGATTACCATTCACTTTTAAAATCGGAAGAAATTGATTTGACCATGGCTAGACAAATACTAAGAATCAACAGTAAGATTCAAACTCAAGCCTCTCCAGATGATAAAGCCACCATTCTTATCAGTACACAATGACAACTCCTTTAAGATATATAATTCGCTTTTATTAAGTTTTGCATCCAACTTATATTTTCTTTTAGCACAGAATTTATGTAATCTTGAGAGTGAGTATGATGTGATGGATAGAAAGCTGGCTCAGTTAGCTAGATATGGGTTCAAGATTGATCTCTGATATAGAATGGGCTTTGAGTCTGGAAAAGTAAATTCACCTCTCAGTATCCCAGACAACTCTCTTGAGAATCATGTTTCAGAATGGGTATTGATTTACATTAATAGAGGAAGATAACTCCCTAGGAATTCTATGTAAATGATGAAATTTCAGGCCCAGCCCAAAAAATAAAAAAGAGATAATTCTATTAATCTACTTTTATAGATAGCAAAAAAAAGGTGAAAATTTACTTTGCATTTTCAGAAAAGGTGGTGTGAATATTTTGTTCTAAGGAATTTGGATAGTTCAGAAACATGGAATGTGGATTTAACTTATGTTTGTGATGTAAATGATGACACATTGTGGAAGAATATAGCTTTCTACTATGAAACAGAAAGCATCCAAGGTATGATCTTAATATATTTAATTTTTTTACTTTACTTTCTATTTTGAGATTCAGTTTTTCCATTTGTTTATTCCTTTACTCTTCTTTGTTTATATTTATGCATTTTGTTATAAATCATCTTCAAATATTTTCCCTCTCTATCTAGTGAACTATATCACTTATAAGAAAGCTTAAAATTGGAGATTAAAAATCAGTTTACCTAAATCAATCAACACATTGGGCACTTATGATAGTTTAAGAGAACATGTAATATTCTGTACCTATAATCCTTCATTTCTACATTGAATGGATGGTGGGAGCAAGAGATCTAGGTTCCATTTCTGATCTCTTCCATGAGGTAAAGTCTAATCATTAAAAAGCCATAAAAGGTATTCTTTCTCTTTTTTCTCTTTTCCATTTAATCATTCTTTATATTGTTTTCCTGTCTTCACTTATCTCACTCTTTCTCAGCCTATAATATCTGCTCTTTAAAATTTTCAAACGACATTCATATCCTGGCATTTGTATTTGATCATCTAGGTTTACAGTTGGACTTGGGAAAAGACATTGAGGAAGATTATAAAGACTTGTGGGATGCTGTGTCACAACTGGTAAGAGAGTTTCATGTAGGACCGCCAGTACCTCTCCGAGCAACAAGACAACTTTTCCTTCAAAGTAGACACTCACCAACTGAAGGTAATGTCCCCAAAGTAATTAAAAAGAATAGTCATGCTGCAAATGTTTTAAAAACATTTAACCTCATAGCCACAATGAGGCATATTTTGAACTTTCATTACGAATCTTCGAAATAGAGTTTACGTAATCTCATTATTGTGGCAAAAAGGCATTGGAAATAACTTCATAAAGCTTAGCAATTGATTTTGTGCCAAGCACAATTTCCTAGGTAGTAACTTCTGTGGGAATTCATTTAAATCTCCTTGTATCTCCTCAAGCATTCTTCTTTTCATAATGGTGGGTTTGGTGTCCCAGGCGTTTAGTGTCCTCCCTTCCTCTACCAATATTGTTTCATATTTCCTTTGCTCATATTTTATATTGATTTGTTTGTATACACGTTTTATTTCCCAAGTACGTTATAAGTTCCTGGAGGGCATGAACTGCATTGTTTCTGTGTTTCCATCACACAGCCTAAGCAATCCTTTGCACTAAATGCTGAAAAAATGCTTATTGAATTGAATTGTTACCTGGTTGTGAGGAAACAAGGGATTTGTTGAAGCCTATCGGGAGTGAGAACATGTTTTTGGAGGTTTCATCTACTGGATCATGTAGAAAGAATAAATGTATTATTTCCCCTCATCTCAGAAAACCCACTTTGTAAATGAATTGACAAAAACTATATGAAAAGGCAGTGCCCAATTATGGAGAAAGTAGAAAAAAAAAGAAATCAAGAAATGATGAGAATAAGAGAGTCAGTCTCAGTGTTCTCTGTCCCCTTACTCTATTCCTTTTCCTTATTTTTTCTAGAAATCTGATATACAGGAGAACTGAGTACATTTAGCTATAGGAGCATATTAATTTCCTTTTATTGCTGATTAGGAGCATGAAGCTGTGAGGTAATAGCCCAAGTAAATGCAGAACAAATTTTACAAGTTACACGAAATTTTTGTTGACAAGGTATTTTTCTGAAAAGCATTTGTAAGAATACTGTGTGGAGGGACAGCAGGGTGGCTCAATGGATTGAGAGCTAGGTCTAGAGAGGGAAGGTCCTGGATTCAAATCTAGCCTCAGACACTTCCTAGCTGTGTGACCCTGGGCAAGTCACTTAACCCCCATTGCCAAGTACTTACCATTCTTCTGCCTTGGAACTAATATACAGTATTGATTTGAAGATGGAAGGTAAAGGTTTTTTAAAAAAGAATAGCATGTGACAAGCTGCACAGAGAATCAAAAAGACCATTTAGGAACCAAATTGTTGAGACGTTTCATTTTTCAGATGAAGAAGTAGAGTACTCAAGGGGCTAAGTGTTTAAATTAATCCTGTTTGGCATTAAAGCCCTTCACATTGAGCTACCTTTCTACTCTTCCAATAATTTTGTACCTTATTCTTTCATCCCCTTCTATCTATGATTCAACGACACTAGCCTCCTTGGTTTTCCTTGCACGAGACCCTCCATCTCCAGATTTTAGGAATTTTTATTGACCTTACTTCATGTCAGGAACACCTTTTCTCTTCATCTCTGCCTCTTGGCTTCCCTGACATCCTTTAAATCTCAGCTAGAATCTCATATTCTAAAGAAGTCTTCCCCCTTAATACCAGCCCCTTTCATCTGCCGATTATCTCTAATGTATCCTGAATATATCCTGTTTCTATATTGTTATTTCATGTTCATTAGATTATAAGATCCTTGAGAATGGGGGGACCGTCTTTTGCCTTTTCTTGTATCCCTACTTGGTGGAATACTTGACACAGGATGGGTTATAATACTTAATTGACTGACTGATTAGAGAGCAACTTCTCTGGGGCTAAATGTGAAATTTTAGGACTTTTAAAGTTACTTAGCTAGTCTCAGCTTCACTCTCTTCATCCTTAAAATGGGAATAATAATGATAGTATTTATCTCACAGAATTGCCATGAGGATCAAATGAAATAACATAAGTAAAGAACTTGGCAAATCTTAAAAGTGCTTAATAAATTCTGGTTGTTACTATGGAGCAGTGTTTTCTTCAGGGTAGCAGGTGGTGTAGTGTATTTGGAAGAGCTGTGTTTGGAATCAGGAAGGCTCAACTTCCTTAGTTCAAATATGGTCACTTACTAGATGTGTGACCTACCTGGTCATGTCTCTTTACCCTATTGCCTCAGTGCCTAAAATGAGATGGAGTAGGAAATGGCAAACCACTCCAATATTTTTGCCAAGAAAATCCCTAAATGGAGCCACAAAGAGTTGAACACAACTGAAATGACTGAACAAGTGTTCTTTCTCCCTCATCTTATGGTATATTTATTCCTAACATTTTTGTTTGTTTTTCTTCTTCTTGCCTTCAAGAAGAGTCTCAGGAAATAATGCCTAATTTAGGCTTTATTCCGGTGACATCACCAATTATTAAGCAGTTGACTGGAGACATCCTGGATCAGGTTCATTTTCTAGGCAGGTAAGAGGCTGAATATCACTCTTATTGGAGGGATTTGTCCATAGTGAGCACTCACATAAATACTTGAATTAATGATTGATTTTCCTGTTTCTGACAGCGAACATGAATGACTGTTCCCCATACCTGGACTACTCTCCCTCCTGTGCTCTGACTATTGACCTCCCTGGCTTCCTTTAAGTCCCAATTAAAATCCCACCCTCTATAGTAAGCCTTTTTTAAACCCTTCTTAATTCTAGTGCTTTCCCTCTTTTAATTAATTCCTATTGATCTTACATATAATTTGTTTCTTATAGACTCATTTGCATGTTGTCCTTCCTTTTAGATTGTAAGCTCCGTGAGGGCAGGGACTGTCTTTTTCCTCTTAGTCCAGTGTCTGGCACATAGCAAGCACTTAATCAGAAGAGATATGAGCAGCTTGTTGTCTCCTTTTTATGGTCTTAGGATGACCTGCTTTTCAGTAGTGTGTGCTCACCCTACTAAAATGCTCCGATGCTGCAGAGATCAGAGTGTTCTGGGGGTGTATCATTAATAGGATGTGCATTTGATGTCTCCCAGGGATGACCCAGTTGTCACCTCCCTGGTTAAGTATGAGGAGCTTCCTGAACTTGTGCACTGGCATTCTCAAAAGCCTCTTAGTGACCATTATGAGAAGACAAGGACTTTTACCGATGGTGAGCTATGGGTCTTTACTGAAACAAACTGAACAGATTTACTGTTGGTGTGGCATGTATACGAATGGCCAATTTTAAATTTGAATACAATTATAATTCTGAAGTTGAATGACCTGCTTTGTGCTAAATTGGGCCCTAAACTCAAGTTTTTCCTTGTTAGGTAAACTATAGAGTACACTGGAAAGAACACTGTATCTTGAGTGGACAATATTAGAAGATCTGGGCTGTGACCATGCTACTGAATACTTGCGGGGTGTGGGTCTCAGCCTCCTCATTTGTAAAGGGACCTTAGACTAGATCTAGGCTTCTAAGATCCATTCTGTTCCTCCATTCATCATCTTACAATATAGCCTACACAGAGCACTGTCTAAAGTGAAAGTCTGACTCACAAAGCCCCAGAGTCTCCACATGCACTCTAGCAAACCTATCACTTGATTTTAGAGTTGTTGGTTCATACAGTTGATTACATGGTTATTAGAGGGAGGTGGGGTTGTGCAGTGGAAAGGGTTAATGAAAGGATCGAGAGGATCGAGTTCAAATCCCTCCCCCCAGTTCTGATATTTACTATCTGTGTATCTTGGAGAAGTTGCTTAACATTATTTTTAATCTCAGTCTCCCATCTGTAAAACTGGTGTTGGACTAGAAGTCCTTGAAGTCCCTTCTAGATCTAAAGCTGTGAACCTACACCTTGGTTGGGGTGGAATAGGAGATAGACTGTTGCATTTTATTTATTTATGCCTTTGACCCTTATTAGAGGATCATAGATACAGTACTGAATGGGACTCTAAAAGCCAGTCCCTGATCCTCACCTCATTTTACAGATGATGAAACTGAGACTAAAGGAGGTTAAATTCTCTGAAGTCAAACAACTAGTAAGCTAATTTTATTAGCAGGAATTTACCTGAATCTAAAAATCCTTTCATTAATTTATTGAATCTGACAGTTTTGATTGCCAATATATGACTGGATTATAGATTACTATTTAAGAAAATTAAAAATACCCACTATATCTGTATCAATACATTTGTGTGTGTGTGTGTGTGTGTGTGTGTGTGTGTGTGTGTGTGTGTGTTTGTAAAAGGAGAGATAAGATAGTTTGGAGAAGATTTCTTATTAAAATTTAGGTTAGTAAATTTATAAACAATGTATTTTGCTTACAATCTTTTCTTTTAGGAAAACCCAATGATGTCCTCAGATCCATTCAAAAGTTACAGACTTTTCAGCAGCTTTTTGGAAACTCTTTAGATGACACTAATTCCAAAGCCATTGTAACTCAATCAGTCAGGCCAAAGAAAGATTCTGCTGCAGCAAAGAAGAACAAAAAATCACACGTTTGTATTATAAAATCTTTTTATTTAATACTTATCAATGTGATACATTTAATATATTTCCTCTTTGCTTTTATCCAACGTTGATTTTGTCCTTTTTCTGTTGGATTTTTCCTGTCTACAATTTTACTTCTTAGGTAGGATTCCAATTGTCTTTTAATGTTTTATTTCTTCAAAAATCTAGCCCAATATTCAGGGGATGATAAATTTATCATATTGAGAATTTGGAGGTTGAGAAGTTAAGGGACTAGATTTAAAATGTAACTAACTAAAGTTAAAGAAACCATTGCTTGTCTTCCTTATATTATCTCTCTCTGCCTCTCCATCTCTGTTTCTCTGTCTCTGTATTTCTATCTATCTATGTATGCACATCGATATAGATATACACTCATATATACTCAAGCTCTCTATGAGCCACATATTAGGCTCGTGTATGCATTCGTGACAGAACATCTAATAGTAAATTAGGACAAAGTCCCTAAGAACCTTTTTTGGATAGATTACACTTAGCCTAATCATAAATTTTTTATAGGCTATCTAAAGCTTTAGGGTGCTTAACAGATGCTGCCACCCTTTCTATCACTTCATTACCACTGTGGAATTGGAATGATGCATAGGAATCAGTGTCCTTTTTAGTCTTTGTTTCATTGGTTAAACATGGTTAAGGAAGGAAACTTTGGCATCCAAGCTATTGGTGAATATACTGACTGATTGAAACATAGAGAGCCATGTTGATATTAGGGCCATCAGAAACCAGACTGTTCAGATTTATACCAGACTCACTGATCCTGGATCTGTGATAATGCTGGTGACAACCCTTGCAGTAGGAGCTGAGAAAACAGATGCTAGGGAATGTACAAGAATGAGGAACAACGGGGTAAGGATAAGCAAGCAAAGACAAGTATAAAGTTGAAAGTATGATCATAGAATACAGGCTGAACCAGGAGACCAGTAAGGTAAGAAAATTGGTAATGGGAATGGCCTGGGAAAGAAGCTGAGGATAGGGGATTATTTTTAGCTTTTTGTCTTACCTTGTTGTTCAGTCATTTCTGATGACTCCCTTTGTTTTTTTGTTGGTTTTTTTTTTTTTTGGAAAAGTGTAATGAAGTGATTTTCCATTTCCTTCTCCAGGTCATTTTACAGATGAGGACATGAGGACACTGAGGGCAAACAGGGTTAAGTTTCCTAGGTTTATGTAGCTAGTAAGTGGCTGAGATCATATTTTAACTCAAGAAGATGAGCTTTCCTTATTCCTCATCCAAGTGCTCTCTGTGCTATACCACCTAGATACTCTTTAGTAGTAATCTAATCCAACTTTCACATTTGTCAGGGGACAAAAATGAATCCCACCTTTCAGCCCACCTAGTTTCCTTCAAAAGTCATTTGAAGGGGGTATCTAGGTGGCTTAGTAGATTGAAAGCCAGGTTTAGAGAAGGGAGGTCCTGCATTCAAATTTGGCCTCAGACATTTCCTAGGTGTGTGACCCTAGAAAACCACTTATCCCCATTGTCTAGCCCTTACTACTCTTTGGACTTTGAACTAATATGTATTGATTCTAAAATGCAAGATAAGATTTATTTTTAAAAAGTCATTTGAAGCCCTTCCTTTTTTTTTTTTTACAAAAGCCTTCCCTGATTCCTTCAACAACTAGTTTCTTCCACTTCAAATTATCTTATATTTATTTTGTACATCATTATATATTTCTCAATGGGATGCATGATTTCTTTGATGGAAGGGGCCATTTTATTTTTTTTTCTTTTTTATCCTTGGTGATTGCATTGTGTGTCACATAATAGGCTCTTCATGAACCCAGATTAATTGAATGAATTATTGATTTATTGGCAGGGTAGTAAAGCTGAAATCATTATAAAAGAAAACAGCAATCGACTCCTTATGAAAGAGCAGCAGAAAGAAAGTCAGAGATGGAAAACCCTGTCATCTTCTATTGAACAAGAAATGAAAGAGAATTTTCTTTCTGGAATAACAAAACTGGAAGATTTCCTGAAGACTTGTAAAAGCAACTCTTTGAAATGTAGTATAGAAATGATAGGATTGAGTGCCAACTTAAATGCATGGAGAGAATACTGCCAAAGTGAAGGTATGAAACATTACATTTTATAATGCTATTACTTGTAGTTATCTACATGTAGGAACATGGCAAATATTTACACTTGAATAGAAAGCACCATTAAGATTTTGGTTCCACTTCTTTTTTATAGCTTCTGATCATCATGCAATCATGAGATTTCAGTACTGGAAGGGATATCAGAGGTTATTTAGTCCAACCTACTTTGTAAAAGAATGCCCTCTACATTAGCAGTTCTTATGTTTTAAGTCTCAGGGTCCTGTTACACTCTTAAATATTACTCACAGCCCGAAAGAACTTTTTATTTATATGGTTTTTATCTGTGGATATGTAACACATTAAAAATGGAAACTGATACATTTTAAAATATTTATTAATTCATTAATAATAATAATAAACTTGTATGTGGATATCATTAATATTTAAGGGAGAATACATTTTCCAAAACAAAACAAAATTAGTAAGAAAAATGGCATTGTTTTACATATTTTTGCAAATCTTGTTCATGTTCAATTTAGTAGAAATTAGTTAGCTTTTCATACCTGCTTCTGTGTGTAATCCATTTTGGTCAAAGAATTTTAAGAAAATCTGGCCTCAGATAGATATGCACTCTGAAAAGGGCAAAGTACTGTAAGAAATAGGCAATGTGTTGGTATTATGACAATCATAATTTTGACTTTGAATATCTGAAGCTTTGTAACTTTTGTACAGACAACTTTAATAGTTAGAAATTTCTCCTTACCTTGCATCATCTGTATATGCCTCTTTGGAACTTCTATTCATTTTTCAAAGATCTATTCTCTGGTAGCCAGCAGAGCCAATCTAATCCTTCTTGTACAGGGGGACACTTTATACCATTATGGACAATTATTCTCTCCTTAAGTTTTCTTTTTTTCCAGGCTAAATATTTACATTTACTTCAAAAGACCTATTGATCTTTTGTGAATTAAATATTCAAGTTCTTCCACCATCTGAGTTGCCCTTTTCTCGATACTTGCTAGTTTAATATTCCTATAATGTAGCATCTAGAATGTTCCAGATACATTTTGACCACAATAGCAGTATTTCCTTATACATATGATTATAGATACAGAAATTTAAGAAACCTTAGAAACTCCTTATCTCAACCCCTTTATTCACAGATAAGCCATTTTCTTCTTTGAAGGTTTATTGTTCCTTTTTTAGAGTTACATTCCTGTTTGAGGTTTTGAACTTCTTTTTTCAAAGATCTGTTTCCTTCAATGAGTTGTTGCTCTAAGCTGTTGACTTTTTCTATTGTTTTCTTTTTTCATTTTTTTCTTCTGCTTTTATTATTTGTTTGCTATCTTCTGGAATTCATCCAGGAGTTCAGTTTGGGTCTGATATCCTTTTACATTTACCTTTGAGGGTTCACACATTTCTGTTTTGACACTGTTGTTCTCATCTGAGCTTGCATTTTGGCCTTCTCTCTTTTTGCTGACATAGTCTTCCAACTTTAGGTTGTTTTTTGTTTTTGCCATTTGGGTTTTTTCCCCATGATCTTGCATATATATTGACTCTCAACTCTACTTCTGCAGGGGAGGGAATATAGCCCCTGGTTCCCCTGGGTGCTCCATGCAGTGGATTTTGCTGGATTCAACTCCTTAGCTGACAGCTCTCTCTGGTGTTGGGATAAACATGGTTGTTACCTCCACTGAAGATTCTCGTGGGGAGCGTTTGCAAGGGTCACTTCTCAAGTTCTTTAGTGTGTGCTTGTGCTATATCACTTCCTCACACTGCCCATTCCACTGCTGTCCCTCTATATTTTCTTTTGGCTGAAACCCTGCTTCACTCTGCCTTTCCTTACTTCTGTTCCTCCAAAACTTGTATTGAGGCTTTTTTTCCCTTTTGCATTTGTTTCTAGGCGGGTTTGATGAGCTTGGAGCATTCTTTACTCTTCCATCTTGGCTGCCAAAAGCAGCATGTGTATTTTTTTGAATGCATTATATATTTTAAAATGAGGAAAACCTTTATGCAATAGAAATCCACAATCACACATCATTTCACAAATGAGAATAATGAAGTTAGATGATTTATTAAGGATCACGATGGAAACTCCTTTGGGTTTGAGTCCTGGGACTCAAACTCACGGAGTTCTGCATTCTTCCCATAGCAAATCTTACTAGCTGTGACTTGAAGGAAACACTCAGTTGAATCTGGGCATTTATTTTTGCTTGTCCCCCAGGCCTGGAATGGTATCTTTTCTCATTTTTGCCTCCTGGTTTCTGTCGCTTAAGTCAAATCCCAGTAAATATTATAATTTTGTAAGAAGCTTTTCCCACTATCTCTTAATATGAATGCCTTCCCACTCTTGATTATTTCCTCTTCATCATATATATGTATACACTCATTGAATGTAGATTGCTTGCATGTTATCTCACCCATTAGATGTTGAAGTGAATGCTTTTTTTTGTCTTTCTTTCTTATTGCTAACACTTAGCACAGTGCCTAGCTTATTCATTAACTGAGTGCCTTTCTTCATGTGGTTTAAGACGGCAAAGTTTTCTTGGTTGCTACATCATATTGTAGTCTTAGTTTGAGTTTCTAGTTCATAGGAAGTTCAGGTTTTTAAACAACCTGCTGTTTACCAATGCCCACCCAGTTACAACCCTTGTCTTATCCTTGTGAAGTTGTTTTTTTTTTAACCTCAAATTATTTACTTGACAATATTTTATACTTATTTAACCCAAATAAAATTCATCATGTTGGATTTTAAGTGTTAAGAACTTTGTAAAGTCTGGTTGTGATCTTCTATCTTAGCTGTCCCTGCTACTCCTGGCTCAGCTGTAAACTTGATAATCATGCCATTTATACTTTGTCCTTCTCAAAGATGATGAGCAGCTTGAGAGCAGATTCTTTTGCATTTTTGTGTCTTTCCAGTACTCTGCAGAGTTGACTCTCACATAGTAGGTGCTTAATAAATAAATGCTTCTTGACTGACTATTGACTGGATTGATGAAAATGTGAACCAGAAGGAGACTAAACACAGATTCCTTGGGGACCCTATGCCACAGGCCTTTTTCCAGATTGACATGATTTTTAATATCACTTTAGGAACTGCCATTCAAGTGGCTCCAAAATCTATACAAGTATCATTGTCCACTCCACATCTTGACATATTTTCCGCAAGAATAACATGAAAACATTTATCAATTTTTTAAGTTAAAAATTTTTAGTTAAAATATACCTACATTAAACTTTTCTACTTATTTAGTTACCATCAAAAAGGAAATAAAGCTTAGTCTGGCATGATCTGTTATTGATGAAGCAATGCAATGCCTTTGTGAACATGGCTTCATTTTCTAAACAATATCTGAAAATTCCTTTAATAATATATCTTGGGCTTTTATCAGTAATTAAAATAAAACTCAATGGCCTTCTAATTTTAGACTTTCTTTTCCTTTTAAAAATCAGACCAAGAATGATGCCTTCATGAAACTTCATGTTTGCTATCTTTTGAAACTTGTTTTACCCTATTTTTACCTTCCATGTTTCTTTCCATTGTCGTTGTTCAGTTGTGTCCAAATCTTTATAACACCTTTTGGGGTTTTCTTGGCAAAGATACTGGATTTATCTAGTCATTTCCTTCCCCATATAATTTTACAGATGAGGAAATTGAGGCAAAAGGCTTAAATGATTTGCCCATAGTCACAGAGTTAGTAGGAGTCTGAGACTGGGGTCTATCTACTCTGCCACTTAGCTACCTATCATTTTCATTATCCTTTGTTAAATGTGCCTCTTACAAGGTGCTGTGATATTTAAAGATAGAGGAATGTAACATATTCAGGCTTATGCTTTAGGAAGATGACTTTGGCATCTTAGGAGGAAAGATTATAGTAGAGAGGGACAAGGAAGGGAGATAATCCAGAAAGCTATTGCAACTGTTCAATAATGAACTGATGCAGGCCTTCACCAAAGTGGCAACTGTGTGAGTCAAGAGAAGAGAATGTATATTGTGAATGTAGAAATGTCAAGAAATGGCAAAAAGTTGGATATGGGTAAGAGTGGTGGGAGGGGCGTGAGTGTAAGTGAGGAGTTTAGGAAAATACTTTGGTTTGCGATTTGTGAGCCTAAGTGATTAGGAGGATTGTCTCTCTATTGCTCTTACTTCCATCAAACTTCTGGCATCTTCTGATATTTTTATTCTCAATACCTGAGTTTAAAAAACTGAAATAATTTTCCTTCCAATCCATCCTACATACACATGGCTGCCAAAATGATCTCATGAGATAATATCAATACAGCAGCTCAAAACTTTTAGTAAGAACTTCTCCCTTGAAGATTAAAGTTACCTATTCCTGACCTCGAGGCTCTCCATCATTTGGTTCCCAATATACCTTTCCAAGTCTTATTTCCCAACACTATCTTTTATATAACCTACATGCTAACCAATTTTAATTACTGACCTTCTCCCATTCCTCCATGATCATTTGTTTTCATGGCTTTGTATACTCTCTTCTATCTAGAATGCTGCCTCACTGTTACCTTTAGCAGGAAATCCATCAAACAATTATTATTTGCCTATTATTTATGCCTGGCACTGAAGATACAAGGAAAATGAAGAAATGAAATGATTTATATTCATAAGGAGCTTCCATTCTAATAGTCCAATTCCTGCACAATTTTAAAGTCTAAATCAGATGAAATTGTCTTCTTGAAAAAGTAGTTCATTCTTTTCTCATCTCCTTTCACTTTCCAATGATTTTTCTCTTCTCTCTATTCCCAAGATACTTTGTACCTCTCTAATGGCATTTTCATATTCTACTGTAAATTACATTTCTGTATGGGTCTGATTTCACCCACTAAACAATAAACTTTATGAAAGTGGGGATTGTATCTTTTAAAAGATATTCCAAAAAGCTCAACAATACTTTGTAGAAAATAATGTTCCAGACAATTAAGAATTTGCTATGCTCATAATTAAAAAAATGTTTTAAAATTCATTATTTTTATTTTTCTCAGAGAGAGTAACAAAAGATTTCAGCATAGCTATTCAAATGATGAAAAGAATCCATTCCATAATGGAAAAATACCAGGAATTTTTGCAAGAATCAGATAAAAAACAAATAGCCAGATGTCTTCAAAACTTAGGATTTGACAATTTGGCCAAAACTTTGGATTCCACAGAGGTAAAGTTTGAATAATATAATTTTTTTCTTTGAGGACTTTCAATTTTTCTCCTATAATTTTAAAGGCTCAATAATTTTGGCTTCTGGTAAACATGCATTTTTGATAAAATATTTTTCTTTTATTCCATTTTATAAATTACTTCTTCCATTTATTATTATCAACCTAACTCCCTAAAAAGAATGAATTTAATATTGAAATATCTTTGCCAAATCAATTATGTGAAGAAATATGGCTTTGATTATGGTGAAATATCTAGGAGTTCTATAATTTCATAATCCCTCTAGCTGCTAATCAGTCTATTAACTATTAGTATATGGATTGTATTTATTTTCATTTAAATTAGTTTTCTCATTCCTGGACTGATGACAGGGGTGGTAAAATCCTCCCCCTCCCCGCCCCTGCAAATGATATGCCATTCAATAATTTAATGAAACTGTTTTGCCTGTATTAGAAAATCATTCCATATTCATTGAATGAATGAATGCATATTGCCATGTAAATCTCTTTTGTATCCCAAATGGTTTATTAATCAATTATATAGGTCACGGGAAATGGCATAAATAGCAAAGAAGTCCATTATGCTGTTGATATGGGACCAGCTCGTTTTCAACTACAACAGATGGGCCATTACTTAATACGTGATGAGAGAAAAGATCCAGATCCAAGAGTTAATGATTTTATTCCAGACACATGGCAGGTAATGATACTGAGGTGAATTTTTTAAAATTTTGTTTTCAAGTGAGGATTCAATAGAACTGGACATTATTATGTTTACATGTGGATAATTTAGTATGCTATTATGAGATCACTATATATATATATATCATATGAGAACACTTCTTTTTGTGGAAATATATTTTTGGTAACATTTAACGAATAAGATATTTATATTCATCCCAAGAACAATGATTTAGATTTGTAAGGGACTTCAAGCAAATTGAATAGAATCCAATAAACATTTATTAAGTACCTACTGTGTGTTAGGTTCCAGGTATTGGGGATGGGTAAAAAAAAAAAAGATATTCCCTTTCCCTCAAGGAGTTTAGGTTCAATTGGGGGAAAATAATTATGAACCAATAAGTAAATATGAAACATGTACTAGATAAACACTCTTTCCTTCCATTCATGAAAGCCTCACTTCCAGGTCAGTGTTCATTGAATCCTACCAAATACATTGCAGTGTAGTCATGGGTTATGAAGAGTTCCAATGGTATTGCATTGAATTATATGATATTCTTTGTCTAGTATTTTGGCAACATCCTGTCCACATTATTCTTCACAATTACGTTTCTCCTAAATTTGCAGAGAGAGCTTCTTGATGTTGTGGACAATAATGAATCAGCATTAATTGTTGCTCCCACATCATCTGGGAAAACATATGCTTCCTACTATTGCATGGAGAAAGTTCTGAAAGAGAGTGATGATGGGGTGATTGTATATGTGTCCCCTAAAAAGGTAAGAGTTTTAGTGGTTATAACTTTGCTCACTTGAATCTTCTTTTAAAAGAAATGGATAGCTGTGGGGTATTGTTTGAATTTCATTTCTTTAATTCTCCTCTTTTTCTCTATATGGTTAGATGAGGTGGTATAATGGATTGAGGATCTGGTTTTTGAGTCAGGAAGATGTTTATTTTAATTCTGTCTTTGTTAGTAAATGTGTGACAATTGGAAAGTCATTTATCATCTCCTTAGGATTTATCTACTAAATCACAGAAAGGAATTTTCCACATTGTTGAACTCATATCTCCTCATATATCTGTGTATTAAGGTATACAAGACAACAAATTCCTGTATTTACCATTTAAGAAAAATGTATGGTCTCATTTTGTTTCCTGAGTTCTGCACCTTTCTGTCAGAAGATGGTTATTGTGCTTCACCACAGCTGCTCTGAAATCAAATTTAGTTATTACATAGATCCAAGTTCATAAATGTTTCTAAATGATTTGTCTTTACAACTTAGTTATTAGTTTTCTTGGTTCTGCACATTTCACATCATTTTATAGACATTTACCCAAGTTATTCTGACACTATCACTTCCACTAAATTTTACTGTGCAGTAGTATTCCATTACATTGAAGTATCATCATTTGTTCAGCCATTCTCTGATTGATGGATCTCCTCTTGTAAAGATAATTTTAGTGTTGTGACTTAAAATCTAAATTTAATTGGTCTCCAGGGAAAATCCCAAATAATAAAATACCCAAGTCAGCTGGAAATTTATGGTGATTTAATTGATATAGTGGAAAGAGATTAAGAAGAAGGAAGAAGGAAAGGGAGTAGGATTTCTCCTGCCTGGCTAGTGCCAGAAGGAAGACCAGAGGCTCTAGAAAGTAAGGAGGAAGGATTCAGCCTGAACTCCAAAAGGGCTCAGCCAAGATGTCTGAGCCTGAATCAGCTCAAGGGCAAACTCAATGCCAAACCCAGACAAATAGCTGCCACCACACCAAAATGTCAGAACGCTTAGCATGATGCCAGCTAGAGTCACCTCTCTGGGGAAAGAGGCAGAGAGAGGAAGGGATGTGCCTTATATAGACGTTTTTACGCCACTTTTCTGTGTCTCATCTGTACCAATGATAGCTTAGCTTGACTTAGGACAGCCCAGGGGTCTGTCCCCTGTTTCTGATTTTTCTTTTGCTAGCACATGCCCGTGTAATGTGGGTGTGCACATTCCTGGGTGCTGTGACAATTAAAAGAGTGGGAGCCATAAACTGTAGTGATTAAAATAGTTGAAGATATAAATTGTAGTAGATATAAGAGTGGATGAGTAAATTGTGACCGCAGAAAATATGTTTTCACTACAGTGTTTTGTCGCCAGGGAAATATTCCCAAATTATTCAAATATACCCAAGTCAACTGGATTTTATAGATATTTTAATTAATAACAATGAGGAATTAAAAAGAGAGAGAGAGAGAGAATAAGAAAGGAATAAGTATGAAGTGCCTTAACCGAAAGATCTAGACCTGAGTCTTAAGAGAGAGAGATCAGTCAGTCCTTAATCACTCATCATAAGATTTGTCCAAGCAAAAATTCTAGTGTTCAAAGAGACACCAGGCCAGCTCCATCTCAGCTGCCTTCACCAGCTGAATCTGGAATATGAAATGTCCCCAAGAGAGTATGAAATGTCCCCAAGAGAGTCTCGAGAAGGTGTGAACTTTTGAGTAATTCACACCAGGAAAGCTCTGAGTAAGTTTCTCAGCTCTTTGTTCCTTGTAAATTCACAAGTTGCTTGACCTTTATAGGTACTTAGCACTCCTTTGTATTAGTTCTAAAAATAGGCATGGCTTAAGTATGGGTTTAAGTACTTTTCATTGTTCAGCAAGGAGTTTACAACTTTATCTTCCCCTAGGGCATGCTTTATTAAGTATGGTGAAGTAGAGATCTCACATTCCTGATCTAAGTAGAGTTCACTGCCCAAATGGGGAATGGTCTTAATCCAATCTTATGAAGTAGGGTCTGGGAATTTTTAAGGTTCACAGTGCTAGACCAAGATAAGATGGAGAGAATCTAAAAATCACACCCTTAGTTACCATATCTTTGTTACTATAAAAAAGTTCTAATTATTGTTGTTGTGTTGTGATTTTGCTAATGTTTTTCTGCATCAACAAGGCCCTTATTAACCAAGTGTCAGCCACTGTCCAGAGTCATTTCACGAAACAATTACCAGAAGGTCAACTTCTCTGTGGTGTTTTCACGAAGGAGTACCATCATTTTGCTTTAAACTGCCAGGTACTTGGTGCAAGATTGTTTTTATATTCAAATTGTGATAGAAAAATGTTTAATACTCCTTTGGCAGTATAAAGGAAGATTCTGAGATGTAGAGATCTAATGTTAATATTAATGAAATATAAAAAAAATAAAGTTAATGAAATGAGTAAAAATAATTCAACTTTAATAGTAAGTTAGAATAAGATTTATTGTTCTACCAGAATTTTTGAGCCCCTGCTTGGTTGGTAAAACAGTCAAAGGACTTTGTCATCACATAGACAGTAAACATTTGAGCCAACCATCTACTATCCAATTTAGACTTGTTTCTTCTTGATAATTATTTGTGCACATTCTCATGATAATAGTTAATCTTATACGGATTTTTAACAGTACAACTCTTGATTTGACCTTTTATCTAATTCCAATTCAAGACATACACCTTGGCAGATCTGTTTATAATAAACAAATCAGAACAAAAGGTGAAAATACCTTAGTCAAATATTAGCTTTTTTTCTAACTTTTTGCTATGATTTTTTTCATGAATTGTAGATACTTAAAGAAGAGCAAGTCCATAATGTGTCATGATTTCCATGTAACTAGTCAAAAAGTAAAAATTTATTTTTTGTTGATCAATTTCTAAATTGTGTGGAAAGTATGTACTTTAAAGAACTATTTAAAGCACTATTTGAGTGTCATAATTAATTTGTCAATGAGTTTCAAAAAAATAAATCACAAACATGTCTTTGTAGGTCCTTGTAACAGAGCCATACTGCTTTGAAACCCTATTGCTTTCCCCTAATCGTCAAGAATGGGTGGAAAGGATCAGATATGTCATATTTGATGAGGTAAGTGATTTTCCACTTCTTAGGCTTTGTCCTCAAATTATTTTAGGAGATAAAATTATCTCTGGATGACATCCTTTTGCTAATACTGTGAATTAATTCCTTTAAATAAAGTTCAGAATGGAACTGCTTCCTATCACATTCTATGCTCTAATGAATTATTATAATTTAACTCCATTCTCCCATAAGCTGCAGTATGTATTGGTATGCACTGTAAAGCTATTCATGTGAGAGATTCTTCCAAATGTTCCTGGAGTTGTAATGGGATCAGAATGCTCTCATTTTATCTTAAATCTTTGGAGGGTTTCTCTGGACTTAGATTTGTAGATTAGAGAAGTAGACTTTTTGTAATTGTTTTCCTTGTTAATAGAGATGCTGACTAAATAATAATCTCTTCAAACTTCCTTTTAATCAGACTTGTGATTTTACTGGGGTAGATGTCTCCTGGAGGGGAACTCCCTCAATCAATGCGGATCTTTACTTTCTATGAAATTTATACTTGTAGAAATGCAAGGGATGTGTGTGTGCACATATACATGTGTGTTATCTGTATCTATGTATAGCTTTGTGTGCATATTCATGTATATCTCTGTAAGCATGGTTATGTGGTGTATTGATGGTGAGTAGGACAAAAGAACCATTGGGAGAAAATGGAAGTTGAGAGCTATACAGTGCATGAAGCAGGAACAGCAGTTGGGAACTGAACAAGGACTTCTGGAAAATTCTCCTGAGGAGAGGGATCTTGAGGGCAGAGACACTGAAGGCAGTGGAAGGAGGAGTTGTTTCTCTGGGCCATTTCAAGACACCTGTGGAGATTTCTGTCACTGACAGAAATCCTAACATGGAGGGTTTCTGTTTAAAACATCGCTGGTTCCTGTCAAGAAACCTAATTTCTTCAAAAACTTCCATTCCATGAACTATTGAGATACTGGACTCAAATCAGTGAACAGTGCTCTTCCCTTTTCTACCTCTCCCCTGCCTATGAGAAAAACTTTTACTTTGTTAATTAGATTATTTAGAAAAGATTTAGGGTGACCTACAATCCCTCTGACCTTTTCCCCTTTGCCCCAATCAACAATTAAATCAAATAAGCAGACATATAGTGAATTCAATCTTGTTTATTTACATCTAGAGAGTAAACCCATTGGCAGACTCCATCTTGTTGCCAGTTTCCAAGAAGACATGAGGGGGAGGCTTGTGAGTGCCCCAAAGCAACACATATCCAGATTGAGGTTTCACATAACTCTCCTTGTAGAGAAGACTTCCTTGCCAGCCTTAAGGGCTGGCATGACCACCAAGGGGAAAGCCTTCACTGAGGGGAGATCTTCATTTTGTTTCCCTCAAGTAATTCAGGGACTCCAGGAGGGGGTAGTGAGGGAAGCCATTTTCATCAACCCTTTCCTCACTGTTTTCAACCCTCATTTCTCCATCTAAGGAGTGTGATTCCCCCAAAATTACAGTGGCTGTGTGTCTCATTGTATGTCTGTATGTGTGCATGCACACATGAGTTGCCCATTTAAGTTAGATATGTCCACAAAGGTCTGTCTAGATGTTGTTTTCAGGAATCCATGAATAAATATCTATAGTCTCTTCCAAATACCCTTCTCAAATGGAGTCATTCATTCCTAGCAGGAAAGGAGCAGGAGATTGAGGCCAAAAGCTAGGCACTCTATTTCTTGGAGAAGATGTCCAGGCTAGAATTATATCTAGCAACCTAAATATTGTTAGTTTTGAAAAGGAATTTTTAGCTGAACTCCTGTTCTCTGTCTCCTTAACAGGAAAGGAGTACCCCAACATAGATATCCAAAGACTTTCTGCCAAAAGTCAATTTTACAAAGACCACATGTAGCAAATAGAGCATAAACACATTTTCCCAAGTTAATTTAAAAGGAAATCAGAGAAAATAGAAATATGAGGAAATGTCAGAGAATATACAGAGTGTAAACATATATCCCACTCAGAGTAGGATATCTTAGCTCAACCAAGAGAGAATTCCAGATGTTACTCAAGGGGAGATTTTCTGAAGTGTCTAGTATGGTAAGCTGGCAATAAGGACATAATTGAGGTACCTGTTCTTCTATATGCCAGCTTTCCCCCAAAGTCTTTTTCTCCTTCAGTGACTTTCCTTAAAGAGGATTAGGAAATATGCGTCCTTGTCTCTCAAAGCTAGAAGCCAGCAGACCAGGATTTCTCTCCTTTTCTAAGGTCTCTTCATCTCCACTCTTCATTCTGCCATGGAGTACTGAGTCATCAATATTTAAGGAGATTGATTGAGGAGAATCTTAGGTAAATGAGCTTTGAACTCCTGGTCCTGCTAAGACATTAAGAGGTTAGGTGACTTGATCACAATCAAATAGCTAGTATGAATCAGTGACCTTGAAGTTAAGGTCTTCCTGATGGAGGCTAGCTTTCTGCTGGCTATTCCCCCATGGTATCCTGATAGTCCAATAATTATTATTCGATCATTATTCACAGAATTCCCCCATGGAATACAAAATGAATTGTTCTCCATGAAGAACTTATTGCTTGAAGACTAAGATAAGATATATAAAACCATACCAAGTCTGACTTTTCCCAACTGGGTTGGTAGGAGGAGATTACACAAGATACAATAATCTTGCCTTGCCCAGAAATGGTCTATCTGCCTTGCCTATGTTTTTTGGCTCCTCCTGATAACAAACAAACTGGCATTTGACCATTCTAATTCCTATCTAAAAAACATTGTCCTAATAATCTGGGAGTTTGGGTTATACTTTGACAAATTACGCAATTTGAATTCCTCTCATAGTTTTCTTTACATTGTTTCTTTTTTGCTTTTTTTTTAGAAAATTCATCTTTAGACTTGTTTATGGGCATATTTTGAAAAAAAAACCAACAAAAATTATTATGTTTTCCAGAAAGCAGCTCGGTGGTACAGCAGATAGAATGTCAGGCCTGAAATCAGGAAGACACCCCTTCAGTTCAAATCAAGCCTCAGATCCTTACTAGCTGTGTGACCCTGGACAAGTCACTTAACTCTCTTAGTTCCTCATACATAAAATGAGCAGGAATAGGAAACCATCCCAATATTTTGCTAAGAAAACCCCAAATGGGGTCACAAATAGACTGACATGACTGAAATGACTGAACAACAATAACAAATGTTTTCAAGGAACACTGGAGAAAAGTTCAAGATTAAGAACTTTTGCTAAACAAGGAATTTTTGTTAATTTTGTGTGTCCCTCAGTGATTAATATAATGTTTTACACATAATTTGCTTGTACTTGTCACTTAAATCAAATCAAGGAAGAGGTTGATAAACTAGTGTTAGGTATAAATTAATAACTCCAGATCCTTATTTTCCAGAGTTTATTAATAAGCATTTGAAATAAAGAAAGCAGCCCATTTTTCTATTCTAAGTCTGACCATGTGTTGATCTTTCTGTGTGACTCTCAGTCTTCCTCTTGTGCCAAATCCAGGGAAGTAGAGACCCTGCAGGTCACACTCCAAACCCGTTTATTCTCCATCCCTGCACAAATGCCTGGGCATTTACATTCATTCATGCAGCACTGGCACACAAAATGGGATGAAATGGGTCCACATTCCAGGAAGGGGAGGGGATGAAATTCCCTTTACACACTCCACAGGGTTTGACCAGTTATGAGGCAAGAGGAAAGTGGACATATTAGATCAAATAGCTAATCTTTATTATTTAAAGTAAATGAGAGTCCCTTGCAGAACTTGCTTTCTGAAATTTTATCAGAATTATCCGGATTTGTGTAATTTATCTCCAGGGAAGTCTCTCTACTCTTTGTAATGTCTTCAAAGTCATAAAGAAAACCCAAAACTTCTTGTTTTCATTTCCGCTCCCATATTTCATTCGTTTTTTATTTTCATATATTATTTCCGTATTAATTCTTCAACTGAAATATTTTTCATATTAACAGGTTCATTGCCTTGGGGGACAAGATGAAGCAGAAATTTGGGAACACCTTCTGATTATGATCCGATGTCCTTTCCTGGCTCTTTCAGCCACCATCAGCAATCCTGAGCATCTCACTGAGTAGGAACCAGATTTTCCCCCTAGATAATCTTTCTGTTTTATTTTTCCTTTTTAAATTTAGAATATTTTTCCATGGTTACATGATTCATTTTCCCTCTACCCTCTCTCTTTCCTCCCCCTTCCTGAATCTGACAAGCAGTTCCAGTGGGTTATACATGTATCATTGTTCCATATCTATCTCCATGTTATTCATCCTAGATAATCCTTCTTACAAGAGCAATTGTTTTCATTTTCAATATTGTAATTTTTCCATTCTCCTTGACTTCTATAGTTTCTACTGGGTATCTCTACTGACTTCCAGCTAACTGAACAAGTTGTTTCCAAACATTACAGGGAAAATAGTCCTTTTTGACATTTCCTAATAATATATTCCCTGGGGGATAGCTAGGTGGCTTGGTAGATTGAGAGCCAAGTCTAGAGATGGGAGTTCTGGATTAAAATCTGACTTCAGATACTTCCTAGCTATGTGACCTTGGGTAGGTCACTTCACCTCCAACATCTAACCCTTACCACTCTTTTGCCTTGGAACCAATATATACTGCTGATTCTAAGATGCAAGGTAAGGAATTTAAAAAAAAGAATATATTCCCTAATAATTTCTTGGAATCATAGAACATCAGAAGCCATCTAATTCACCCAACACTTGAAGAATTCAATTTTTACATTATCTGACAAATACTATTTCAATCTTGTTCCTTTTTAACTTACCTTTCTGTGACTTTAGGCCTTTTTGACCCTGGACAAGGCCCCTAACCTCTCAGTGTCCTGAATTACCATAGTAACATAGATTTTAAGCTGGAAAAGATCATAGAGGTTAATGAGTATAGCCATTTTATTTTACAAATAGGGAAACTGAGTCCCAGAGAGTTTAAGTGATATAATCAAGGTCACAGAGCTAATAAATATTTGATAAAGGATTTAAATTCAGGTTTTTCTGTCTCCAAATTTACACCTGTGATGCCACACTGTCTCTCTACTTTGAGTCCGAGTACCTCAGTACTTAGTACCAGGATTTCTCAACCTGGGATCTATGAATTCTTTTTTTTTTTTTTTAGTATATTGATGACTATAGACCATTCTAATTGGTTTCCTTGGTAATTTTATGTATTTTATTTTATTCATTTAAACTATTTTTATGAAAGGCTCTCTAGGCTTTACTAAACTGCCAAAGGGACCCATGGACATATATAGAAAGGGTAGGGAACCCTGCCATTGATTAAGTAGGAAATTGCTTTTTTTTTTAACCCTTACCTTCTGTCTTGGCGTCAGTACTATGAATTGGTTCCAAGGTAGAAGAGTTGCAAGGGCTAGTCAATGGGGCTTAAGTGACTTGCCCAGGGTCACACAGCTGGGAGTGTCTGAGGCCAGATTTGAACCTAGAACCTCCCATCTCTTGGCCTAGCTCTCAATCCACTGAGCTACCCAGCTGCCCCCAAGTAGGAAATTTTTTGAGAAAAACACAAACAGATGCATCTCAGAAGTAGGAAACAGATTTGTTTTTGTTTTTGTACTTTTTTTTGCTGATCTTGTGCCTGGGGATAAAAATGATTTAAATATAAATGTAAACAAAGAAGGAATTATCATTTGACTCCCAGGCATCCTTACACTTCACAACCAAAGATTAGAGGGATAGAAAGTCCATATCAGTTGAGTACCATGTACCATTTCATCAAGCCACAGGCCTTGAGGTCCTCTTTGCTAACTTCTCTATTGCTCTTTTATTTTAACTCCTGAGAATATTTGACACATTTCTAGTTGCTGATTTCTCAGCAGAGCTCATATTTACAAGACTAAATTGTAACTTTGGTCATGGACTCACTTAATATTTTGGGAGGACTAATACACTCACCTTATTTGGTTCAGCATTTTCTCAGGAGATCTGAAAAGAAATAGCTGAAAAACACCCAGTTGCAGGGATGGTAGGTAGTGCTTGTTAGGTACTGGGTACAGGAGATCCTCAGACTCCTTGATATTATCCAAACTTAGCACCTCCAGGTGAGAGAAAGGTATTAATCTTGAGATACATTGTCATAACCAAGATTTCCAGAGAAATCATTCTTTAAATTTTTATGCAGAAGTTAACCAAGGTACTCATTTTACAATGAAACTTTAAAAAAAATTAAATTTAATTTTTTGATAATCAAAATCTACATCCTTCCTTCTCATTTGAAAAATAAACAAAACCAGCAACTTAATAACTAAGATGTATAGTCAAGCAAAACAAGTTCTAACACTGGACATGTTTCAACTATATACTTATATCTATTTTGTATCTACTTCTTTATTTATCTCTATTTCTGTATACATTTACCTTTATCTGTATCTACCATTACACATATCTATATCCATTTCATCTCTGTCTCTATGTACATTTTCTGGTTGTTAAGTTGTTTCTGATTCTTTGTGAATCCATGGATCACAGCACACCAGACCCTTCTATCCTCCACTATCTCCCAAAGTCTATCCAAGCTCATGCTGATTGCTTCCATGAAACTATCCATCTATCTCTTTCTCTGCTCTCCCCTTATCCTTTTGCTTTCAATCTTTTTCAAAGTCAAGGTCTTTTCACTGTTAGCTTGTCTCCTTTTTATGTGGCTATAAAATGTAGGCTTCAGTATTTGGTCTTCCAATGAATATAATCAAATTAACTGCTTTAATCATTGGCTGATTTAATTTCCCTGCTCTCCAAGAGACTCTCAGTCACCAGCAGCACAATTCAAAAACAGTGATTCTTCTGCTCACTTTTCATTATATTTCAACTCTTATAGCACACATTGAAAAAACGTAGTTTTTTACTACTATTCAAACCTTTATTGACGAGGTGATGTCTCTGATTTTTAGTATGCTGCCCAGATCTGTCATATTTTCCTTCCAAACAGCAAACATTTCTTAATTTCATGACTGCAGCCAACATCTGCAATGATCTTTGAGTCCAAGAATAAAAAATCTGACATTGCTTTTTTTTTTCTTGTTGCTCTATTTGCCAGGAAGGGATAGGATCAGTTGTCAAGACCTTATTTTTTATTTTTTATATTAAGCTTTTTTATTTTATATTTTTTCCAGATTATAGGTAGATGCAATTTGAATAATCATTTTCTGACATTTTGTGATCTATATTTTCTTCCTTCCTCCCATCCCTCTCTCCTCCCTGAGACAGTAGGTAATATGATATGGATTGTACATGTGCTTTCATGCAATACGTACTTCCATGTTCGTCATGTGGTAAAAGAAGATACATATTAGCAAAAAAGTCATGAAGAAAATTAAGTGAAGATTGGTATGCTTCAGTCTGCCTTCAGACTCAATCAGTTCCATTTATGATGGTAGACAGCCTTTTTCATCATGAGTCTTTTTAATTTGGCTTGGAAACTTGCATTGCTGTTAATAAAGTCATTCCCCACTGACCATTGTATATTATTGAAGCTATCGTATACAAGATTCCCCTAATTCTACTCATTTCGCTTTGTGTCATTTAATATTTCCAGAGATTTGGAGAATCTTGTTTGTCATTTCTTAGGGCACAACCATATGTCACAACTTGTTCAGCCATTCCCTAACTGATGGACATCCCTTTAGTTTCTAGTTCTTTGCCACCACTAAAAAAGAGCTGCTATAAATATTTTTTGCAACAGTAGGTCCTTTCCCCCTATCTCTAATCTCTTTGGGAAACAGACTAAGTGGTAGGATTGCTGAATCAAAGAGTGTGCACAAGTTCATTGCCCTTTAGGCATGGTTCCAAATTGCTGTCCAGAGCATGTATGAGTTTACTGCTGCACAAACAGTTTATTAGTGTTCAAATTTCCATACATCTCCTCAACATTTATCATTTTCCAAATTTTATTATATTCACCAGTCTGATGATGTATGAGGTGGTTACTCAGACTTGTTTATATTTGCATTTTTTCTAATTAATAGTAATTTGACATTATTTCTATATGACTAAAGATACTTTTAATTTCTTTTTCTGAGAACTGCCTGTTCATATCCTTTGACTCTTTGTCAACTGAAGAATAGTATTGTTTTTATGTTAAGTTTCAAGCCAGCATTTGCACTCCCCTCTTTCACCCTCATCAAGAGGCCTTTTAATTCTTCTTTTTCTGCCATCAGAGTGGAATCCTCAGCATATTTGAGACTATTTGTAATTCTCCTAGCAACCTGCATTCTGGCTTTAATTTATCTATCTTTGTATTTTGCATAATGTACTCTGTACAAAAATTAAGTAAACAAAGTGACAATATACATCTTTGTTATGCTCTTTTCCTATCTTAAACCAATCAGTTCCATGTTTCCTTCTTATTATTGTGTCTTGGCCTACATACAGGTTCCTCAGGAGACAAATTAGATGAACTTGTACTCTCATCTTTTATAGGATCTGTGACATTTTGTTGAAAGCCATACAGCCAAAGGAATTAGTTTCACCAATGAGGCAGAAAAGGATGTTTTTCTAGAATTTTCTTGCTTTCTCTATAATGCAGAAAACATTGGCAATTTGATCTCTGGTTCTTCTGCATCTTTGAAAATAAGCGTGCTGTTCTGGAAATTCTCAGTTCAAATTGATTAAGCCTAGCATGAAGAATCTTAAGCATAACCTTGTTGGCATATGAACTGAACACAACCGTTGGCAATTTGAACATTCTTTGGCATTGCCCTTGTTTAGGATAGAAATATTAAGTGATATTTTCCAACACAGTGGCCACTGAGTTTTCAAATTTGCTGGCAGATTCAATATAGCACTTTAAAAGCATTATATTTTAGGATTTTAAATAGCTCCTCTAGAATTCCATCCCTTCTACTATCCTTATTGTTAGCACTGCTTCCTAAAGCTCATTTGATTTCGTTCTCCAAGGTGTCTGGTTCTTGGTCAATAACGAGGCCACCATGCTTCTTACAGGGGATATTGAAATCTGCCTTGAATAGTTCTTTATATTCTTGCCATCTTTTAAAAATCTTTCCTACTTCTTTTAAGTCCTTAATATTTTTATCTTTTATCATACCTGTTTTTATGTTAAACATTCTCTTGACTTTAATTTTCTTTTTTTCCCTATTTTTATTTAATTAATTGATTTAAATATTTTTTCCATGGCTACATGATTCATGTTCTTTCCCTCCTGCCTTCCCTCCCTTCTTCCCTCCCCCCTCCTGAAGCTGATGAATAATTCCACTAGGTTTTACATATATCATTGTTCAAAACCCATTCCCCCAATAATATCCCCTTTGAACCATGTGATCAATCATATGTTTTTCTTCTGCATTTCTACTCCCACTGTTTTTTCTCTGGATGTGGATAGTGTTCTTTCTCATAAGTCCCTCTGGATTGTCCTGGGTTACTAATAGAGATTGACTCTAATTTTCTTAAGAGGTGTCTTGTGTTTCCTCTTCTCTTATATTTCTTTACCTTACTTTATCATATTTAACATCTTAAGTCTATTTGGCAGTTCCACTTCATATTCATAAGTGATGTTATGTAGGTCACAGAGCTGATGTTTTTCCCTTCTTTCTTTAATGTAAGTGGGAATTTCACAGTCACAGTCAGCTTCATGTCTTATTTTATCTAATCATATAGAACTTCTCTACCTTTGGCTACCAAGTATACAATCAATTTGGTTTTTATATTGACCATCTGGTAATAGTCACATGTAAAGCCATCTTTTGGGTAGTTGGAAAAGAGTGTTTACTATAGCTAGTGAGTTATTTAGACAAAACAATTAGTTTTTGTCCTGTTTCACTTGCTCATTTATTTCTTTAAGGCCAAACTTTAGCATTCCAATCCCCTCTGATGAAATGTGAGATGTTTTCTAGTGTTATTTCAGAAAGATGTTGTCGATCTTCAGAGAAATGAAGAACTTTGTCTTCTTTAGCATTAATACGTTGACATGCATTATTGTGGTATTAATGGTTTGCCTTGGATTTGAACAGATATTCTGTCATTTTTTGAATTATACCCTAATACTGCTTTTCTTACCATTTTATTAATGTTGAAAGCTACTCTATTTCTTCTAAAGGATTATCACCAGAATATCTGATCACCTGAATAAAATTCACCCATTCTCATCTTAAAAAGATTAAATTAAAATTTAATTTAATTTAAACTCAGATAGTTTGCTGACATCTAAAATACTACCAATGTTTAATCTCTTGTTTTATCACATTTTGATTCCCTTGGATCATAGATCATATATTACAGGATACAGTAATGAACTTTCCTTTCATCACCAGACATATCTGCAGATGAGCCTCCTTCTGACTTTGGCCCAACTGCTTCATTAGTTCTGGATCTACTTGCAATTGTCCTCCACTTTGTTTTTCAATAATATGTTGGACACCTTCAGTCCTGAGGGTCTCATCTTCTAATTTCAAATCTTTTATCACTTTAATATTGTTCAGGAGATTTTATCAGCAAATCTTAGAGTTGTTTGCCATTTCTGTCTTCAGTAGATTGACTTTTGTCAGAACTGTCCATCTTGGGTAACTCTGCCTGGCATAAATCAGAGTTTCATTGACCTATGCAAACCCTTCTGCCATGACAAGACAGTGATCCTGGAGGAAGTATGCATAGATATTCAACATTTATCCTATGTTAAATTCTAGATCTAGATCCAGATTTCTATCTCTCTGTCTGTTTCTGTCTTTTCTCTTTGTCTCTCTCTCCATAGGTATTTATTAATCTGTATTCCACGGTCATCATATTTCTCTCAGGAGGCAAGTACCATCTTTCAACATAAGTCCTCTGACATCATGGTTAGTTATTATGTGGATCAGTTTTAAAGTCTTTCATAGTTTGTTTTTACAACATCATTATTATGTAAATTGTTCTCCAGGTTCTACTTATTTCACTTATGTCAGTATACAAGTTTCTTCTCTTTCCAGCTTTCTTTGAAACCATCCCTTTTGTAATTTCTTGTTGTAAAATAATATCATACCAGAAAATCATAAATTATATCAGAAAAAAACTCTTTACCTAAATAAAAAAGAAATAAAAGTGAGTGGCTTTAGAATATCAAGGGTGCTTTGTTAAAAAAAAAAACAGACAAGAATAGTAACATTATATGTTCTAGCTTGGGGTCCTTTCATTCTAAACTTTTGATATCACTAAACTTTTGATATCATCATTTTGGACATATTTGTATGTGAAAACCCCTTTCTCTTCACACTGGCTAGCCATCCATAATTTAGAGTCATGGAGAGTAACCTAAAGAATTAAGAAGTTATGTGCCTTGATGGTATATGTCAGAAGCAGGAAGCCTTTAAAAAATAAAAATAATTTTATTTAAAATATCATTTAATATTAGAACATTCGTAACTTAAAAGTGTAAGCATTAACAGCAACATGATTCCAAGATTTATTCAGAATAAACATTTTCCTAATCACATTAGAACTGACCCATAGATACATCATAATTTTGCACGAGAAAATTTTGGTTCAAATTTTTGAAACTACATCTTTTTGACTCCAAGGCAAACCCACCATTCTTATGCAGTACCATATACCTGAAAAGCTGACGATAATAGTAATGTTAATAATAGTTACCATTTACATATTGCTTTAAAACTTACCAAGTGCTTTACAAATTTTATCTCATTTTCCCCTCATCACAACTTTAGAAGAGAGGTGCTATTATTATTTGAAAGATAAGGAAACTGAGTGAGGCAGAGATCTAGGTAATTTGCCAAAGATCACACAGCAATAATTATCCTAGGTCAGATATGATTGTCTCTTTCTGCCTCCTCAGTCAATGCTCTATCATCCACTGCACCATCTAGCTGCCTTTGAACTTCTAACAACACAATTCTTGTGCTGTTGACTCCTACCACTACTATTCCAAAGTCAACAACAATGACAATTCTGCTGCTACTACTTCTGCTATTACTATTGTTACTGCCACTAAATAATCTGCCTTCCAGAAAACTGATAATTTAAAAATCAGAATCTGGAACTACATTTTGTGGTCCTCTTGGGTTTTGTATTCTGCTTTCTAGTGAAGTAATATGTCCATTTTCTTTTTTTTTTTTCAGGTGGCTACAATCTATAAGAAGGTCCTGGCAGGAGGCAGAAAAGAGAACAGCAAATTCTCATCCTAGCCCAGATGCTAAAGGATGTGTAAGAGCCTCCCAAAGAAACTTAAAAGTAAAGAAATCCTACAGAGTCAGACTCGGTACTTTGAATCTTGAGTTCTTAATATATTCTTTTAAAGTCATCTACTATTTCAACTACTGACCATCCACTGGGTCCTCTTTTAAAATTTAATTCTTTTCCCCTTACAGTGCTTTATGAAGAGAGATATAATGATTTAGAGAAACATGTGTGTTCCCTAAGAGATGATGATATTGTCTTTGACCACTATCACCCATATGCTTCACTGACGACAGATCAAGTAAGTTTAATGAATTATTATGAAGAAACAATATAGTGTAGCAGATTTGAAGACCCAGTTTCACACCCCACATCATCCATTTACTAAATATACAACTGGGGTAAACCATGTAATTGCTGCATACCTCAGTTTCCTCACCTGTAAAATGTGGTTAATAATACTGGTAGTACTTCCCAAACAGGATTGTTGTGTGGCTCACATAATATATGTTTAGAATTTGTATAATAAGTGTTACTTACTCTCTATGTTACCATAAACACATCTGTTTATCTCTATGGTCTAATTTGCTCAGGTATACTGCTCATACCTAATATAATAAAGATGCTGTAGTAGAACATCTTTAAGGTGTTTTTTAAAGCTCAAAAACTATGAGGTTATGTAGATCATTTTGCAAAACCTTAAAGTGCAATTTTATCATTATTGTTATTGTTGTTGAATTCATAAAGATGTGATTCTAGCCATATGATCACAGGAAAATATTTCTTTATTGGATCTGTCACATGTATGATCCCATTTGAGAGGATGAATATAGTTCCCTCTCCCCTCCCCTTCCCATCCCATGAATTTATAGGTCAAGAATCGTGCACACTCCCACAGAATAAAGGTATACATT
This sequence comes from Monodelphis domestica, assembly GCF_027887165.1. Taxonomy (NCBI): domain Eukaryota; kingdom Metazoa; phylum Chordata; class Mammalia; order Didelphimorphia; family Didelphidae; genus Monodelphis; species Monodelphis domestica. The sequence goes on along the minus strand of NC_077232.1, from coordinate 209,467,894 downwards.
CTTTCACATTTGAGAGACTTTCCCTTAGATAATTTGACATTTGGTCTAAGTATTTCTCTGGCACCTTATGTTGACACAGAGCTTTCCCACTACAGATAATATCGCACTTTTTTGAGGTGTTAGTTACTTTTTTTGAACTGTTTTCCCCTCCTTTTTACTTTTTTTATAAACAATGTCTCTGAGTTGAGGGAGGAGCAAGGAAGAGAAAGGTCAGGGTTATATATATATATACACATACATATATATGATTTAAAAGCCAATGGTTTCAAGAAAAAATTACTTTAAAGGGGGCAGAATTACAGAGGCTTTAGAATACCTTAAAATAGCCACCTAAAAGTCAGTATTCTAAATGTTAAATACTTGTTCAGTGATCAGTGAGTGAACAAACCACTAAAGGAACTGGAAGATCTATTTTGACATTTTAAATTGAATAAACCCAGAAGAAAAAAGGAAGATGCAGATAAAAGGAATTATGGATTTCGGATTCACTTAAGAGGAATTAAGGAAGAAGTTCCCTTTCTAATGTGGTCAAAGACAAGTCACATCATTTCATGGGACAGAGTCTTCTTATATCACATTGCTCATGATATGCATTTGCCAGCCAGTCAGTGGGTAGGCATTTATTAATAAAAACTCCTACATGCTAGGCACTGTGAAAATGGCAGCTTCTCCTCCAAGAATTGTTGAAGAGATTGAGGAGATAAAGAAATTCTACAAAGAAATCAGAAAGAATCTCTAAGTTAAGCAACACTTAGTTAGGAATCACTGAACATGGTGAACATCAAATAAAAGTACCCAAATGAGACTTGCTCTATCTTAATTGGCATTAAGTGACAGGATGTTAATGTGGGAGCCATTTCTGAATTGACAATCTCTGTTCAGTTTGACTAATGACTCAATAAGAGCAAAAATCAAAATCAAGTAAAATTTAAGCAAAAGAAAACAAATTATAAAGATATTGTGGTCAATTGATGTAACTCTATCCTCACTAAATGTAACATACTGCTGACATCCAAAAGAACAAGAAATAGATAAAAGAATAACCATTGAGACAGAGGAACAACATTTTCTATGGAAGTTTAGCCATAAAAATCATTCTTCAGCAGATAGATACTAAAAGAAACTAGAAAGTACCTTCACTATCAAACATTTAATACTTGTGAAGTGGAAAACTATGAGCTAAGAGCAATGTAATATTAAATTTTTAAAATTAAAAATCCTGAAAATTAAAGATGAGATAAAAAAGAAAGCAAGAAAACCATTGAACTAATAAATAAGACAAGGATCTGGTTTTATGAAAAAATAACACAATAAAATAGATGAACCATTGGTTAATTCATTTTTTTTTAAAAAGAAGAAAACCAAATTACCAGATTCAAAAAATAAAAAGGACAAATTCACAGTCAATGAAGAAGTTAAAGCACTTATTAGGTGATGTTTTTTTCATTATGTACCAATATTTGCAACAATCTAGTGAAATAGAATATTTTTAAAAATGTAAATTTCCCAGAATAGCAGAAGAAATAGAATGATTAAATAACTCCATCTCAGAAAATGAAATTGAACAAGCCATCAATGAATTCCTAAGAAAAAAATTCCCAGTGCCAAATGGAATTCACCAAATATTATAAGAACAATTAATTCCATTGCTATATAAATTATTTGGAAAAATACTACATTATGATAAGGTGACTTTCATACCAGGCATGAAGAAATGTTTTAATATTAGGTAAATCTTTAGCATATTCACAATATCAATAATAAAATAATATAAATTAAATTATTATCTCAATAGATGTAGGAAAAGCTTTTTATTTTTATAAACTTTATTTTTACAAATTACAAGTCAATTTCAATTAATTGTTTTCTTATATTTTGCAATTCATGTTTTATTTCTTCTTTCTATCCTTTCCTATCCAAGTAATATGATTTTGGTTGTATATATATATATATATATATATATATATATGTATATCATATAATACATAGTTCCAGGTTTGTCATGTGGTAAGACTGAACAGGTATATTAAAGAAACATTGATGGTGGAAATAAAGTAAAGAATGGCATGTTTCAAATTACATTCAGACTCCAGGTATTCCTTCTTTGGTGGTGGATATCCTTTCTTTGTGATGATTCCCTTGGACTTGTCCTGAATTCTTGTCTTGATAATAGTTAAGTCATTCACAGATGATCATCATATATTATTATTGCTACTGTGTATAAATTGTCTTCATCCTGCTCACTTCATTTCATATTGCTTCCTAAAAATCCAGTGATTTTTGTGATTATCTTGTTTGTCATTTCTTATGGCATAATAATATTCCATTACAACAATATATGACAACTTGCTCTGCCAATTGGTGGACACCCTTCGGTTTTTAGTTCTTTGCCATCACAAAAGGATCTGATCTCAATATTTTTGTACAGGTAGATTCTTTTCTCCTATCTTTAATATCTTTGGGATACAGGCCTAGTAGTGATATTGCTGCATCAAAGGATATGTAGTTTTATGACCCTTTGCCCATGGTTCCAGATTGCTCTCTAGAATGGTGTATACCTTGACCAGCAGTGTACTGGTATCCCTAATTTTCCATATCCCCTCTAGCATTTATCATTTTCTTTTTTTTTTGTCATGTTAACCAGTCAAATGGGTGTGAAATTGTACCTCAGACTTGTCAGAAAAAGTTTTTGACAAAATACAACACCCATTACTATCAAAATACTAGAGAACATAGTAATAAAAAGAAATATCCTTAAAATGATAAGTAGGATCTATCTAAAACCAACAACAAGCATTATTGGTAATGAAGATAGGCTAGAAACCTGTCGAATAAGATCAAGGTGAAGCAATGGTGCCTTTATCACCAGTATTATTCAGTATTTAAGAGAAATGCTACTATAGCAGTAAGAAAAGTAAAATAAATTGAAGGAATTGGAATAGGCAATGAAGAAACCAAGCAGTCACTCTTTGAAGATGAATTCCAGACAATAAACCAAAAATCCAATTAAAGCAATGAACAACTGTAGTCAAGTTGTGGGCTGTAAATTAAATGCACATGAATAATCAACATTTCTATATGCTATAACCAAAGTCCAAGAGCAAGAGATAGAAAGAGAAATATGATTAAGATAACTGTGGATAAGGGGCAGTTAAGTGGCTCAATGCAAGGAGAGCCAGGCCTAGAGAAGAGAACTCATGGTTTCAAATCTGGCCTCAGACACTTCCTACTAATATGACCCTGAGTAAGTAATTTAACACCAATTTTCAGGTCCTTATCACCCTTCTCCTTTGGAAGCAATACTTAGTCTTGATTCTAAGACAGAAGGTAAGGGTTTAAAAACAATAAATAAAAACAATAAAATAAAATAAAATAACCCATGAACAATACCTCAGGACTCTAATTGCTAAGACAAACCCAGGAACAATACAAGCAAAATTTAGCAAAAAAAATTCACACAAAGTCAGATTTAAACTATCGGATCAAATTTAATTGCTCATGGGTAGACTTAGTCTAATTATATATAACATAATATAATGTAATGTAATGTAATATAATATAATATAATATAATATAATGTAATATAATGTAATAAAATATAATATAATATGATATGATATGATATGATATGATATGATATATAATATAATATAATATAATATAATATGATATGATATGATATGATATGATATGATATGATATGATATGATATGATATGTGATATGTGATATGTGATATGATATAATATATATAATATATACAATACAATACAATATAATATAATATGATATGATATGATACAATATAATATAGTATAATATAATAATATATACAATATAATAAAAATGATAATTCTATCCAGTTGGTACCATGTCAATCAAACTACCAAAAGTTATTTTATTATTTGAAAAAATAATAATAAAATTCATTCAGAAGAACAAAGAGTTATAAATACCAAGGGAATTAAAGAAGAGAAAAGTATGAAGGAAGGTGGCCTAGTTACACTGGTTTTCATATTGTATTATAAACAGTGACCACCAAAGTAATCTGGCACTAGCTAAGAATTAGAGTGGTGGATTACTGGAATAGATTAAGTACTCAATGCGCAGTAGGAAATGACCTTAGTAACCTAGTGTTTGATAAGCTCAACGATCTGAAATTTTTGGAGAACTCACAATTTGTCAAAAACTGCTGGGAAAACTGGAAAACAATATGGCAGAAACTAATCATAGAACAATATTTCATTCCATACACGAAGATAAAGTCAAAATGGGTGATGATTTAGAGACAAAAGATGCTACCAATGGACAAATTTGAGAAGTACAGAATAGTTTACTTGTCAGTCCTATGTATAAGGGAAGAATTTATGACCAAAGAAGGCACAGACAAATAGATAATTTTTATTACATTAAGTTAAAAGGCTTTGCACAAACAAAACCAGTGCATCCAAGATTAAAAGGGGGAAAAAAAACCTTGGGAAAATTTTTATAGCCAATATTTCTGACAATATTCTTAATTCTCAAACACATAGATAATTCACTCAAATTTACAAGAACATAAGTCATTCTCCAATTGACAGTTAGTTAAAGGATATGAACAGGTACTCCTCAGAAGAAGAACTTTAACGTATCTTCATTCATATGAAAAAATGCTCCAAATTACTATTGATTAGAGAAATTCAAATAAAAAAATATTGGCTTATATGACAAAAAGGGACAATGATAAATGTTGCAAAGGATACGAGAAAACTGGGGCATTAAGATGCTGTTGGTGGAACTGGGAACTCATATGGGAGAGCAATTTGGAACGATGTTTAAAGGGCTGCAAAAATATGTATATCCTTTTTCCAGCAATATCACTAATAGATCTGTAACCCAATGAAATGAAAGAAATGGAAAAATGAACTATTTCTACAAAAAAATATTTAAAGCAGCTCTTTTTGTGTTGGCAAAGAATTGGAAGATGAAGTGACATCCATCAATTGGGGAATGATTGAACAAGTTGTGGTATATGATTGTGTTGAAATACTCTTGTGACATAAGAAATGAGGACTAGGATGATTTCAGAAATACCTAGACAGGCATATGAAGTGATGCAAAGTGAAGTAAGCCGAACCAACAGAACATTTTGCACAGAAACAGGAATAATGCATGATGATGTACTATGAATGACTTAACAACTATCAGCAATGTAAGTATCTAAGACAACTCCAAAGGACTCATGATGAATAATGCTATGCACCACCATAGAGGGAAGTGATGAAATTTGAATGTATATTGAAGCATTCCATTTTTACTTTATTTCCTTCATGAGTTTTTTTATTGTATGTGTAATGTTTGCCTTATTTCACCACATGAAGAATATAGATATGTGTATTGCATTAGAGCACATGTACAACCTATATTTGATTGTCTTCTAGGGGAGAGTGTAAGGGAAGGAGAGGGAGAATTTGGATTACAAAATGTCAGAAAACAAGTGTTAAAAATTGTCTTTACATGCAGTTGGGGAAAATACAATAAACTATTACTCGAAAAAATACCGCAAACACCATGATTATCCTTAAATTATTTCTCCATAACTATCCTTTCTGGGCCTAAGCTATGATTTATTTTTCAATTACCTGACTCAGAGTTATGTGGAGTTCATCTGTGGTGATTCCCTCTTTCTGTTATCTAGGTCTATAGACTCTACTTGCTAATCATACAATGCTATCTAAATATGAATGGATGAGCTGCTAGATAGCTGATGCAACTGGATCAAATATTTTGCTATCTGCCAACTTTAAAACATAACTAACTCAATTTTCAGCTTTGTTGAAGTTAATACTTGAATGTACTGGAGGAGAGTCATAGAAACCTCCTTCTCAATAAAATCCAAGAGATATTTTTAAGTTATCCCAGTAGAAATGTTTGAGCAGGAGCATGAACATATTCTCACAATATCACTGTTTTTCTACTCTCCCTTTATTGTCACCTTAGTTCGATGAGTTCCTTTCTACCCAGTGGGTTAAAGATGTAGTGGGAAAAGATCAATGGTTATGGGTATCTGATGTGAAATTCTACAGAAAGTACGTTTCATCATACTCTTGTCATTTTAATTATACAGATTGAGAAATATGGATTTCCATCTGACCTTACCCTTTCTCCAAGAGAAAGCATAAAGCTCTATGACACTATGGTACAAGTATGGAAAGCTTGGCCCAAGGCTCAGGTAAATATATAGTGATAGAAGTAACTCCTCATAAATGCTATTGAAGAGGAAGTCAAAAATAAAACTCAAATCTCAACTCTCATATTTGTTGCTTCTATCTGGCTACTCTACTGAAAGAATTTTTTCAATGGTCATCAGTGACTTATTCTTGCTAATCCAAGAACATTTTTCTTAGTCTTTACTTTCTGTGACTATGACAACTCCTTCTTTAGATTCCTTCTACTACATGGCAGTGATCCTTTCACTATTATTAGATCCCTTAAGATTGTTATCTTACCATAGCTGGGTTACTGTTTCTTGTTCCACATTCTTTGATTTGTCCATTATTGATTTCTTAACGAGTCCCCAAAAAGCTATTTTAATCTTTCTTTTTACAAGCTGATAACTTTTCCATTTCCTTCTTCCTTTTATTTGCAAATAACCTCACTTCTCTCTTACTGCCTTTATCAATTTGCCCCTTCAGTTTTTACACTTCAAAAATTCTATATGTTTGCTTATCCCTTGCTCCTGATCACTAGTTTGAGGGTGAGGTGGCCCTTCATTTAGGTAAAGCCCTCTCACCTTCACCCCCTATTGAAAGCAATCTCATCTATTTCTTGCTTTACTCCCTCAACTCCCATCTATTGATTACCTCCTCTCATTCTACAAACATTCTACAAACTACAAGCATTCTAGAAACAAAAAAAATATGCCTATATTTTAAAAACAAAAACTACCTTCCCTTGATCCTGCTCCTCCTTCAAACTATTTTTTTTTGTTACTATCTTTATGCCTACTGCTAAATTTGTAGAATGTAGAATGTAGAAGATTGGTACTTTTTCTTGATATTCCTTTTAACATGACCAGTCAGGGTTACTATTGTAACATCTCTCTACATTGCTACTATTGATTTCCTTTTCTTCAAAACCAATCTACTGTCTTTGTCTTCTTTACAATGACCATTCTCTCCACAGAGTATTTCATTTTTTCAACAGTCATCCTTCACATTATACTCTCCCATCTTGGTTTCCATGATACTGAACATTTATGCTTCTCTTTCTCCCTCTCTGATTATTCCTTCTTTATATCAGTCAACCACTTTTCTTCTTCCTTATATAAATTTGTATATTCCAAAGGCCCTATGTGACCTCATATATTCTTAGACATAGCAGATACTTAATAAACATTTATGTACTTTAATTTTATACAGATAAACTTTCATATCCAACTCTCTGCTTCTAACTCTTCATTAGAATGCCTTTTTTTCCCAAATTTCCAATACTTTATTGAATATTTCGTATTGACATCTCAAAATGAACATGTACAAAACTGAATTTACCATTTCCTGATCTAAAATTCCATCTATAGGTAACCTCTGTTTCTGTATATGGCACAATCACACATACCATCATCCTCATAGTCACCGAGGCTTGAAACTTGGGAAGCTTTGACATTTCTTTTTCTTTTCCCCTAGAATATGCTCATGTTCAATCAATTGGCAAGTCATATATTAATTATACCATCATTATATTTCCTAAGATTTCCTCTTCCTTTTTATTGCACTGCTGCCACATTAATTCAGATTCTAATTAATTTTCTCTTAGATTAATATAATAATCTCTTAGTATTCCTGTCTGCAGTCTTCTAATATGTTCACATTTTTATTCAAATAATCATTTTTAAAATTATGTTATTATTCTTTGTGGAGAAAAAAACCCTTCATATCTCTGCATTGTTTACTCATCGACTCAAAACTCCTTTTCTTGTCATTCAAAGCCTCCCATGCACTCTATGTAATATATATTTAGAGCCTTACTCCCCTTTACAGGGTGTTCTAGGCAAAATGTTTTTTTAATTGCTTCTTATTTTATGCTAATCTTTTCTGTCTCTGAATATTTATACAGACTATAATCCATAGTTATTGGCATTGAATGGACTCCTGCTGACATCTATTCCTTTAGATTCAAATGAGTTGATGTCTTAAACCATGAATCCTCTCCAGATCCCTCTACCCTTTTTCACAAAAAGTAATATCTTTGCTTTTCTTCTTAATCTTTGTTTTGGGTTCCTTGCTAGCACTTTTTTCAAATTAAAAATTATTTTATTATACTATACTAAGTTTACTATATGCTTTACTATATCATATTAATTATAGTAATTTCTCTTTTCCTCTACCATATTTTAAGTTCCTTGAGAAAAGTCATTTTTACATCATTGGTACTCATTAAAATCACTTTCCATTTAGTAAATGCCTAATTTAAGTTGGACAAATTATTGAATTGATCTTGTTTCTGAATTCTTTTAGATATACTATGAAACACATTCATTACTTCATAAACTTGTTCATCTAATTTATTCTTTCTTTGTTTCTTTGATCTCTTAAAAGGCATTTTAGATCCTTTAAGGTTAGGGAACCACAATTAATATTTATTTAATGTTTTACTTTCTTATAATTTAGCATGTTGTGAGGATACAAATAGTTTAGAGACTAATGAGTGTCAACTATGTTTAATTTCTCATCAATTTGAGGGATGCAGAAGGACTTTGTGATAAAACAAAACAAAGCACATTTAGTGACTTTTGGTACTCAAATTTACACAATTTAATTTTATTTGATTACATTTGTTTCCAAGGAATTGTGTCCTGAGGAATTTGTTCACTTTAAGAACAAAATAGTCATTAAAAAGATGGATGCTAGAAAATATGAAGCAGCATTAAAGGAAGAAATATTGGATTGGATTAAAAATGGCAATGAAAATAAGGTAAATATATTTTTAAATGTTACTTTTGATAAAGTCTACAGGAACAAAATTAGAACATCAATTCCAGGGCTTGTATAATTCAGAGAGAAGCAGCAATTTTTGAAAAAAAAAACCCAAATGATTGTTGTAATAGATAAAGGAATTGTAGGGATTGAAGAAGTATAGGGGATAAGGAAGGTTTTATAACAGGGAATGGAGGAGTTGAAGGGACAGAGGGAATATGGCTGCTGGTGAGGTAAAAGGAGAGAGACACCCCCTGCTGAGAGGCTATTATTGAAAAATAGGGTTCCCAAGAAATGGGTCAACTATGATAGCCTGAGGGGATGTCTTCTTATTTATTGACTGATGTTGTAGATACCCCAGAGCAGGTAAGCACAGACCTCTGTGCTCACCCCCAAAGAAAAAGTTAGAAAAAGCTCCCCCCCCCAGGTCACCCAGCAGGGGTCTGATAAGGACCATTTATGGTTGAATGACTGTCCTTAGGTTCAGTTACCACTATGTCTCCCTGAAATGATAGTCCTTTTATCTGACTGTGGGCTATTTAACTCAAGATGACTTTAATAACAGGTTTGGGTTGGGAAGATATCAGGGAAGAGGGAAGAGATATTTCCCTAGATTGGGTTTGTCTCTCAATTTTTGAGCTGAGGTCAGGCCTTGCAGGCTGGTGGAGGATTTCTTTTATTCCTGTCTATGCTAATTTATGTTAGTTTTCTTAAATTCAAAGTCTTTAGCAGTAGACAGCAAGAGGAAGAAAAGGTTCTGAATTTCAGAGCTGGTTGGGCCTGTCTCTTTGGGCTGATGCCCTAACGACCAGCCTTACAGTTCAAACTGCTCCCCTTAAGTCCTTTTGTTCAATGACATGATAACAGGAATCCAGGTAGAGTGCTCAGTTGGGAAAATCCAGGAATAGAGGTACTTCTATCCAGAGACAGGGAGAGAACCCTCCTTCTAGTCTAAGGGCCAGGAAAGAGAGAGAAAGAGAGCTTTGAGAGCAACTGTCACTCTCCAACTTGCCCTTCCCCCCCAACTGTCATCACTGTTCATCAATTTCACCCTAACCTTCCAACTGCTGTTTGTTCTACCTCAGTGGTAGAAAGTCCAGACCTTGATTCAGTTTTCTTTTCCACATTGTGTATAGCTGGCCAGACAAATCTAGAGTAAAAACATTGAGTGTGGAGTTTGGAATAGAGAAATAAAGAGATCTCTCTTCTTCTATCCCATTACCACACAGTGCATGAAACATAGGAGGTTAATATATATGAAACAGCTAACAGGATTTGAAGGGAGATCATATTCCTGGGAGAGGCTTTGAATATGATACCTCTGTAACTTATGGTATCGGTATTGTCTGGGGCACTGAAAGATTAAGTGATTTGTTCGTTCATGATTGCACAGGCATTATGTATGAATGTAAAGACTTGCATTAATTAGAATCTTTGGACTTCATCTCCCAGAAGTCCCTTAGTATTTCCCAAAATTCCCTTTAATCTCTCCTGCACCTCTATGTTTGCACATGTGCATGATTACATGATTATATTTAAGTTTTCTGTGACTCCTCCCACATGCTCTCTGACCTGTGACCAGGCTGAGTTCAAGAAGTTCTTTTGCTTTAGTTATTACTAATAAAACTTTATAAAATATAGCATTTAGTTATCGATTATTTATTTTAATCTTTACATTTTGGCAACCACGAAGAGCTTACAAATTCTCAAAAAATATTTTTTTGAGCAGATACCCTTATAGTAAAGATAGTAAGTTTGCCTGATTGCCTGTGGTGGGGTGGGCCTGTGCTCCTGTCCTGCCCTGCCACTTGCTGCTGCCTGCTGCTTCTCCTGTCCATCTGCTTGAGCCAGCATTCCTCACTGCTCTCCACTCAGCTTGGAGCCTCCTCTTGCAGAGACCAGACCAGTCACAAGAGCCTGCCAATGCTAGCTGCTTTTTTTTTTTTTCCACATAGGGTGACATATAAACATCTTTCCACCACAATCCCTTTCCACACTCCATGTGGGTTTTTCTAGCCTGCCAGAGCCATTTTTTCAGTGTGGAGAAAAGAAACCCCAATTCCTCTTAGTTTCTAAGCTGAAGTCTTAAACTGACCCCGGGCTCCTGCCTGAGAGAGACTTGGAACTCAGGATTTTTTTTTTCTACAAGAAGGAGACTCTTCATTTCTTTTGAGGACAAATAGTTAAAAATCAGTGGATTTAAAATCAGTTTTGGGAAATGAGCCTGTTTTTTCCCCTTGTCTCTCTAGAATCAAAACACCATTTTTCTCATATGCAAATATACTATTGTTTTCCCTGGAAGTTTTGTCCCTAAGAGGAGGTGAAAGAACCATACTTTTCTAGCCTCCTAGCTAATTCTTTCCATTTCACTTTTTTTTTTTTTGAGAAATAATCCTCAACCAACTTCCTTTTCCAGGGTGCCTTATAGAGTTTAAACAGCTCAAAGTTTTGGACTGTCTTTTCTTACTAATCCTAATCTTTACCCTTGAACCCAGGTAATAGACTTTGGCCCTGAAATCAGAGGAAATGATTTCAAATACAATCTCTGATGTTTACCAAATGTTTGATCCTGGACCTTAGTTTAATCAGGTAGCCTCTAAGATACCTTTTAGCTTTAGATCTATGGTCTTTTAAGCCTCTTTAATTTCAAATACATCTTCATCTCACTAAATAGTGTTACATCTTTGATCATTTAAGTTTCTTATATTTCAAATACATGTTCATCTCCTTATGCCACAATACCTTTTGAAAACAAAGCATATTTAGGCTACCCTATCAATAGCTATTGATACAGCAATGTAATTTATTTTGTTATGCAATTTATTTAGTTATACTAAGCTATTTTGAGGAAAGACATGAACTAAGATATAAATTGCTTAAAAGTTAGAGTAGGGAGTATGATATTAAATATGTATTTTAGACTGTATGCTATCAGAGACTAATAGGGATGGATCAGTGTCCTAGATCTTGATGCCATGGCTACTTTTGTTTTCCAAAAATGACATCATAGGATTTACAACTGGAAGGGAATTTAGAGATAATCAAATTCAACATGAAACTGATATAATTTTTTAGTTTAAGAAATGAGATGAATGAGTGAGGGGGAAGAAAGGTATTATCATTTAGATGCCTCTGGAGGACCTTGTGCAACATCAGAAACAGTAGTAATATGGTTAAAGAGGCAAGTTTCTATAGAAATAAGAGAGAGAGGGGATATTGAAAACTACCAGTATCTCGAGTATGAATATCTTATTCTTTTTTTTCTCTTTTTAAAAGTTAGTTTTTTATTTTTCCCAATTATATATTAAAAACCATTTTAACATTTGCTTTGTAATATTCCAACTTCCCAGTTCTCTCCCTCCCTCCCTCCTTCCTCATCTTCCTCCCTGAAACAGGAAGCAATTTGATATGGGTCATACATGTGTTATCATGAAAACCATATTTCCATAAAGAAAATATCTTTATAGCATTCAACAGCTCTTTCTGCTGAGTGCTCGTAGTTTAAGAATGATTATCCTGATTTACTGGTAATAATCAGTGATGAATATCTTATTCTGGTGCTATGTGTTCTCTTGTCTACAGTTAACCAGGTGAGTTCCAGTGGATGCGCTTTCCTAGGGTTCTTACCTGGAGATTAGGATTTAAGATTTTTACTGGAGTATCATTTATCAGAGGGACTTTACCCTCCCATGCAATTATTAGAATGCATCCGCACTACAGGATATAATTGTGAACTCCCAAACTATGACTAACAATATGATAAAGTTAAAGCTAGAAAGGATCTTAGAAGCCTAAGAGGTCTAGACCTCTCATTTCATAGATACAGAGAAATTAAATTTCCTAAAGGTTAAATGACTTGCCCAGGTTCCCAAAGCTAGTGAGAGGGTGAGACCATTTCCTCCTTTTCATTATGCCACATTAAGGAATTACCTTTTCAGTTAACTAGAAGTTTAAAGAAAAAATATGGTATCTTAGAGATTTCCATGCCTAAAATCAAATTGAGTATTTTTCTTTTTTTTTTAACCCTTTCCTTCCATCTTAGAATCAATAGTGTGCAATGGTTCTAAGGAAGAAGAGTGGTAAGGGCTAGGCAATAGGGGGTAAGTGATTTGCCTGGGGTCACACAGCTAGGGAGTGTCTGAGGCTAGATTGAACCCATGACCTCCCATCTCTGGACCTGGCTCTCAATGCATTGAGCCACCTAATTCCCCCATAAATGGAATATTTCTTAATGAGTAGTAACTATGCAAATGTACTCTAGCTTAAGAAAGGAGGAAGGAGGAATTGAGTCCTTTGCTTTTACTATTCTACATCCTCAAAAGTTCAGCATTCTGGAGCTGGTGGTAGCAATAGACTAGTAAGGTAGATAATCAGTGAAAGATAAAATGGTCCAAATTCCTAAATGGAAACTATACAGTAAATCCCTAAAATATTGACTTGACTTTATCTTTTCAATAGTAATGCTTTTTGTTAAATAAAAATTTTGGATACTTAAAAAAGATTCTGATTCATTGATTCTGGGTACTCTGTAGTCAGGCCTTCCCTGCCATAATAGACATTTTCTATGGTCAAGATCTCATATTCAGCCTTGAACCATTAAGCCTTTTCTACTTGAGAGAACTTTTAGAGTTGATAGTCTATTGGAATCACCTTCAGGAACCCAGAGTTATCTCCATGTTCTGAGGATATTAAACCAAGTTATATTAAAACTACCCTCTCTTATCTGTTATATTCTTTTCAGCATATACAGGATTTTCTTGAATTCTTTTTTCTTTATTTTTGTAAAATAAATTTAATATTTTATTGGTATCTTTCAGACTCATATCACTTTTTCTTTTTTAGTGTTTTTTCTTGATATCTCCTTTTTTACATCATAATTTCCCCATTTATTCTCCATGCCTTAAGAATTATTCCATAGAGCCTATAGATTTTTCAATTATTTACTTTATAATATTCTTTAAAAATATTTTGTGTTCCAAATTCTCTTCCTCCATACCTTTCCCCACCTACTGAAAAGACATGAAATATCAATTAGCATTTTTTAAAAAAAAGGGGAAAAATTTGCAAAACTGATTAATACATTAACAAAGTTAAAAAACAGTTTAATATTCAACATTGACGAATCTCCCACATTCATTAAGGGGAGGGTTGGGAATGTCTTCACATATCTCTCAATTCAGATCATATGTGATTTTTATAATTTTCATTCACTTTTGATGTGTGTATGTGTTGTTTGTGTGGTTGTTCTATATGTATTATTAAAATCGTGTTATGTATTATATTCTTGGCTCAGCTTATTTCATTCTGCATCAGTTAATATACATCTATAGATATTTCTATGTTTCTTATACATCTGTTCTAACAGCATAGTAATTATTTCATTACACGAACACACTGAGATTTGGTTAGTCATTCCTCAATACACATCGACTTTGTTTCCAATTTTTGTTATAAAAATTTTTTTCTGGAAATATTTTTCTGTATGTGGTACGTTTTACTGCTGTTTCTGGCATTTCCAGAATTTTATCACATAGCAAGAGTGGACATCCATGATTTACTCTCATTTTATGGGAAAAGGTTATATAGAGAGAGTATTCTTATTGCATATGAACCTTGTTTGGGGTTTTTGATAGATGCCTTTTATGATATTCTAAAAGGTCCTTCTATGCTGATATGTTGTGGGCATTTTTTTTTCAGCCCTTACCTTCCATCTTGGAATAAATACGGGAAAGGGGGTCGATTGTCTCTTCTCTTCCGCAGGACCGAGCCAGATTATTTTTCCACACTTGGCTATGCTTCGTTTTGCTTCTGTTTGGGGCTGAACTTGATGGAGCGCCCATTGATTCAGTCCTTTCAAATCTTGCTCTAGGCCAAGCAAGTGCTGGAGACTCTTCGACCTGCTTCTGTTTCCCGGTCAGATGACATGAGGCACAGGCTTCCACTGCTTGTTGAAAAGCTGAGAAAAATGGATAAACTGCCAGCACTGTTTTTCCTGTAAGTCATTCAACATTTTGCCTGTTTTTCCCCTCTACTCCAAATTGAATGGCGCCAACATTAGCTAAAAGCAAGTGAGAGTTAAGAGTTTTTCTAATAAAACCTAGTAAACCTTGATACAATGTAGCACCAAATGTCATCATTCTGCCTACATTTGAGGAGAGAACTAGCATCTCTCCTTCATTGCTTTATTTTCCATTGTACTTTTAAGAATTGCCTTTACAGGCTTAGAGAGGTCTGGGTTCAAAGCTGAACTCAGACACTTCCCAGCTGTGTGGCCCTGGGCAAGTCACTTAACCTCCATTTAAGCCCTTACCACTCTTCTGCCTTGGAACTAATACACAGTATTGATTCCAAGATGGAAAGTAAGGGTTAAAAAAAAAACAAAACAGAAGTGCCTTTAAACAGACTACTAACTAGACTAGTTCTGGATTTTTTCCCCTACATATCACTTAATTTATATAAGATCCTGCTAATTATTTTATATCATAATCATGATGTCAGTATGCATTAGTATTTTACAGAAATAAAATGTGCATGTGTGTGTGTGAGTGTGTGGTAGTAGTTACACAGTTATATATTTACAATAGACATTATTGGAAAATTCTTACTGATTTTTTGTCATCCACAAGCATTCATTATGCAGCTATTACATGGTAGGTATTATGCTACATACTGAGGATATAAAGATCTTAAGGAGTTTGCAATCTAAGAAGGAATGATCCATGTTCAGTGGATTGGTTCTTGAACAACTACTAGTGATATCAACAATAAATGCAAATACAAGTGTAAGAGATTTGGATATTGAGATCATAGCATTTTAATCATGTCTCTATTCAATGCAGTGTCAATCAGAGAGTCTGGAACCAGAAGACATGGATTCAAATCCTACCATTGATTCCTACTATTTATGTGACTGTTTATTTTCCCTAAACCTCAGTCTAAAATGAGGCAGAAAGACTAGATCGCCTCAGGTCCCTTTTAGCTCTAGATTTAAGATCTCATGAATCATAGGCAACCTTTTTTAAAATTTTATTTTGTTTTATTTTATTTTATTTTATTTTTTCTATAGCCTCTAGAATGATCATTTCTGGTTTAGGCTAGCTTATTCTGTACTGCGAACTCTTAACTGGAGAATTCAGTTCTCAGCCTATGTTTTCATCAGAATTTGATTCAATTCAATTCAATAAACAGCTACTATACACAAGGCATCCTCTAGTAGGGCCTGGACACTAGTTCTTTTCTGTCATCTGGCAAGACATAGGTGAATATATTTTCTGCCACTAGGTGGCGGTTGCTACAAAATGATTCCTTTGTTCTCGGATTTTTTTATTGGTCATTGAAGTCTCTGGTTCAAAGTGAATGAAAAAAAAGCACACTGGGAAGAAAAGAAGAGAAAGGAAATCGATTTGGAAGTAATAAGCTCACAGAAACTTCAAGCGGAAAAAAAAAATTAAGTTACTGATAATGTCTTCTAAAGCTCAGGTCTCCTTGGGTCATTCTCCCCGAGTCTTAGTAAGGTTTGATAGACTGCAGGAAGAGAATTTCAGACCAGGCTAGCTTATTCTGGTCTGGGGGTGCTTCAGTGGACGTTTCAGTGGGTCTGTGAATTTGGAGGAGAAAAATGACAACTTTATTTTGATGACCTTTTAGGAGAAATTTAGCATTTTACTCACCCGCTGTAGGAAAGGGCTTTATATTGATATTTGTCAACTGAACCCTTAACTCCAAGTTGCGGGGGGAACCATCATAGATCAGTATTAAACAACATTCAACATAATTACTGTAGTTTGCATCAACTGGAGTTTTCCATTTCCTGAGACTCTTCAACTTTTGTATCCTTGTAACTCCTCTGCTTCCTATTTAATTTCGTTTAATGTAGGATCAGGGATACAGCGATATTGTTGTTTAAAAAACAAAAATATTTTAGTATCTGACCTCTGGTACATATGAGGCAACTGGTGTTTGGGGAAAGAATAAGGCAAAAATAATGGATCTCTCAAGGAACCCTCTTAAAGGAAGTTCTCAGATGCCATCATGGAAGAATTGACTTGAAAGAGCTATTGAAGGTTTACAGGAAGGCATTGGAAGAGTACATTGAAATCCAGTGAATTCAGATTGTAGAAAACTCCATTTCCATATTGCCTAACTAAAGGCAACAACAAGAACAACAACAAAATCACATAGGGAAAGGATTCATCAGAAGGTATGGATTCCCTTAGTCACCAAATGAAAATAAAAGTTTAAAGATTAAAGAGAAACAAGGCATTAAAGCAGTGCAAAACACAGCTCAACATTAATCAAAAAATTTACTTGAGAGGTTTGAGAAGTAATCAGAGATGAGAGAGAACCCCTAAAGAAAAAAAAAAGATTTGGAAAACTTTTGGCTGCCTTTATGGTTGCAAGAGGACTAACAAAATGAAAGTAAGTTGGATTGAATGAGAAACAGAAAGCTTGTACATTGTTAGTATAATGAATAACATAACAATTACATTCAGAAAAGTAACTGAAATTTAGTCTCTATGCTAAATTGGAAAATTGTTGGTACAGATAATATATTCACAATTATTGGCTTAAAATTGTCATTTTATTCATGAATTAATTTGAGCTATTTGGACATGTCAAATTAAACCTTTCCAAGCAGAAATCACTACACTTTTATTGCTAAAGGATGAGAACACCAGTGACCCCTCCAAATGTAGACCAACGATATGTTTATATATTTAATGACACATTGTCAGCTTGTATAGCACATGCACACATATACAATCATAAATATTTTTAAGGAAACAATATCATGTCAAGGGAGCAAAAAGAATGTGCCAAAAGTCTTAGGGATATAAAGTAAAACTTCTTATTGATAGGAAAATTATTGTATAAATTGCCCCAAAATATTCTGCCTTGGTTAATTATTGCACAACTTTGTGTTGTTACCCACTCATTGTTTACTCCCATACTGCAAATGCATAAATTTGGACGATGTCTAGTGAAAGCTTTAGAGTATTTATGGAAAACTTTTCTATTGAAAAATATCACCAACACATAAATGTCAAGAAGAATTCAAAGGAAACATGGTATTTTCCAGGAAGACTGCTTAAACCCATTTTGATTCTACCATCCCTAAGTTCATTATCTTCCCTCCAAATAGATTAAATATTGCTTCCAAATTAAAGGAATAAAAGCATCTGTTAACCACTTTATACACATATATGTCATCAAGTGATATGATTGTCAAAATTTAACATCTTCTTTAACTCAAGGAATGTTTCTCACAGGATATAAAAATATAATTTGATGTAATAAGCACAAAATTCTCAGTGTAAACCAAGGAAAGATAGAGACTGAAGGATTCAAGATTGAATTAAGTAATCGCATTAAATTCACAGATGGAGGTGATAACTACAAATACCTTCGTCCCCTCTAGTCAGCACATACAACAGAAAGGAACCAAGGGCAGAGCTGAGGCTAAATATATCAAGAGAATTAACATTCTAAAGTTAAATCTAAAGCAATGAACACTTGCATGATACCAGTTGGATGTACACTTTTGGAATTGTAAAGTAGATCATAATAGATTTGGAAAGTACCTAACAAAAACCTACACAATTTTAACCAATTAGTAAAGTAGTTTACTTTACTAAAAAAAAAAAAAAATTAGACAAAGTAGTAGGACTCATTATGCTTCCACTCAGGGGCACAGCTTTACTAATTGGTCCCTGCATCCTCATTTTTTTCTGGCAAGCCCCAGCCATGTTTTATTTCACACTATATTACATTGTCATCTTTTCAAGAGCTGCCATGCTTCCACACATGCATCCTCATGCTCAATCCTTCTCCCTCCAGTTCTGAAACTCTGATCGTATCAACTCTGTCTCTGATTCGAAGAGACGTTATCGTCTTCTCCCTTGTGGTCTCATTCTCCATCCCATCGTAATGTTTTGATTTAAATTGCCACTCTCTGGCCATTGCTCCCCTACATATATTATCTCTATTACCCTCCCACTCTGTAATTTACAGGGGTCCATTGGCAAATGCATGCATATGTCAGCATGATTTTTGAGTCCCTTTAACAAGGCATCAATAATCCAAATTAAGATAATGCCACTGGTGGTCAGATTAAATCAGTTCCTTCATTAAAAGTAAAACTAATCATATGGCAAAATAACATGCACAAAATAGATTCTGTCTCTTTTATAATGGTTTATCCTATTTATTTCCAGGTTCAACCCAAGTGATGTAGAGCTAAGGGCACACAACGTATACGATGCTCTAGTAAAAAAGCAGGAAATGAGACAGTCTGACAATACAGACAAAGAAATCCAGGAGTTAACTAACAAATTGAAGAAAGTGAAGAAATCAATAGAGAAATCACCAATTGTGTATGTATTTTCCTGAAAAAAACTGGTCCCTCACTTTGCTAATGTCTAAAGAATTATCTCAGATAATCTGAGGCTATTAACCCAGTCACAAGTCACAAATTGATGTATCACCCAAGCCACCAAATGAATTAAAGTAAATACTGGAAGGGAGCTGTTGTATCCCTGGTTCCATGTGGGTAGGTGTCCTCTATGAAGACAGCATGAGATAATGTATAGACCACCTTCTTCAGACTTAAGATGACCTGGATTCAAGTCTGGAATTTAACACAAAAAGAATATGTGACAGAGAAGAGAGATGGGGAAAACTTTCTAAAACTTTAAGTTGTAGATCTGGTGAGGAAATCTCATAATGGAGGGAGTTCATTAAGCCAATCAAATCATACTTGTAGTCCTTCTTCCCATTCTGAAATGCTTCCTTTACACCATTAGATAAACTCATCCACAATCTGTGCATTCAGACTGATGTTTTTGTTTGGCCTGACCCTTGTGCATGATCTGCTTCAAAAGCAAAAAGATCTCTTTCATTCCCTGACACATCAATTTAAAGTATTTTCTTACGGATGTCAGATCCCTTCTAGAAAAAATGTAGGAATACAGTTTTTCACATGATAGAATTTAGAAATTTCATATTGGTTATTAACATAAAGATGCAGGAAGCATAAACTCTTTGATAGTAGGGATTTGACCATTTATTATTTCTTAAAATTTCTCCTACAACCTAGCACAGTTATTGAATCTAACAGTTAGATGATTACTTCATGTTTTTTTTCTGGTAGGTGTTATTAGATGAATGAACGCATAGAGAATAAAAATAGGCAGGAATAGGGGCAGCTGGGCAACTCAAGAGACAAGAGTCTGGCCCAGATATGGGAGGTCCTGGGTTCAAATATGACCTCAGACACTTCCCAGCTGTGTGATTCTGGGCAAGTTTTAACCCCCATTGCCTAGCCTTTACCGCTCTTCTGCCTTGGAACCAATATACAATATTGATCCCAAGATGGAAGGTAAAGGTTTGGAAAAAATAAACAGGAAGATGACTTTACCTTAACCATCACATCTAATTTGGAATCAGAAAGACCTGGGTTTAAATGCCCCTTTTATTACTTATGGCCAAGTGGATGGAACAGGTCACTCTAACAGTTTCCTTGTCTGTATGATAGGAATAATAATCTGAAGGGGAAAAACACCAAATTTAGAGTCAAGGAATCTGAATTTGAAACCTGGTTCTGCCTGTCAAGTGTGTGATCTTGGGTAATTCACTGAAGCTCTAGCCCTCAGTTTTCCTATCTGTAAAATTAGACAGTTGGACTAGATGGTCTTCTTAAGTTCACTCCATGTCTGAATCTTTGATCCTATTATCCAAGGCACCTTTAAAGCTTTCCCTTGTTGTGGCTGCAGGAGTCATAGAGAGTAAGATAGAAAACCTAGAGTGTATCAGAGTACTTTATGAAGTAATGGGCTTTGAAGGACAGACTTACATCACAGAGTAGATTTAATCTTCTCCCCAGGAGGAGTGTTCCATGTTTATGTGGCCCTAGAGCCCCTTTCCCTAAGCTCATCTATCTTTCTATTGTCCCTGACCATTGGAAAACATTGAATCAAAGATGATAATCATTTGTTATAATAATTTTTTTTGCTATATTTAGTTTAGTGTTAAAATAGAGCCCAAGTCTTTTATCTTCTCACTAATTTTAGTGGTACAATAGTGTTGTCTCCTATTTCTTTATTGGTTTATTTTAAAGTCAGTTGAGTTGTAATATAGACACCATGAAATCATGATCTCTAAGTCTTCTTTTCAGTTGAAATAAGTTCAATGACTCATTCTGTAAGCTGACCATGAGACTATATCTATTCATTTAATATCTAAATTGTGTCATGGCCTTATAGTTAAAATTTTTAAACATTTATGTAGCAAATAAAAATCATTTGCACTTCATCAAAGGTTGCTGAAAATAAATCTTTTAGAGCAAGGTAACATTTGTATTATTTGAAAAATAAGTTTCTTTTGGGGGGGGGAACAGACCGGAAAATGTCTTGAAAAGATCTTCAAGAATGGATCAAAGTGTGCTCCTGGAAGCTGAGCACGAAGCTTTACTAAAAATGTTGGAAAAGAAGACTGAGATACCTCCAGACTGCACTTATGCCAACCCCAAAATGATAGCTCCAGAGGTGAGATTTTTCAATGGAAACTAGTTTTGATGAATTATCTCTGGTTGTCAGCGACAACTTACCTTAATTATTATTTTTCCCTTCAAATCTAATTCTACTCAGCACTTCGTGAAAATTCGCCAAGCTAACAGTTTCTATTTCAGAGTCTTCTTTTGGCTGCGCATAACTCTTTTGCAGAATGTAATACAGTTCTTGTGCAGATTGAATGAGTTTGAGAATTATAAGTATCTGGTTAAGAAAGAGATAATGGGAACTGGAGGTAGAAAGGAACTTCAAGGTGATCTCTTTTTGTTGTATTGTACTTGATGAAACTGAGGTACAGTGAAGTTAAGTGACTTATCAAAGGTTATACTGTTAGTAAGAATGAGTATTTAAATTTGAACCAAAATCTCCTGACATATTGCCAATGACATATAATCTTATAGGGTAGCATTTTTGGTGTCAGATACAATTGATGTCTTTTAAGTATAGTGTCCGTTTGGTTAGGAGTGATGGAACTTTTTCATTAAAAGACCAAAAGTTGCTCTAAGGAGTATATACCATGTCACAGATGGCCCATGTCCAACAAGTGAAGCCATTTGTAACCCTGTAAATATAGATGAAACACTGGAGAAGTGAGGAAGTATAAAGAGATGCTACTGCTTCTCTGTTCACTTCCTAAATCTTGTTCTTTTATAACCTTCTTGCTATTGTTTAAAATTCTTATAGAATAAGGATGTACCATTGTTTTATATGAAACATTTGCTCAAACAATTTTTTCTGATTCTGATTTATATGAAAGTGTCCTGAAAATATGATACAATATTTCAAATTCTTCCTTTATTTTAGACTTTGCAGATGATGATTGACCGTATAAAATTCATAAGAAAAGGTAAAGAATTGGAAAATCTGGCAAAGAGGGGTATTGGATACCATCACAGCTATCTGCAGGAAAGATTAAGACGATTCACTGAAGTACTCTTCAAGAAAGGGTTTATCAGGGTCAGTAAGTTTTTTGCATTTCATAAAATGTAGGCTAAATTTTTTTCAGTAAAGTCCTTTCCAATCCCGCATTGTGATGTTGGGGTGTTCCTGGGTTCATGAAAATTTTGTCAGTGGCATGCAAAATCAGAGAGATGCTACCTATCACCTGGGAATGGCTTCAGGTGAATCTGGGTGAAGGTCCTGATGTCTGTTACTTGAGGTTCACTTTACCTAAATTTAGGTACATTTATCACAAGGTTGGTTGTAGGAAGATAGCTTTGGAACCCCTCAAAGAACATCTGCTGCTTCATAGAGTAGATGTGGTTCGCACTGGTTGCAGGGACATTTACCTATGCTTTCAAAGCTACAGATAACTTGAAGTAAGCATAAAGTGATTTTTCTACACCAGGTTAACCCTTGGGTCCATAACCTCCTTTCTACCCCTGTCAGATTTGTGGATAACTTTTAATGGGTCCATGTACTTGAATACATATTTATTTTAACAAAATGTTTTTCCTTGGTAATCTTATATATTTTATACAATTAAAAACATGGCTCTGAGAAGGGGGATCTGTAAGTTTTACTAGATGGTCAGAATGCTTCATGGCACAATGAACATTAAGAACCTTTGGATTATATAATAATATGGCCATCAGTGAAAACTGAAAATAAAAACAAACAACAACCAAACAAATGAAGAAATCAGTCCATTAACTCACAGCTGTAGCTATAGAATAACAACTAATACTTTGGGTTGATTTTTTTCTTCATGAATTAAGCCATATAGCTATAGCCTACAAGTCAACATGGTCCAGTAGAAAATGTCCTGGACTTGGTGTCAGAGAATCTGAATTTACATTATGAGTATATTAGTTATTTTCTCTGTGACCTTGGGCAAGTCACTTATCTCTTTGCGCTTTGGTTTCCACTTCTGTAGAGTTTGAAGTTTGTACTAGATGATCACTGAGGCTCTTGCCAACTCTAAGTCTATGATTTAAAGTTGACTTTTTTGGGGGGGAGATGAAAGAGTCTGCGATACATTTTTGGAGGAATTTGTTTTGTTTGCCTGTGCAGATTTGTTATGATCATTTTATTAACTGCCATTTTTAAACATTTTTTTTGATAATGAATTCAGGTAACATGGACTACTTTGTACCCCCCAAGTTTTTTTTTTTCACATTGCTTCAAGAAGTGGCAGAAGAGATATTAACAAATGCACCACAACTAGACTTTTCCTTCCTTGGGTTGTCATCTTGGATCTTGTATCCCCCTGGAAGAGCCTTGATCACATCTATTCCCTATTGGATTATCAAGATAGGGCTTTAGGGGTGATATAAGTATTCTGGGTCAAAATGAAATCAACTTACATAATTATCCAGTGAATTTGAACATGCAATAAATAATTAAAATAAAATAGAATTTGTCTAAATTGTCCATATTACTAGAATCTAATCTTAACTTTGTTGCTAATTACCATTAGGGTATTCTTTTTATAATCATCTTGTAATCTTAATTATTATTCAATGGTTATTATGATTATATTATACTCTTAATGACAAAAATGTTTATGATGCAAGTCACTTTGTCAAAAGCATTTAATTATTTGCCAATTCTCATATCTCAGTAGAAAATGATGTTAGGCAAACCAAATCACTTGTTGCCCATGTCCTTAGTATATGTCACATTTTTATTGAGGGGAGTATTTTTCAAGTGAAGACAAGTTTTGAGGAGTAATTTGTTCTTTCTGTTGTAAGAAAAATGTTACAAAGAACACACATCTTCTCTTTTAAAAATACTATAAGACACCTTTATTAATGGCCATGGGTCTTGGAAAAGGTAATTTTTTTTGAGAATTATCCATTTTGTAAGGAAATTCTTTTAATCAAATCACAGAACTAGAGCTGAATTGCCCCTTGGACACATATATACCTTTTTGTAGAGTAATTGATAGTCATGAGTCATTGTAATAGAGTTTTTGTTCAGTCATATGCAAATCTGTGTGAGCTCCTTATGAGGTTTTCTTGGCAGAGATACTGGAATGGTTTGCCATTTCCTTCTCCAGTGGACTAAGGCAAACAAAGGTTAAGTGAATTGTCCAGGGCCACATTACTGGTAAGTGGCTGAGACTTTGAACCCAATTTGAACCCAATTCTTCTTGCCCCTGGTTCCATGATCTACCTGCTGAGGCACCTAAAAAGGCCTCTAAACATGGACTTTTGGCCTATAGATAATTTCTCTACATTAATTACATACATGTAATATATAAAACTTACATGCTCTGGCTTGAATTTTTATACAAAAAAAGGCTATTAGCTAAATGATACATGCTTTCTGCTTGAAGGATCATCATTTCAGAACCCCAAATTGAGAATTCAGAATTCAGAAACCCCAATTTCCAAATTGTCATTTGGAAAAAGTAGATTTCTTTGGGTAAGCAAACTACACTTAAAAGAGAGAGGCATTATGTGCGATATAGTAAAAAGAGCACTGGATTTGTAGGCAAAAAGCTCGGTTTACATCCTCTGTGTGTCTTGGGTACATTCCTTTGGTACCTAACTCCCTTTCTCTGTCCTCTGAGTCAAGCTCTGAGGTCCAAATATGTGACTCTAAAAAGTCGAGGAGAAACAATACAGGATTTATACTTTCCTTGCCTATGCTGTGCCTTCTGTGACGTGCAAATTTAAATTAGTTATTTATATTCTAATAGAACATTAAAATTAGGAAAACTATAGAACAAAGGAGGGCAACTTTGTGTATGCAAGGTGAAAGGCAGAGAAGTGGGCAAGTACTTTGATACTGAAACAACTTCCCCCATTCATTTTGTCTTTTCCCAACAATTATTAAGTTAATGGAGTTTCTTGTGCCTAATTTGTCCAGGTAAAATGATTTCTAGATGCTGAGATTCTGTAGGTAAAGCTCAATAGGTAGATATGGAAAGAAGCTACTGCAATTGAAGGCCATTTAAAAAAATATCCTCTTCTAGAAAACTTAATCACTTTTGACTATTTACAGAATGGTAGCAGGAGGACCTCAGTTCAAATTTAGCCTCAGGCACTTAGAAGGCAATAGCCTTTGTCTTGTTTGCCTCAGTTTCCTCACCTATACAATGAACTGGAGAAAGAAATGGCAAGCTACTCCAGTATCTTAGCCAAGAAAACCTTCAATGGGGTCATCAAGTGTTGATCACAACTAACAGAAAAATTGTATTTGGAGCAGCTAGGTGGAACAGTGGATAAAATGATTCGGTCTGAAGTTAAGAAAACTTGAATTCAGATCTGGATTTAGACACTAGTTACATGATCTTGGGCAAGTCATTTAACTTTTGTTTGCCTCAGTTTTCTCAACCAAAAAATGGGGACAACTAGAGAAGGATATAGCAAATTCACTTTAATCTTTTTGCCAAAAAAATCCCATTGGGGTCACAAAGAGTTGTACACTACTGAATGGCTAAACAAGAACAGTTTCATTACAGACTTATTCAATTGCAAGGGGGTTCCTGTAGAGGAAACCTCAGTCTTGTTTATAACAATTTTTTCTTATGAAAGTTTTTTTTTCCTTCTTTTCTTCTAGGTTGTGACAGCTACTGAAACACTTGCTTTAGGAATTAACATGCCATGTAAATCTGTGGTGTTTACTCAAAATTCCATTTCTTTGGATGCTTTGAATTATAGACAGGTGAGAAAATTTTATTTATTTTTTCCAGATTATATTTCCATACAAAATGATAATTGTTTTTTTTAACTCTTTGTAATTCCTGTTCTCTCTCTTCCTCTCACCTCTCCCTCATCCTCAAGTTGTACATATATTATGATATAATGCATATTTTCATGTTCGTCATTTGTGAAACAAGACAGTGATTGCTTACAAAAGAGAAAAATTCATGGAAATAAAGTGAAGAATGATATGCCTCAATCTGCATCCTGCTATGGGAATCGATGACCTTTTTTGTCATGAGTTCCTTGGAGTTGACTTGGATCCTTGCCTTGTTGATAATAGTTAAGAAGACTATTCTTATTCAGGATGGTCACTATGTGTGTGAAACACGAGATAATTATATCCTCTAGTGATCTCATACAGGTCTACTTTTCAAGCTTTTGTTCTCCTTTTTATTTTTGTTCAAGATTGGATTTGCCCATCTTACTCATTGTTGAAGTGAAGGGGCTACACTACAGATTGTCAAAGAAGTACCTCTTCCATTTCTGATTTGGGTCAATTTAGGCACCCCAGTCATGCCCTCAGTCCCAAGGGCTTACCATATTGATCCTGAATTTTGCCCTACTTAGTGCAGACAATCAAATATAGGTCACCACTGCTCAGAAATTGGGGGTCAAAAGAATGGACAACCTCAGCTTCTTCGTAGCTGGGATTGTAGATCTTGCTGCTCCATATTTTCATTTTCTTGGTGGCACAAAATTTTTGTCCCAAACTACCTCCATTCCATTCCATCCAGTTCAGTTCAATTCAACAAATTTTTAAGACCTTAATATGTGCCAGGCACTATGAGGATATAAAGAAAAACAATTCCTCAAGAAGCTCACATTCTCTTAAGGAAAAAGCCCTTGTTCATGGTTCATAGGACTTGAATTCAAATTTTGAAGATTTACTCTGATAATTATTACTTTTATATCCTTGGGCAAATCATCTACTCTCCCTGGATCTCAGCTTCCTCACCTGATGGAAGCAAACGAGGTCCTTTCCACCTCTAGCTGTGCTACCCATCACACTACCAAGCAGTTAGTCATAGGGGCCTTTTTAGAAATGCTATTGGTCACTCCTGAAACCATGAGCATGCAGGTTACTCTTTACTTTTCCAGTGTATAGCGTCAGTCCCTTCTAGATAAATGCTATTATGCAAAACAGGTTTGCAATATTCAACCCAGATAGTTAAAGGGAGATTTTAGAGAGTAGGGGCCATCCCTTCTAGAATCCAGCAAAGAGAATTGTTCATATGATGTTATTAATGTTTATGAATGTTTGTACATAGACTAGCCTCCAGTCAGATTTTTGAAGTAAGTTTTAACAGAATCTTGTCCTAGTTTTGGTCCTAAATAGTTGACCTCGGTTCCTCTTTTCAGTGTTAATCTGATTTTAGGATTTTGTTCTTTCCATAAGCCAATTTTGCACATCTGGTTTAAAATTCAAGATCCTCCATGATCTGGAGTCAGACTTCCAACCCCAACCCTTTTGAGTCTTTGATGCTCTGGCAAAACTAGAGGATTAGTCATCCATGATACATGTCCAGGGTTTTAAAATGTCATTGTCTTTGCTCATTTTATATTTTTATAATGTCCTTTGCTCTTCTTCCTGTTGAATTTATACATAATCCTCAAAGATTACATTCCTCTGATCCCTCTGTGAGTCAGTTTGGACCTTCCAAAATGCTTTGTTTTGCATTCTATTAACACAGAGACATGTTATTTTGAATTATACTAAACTAGGAATGTGATATATCTCCTTAAGTTCTATAAATTTCATGAGAACAGGAACTACCACTGATTTTAGCTTTCTATAGGTGGCACAATGAATAGAGTGCCATGCCTGATACCAAAAAGGCTTGAGTTCAATCTGTTTTTGAACAATAACAAGTTGTATGACCTTGGGCAAGTCACTTAACCCCATTTGCCTCAGTTCCATCATCTATAAAACAAGCTTTGGAAGAACATGGTAAATCACTACAATATCTTTACCAAGAAAACCCCAAATGAGATCACAAAGAATTAGACTCTACTGAAGTGACTGAATGATTACAATAAAACTTTCTATATGGTTTTTTTATTTGTCTTACAAGTAACATTTTTTTCCTCTTTAGGAAGAAAAATTTACTTTTTTTTCTTATTTTAAATACCCTTATCTCCCAGAAGGACTTTAGGCAATGGGGGATAAGTGACTTGCTCAGGGTCACAAGGCTATGAAGTGTCTTAGACCAGATTTGATCCCAGGACTTCTTGTGTTGAGGTCTATTGAGTCCCCTGACTTTTATCTATTTTATCTATTTTTATCTATTTTATCTATTTTTATCTATTTTTTATATTTTCTGTGGTATGATGCTACTTTTCCCCTTTATTTCTCTTACTTCATTATTCTTCCCCCCAAAAACATACACTCTATTTCCTGAATTTTTTTAGAAGGAAGCATTTTCTGTAAAGAAACTAGAACTTTCTATAAATTCAAGGTAATAATCTAGATAATCTAGGTTAAAACATTACATTTTGCCTGAATTAGAAAAGTTGAGCTCATAATCAATACTTTATCCTTCAGAAGTCTTGTTCACTGTTGTAGCTTAAGTGAGCAACTCTGTGGAGATAGCTACCAAATGTTTTACCTCCTGCTATGACCTCTCCTGAAGACTATTAACCTACCTACATTTCCATGTGGAATCCTACCTTTGTAGTAGAAAGAGCATTGGATTTGGAGTCAGAGGACCAGAATTAGAATACTAGTGCTGACATTTACTATGTCACATAAGTCACTTGATCTCCTTGGCCTCAGTTTCTTCATCATTAAAAATGGGACGCTGAGTATGAAGATCTCCAAAGGTGTCTCCAACTCGAGATCTCTGAGTTTGTGAGTAAGAGAATTATTGTGAGGAGTACTAGAACTATTTTATCTGAAGTCTTTGTGATGTTTGTGATCAAGCAAGTACTATTAGTTTGTCAGGCTTGTAGCCTTGGAGATATCTTTGACTCTTTTAAAATAAAAAGTTTTTTGTCCTTCATGTCGCATCTAGCATCGTCTTACCAAATCCCATAATGTTTCTCATATTCCTTTCTAGACCCTAATCTTCTAACCCCTAGATAATAGCAACAGCCTTCTTGTTCATCTTTCTGCTGTTTGGGTTTTCTCTGTTCAAACCAACTTGTGTGTGACTAACAGAAGAATCTTTTACCATTCCATGTTCTGTTTCAGAGAACTATAGCAGCTGCCCTTCACCCCGAGATTCAATCTAAACTTCTTAGCTTAGCATTTCCAGTCCTCCACTGACTAGCCTCTTCTCTCCCTACTTATCCAGCTTCATGTCTTGTTATATGCCATCACATCCTTAAGAGGCAATATAGTCTAAAAGATATGAACATGGAACTTGGAGACAAGAAGTTGGGGCTGAAATCTTGCCTTGGATACTGTGGAAGAAAGATTGGAAAGCATGCAACAAGAGTTGGAGTTATTATTATTATCATTATTATTACTTATACTACTTATTACAATTCTTCACAGCTAATGCATCATATTTGTTGTTGTTCAGTAGTTTAAGTAGTGTCCTACTCTTCATGACCTGATTTGAGGTTTTTCTAGCAAAGATGCTGAAGTGCCTTGCCATTTTTTCTCTAGCGCATTTTAAAGATGAAGATACTGAGGCAAACAGGGTTAAGTGACTTGTCCAAGGTCACACAGCAAGCAAGTACCCGAAGCCAACTTTGAATTCAAGAAAATGGGTCTTCCTGATTCCAGACCCAATACTCTATCTGTCGGTCCCCATAACTGCTCCATATTAACTTAGTTCTTTTTAACTTTTCAGCTTTCACCTCCTGTTTTGTAAAATGAGGATGATGATATTTACTTGATCTACTTTATTGAATTGTTATAAGGGATTTGCTTTATAACTTAATTATCTCATTCTAGATAGTTACTATATATGTCATGAGGCCATATAGTTGTGAATTATAATTCTTTTTATCCAGTCACATATCCCTTTCTGATCTGCCATCCTATTAGTCATATTTGCATTTGGTAATGCTGTTACTTTTAATACCTTATTATCCCTTCTCTAGGAATTCATCTCTTAAGATCTCTGGAAATCATTTTTTTGGAGAAAAACATTGATTTTGAATTTATTTCCCCAAATAGTCTTTTTTTTCTGAAATCATTTAATCCCTACAGGTTTAAATTCCCTTGATCCACCTGGACTCAGGTAGAATTTGTATTTTAGTATCTATTCCTTATTTATTAAGTTCCCCATATACAATAGAGCCATAATTAAAATTTAAGCTTATTTTAAAGGCAAATGCAGCATGTTCACCCCCCTCCCCCTTGCATTCCCTCAAAGTCTGGCTAGAGTAGCAGAGTGAGATAGTTGTGAGGGAGCTGACCTTGAAACCAGGATGACTTGAACTCAAGACCTTGGACATGTTCCTTAACCTCTTAGTGCTCTAGGTTAACTCAAACTAATAGGTTATGGAGAAGATGTAGATCTACATTATGAGTTCTTCATAATAAAGAAACCTTTGGTCCAGTCTATATTTCTATCATTTCTGGCACTAATATTCTCTTATCCTACAGTTTTTTTTTTTATGTTTTGTCATTCCTACTAGGTAGTAAGCTTTTTGAGAGCTTTCCTGGGCTATTTTTAATTCCTCAGTAATGCTACCATTATAGTAGGAACTTAATCAATGCTCTGAATGAATAAATGATCACCAGAAAATTTTTTCTTTTCTTCAGCCATAATAATCTTTTCACAGATTACTGCCTTATTTGACATGATCCTTATTGAATCAATGCACTTATAAATGTGTCCTTTACTTCATCAAAGATAATTAATATTATGTTACAGATTTACCATCATTATAAAACTGTTATCCAGGAAAGTTTTATCTTATATTCTTTCCTTTCTAGATGTCTGGACGTGCAGGAAGACGGGGTCAAGATTTTCTGGGAAATGTGTTTTTCTATGATATCCCATTACCAAAAATAGAAAATCTTATTAAATCCAAGGTACCTGAACTGAAAGGCCATTTCCCCCTTGGGGTGAGCCTGGTCCTACGGCTCATGTTGTTGGCTTCCAAATCAGATAATGGCCCAGATGCAGAAGCAAAGGTAACATGATTGATGTTAATGTTCCCTCCTTTATTATTGACCTCTCAAATCAATCTAGCTATAACTTTTCAGTATTATAGCTCCACATCTTGGATGGCAGACATCTTTTGGGAATACTATTTAAAAATAAGTTGTATTGATTTTTTATTTTTATATCACAGTTTTTTTTCTGATATCTTCCCTTCTTCTCACATCATTCTCTCTCTAAACTGAACTCATTATTTTGAGAAGAAAAAGGTTCAACAAAAAATGTTTGACATAGTCACTGTGTCAGAGAATGGATATAATATTCTTCTCTAGTTATTCCTGGATCCACTGCCAAAGAGAGGAAAATATAATTCATTATTTGATCTCTACAACCATTATTGTTCCTTTTCTTACTCAGAATCCAGCTTCCTTTAAATGATCTTTCTATTTGCACATTTGAATTCACTCTGTGCACTGTCCTTTTGTCTATTTTACTCTGCAATGAATTCATGGGTTGGTCACTTAGGTGATAAAGTCTTTGACTATGGCAACTCATGAAGCAGAAAATATATAAAATGGATTTTGGGAACATATTACCTATTAGATTTATGACTAGGAGAGGAATTTATGAGTCAACAAAAGATGGAGAGTATTGTGTGATGTGAAATGGATAATTTTGATTATGTCAAATTACAAAGGTTTTGTGGAAATAAAACTAATGCAGCCAAGATTAGAAGGAAAGCAGAAAATTAGGGAAAAGTTATGGGCAGTTTCTCCTTCAAAGGTCTCATATCTAAAATATAGAGAGAATTTTGTTAAATTCATAAGAATAAGAACCATATCTCAATTGATAAATGTGCCAAAGATCTGAAAAGACATTTTTTGAATGACGAAATCAAAGTCAAATATAGGCATATAGAGGCATATGAAAAATGCTCTAAATCACTACTAGAGAAATGTAAACCACAATAATTCTGAGATGTCACATACCTATGAAATTGACTAAAATGATAAAAAGGCAAAATGACAAATGTTAAAGGGGAAGTAGAAAATAGGGATACTAATACACTGCTGGTGGAATTGTGAACAGACCCATTTTTTTTGGAGAGTGATTTGGTATTATTCCTAGAAAGTTAAAAAATTTTATATACCCTTAGACCCAGCTATACCATTGCTGGATCTATTTCCCCAGGAGCTCAGGGGAAAAAAAGAAAAGAACCTATTTGTTTCAAGATATTTAAATCAACTTTCTTTGTGGTGGAAAGGAACTGGAATTTGAGGGGATGTCTATCAATTGGAAATACTATTTAACCATAAGAAACTGTGAGCAGGTTAATGGAGAATTAAATTTATTAAAATTAAATTAATTGAATTAAAATTATAAATTAAAAAATTTGGGAAAATTTACATGAATTCATAAAGAGTGACACAATCTTTTTACTGCATGATACCTTCTATGGTGCAGAAAGGAGGGACTGAGATGCCTAGGAATAAATTCTATTAAATAATTTTTTCATGAAAAGAATGGACCTCATTGCCTTGCAACTCATTTCTTGTTTTGGCAATAATAGTGGAAGATTACCAGAAAAGGAACAGAATGAATATTAAAAGTCATGTAGTTTTTTGAATATCTATTAACTGTATCTTGTCTGTGAGATTTTTTTTTTCACATAATTTATAGGTTGACATCCTTCTGGATGAATTGCATCATTTAAAATTTGACATTTTTACTCTGAAAGATACCAGACATATGAAGGAAATTCCAGCTCAGTGGAAAAGGAAAGCATAGCTTTCTTTCAGAGAATCAAAGAAAAGACTTGACAAACTTGATTTCTTTTTATGTAAAAAAAGCAAGAAGTAACATTTCT
Organism: Monodelphis domestica; assembly: GCF_027887165.1. Taxonomy (NCBI): domain Eukaryota; kingdom Metazoa; phylum Chordata; class Mammalia; order Didelphimorphia; family Didelphidae; genus Monodelphis; species Monodelphis domestica. The sequence goes on along the minus strand of NC_077232.1, from coordinate 209,434,793 downwards.
ATGTGGCACATTCAGTTATCTTGTATTCAAGACCTCAGGATTAACAATTGTAAAAAAAATAACTGTGAATAAAGAAAGTTCAGGCAACGATTATTTCAGAAGATGAAGAAATTCAGAAATTCTATGAAAAACTGGATAAGATCTTTCAAACTAAAATCATCAGACACTTTGACACTTAGTGACTTGAGTGCAAAGGGAATAGATGAGGATGGTGAAAAATAAATTGGAATTATTGAGAATGAGAAGTCCAAATTCTTGAAGACTATCTGGAGGCCTTACAACTACAACATTCATTAAAAATAATTAAAATGTAATGACCAACATTGGATATCACACACACACAAGAGTCAACCTTATATGTTGGCTTCCAACTTCATTATTTAAAAGAAACTATTCTCTGAAGTTATTAATGACATTTTTTCAACAAACTGTATTTTCCATGTTCCTCATTGTTTCCCTTCTTTTAGTCTTCTTTAGTGTATTTGTACCGTAGGTTTCTCTCTGTATAATGCTATTCCTTGATTTCCCAGAGCCTGTGAAGCATTGTGGTCAGCCTAGGCACCTTTCTGCAGGAAGAAGAGAAGGGACCTCTGTAAATAAAATAGCTAAAATGACTGATGAATGCTAAGTTTAACCATCAGGAACCAAAGAAATTAGATACAAACAAAAATTACTGATTGAGGCTTTTAAGGGGGCCTAGGGATTGGTCAATTTGAAATAATTTTGTTCCTTATGTATTAAAATATAAACTAGTGTAAGCTCCCACAGTTAGACCAGGCTGTGATCTCAATAGAGTTGACCAGCAGCTCCCCTCTACACACTCTACATTCCAGTCTTGTTATTTCTCCCACATGATAATATTTTTCAACTCCCATGCCTTTGTCCATGGTGTTTGGATGCTCTCCTCATCATCTGGTTATTAGCTTCCCCATTTTTCATTAAGACACACCAAATGTTACTTGATTTTAAAAAATTGGTCTTAATTTCTTTTGTCTCTCCTTTCATTTTCTTTTTTAAAATATAATTATTTCCAGGCATCCCAGGCCCTCTTTCCTCTTCTCACATCAAAGAAAGCATCATCTGGCACTAATGATATCCTAATTAGCAAATCAAATGCCATTTGTTCAATTCTCAAACTTTTTCATCTCTTTGTGGTCTAACATTGTTGATCACACTGTTGATCTTCATGTCATCATCATCATCATCATCATCATCATCTTGTTCTTGTTCTTCTTGTTCTTGTTCTTGTTCTTCTTGTTCTTGTTCTTCTCCTTCTCCCCCCAATCTTCTATTTGTTAAAAAGTGTATCTACATTTATTGATTATTAATATTAGTAATATCAATATTTGTCACTTATGAGGATAGGCTCTTGAGGTTGATTGTTGAGGGAAATGGCTGCTCAAGTAACTGAAGGAAAACTTCTGCTCAAGCCAGTTATATAAAACTATTTATTATAACTAAATAATTGTCTAAAAGGGAAAGTAGAAGGAGAATAAGTATTGATAAGGGATTCCTTATTAACTAATAAATTCCATGTAAATTCCCAACCAATATTTCCCTCATGGGAAGCCTTCTTGATCACTAATAATGATCCTGCTTATTCTACATTTATCTAAATTATAATTTCTGATTTACTGTTGCCAAAATTACAAACTTAACAACTATATAGATCTGCCAAACTTCCTTTCCTTCAGCCAGGGATCAACTCTGTCTGAGTCACCAGCTGGTTCTCACAGCAGCTGCCCTCTGATGGCTCCCAGAAGAGTTCTGAAGAGCTGCTTAGTAACTCTCGTGCTTTCCAATTTAAACAATTTTCAACTCCTTCAGATTCAAGATGTTGTAAATCTTCCCCTGATCAAAGGGAAAGCAAAGAACAACGAAACTCCAAGTCTCTGTCTCAGAACAGAGGTTGGGGGTGATGGTTTCTCAACTGATGGTCCTAAGGCACACTCCAAAAATCTCTCTCACTGACCTCATCAGGGTTCCATGGAAAATCTTAAAGTACCCCAGGAAATCTCAAATACCTCTTGTAAACCTATGTGAATACTTCTTAGCCAACTTTGTTGAATCTTAAGGTCACTTTCACTAACCATAGATTTCCTCAAGGTTTTCTCCTGGGCTCTTTTGGCTTTGCTCTATATAATATTTCACTAGGTGATCCCATTTATTCCCATGGATTCCAATATCATCTCTATGCAGATGATCCTCAAATCTATGTATCCATCCCCAAACTTTATGATGACCTTCAGTTTCACATTTGCAGTTGCTCTTTAGATTTATTGAAATAGATATCCTGTAAACTTCTTAAACTCAACCTATCAATGACTGAACTAATTTTCATTTCTCTAAACAATCTCCTCTTCCTAGTTTCTTATTACTGTTGAAGGTAGCACTATCTTTTGGTTGCCTAGATATGTAACTTAGGCTCCATCTGTATTCCTCACTTTCTCCCACAATCCATATTCAATCTTTTCTCGATATCTTGCAATATCTTTTTTTACATGCCTTACTATATGTAAGTGCCACCACTCTCATGCTCTCCTTCTGTAGTAGTACAATCGTCTTCTCATTATTTTCCATGTCTTAAGTCTCTCACCACTACAGTTCATACTCAATTCAGTAATCAGAGTGATCTTACTGAAATTCAGGTACATCATATTCAATAAACTCCAGTAATTCATTTATTATCTCTAAAATAAAATATAAGCTCTTCTGTTTGGTTTTTAAAGTCTCATGAAATGATCTCTTTCTACCTTTTCTATCTAATTACATCCAAGAACCTCAAAATCTAATGACTTAGCCTACCTCTTGTTTTTTAAATAAGACCCTCTATCTCCTAACTGTATAGTTTCAGTGGCTGTCCCCAATATCTTGAATTTTTTCCCTTCTCATTTCTGCTTTCTGCCTTCTTCCATGTTTCAACCAAAACTACAACTTCTCCAAGAAGTCTTGTCTGATACTCATAACATAAGTGGTTTCCATATGTGATTCTGTATATTTATTCCATATATATATATTATTTATACATAGTTGTTTTTATGTTGTTCCTCATTCGATTGTTGAGATCCTTTAGAGCAGGTAATGTTTTGGCCTTCCTTTGTATTCTCAGTATTCAGTGTAATAACTCTCATAAAGTAGGCCCTTAATAAATGTCTGTGGGTTTAATTTTAACAAGCTTTCATATTAATTAAATTAATATTTTATTTTTCTCAATTACATGGAAAATAATTTTAACATTGACTTTCTAAAATATATGATTTCCAAATTCCTTTTTCTTTCTCCCAGGAAAATAAGCAAGTTTAAATAAATCATCAATATGTCATCCTACAAATCAAATTTCCATATTAGTCATGTTGTGAAAAAAAAACACACAAATCAAAACAATTAAGGAGGAAAAATAAAATTGAAAAAGTATGCTTAAATCTGCATTGAGATATCATCAGTACTACCACTGCCCCAGTGGATTTTTCACCCACATTAATTTATTTTTTCTTTTAATATATTATATTTTCTTTTCCAGATTCCATGTAAATACAATTTATACTAATAATTTTCTATCATTTTGTTATCCATATTCTCTCCATCCCTTCTTCCTCCCCACCCTGAGAGCAGGTAATATGATATATGTTAACATGCAATACATATTTCCATGTTCATCATATTGTGAAAATAGGCACATGTTGACTATACAATAAGAAAATTAATAAAGGAAAAAAGTGAAAAATGGTATGCTTCAATATGCATTGAGACTCATCAATTTCTTCTGTTCTCTTATCTATCACTGAGTGATAGATATCCTTTTTTTTTTTTAATCATGAGTCTCTTGGAGTTGTCTTGGTTGCTGAAAACAGTTATCATTCACAGTTGATCATCATTCTTTATTGTGTTTGCCATCATTTCTTTTTCTGGAAGCAGATGGCATTTTCATCATAAATCCTTTAGAATTGTCATGACACATATTGCTGAGAATAGCTAAATCTTTCATTTGATCACAATACAATATTGCTACTACTATGTGTAATATTCAGCTGGTTGTACTCTAATTTGACTAAATTAATGTAAATCTATCCAGGCTTTTTAAAGAGTATCCTGCTCATTTCTTATAGCACAATAATATTCCATCATAATCATTTACCATAACTTATTTAGCTATTCTTTAATTGATGGACATCCACTTAGTTTCCAAATCTTTGCCAAAACAAAAAGAATTGGTTTAAATATTTTTAAATAAATAGGTCATTTTCCTTTTTAAAAAAAAGTCTCCGGAGGGTACAGACCTATTAGTGGTATTACCAAGTCAAAGAGTATGCATAGCTTTACAGCCATTTGGGACTTGCTCTCCAAAATTATTGAAGGAGTTCACAATTCTACCAACAGTGTCTCAGTTCCTCAATTTTTCAATATCCCCTTTATCTTCCCTTTCTCACATATTAGCTAATCTGATAAGCATGGGATGGTACCTCAGAATTATTTTAATTTGAATTTCCTTAATCAATACTGATTTAGAATATTTTTTCATAGAAATATATATATATACATATACATATATATATATATATACATATATATAAAACTTTGATTTCCTCATCTGAAAGCTACCTATTCTTATCCTTTGACCACTTATCAATTAGGAAATGGCTCTTACCATAAAGAAGCATGAATTTGCTTCAGTTCTCTATATATTTGAGAAATGATGCTTGAATCAGAGGCATTTGCTATAAAAAATTCCCCCCATTATCTATGACATCTGTCTGATACTTGAGTCCCAAATTAATCTGGTAGATTGAAAACTATATTTTTCATTCTTTTTTTGTTTCTTTGTTCATTCGTTCATTCATTCGTTCGTTCGATCATTCCTTCCTTCCTTCCTTCCTGCTTCCCTATCATATTACCTGATTACAAATCCTGTCTCTTATACTTCCTGCTTGTGTGTCCTTTGGCTAATCATTTAACTTCCATTGGCCTCATTTTCTTCAACTGAAAAATGAGAGTATTGAATTAAATATCTTCTGAAATCCTTCCCACCTCTATATTTTTGACCTTATAATAATCATTTTGTTATGTTTTTAGATGCATTATGAAATCTTTTCTTTTCACATTATCTAAATTTCTCCATTTTGCTTCTCTTTCTCCTCCAAAAGAGGGGTTATTATAGTTATTACATCACATGTAATAACAATGATTTTTTCTGAAGAAAAATGTAAGAAAAATAAAATCATCATAAACAATGAATTTATTTTTTTTTAAATCTATGTAGTGTTTGATAGCCATAGATCTTCTACAAAGGAGTTGGTGTTGAGGTGTTTGGGGACAGAAAATCAAACTATCTTCTTATATTTATTGTTTCCATGTTTATCTTTGTAATTTTAAAACAGTCTTTAAAATTATTTTGTGGTCCTTTTTCATTTAAATTGTTATAGCTATTATATTCTGGGTATTCGCCAAAGTTTTGATAGCTTGATTGCCCTGTGTTTTTGAGGACAACCTGTATTGTATTTTTAGCCCAGCTAACTCTGTATCAGTTTATGTATGTATTTCAGTTCTTTTCTGTATTTATCAGATTCAGTTTTTCTGATAGCACCCCACTCCAGTTGTGTCATTTGTCTAATTTCTGTTAACAAAAGAAACTTCTAAAAACAGCCATAGCAGATAAGAAAATAGGTACTCCAGTGGGATGTTATTTCCTCTAATAATGTCCATCCTTGTGTTATTTTATTTGCAATGTATTTCATATTATTAAAAGTAATTAATTCAAATGATTTTTTTCTCTATAGGTGTTTTCTTTGCTAAATAACTCACTGCTGTCATTCAAGAAACCCAGAATCAAGGACATGTTGAAACTATATTTTTTATTTTCAGTACAGTTTCTTGTGAAGGAGGTATGGTTTTTATTTGGATTTCTGTGAAATGTGATCACTGACTTCAGAGTTTTCTTTTAGGTGGAATCCAATTAAAGTTTATCAGAAGCTGTGCCTCATAGTCCACTGTGAAAACCAACTCATCAACCAAAAAAACTTTTGGTTTTTGAATCTTTTCTATGCCTGCTTCCTAAATCCATGGATAGATCCTAAATCCATGGTTAGAAAGGGGAGTTCCAGATTAGTGCAAATGTCTTGCTTTAGACAGGAAGGTAATATAACCAGAGAAGTAAAAGAACTTGCCTCTGAAGGCTTCAATCCATCACCTGAAAGTTTAATGCTGTCCACTAAAAGATTGTGTTTTTTAACCCATCATATGGGATATTATATGTTAAGTCCTGGGATTAAGTCAGAATTCCCAATTATTCACTAAGCAATTCCATCTCTAATGGACTGGAGACATTGAAAGTTCTCAAGATAGGAGTTCAACTGGAACTCTGAAAAGATAGGATTTAGGATGATTTTGTACCCAACCAAGATGTGGCTCTGATATCATTCCTAGGGCCTCCCTTGAAAGTCCTAGAAAAGGTACATTCTGTGAAACGTTCTAAACATTTGTTTTTATTTGAGATATTTTGATATGCAAATTACATCATCATTTTTAATAGTTGTCATTAAAATAAATCTCCAGTTGGATTTATTATTTTTGTACTTGATTGTATCAATAATTTCAGTAAGATTTAAATGAAAAGCTTCAATTGCGAAGTGATGATAAAATGATCTTTATACATAGAGATATCTTTATTACCAGACAGATGCACATATAGAAGCAGTAAAGGATAGTGTATAGTTGGGTAGTCCGAAGGTCAAGCCCCATCTAACACTTACAAACTCTGTGGTGATGGGCTAGTCACTTGGTTTCTCAGTGACCTGGGAAATTCACAAAGATTATAAATTGTAAAGATGTTGATCTGTACTAGAAAAGCGTTTCCATAGTGGAAGTTCTCTTTATAGCAATCGAGTCCCAGCTCTGAACCAAAAGATAAAGATGTATCTTGATTATGTATCTGGGATTTGGCTTACCATATTTGTTCCAAAAGCTATACATACTAGATGTCTGATAAACATGTGTTTTGCACATAATAGACCTTTAGCCAGGATTTATTGAGTTTTAAAAGAATTAATGGCAACGTACTACTTTCCTAGGGATGAGCTTTTCTCATTAAACTCAATTTAGAACAATTTTGGAATGGTGATTGTTAAGTTTACATACATAAGGAATTAAATAAAAATTATGATTTGTTAACTACCTAGGGATATTTGGATTGTGAAGGAAGTCCAATTGGGTTTGCTGACCTTGTATCACATTACTTTTATGAAGAACCTTCAAATCTTCTATTTGTCAGTTTTCTCAGGAAAGGCCTGTTCCATAATTTGTGCCAACCAACTGAAAAAGGTGAGCTTCATTTTCACATATCTGCAGGAGTTATAGAAACATAAGTATGTCTTACCTGGATTCAGCTTCTCAGAAATCATCACCAGAAATCAGTCAATAATCAACAAGTATTTGTTAAGTTGCTACTGTGTATCAGGCATAGAAGTGTGAAACAATTCCTACTGGCAGTGGTATGTAACTAAACAAACTGCTAGTTAATCCTCAGCCTTCCTCCAACCCTCAATTCCACATAGTCAAACAGTTACCAAGTCTCTCAGTTCTACCTCCACAGCATCTTTGGTGTCTGCCCCTTTCTTTTCACTATCATGCCATCACCCTGTTTCAGGATCATATCTCCTCTCATCTAAACTATTATAGTATCCTCTTACTTAAGTAGACATTCTGTGGGGCTCTTTACTCTCTGATTTATCTTTGATATGTCTGCCAAAATTGTATTCCTATTATGTTATTCTCTCATCATATTTCACTGATTCCTTATTACCTTTAGGATGAAATACAATGTAAAACCCTTCCCAATATGTTTCTAACCTATGCTATAGAGAGAAAGAGAGAGAGACAGAGATAGAGACAGACAGAGATAGTAAATTGCTAGGCAGGCAGAGAGGTGATAAATGGATAAATAGAGTGGATTCAAGTACTGAGTTTTGAGTCAAGAAGATCTGAGCTCAAATCTGGCCTCAGATATTTACTACCTGTGTGATTCTAGGAAAACCATTTAACCTCTAATTGCCTCATCTCCTTATTTGTGAAATGGGGATAACCTGGAGAAGGAAATGGTAAACCATGCCAGTATCTTTGCTACAGAAACTCCATGGGCTTGGGAAGATTTGGGCTTAACTGAACAATTTAGCAACAAAAAGATAGATAAATAGATAATAGGCAAATAAATAGATAGATGATAAATAAGATAGAGAATAGGTAGAGAGATGATGGATAGATGAATGGATGCATAGATTGAGCATATGATATGTTTACTATTCATTAGACACTGTGAAAAGGAAATCACTTTAAAAGACTGATATATATTAATTTAAGGTTGCCAAGGAATTCAGCTATGTAATTCCTAAATGAAACTCAAGTCAGCAGTCAACCTTTTATGGAGTTTAATTACAAACAGGAGGTATTAGAGTAGAGGTATTAAACAGAAAGGTATTAGAGATAGAGAGAGAGAGGGAGAGAGAAAGGGGAGAGAAGGTTATAGGGCTTAAATACCCCTTCTGTTTAGGCTGGGCCAAAAGGCCCAAGCCCTTAGATAGCTGAGGCAAAGAAAAGAGATCAGTCCCTATCACTCACATGACCAAAATGGAGAAACAGTCTCAGGGGCCTCCACCTCCAGCTTTCTTCAGAGCAAGCTTCTCAGAGCACAACCTCTCAGAGCAACACCTCTCCAAATACCCCTCAGTCCTCAGACCCCGCTATCTTTAAGGAAACCATCCAAGTTCTCTCCCCTCAGTTCTCACATCTACCAATCCCTGTCCATGTCTTCCCTGTGCCAATGGTGGCCCTAGCTTAACCCAGGACCACCCAGAGGTCTGTGGCTTTGCACATGTCTGTTGAAGGTCATATTCTCAAATAATTAAATTTTGATCTATGCTGCAGCCCTTCCTAAATCCTGTTAGGACTGAGTAGGGTGGAGATTGTATCAATTCTAAAATCAATCATGACTCAAAGAACTTCCTGTTCTATGCTTAAGCATAGGTCAAAGCCCTTTCCATTATTCAGCAAAAGGTTTCTGTCCTAAAGTAATCTTAAGTAGGGAGGAGAAGGAACCTCCCATGCCAATGGGGTTCACATTCCAATAGACTATCAGTAAGAAATTTTCCAAGTATGAAATTTCCCAATGGTGAAATTTCCAACATTTATAAGTCTAAGAAATTTTAAGGTTTACAACACTGTGCTAAGTTGAAAATCCAGGTCCCAAGGAAACTTACATTCTGTTGGGGAAGTAAACAAAAAAGGGCTAGAAAAGAAATAGGGGTGGTTTATGTGGAGTAGGCTGAATAAGGTGACTGAAAGAACTATCAATATCTTTTCTGGCAAGATAAGATAAAAAAGCTCACCTGTCAGGCATATGGCAACTAGAAGTGGAGTCCAATTTTTTCAGTAATTTCACATTATTGTACTCTGTACACTCCAAGTTCTAGGCCAACTAGCTTTCTTGTTGATCTCTAAAACTGGTTTTACATCTCTAACCTCTGTGCCTTTGGACCAACTGTCTCCTATGCCTAGACTGTATTCCCTTCTCACTTCTTCCTCTTGGAATTCTGAATTTCTTTCAATTTTCAATTGAGATTTCATATGTTGTGGGGAAGCTTTACAATACTAACTTGTTAGTGCCTTCTCCTTTGTTTGTACTTATTTATCTAGGTACATCTAGTCATAGAATCAGATTTCTAGAGTTGTAAAGAACTTTACAGGTTATATAAGACAATTCACTGCTATTTTTCAGATGATGAAACTGAGGCTCAGAGACTTAGAATGTCCTGGCCCAGCTGACAAAGGAAGTAAGGGGCAGAGCTTGGATTCATACTTTTATTGTATGACTCCAAGTTGATTCCTATAAGGCTGGTCCTTTTTCCACTACCCCACACAGAAGACCTTTTCTCTATACAGGTTTTTTACTTTAAGGTCCATGTGTTTTTCTTTGTATCGCAATACCTTTTATATAGTAGGTATTTAATAAACCCTTGTTGAGTGGGATTGAATTTATTTTTAAAAATCTATTATGAAGCATAAAAAGAGAGCTCAGAATATTTGAAGTTTGCAAGTTAATCTGTGATAGACATGCAAACAGACAGATGGCCGATAAAAGCTTTAGTTGAATCACCTGGTGCAGATAGCCAGAGTTTTGTAAATTCTTATCAAGAGTAGCATTTCATCTTAAATATCCCTTGCCTTTTGATCCCAATATCATCTCTCTTGTTTTTCATATTCCATAGTTAAAATGTTTGTAATTGCTGACAATTAATGACTCGGGTAGTCAGAGATATAAAACAGAAAACTGACCAGTGAATGGGTAGAATTTCCAGTTTTGGCATATATTTTAGGGATGTTTGTTTGTTTGTTTGTTTTGTGGATTGCAGGCTTTTACATTTTTCCTTCACTCCTTAAGATGTTTCTCTTTGGGGGAATGGTATTGGAAAGCAAGTTAGTTTTGAGACTAAAGGCATTCTGTTAGCTTAATGGTTTTAAAAAAGCTGGTCTAGGGATGATGACTAAGGTTTCATTATTTTAATTTTATTTCTATATTTGTAATGCAACAGAAAAGAGTACTGAATTTGGACTAAGGCCTGGATTAAAATCTTGGTCCTGTCAACTTTACATGTCTGTGTTTGGACAATTCAGGTAACTCTCTTTGAGTGTCAGCTTCAGCATAGAGGGTTGGAATAGATTCCTTTCCAGTTATGGCTGCTGATTTCTCTGTCTCTGTCTCTTGTCTGTCTGTCTGTCTGTCTGTCTGTCTGTCTGTCCGTCTTTCCTTCTCCCTACAAATATACCGATTCTATCATTTTCCCCCCATAGGTATGATTTCATTGGTGTAGGGAGATAAAAGTGAGAAATTTCTCTAACAATGTAAAATGGTACTTTCTCTGTGACTTACACGCTTAGAGATTTATTTACTACACTGAGAGGTTAAATTACTTAAACAGGGTCACAAACCCAATATGTAGCTGAGGTGAGACCTGTACTCAGTTCCTCTTGCATTTGAGGGCAGTTCCTTATTCACTACTGAAAAGTGACTCTTGGTCCTAATAGAATGAAGCTTTCAATGGGCAGAGACTATATATATATATCTTATTTGGGTCCCAGTCTGCATTTTCTTTTGCTCTTTTATTTGTACTTTAAGTGATTCATCAATGTTCTTTACTTTCTTTTTTGATATGAATATTGTTAACCCTACTGCTTTTCAAAACCATCTTATTAAGAAACTAATAAGTTAAAAAAAAATCCTTCCAGATTCCCTCGCCTGCCAACAAGTCAGGTTTTGCATAAGTTTACATAAACATAAAATACATATATCGATGTTCACCATTTTGGGAAACAAGACATAAAGTGCTTATATTAGAGAAAATTTCACAGAGAAAATAAAGTGAAGAATGATATGTTTCAATCTGCATTCTGACTCCATCTGCTTCTTCTAGGTGATGGATACCCTTTTTCATCCTTAGTCCTTCTAAGGATTTTGCACAATTGACTTAATTTTAAATTATAATTATAGTTTATAAGTAGATATACTTTCTGAACTACCTATTTTTACTCTATATAGACTCAAGATATTTTTCTCAAGAAGTCATGGAAAAACTTACATTAGTACTGGCAAATCTGTTTAGAAGAAAATATGTTCCAGCAAAGTTCCTGGATGGTAATTTTGAGTTTTATCAATCCAAGGTATGTTTGAGTGTTGATTTTGACATTATAAATATTTGATCCTAAGTGGGATCAAGTAAATCTGATAGAGAAAATATCTCACTATTATGAAATGTATATGAATGTGGGACACTTTGTTTGCCATGAGCCTAACAACTGTTAGAGCAACAATTTAAGTGAGTCCTTCCTAGCCAAGATCAGAAGGCTTATATTCTAGTTCATCTCTGCCACCTTCTGGCCATTGTAACTTTGATGTCTATCTTATTACTAAGGGCAGAACCATTCTTTATGTGCTGCTTAGTTCAAAAGGTGGATTATCTAGGGTTTCTGTAAGTAAATTAATATTTATTCCATTATTCAAAAAATATCACAGTAAAATGTCAATCTAAGCAATAGATAAATATTTACAAAATATAAACTGTCCAGTTTAATAATAAAAGAAATAATTTTTAAAATAACCTTAGCTTAGTAAAATAAATCGAAAAAGCCATAAATGAAATCCCAACAACAAAAAATATCCCAATGAACTAGAAGTATTGAAAGGTAAATTCAACTCAACATTTAAAGAAATATTAGTTCTAACATTAATTATTTGAAGAAATAGGAAAAAGAATCCTCCCAGATATTTCAGGATGCAAAACTGGTCCTACTACCTAAATCCTTTTCATATTGTTTAACCTTGCCTTGGTGATCTTCTCAATGTGTTTTTTTCTTTTCTCTCCTCTTTGTTCCTTATGTTCTCCACCTCTGAATTTTGTACCTTGTCCTTGCACCCTGGACCAATCCTTTGATCATATAATTTCTTGAATCATAGCAAATAATGCATGAACTTCTTGATAAATGTTTGGCTTAATTTTCTTTCCACCATTTACTTAAGATGAGCACATCATGTAACATGCTAGCATCTGCAAAATCAAGCTTGAGATACTGCATACAGCACTGACTAGCTAGTTTCCTCTTTCACCTAATATAGATCTTATCCTTCTGCCATCTATTTTTTAATGTGTAAAACATTATTTCCCCTTACTGTTCTTTGAAATTCAATTATAACCATCCTCTGCACATAGCCAAAACCTGTATAATATAGCTTAAAATTATCACTCGGGTTTTACTAACTGACTGTAGAAGTTCATTACAACCTACACTCTGAAAGCAATTTTCCTCCCATATCTGTGACAATTAATTGGTTCTCAACAGCAATATCTAGCCAGCTGACTCATGGAGAATTTTGTCATGCCTTCCTCTTATCTTTAGGTATTTCTGGAAGATCTCCCTTCAGATTTTGATGATGCTTTACTTGAGTACAACACAAAACTGACAAGAGATTTTAGCCAGTTCCTATTTATTATTGCCAAATTTGTTGATAGAAAACAAGAACATCAGCTCCCTTTGTCAAAAATTGGTAAGTGGATATTACCAACACTTTTCCATGTGATACAAATGAAATTACACTTGCTTTCTATAAGATGATCTCTATTCAAAGGATGGTTTCAAACTACTAGAATGGTCAGGATGGAGCAAAACATCAGTGAAAAAAAGCTCAGTCCTTGAATTCTAGAAGACAGTTTGGTGGATACTGGATAAAGAACTTGGGGCTTGGCCAAAAGTACAGGAATGCCCTTTCTCTTCCAATGGAATTTTCTAATAAATGGGGTTCCTGAGAATTACAATACCTCAATCAGATTAATAATAGTATGGGGGATAGCTATAGGTTAAACCTATGGGGCATGCGGGGAGAACATGAGAGGAAATGGAGAAACTTCCTGGGGAGTCTTTCTGTGGCTCTTTCTTTAGTTATTAAATGATGAGAAGAGATTAAAAAGTGCTAAGGTACATGGGCAGAAACAGCTGCAGGGAACTATTGGTATTGCTTTTAAGTATACTCAGCCTCAGGAAAAAAAGGCAAAGATGAGTCACTATAAGAAAACCTCTTATGGATCTTTTGATGTTCATCATTGGAGCAAAAGTATCCAGGCTTGGTGGATAACAGGGCAGTAGGAGGTAGGCCCATTCACTAGTTAGCTAGACCTAGGAGCATTTATCTGATTGATGAGAAATTTTCCCCGGGGTTGTGTCATGAATCCCTCTGGTAGTCTGGTGAAGACTATAGACTTCTCAAAATAATGATTTTAACACTAGCAAGATCAAGCATGTCAATTGATATAACCATTTGATTATAATTCTACAGTAAACATTTTCATATTATCTCCATTTTCTTTGCCTTATGGATTAAAAAAATTAAAAAAAGAATACATCCAATTAGCACACCTTGATCCTTAGATGTCTACAGTCCTTCTAGTGGGATCATAAAGGAATCAAATTATATTGAAAGTTTTACATATATATATATAATTATATCTATATATCATTATTTTTAACTTTACCTTTATATCTAGAATTTATCTTTATCTCTATTGCTATTTACCTCGATACCCAATATCTATATCTCTATCATTTATGTCTAAACAATCAATCTCTTTTATGTCTCTATCTCTCTCTTCTATTTCTGACACTTTTATCTTTATATCTATCTTTATCTTATTTTATATCAATATCATTTATATCGATGTTTTCTCTTTTTCTCTTCTTTGTGGATGTAATTTCTATCTGTATGTCTATCTATACATACATCATTAATATTCCCCTTTCTCATACCTATCTTTAACCCACAAATACACAGACTATACACTCCCTAAAATCTACCAGAATCTCCATCATTAAGATTGCCTTCCCTAGAGAAAGTGTCAGGTGTAGTTGGCATCTTCCTGGATCCTAAGAACTAATTCTCTACAATTTGAACCTTTCAGAATTCACAGATAAAAAATGTGAGACTTCCAATCTTGTATCTCACCTTATGAGCTGTAAGAAGGACAGATCTGCCATTTCACCCTTTGTATGTCTCTCTGGAGTAACAAATCAAGATTTGCTTCAAATACAGAACATCAATAATGTAAGTAGAAGAATAAGGAGAAAAAATGCAAAATAAAGGAAGGATCAGGATGTTCCTATTGATCAATATGAATTTGAAATCCTTGAACTCACAAATATTCAGCACAGGACATATGTTTGGGAAAATAAGCCCTAGATGGCTCTAGAAACCTCTTTGTTTTTTGTTCTGTATAATTGAAAATCTGTTACTCTAAAAAAAGAACTACTTTTCCCAGGAGCCCATCAACTTCCTGTCATTTCATACTTCCTGTAGACAAGGCATATTAGGCAGTGACAAAGAAGGTCCCCACCTCTTTGGCATGATGACATCAAGCTTGTGGCTGTGGTAGGCTAAGTGTGGGTATTTTAAATGGGTTGATCAGCCATGGGCATGTGGTCTTTATTTCATATCCTCTTTATTCCTTTATTTCTAATGATCATTAATAAATCTCCTAAAATATAACATTTTGATATTTGAAATTTAGTTTTAATTTTTACAGTTCTATCATTTACCTAAGAAAATTCCATTTCTGTAGGATCTTGGAGAACTTAGTAGAAATATAGCATTCAGATATACTATGGGGACAGCCTATGAATATGCAACCCACAGACACTTCTTAGTGAGTTCCTATTTTTCCAATGTAAAATGGAGATTTTGAACCCTAGACTTCAATCCCCAGAAGTCCTTGGTACTTCCCAGAATTCCTTATACTCTCACCTGAGTCTCCACCTGGGCAAGATCATAATTAGTATTTAAACTGGTGGTAACACCTACCTTGACTTCTATGCTCTTCTATGCTCATGCTTTCTCTACTCAGCCATTGCAAGATGTAGTAAGTAAGCTAAGCACGGGCATTCTGAATTGACTAATCAGCCTAGGCATGTGGTTTTCTTATTTTGTATTTTCTTTATTCTTTGATTTCTAAAGTTCCTTAATAAACCTCATAAACCATAATATATCTATTACTAGAGACTAATTTAATTTTTATGCCAATGAGTATAGACTATGGGATTAGTCATAACCAGCCTCCTAGGATATCCCAAATTATACATGATTTCTTCTAGGTTAGATGTCTATACTAAATTTATTTGATATTAGGTCTCCTAAGAATAAGAATCTCAGCTAAATATTTTTTACTTTTCTATACTTTATTTAAGCTACAAATTAAGAATTTTTTCCCATGTCAGAACTTTATATATGTTATCCTTACTGGCAAAAAATATAATTTTAAAAAATAATGATTTCCTAACCATATGGATAGCGTTAGGGACTAGATCTGTAATTTCATTTTCATATGGAACTGTTTATTGGCTAACTCTATCAATGCATGCATAGTGCAACTTATCTTCCCAGTCTCTCTTTTCTTCCTTCATACTCACCAGATAGTTTGTCAGCTTTTAGATAAGTTGCTCATTGCATAGAGTGCTGATCCTCAAGTCAGGAAGACTTGAGTCCAAAGCCATCCATAGCAATAAAAAATATATATATATATGGAGTGTTCACAGAGTACTAATACCACAAATGTGAGGGATTTATAAGCCCTTGTCAGGGTTGTTCATCCACCTTTGCTGGCTACCTCTCACCCAACTCTCACCTATGACTCTGAAAAGCTGTAGCATGCATAATAGTCAAACCAAGGTAAAACCTTTACAAATGGGGTAACCCAGGTTGAAGGTAACCAGTAGATCTCAAACTCATTGACGAAGTTGGGAAGATTTCAATCTAAAGCTTGTGAAGATTTACCCCTGTGGAATGGTTAAATCAGAACAATTCATTCCAATGGCCATGAAGGTAGCTGAAGCAGATACCATGGACCACTTAGAGCTTCATCAGACAATGAAGATATCAAAGTTATTTACTGCATCCTGGGCTATTGCCAGTTGTCTTGACTTCTGTCCTGTTCCTGGACTTTGATAACATGGAAGACAGAATAAGGACAAGAATATCATACAACTCTACCTCATTTAAATTCAACTCATGCTCAAATAAAGATACTACACTTATGATATTATTGGTCTTCTTCAAAAAGTAAGGACAAATGGCAATAATAATAAGTAATACCAATGACAATGGGTTTTTAGAAACTAGTTTTAGCTCAAATCAATATAAATTCTCCACTGTACCAATGGATTGGTTAATCATGAAAAACCAATCCCTGAAATATTGGAGAGTCTTGATTAAGTTAAAAGGGTTATTTATGAAAAGCTAAAATATAAACACACCTTCCAAAGGGCATTGAGGGTGGACATTCCTGAGATAGGTAGGGATAAATTATAGTTGGGGATGGAGAATAGGCAGTCTCTTCCAGGGACAGGTAGGACACATAAGCAAAGTGTTTCAAGATGATTGGTAGCAATACCTGACTATAAGCCTGGTTGAAGTTGGCTTAAGCAGCTTTGCATAGCATTTTTGATAGATAGCTCAGCAAGGTCAGCCAGTAAACACTTTGAAGGCATCTTGAGAGTAAAAAATACTCTGGCTTACTGCAGTCTCCTGATTGGCTCTTTTTTGTTATTTCCAAATTTATTTCCCACCAATTATATGTAAGAACAGTTTTCAACATTTTTCAAAGAATTTTCAGTCTCAACTTCTCTCCCTTCCCACTTCTACCCCCATTGAAATGGCAAGCAATTGCATAAAGATTTTACATGTGTAATCATATTAAACATTTTCCATACTAATCCTTTTGTGGAAGGATTTGAGTAAAAAGAAAGTAAAAAAAGAAAGTAAATGTTTGCTTTGGTTTGGATTCAGACTCTACCAGTTCTTTCTCTGGAGGAAGATGGCATTTTTTTTTATCCTGAGTCTTCTGGGATTGTTTCAAATCATTGTATTTTTGAGAGTAGCTGTTATTTATTATTGTGCATTGTACAATATTCCTGTCACTGAGTACAAAGTTCTTCTGGTTCTACTTATTTCACTTTGCTTTAGTTTGTGTAAATTTGTCCATGTTTTTCTGTACTCTTTCTGCTCATCATTTCTACACAGTAGTATTCCATTACAATCATATATTATTATTATGACTTAGCCATTCCCCAATTGATGGTATCCCCTCAATTTCCAATTTTTTGCTCCAACAAAAAGAGCTGCTTTAAATATTTTTGTATGTATAAGTCTTTCCCTCCATTTCCCTCCCCCACTCTATTTGGAGTATAAACATAGTGGGGATATTTCTGTGTCAAAGAGTATATTTTGTCCTTTAGCCCTTTGAGCCTAGGTCTAAACTGCTTTCTGGAATCACTGAATCAGCTAACAACTCTCAAAACAGTGCCTTTCTTACCAATTGGCCTATTCTGCTTTTTAAAGTATTAATTTCATTACTATTTTTGTGACTCTTTTACCAAACTATAGATTTCTATTTTTTGTCATGATTTTCCTGCCTCAATCACTTTTCTTTTCCCAAATTTCTTCTATCTCTATTATTTGATTTTTTAAAAATTGTTTTAGATTCTCTATTAATTATTTTTGAGGTCAGGTATAAGATCAATTCATAATTTTCTTGGAGATTTGGGATGCAGTAGTGTTGAGTTTGTTGTCTTTTTTCCATGTCACCAAAATAATTTTCTACTTTGAGTTTCTTTTAATATAATGGAGGCCTTCCTACCCTTCTGTTGATATCAAGAGATTATCATTAGAGCATTGTGGCTGAACACTGGTTATCCTTCAAGTGGCAAGTCTATTTTCTTATTTTATATTTCCTTGTTGACATTTTTTACTCTTTTATTTTTAATCAATCCATGAAAAAAATAGTGCAGTAAATAATTTTTAAAATGTCATCTCTTACATATACACTTATATAAAAACATCAACCATGGTAAACTTCTATTTTTAGGTCATTCTGCGTACAATTGGTGTTACTTCCTCCCAGGCTCCTCTGCTTTATTCAAAGAAAGTTGACAGTCTAGGTAGAAGAATGCCACTCAATGCCTATATCCTTGACTTCTATAAACATGGCTCCCTGAAAGCATTAGAAGATGATAACAGGTAGGTAATGGTTTTTGTGATTAAGAATTAAAATTAATCCTAATTATATACAATAATTGTTTTTTTGTAGAGTTATGCCAAAGAGAACTAAATTAAGAACTGTTACCTTTTGCCTAGTAGTACACTCTTGCTGAAAGTTGACATATATACACTCTTGGAAATAATAGGTCTATTGAGTTAAGCATCACATTTATGTATGAATATGTGATTTCTTCAGTATTTAGAACTCCTCACTCAAGTCTCCTATGACTTAATGACTAAGTCCTTGAGAGGCCCTTAGAAATAAAGAATTCTTCCATAGCTATATAGTTAATAAATATCAGAGGGAAGATTTGAAAACAGGTTCCTGACTCTGAATGTAGCATGCTACTGAGAAGATTGAATTGATCCTATATTATTCATCATTGATCTCTAATTGTAATTGATTGCTTTTGTCCTGTAACTAAAGTTAAATTATGGTTCTCTATGACTTTGGTTCAGAATTCAGCTGGCTTGTAAAAAGTTAAATTTAAAAATCGATTTTTGTTGTTACTGTTAATCATTAATCTATTCTTGCCTCAAAGAATTAATCTATTTCTTAGGGCATGCATATGAACGTAAAGTCAGGTCTAATATACTTACATCACCAAGCTATCCTTGAAGGATTCCTGGATGGAAGTCCAAAAGTCTGGTCCACTATCTTTCACCTGAACTCACAGGAGAGAAGGAAGGGGTTGTTGCTAGCCCCTTATTACCAAACTAATCAATTATGTGGTCCTCAATCCCAGCTTGTTATCTACTTTATTCTGTTATTCATTCTATAGTCCCCCAAATCTATAAATGGGAAGCTGGCCTTTTTCTCAATGTCTTTGGAACAAATGGAGGCAAGTCATTGACTCGTTTACTGGCAAGTAGCATGCCCTTTTTTAATAGATGTTATCTTGCTCAGAGAGATATGCCTCCATTTACTTTTTTTCTTGAATTTCAACCATGAAACTATTGCTGTGTGCTACTATCTCTAAAATATATACTTAGAAATACAATTTAAAGAATTGAGGTGAGCATTCCATTTCTTAGAATGTTTAATTATAAGCAATGATTAATAAAATTTGCATTCTCAATTTTTTTGTTCTGTGGAGATAGCAAAGCTAACTTTTTGAAAAGTTAGTGATCCAAATTCTTGCCTTCCCTTTTCTTTGCTCAGTTCTTTATTGTGGGTGGAAAAGGGAAATCTCTAGAACTTATTAGTGAAGGAATTAATTTTATAGTCCATTGGGATTGTAGAGATTAGCTCTGTTCACATTTTGTAGAAGGGAAATAATTAAGGAATAATATGAGCACATTATCTGAAAACAGATAATGGCATCATCTCACTTGGTGATATCTGTTTCCATGGGTTCCATATTCATTTTTATGAAGAATATCCTGAGATTAACATGTTTACCTTTACCTCTCTCTTGAGGTATAGTCATTCATCTGTAGTTTCCTCTTGGACACTTGAATTTTATATCCTATGAACATTCTAAATTAGACATGTCTAAAAGAGTTCTTTCCCCCTTAAAAGTTCCTACTCTTTTATGATTTCCTCTAGTCCTGTTGAGAGCACTACTATTTTCTCAGTTATGTGGACTCAAAGTTTTGATGTTGCTCTCAGTTCCTCACTCTCTTTCACTCTAGAGAGCATCTGTTGCCAAATCTTCTGGTTTCTCCTTTCATAACACCTTTCTCATTCTCTCCAACCATATAGAATCAGCATCTCTTTCCTGGATTATTACAATATTTTTCTGTGTCTTCCTTCCATCCTCCATTGCTTCGATCCATTCTCCATTCAGCAGCCAACATGATTTTCTCTAAAGCATAGCTATGACTATATTATCTTCTTGCTCAATGAATAGCTGAGGCATTCTCTTCTGTTACCTAATTTTCCTTTCCATTTTCCTTATACTTCATAACCTTTACACACTGCAATCCAAATACACTGGCCTATTTGCATTTACTCAGATAATGTAAAAATGGAGATTTTAACCCCGGACTTCAATCCCCAGAAGTCCTTGCTCTAGTTCCCAAGGTGCCCTCTAATCTCACTGAGATCCTCACCTGGGGGAGATCAAAATGTCTACTTAAACTGGCTGTAAAGACTACTGAGCTCTCTTCCTGCTTCCGCTTCCAAAGACACGCATCTCTCAAGATGTAGTGTAAGTGAATGGGCCATTCGGCCCTCCTAGGCACGTGCTTTCTTATTTTGTATTTTCTTTATTTCTTAATCTTTAATAAACCTCATAAAAATATGATACTTCTAGCAGAGAAACTAATTTTAACTGCTACAATAAGATACTCCATTATTCATTGCCTCCCCTTTACCCTGACTGTCCTCCATGCCTGGAATGTTCTGACCCTTCACTGCACCTCTTAGTTTCCCTTGTTGCCTTCAAGACTCAGCTCATATCTCACTTTCTTCAGGAGGCCTTAGCCAATAAATCTTCTTGAATAACCTTCCCTCTATTTTATTATTTCTTGTTTGTGCCTCATTATTTATTGCTGTTTCTTCCATTAGAGAGAAAGATTTTTGAAAAGGCCTATTTTTTGCTTTTCTTTGTATCTATGGAACTTAGTATAGTGCCTAGCATCTATCAAGGACTTAAAAATGCTTGTTGACTATGTAGTAATAAGTTAGCTCAGTCAGAGTGAAATAGGCAAGGAAGTTCTAATAATCTGAATTATGTTGTATAGTGGGAGTTGATTAGAAAAGAAATTTCATAAATTTTATGCAAAATTTAAGGTATTTTCTTTAAAAGTTCTCTATTGGACACAATTTTTTATTATCAGATGGAAATAGTTTGAATTACTTTTATAATAAGTCAACCAACTCAACAAATATTTCTTAAATACTTACTATATCCCAAACAAAGAGACAGAACGATACAATGCATCAGAAGTTTTCTATGCAGCATGGTAGATGTGGGTTCATGACTTGCCTCTAACAATCCTGACTGAAGCATCCATTAATCTTCCATTATCCCGGGCACATTTCTAAGAATGTATATGGCAGAGAAAGTGCTTATCAGTGTTACTAAAGGGAATTACTCACTCTGGAGTTCCACATAAAAATGAAATCAGAGTCCCATCCCTATTCTCATTTCATGTGTCAAACACTGTGCTAGGAACACAGAGACAAATATGAGGCAGTCCTTGCCATGGGGGAGATAATAGTCTATCAGAGGAAATTATATGAATAGATATAGGCAGATGTAAAAGAGATACACGTTTATGGGGGAAGGCACAGTCATTAGCAGTTGAGGAGCTCATAAATAAGAAAAGACTTCATCAAGAAAGTTGCATTTAAAGTGAATCTTAAAGGAAACTAGAGAATCTAAGGGGTGTAGGTATAGAGGGGGTGTATTTCAGGTCAGTATATAAGGCATGAATATAGGAGAATACAGTACTGCTTGTAAGTAGGCTAGTTTGACTATAAACAGTCTATAAAAGGGAGTCCTAAGGCTTGAGAAGTCAATTGCAGTTAGGATGTTTGACTTCAAATGCCAATGAAAGAGTTTCTATTTGTTCTTAGAAGTAATATAGCGCCACTAGGATGTATTAAGTAGGGGATTGGCATGGCCAAACGTACACATTAGGAAAATTACTTTGCCAGCTACATGAAAGTCAATAGGAGCAGAAAAGAATTTGTGCCATAGAGAGCAAGTAAGAGACTTTTTATAGTTGGAGGTGATTAAGACTTTATGAAAGTGGGTAAAAAGAAAAGAATAGCTGTAAGAAGAGCTGTGGAGGTAAAGATCATGAGGTGTGGTAGCGGGCTGAACAAATGAGAATTTATTACTCATTTACATTTACTAGCTGTGTGAGCAGACTTCCGAATAATGGAGATAAATCAGAAGAAGCATGAAGGGTAGTTCAGAAAGAAGAGAAAAGAGATGGGATGACTTTTTAGAAGGTAATTGAATTAGTGCAGGCAGATGGTAAAAGGGAGTCTGTGTTAGGGTGCCAGTAGAAATAGAAAGGAAGAAATAAATATGAGATAGAATGTGTAGGTAGAATTAATAAGGATTGGCAATTGTTTGAGTATGAATGTTGAGAAAGAGTAAAAAAGTTATAGTTCACCAGTTCACTAGTCATCAGCCAAATGATCAAACTCAGAGAAGGATGGGAGGTAGAATGGAATGCATTGAGAGTAAGGGCGTGAAGAATGTTAGCCAGTTCAAGAACCAGTTTCATGTAGATCAGATAATTTGATAGAATGCATTGTGCTCAGTACACCTACAATTAAAGGCAGGCAGTGCTGTGGCCTCAGACAATGGGGATCCTTCATGCCTTGCCTTGGAAACTGTGAGAGGAGCTGAGAATGTGCCTGTTATATTCATTTTAACAAGTCAGGTAAAACTTTTTTTTTCATTTTTTATTGTCATGCAAAATACACTTCCAAGTGGTCATTGTTGTAAGAGCAAAGTCATACATAGCTAAAACTCCAAAATAGAATCAAATATTCGCTGATGTGAAAGATGGCTCCAACAGTTCTTTCTCTGGAGGTGAATAGCATCTCCCATCATAAGTCTCTCAGGATTGTCCCAAATCATTGCATTGCTGAGAGTAGCCAAGTTTTCACAGATAATCATCATCCAAGATTGCTGTTATTGTGTACAAGATTCTCCAAGTTCTGCTGATTTTGCTCTGCATCACTTTCTGTAGATCTTTGCAGCTTTTTCTGAAATCATCGAGCTCGTCATTTCTTACAGTACAATGGTTTTCCATTGCCAACATGTACCACAATATGTTCAGCCATCCTCCAACTGGTGGACATCTTCTCAATTTCCGATTCTTTGTCACCACAAAATTATTTTTGTTCAAGTAGGTCCTTTCCCCTTCTTTATTATCTCTGGAATTCAGATCTAATCATGGCATTTCAGGTAAAAACTTAAAAAGCATGTCATTAGAGATGAACAGATACAGTTGCAAGTTAACTTAATAAAAATAAAGAAAATGCTTTTTCAATACTTATTAATTTAGACATTTTATTTTGTTTAGGATCTCTGAAGGAGAAGCTTACATTTTGCTGAGAGGTTTTTCCCGCCTCCTTCAATCTATCAGGTACTCTGTCCACAAATTTTAGGCTGGGATAGCATTTGTTGTTGGATCCTTTCTAAGTGGGTCATTTTTTTTTGTTTTCCTTTTTGATGAGGTTTGAACTGGGACCCCTATGTTTATCCCTACAAAGATCAGAATATTCAGGAGAATCTTGCAGCTGCCTAGCCTTTCCGTGAAATCTCCTATCCTATATCCCCAGACATCCTATACAGCTGTCTTAAGGATATAATTTCTTAAACCTTTATCCAGAGATGTGGCAAGAGCACCTTTCTGATATATAGCACCCTTCCCAAATCTCCAAAGACAAGCAGATTCATGTTGTCCTGAGTATTAATTCGTAGATGTTGGTAATGGTAGGGGCTCTGAGTTGGGATGTTGCCTTTAGTTTGCATAGTGTCCCCATTGCTGTGGCTAGTGTTGTGTCCCCATAATTATCAGGCATTTCCCATAATCTAACAGGCAATGCTTTTCCTCCACCTGAGTAATTCAACTTACTGGAGGTCACTAGTTGTAGTCTTCAGGATTTTAGACCTGATTCAGTATCCCTGTTTAGTTCATTTATGATATTGATTAAATGCTTATTGTTTTCAAGAGACTGTACTAAACCCTGAAAGGTATGACAGAGAGTAGCAGAAAAGTGTGAAGATTTCCCCTCAGATGGGAAGCACTGAAAAGGAGACATTATTTTTGTTGGGGCAGGAGCTAGACTAAACATAGGGTTTGGGGGTCCTTGAAACTGAGAGAAGAAATTTAAATTTTCAATAGAATTCTCCTATTTCAAGACTTTAGTTTTCCTTGTATCCCCTAGAAATCTATGCTCTTTTGACAAGAGCCACTGTGTAAATAACCATCTTCCTAAGATTGCTTATATTTCTAATAACATTTCATCTTCAAATTGAGGACAAAGCCAAGGATTCTGGAGAAAGTTTTAAGATGGAAAAGACTATTTCTTATAATCTTAAAACCTTATCTAACCAGAGAGCTGAGAAGATAATTTTTCAAGGTTTATGTAAATTCATGACTCTCCCCTACCCTTTCTCTTGCAGTGTTTCCTTAAGGGAATTGTGTGAAGATGAGGATGACAATGTGGTGTTAGCATTTGAACAATTAAGCCACAGCTTCCACGAAAAACTTGAAAAAGTCTAAAGATCTTTTGCCTGGTGCCCATCATCTGAGACTTCTTTAAGTCCAGCCTCACTTTTGTACATATCCTCCTGCTTTGATAATGTGCATTTTTAATAGTTTGTTAGATCAAATTTCAATTTTGATTGTATGAGATTGTAAAATTTCACACTATTTTGGTTGTATAAGATTGTAAAATTTCAAACTAACCTTCAGATTCTATCCCAGGATGTGAGTCAGCTTTTATTCATTCCTTGAGTGGGGTTTAAGGGGTAAGGAGAGTCTCTATCTGTGAGGTCATTAGTGTAGGTAACTAGAGTGGAAGAAACTTTTCTCCACCTTACAGATTTGAAATATTTCCTGGGACACGGAGAAGTGACTTGGCCTCTGCCAAACAGCTAGTTGGTGTTAGACATAAGGCTTACACCCAAGTTTTCTTGACTCCAAGGCTGACCTTCTAACTATTGTACCAAACTGACTCTCAATTTACTCACATAGCCAAGGTATCATTCAGAGAAACTCCTCTAAGAACTCTGAAGAATTGAGACACTGGGCTTTGAATAACTTACCAATAGACAAGTTGCATTCCAGTTGCATAAAATAATGCTTTCTTCCAAGTAAAAAGTTGAATGTATTACACAGAAGGATATTTTAAAAAGAGGCTAATTTCCGTATTTTAAGGAAAAATGAACATATACCTTGAAGTGTTAGATCAACATTTTTTTCTTGACCTCAATCTGTGATTTTATCAGGTTTAGAGATCTTGCAGTGTGGAATCTCTTTCTAGTAGATCAGCAACTCATTTGTGCATTTATTCTTAGAGAATTGTCTGGATTTAATGCTAGATTTAACAATGTGCTGTGTAACCATGGGGTCACAAAACTAAGTAGATATCAAAAATAGGTCTTGAAACTACATCTCTTTTGACTGTAGACCAGTAATATGAAATAGCATTTTAAATTAAGTCCTATTTAGGTAAATTTTCAGTATAAGGAATACTTTCAGATTTTTTGTTGGCTGAGGGCATACATTTACTCAAATGTTTTGATGAAGAATTGATAATATATAAAAATAAAGATGATTTATCATGTTTTCCATGTGTTTCATGAATATACAAAAGTATTTGGTAGTAATCTATTAAGCAAAATTTCAGAGGGATCACCTACCTTTTATTCAGGAACATGTATGTGATATACGTATTACTAAACATAGTTCCTTTTGTCCTACCTCATTTACTCTAGCACACGAGCTGGTTCCAGGTTCTAGGCTTCTCCAATGAGCTTTAAATCAATATTTTAATCTGTGGACTAAAGGTTCATCCACTTCAATTTACTGCCTGGTTGACAAAAGCTCATGAAGCCTGGAGAGAATACCAATTTGTTTGTAAACTGAATATGGATCTATTTGTTCTCTCTTAATTGCTTAAACAAAGCTATCTATTATTGTTTGCAATTATTTTTCTGAAGTTGTGTTTTGAAGGGAGGCATACATCCCTTTCTCTGAGGCCAGTTTGATGCTTTGAACCTTTCAGCACTTTAGAAATGTGAAGGGGGGATTAGTGAAGAAAGATTTATTAGATGCCTGCTATGTAACAAGCATTGTGCTAAGAGGCTGATGGGTCAGTCTGGACTGGTTAAATTAACAGAGCAGGATAATTACATCAAGTCCTGCCATAAGAAGTAAGAGGGATTTACCCAAGCCTTAGCTAAGTAGCAATATTTGTTAACTTCTTCCCATTGTGATTTCCCCAGTTCATGTACCCATGACCTCAGATTCATGTGCGGATCTGCTGTGGCCATCATTAGCTCTGCCTCTCTGCTCAAATGTATTGACTTTATCAATACCACGATTACTGCACAGATTCTATAAAGGGGATGATCCTATAAAGTGGAACCTATGGTATGGGAAGGCAAGCTTTCGTTGTATCATCCATCTTCTGGTCCTAACTTTTCTGTCCATAACCATCTCCAGCTTCTACTCATTTGTCTCTGGTTGTGTTAGCTGGGAGTTTAAGGTCCTGCAAGTCTGAAGTCTAGCCTCTAAAAGTACCCTTGGCAGAACCAGGAAACCATTGTACACAGTAACCACAATATTGTGGAATGATCAAATGTGATAGACTTAGCTACTCTCATCAATACAATGATCTGGGAAAATTCTGAGGGATTTATGACAAAGAATTCTCTCCATCTCCAGAGACAGAACTGTGGGAGTCAGAATGCACATGAAAGCAGATGATTTTTCACTTGTTTATTTGGGTTTATGTTTGGGGGTTTGGGTTTTCAAAGATTATTCGCTTACAAAAATGAACAACATGGAAATATGTTTTGCATGATAATATACATATAACTCAGATTGAATTACTTGCCACTTGAGGAAGGGGGGGGAAGAAGGGGAGGATACAATCTGAATCATATAACTTTTGTGGAAATTTGTTATTATATGTAATTGGGAAAAAATAAAAAGTAAAATAAAGAATAAATTGAAAAGTACTCTTGATCACAAGAATGTCCAAACTGAGAGGGCTTTAAAAGGGCATAAAAATATTTTGATCCAAACTCAACTTCTCCTGCTCCCCATGGTGGGAGTGGTAAGTGATAAAATATCAAATCCAGATATAAGATGGTGTGAAGATTAAATTTAATTCTCCCCTGATTATAACAATGACAACACTTAACTCTCCCCTGATTGTGAAGTTTAAATTGTAACCCTTGTCTATTTTTAGATTTAATCCCCATAAATGTGAATACAGTACTTAAAAATTAAATATGGAGATCTACCCATTTTTATATTTTATCCCCAAAGGTGCAAACACTCCATTCACACTTGAATGAAGGAGGTCTGTGACCCACATGTGAGATAGTGGGTGACGAATCAAAATCAACTGACTGCATTCTGGGCAGTTCTAGAGCAGAGTGTCAACTATGATTGGTAGATGTAGAATTAAGGGAAGGCAGATGAAGTGATGCATGAGAAAATGCCTTTAAAAGGAGCTGTTACTTCCTGTGAGAATTCAATTCTAAAAGTTTTCAAGTTGAGGTTGGTGAAGAGGGGCAGAAGAATCTGCTGACTGGACAGACACATGGTGAGTGAAAAGCTAACTCTTAATTGCTGGTTTTCTTGGAAGAGACTGGCCTCAGGAAAGACCTACTCCTCTTTAGAAACTTCCCAGATCCTCGGCTTTCCCAAGACTATAAAACTAACTCTCCTTGCCCAGGGGGCCAGAGATAAAGTATTTAGTGCTCAGGCTAGATATCTTACCTTATCCTCTCTCTGATTTTCTTACTTCACCCTTTCTACATTTTGTAAACAAATTATAAAATAAACCTCTTTGGAATTAATTAAATTCCTGGCAACCAAACTCATATAATATCAAGTACAAACCTTTAAAAATTAAACCTCGTTTTCCCCTTACATTGGTTTTTATCTCCTTCCATTCTCTAGATCTAGAAGGTCACTCATAACTTATCCTCCATATGAATATCCCATTGGTATCTTGATCTCATACCTAAAATCTATTCTCATTTCTATCTACCTCTCTTGGTTATCTTATTTTGGTTCTCCCCGATCTCAAATCCTTGGTGTTATGTTTTACATCTTTATTATCCCCCAAATCTAATGAATCTTAATTAAGATGAAATGAGAAGGAATTATAATAAGAAATTAGAAAATAAAGCTATCACTCTTTGCAGATGATATGATGGTATAATTAAAGAAACCTAAAGAATCAACCAAAAAAACTAGATTGCTGAGGTCATTTACTGCTAATGTATTCCAATGATCGACCTTTCTATGTCTTAGTCAGTAACACATTGTTTTGAGAATTACTGCTTTATAGTATAATTTAAGATCTGGTACCACTAGGACACCATCATTCACATTTTTTTCATTAGTTCCTCAGAAAATGATTATTGTATCAATATGTAAAAATGAGTAAATGAACCTATAAGCATAACTTTAATAATGGTCCTCTCTTCCCCAGTTTTAGTGGCTTTTCCAAATCAGTTTAGCATTCAAGGCCTTTTTTTCCCCCCCTAACAAGCTTTGTTTAAAAAAAAAATCAAAATAAAACCTTGTTGACTTGATAGAATGAATCCCTGAATAAGGAATTCACTACCTTCTCCTTAGGGTTGATAGATTCCAAACACCATTGTCCCTTTAGAATAACTTTTGCTTCTCAAGAAGTCAAGACAGAAAAATCAGTAGTAACAATCAGAGGGGGGAAAATCCTGAACCATATTTTATTTTCTTCCAGTAATCTTGAAAGTCAACATTACCACATGATACTTGCTCTTCCTTTACTGAGGGATTTTTCTCAACATTCCTTCAGAAGATATTCTTACTCTCCTCAAATCCTACATACTTTCTAGCAAATGTGATTTTTCAAAAATGATATCACCAAACTAAGTTTTTTTTTCTTTCTCAAGAGTTTTAAGCCTAAGGTATAGACCAATCTCCTTAATGAACATGGATGCAAAAATCTTAAATAGGATACTAGCAAAAAAACTCAAGCAAGTCATCATGAGGGTTATTCATAATGATTAGGTGGGATTTATATGAGGAATGCAAGGATGGTTCAATATTAGGAAAACCATCCACATAATTGACCATATCAACAAGGAAACCAACAAAAATCAAATGATTATCTCAATAGACAAAAAAGCCTTTGACAAAATACAACATTCATTTCTATTGAAAACACTAGAAAGTATAGGAATAGAAGGTCCTTTCCTAAAAATAATAAACAGTATATATCTAAAACCATCAGCAAATATCATCTGCAATGGGGATAAACTAGATGCACTCCCAATAAGATCAGGAGTGAAACAAGGATGCCCATTATTACTTCTATTATTTAACATTGTATTAGAAATACTAGAAGTAGCAATTAGAGAAAAATAAATTGAGGGTATTAAAATTGGCAATGAGCAGACCAAACTACCACTCTTTGCGGATGATATGGTGGTCTATTTAAAGAATCCTAGAAAATCAACTAAAAAGCTAGTGTAAGTAATCAACAATTTTGGCAAAGTTGCAGGATACAAAATAAACCCACATAAGTCATCAGCATTTCTAAATATCTCCAACACATCTCAGCAGCAAGAATTAGGAAGAGAAATTCCATTTCAAATCACCCTAGACAATATAAAATACTAAGGAATCTACCTGCCGAGACAAATATAGGAACTCTATGAGCACAATTACAAAACACTTTCTACACAATTAAAACTAGATCTAAACAATTGGAAAAACATTAACTGCTCATGGGTAGGATGAGCTAACATAATAAAAATGACCATCCTACCCAAACTTATTTACTTACTTAATACCATATCCATCGAACTACCAAAAAAATTTTTTTTTACTGAATTAGAAAAAAAAAACATAACAAAGTTCATTTGGAAGAACAAAAGATCAAGGATATCCAGAGAAATAATGAAAAAAATGTGAAGGAAGGTTGCGTTGCAGTCCCAGATCTCAAACTGTACTATAAAGCAGTGGTCATCAAAACAATATGGTACTGGTTAAGAGATGTGAATCTTAAAATTTCTCAGAATTGTGAATCTTAAAAATTCTCAGACTCTACCTTAGAAAATTTTTGGTTAAGGCTGCTATCCACTTATTTTTCAATGATGTTACTTAGTCAAGAATGTAGGTGGGAACTCTAACATTACTCCACCTATACTTAGGCACACTTTAGGGGAAGATAAAGTTGTAAACTCCTGATTGAACAATGAAAAGTCCCCAACCCATACTTAAAGTGAAGCAAGAACCCTTGAGCTAGGTCTATTTTTAGAGCTAATACAAAGGGGTGCTAAGTACCTATGAAGATCAAATTAATCAGGTAACTTGCAAAGGGCAAGATTAGTCTACTCAGGTGTGAATTACTCAAAAGTTTTGTCTACTCAGGAGTGAATTAAGAATGGTCAGTCCTTTGGAAAACATCTACTGTGATTGGTAGAAGTAGAAACTTAGGGGAGGTGACATAGGAGAAAATTCTCTTTAAAAGGAGGTCAGAAAGGCCTCTGAGGTTAATTCAGCTTTGAAGATGAATTGGAGGCTGGTCTCTCTCTCCATGGCTGAAGTTAGTTCAGCTTCCTGAGCTAAACAGGAGGGTCTCTCTGAACACTAGAATCTTGCTTGGGACAAATCTTGTGGTGAGTTGATAAAAGACAGACTAGACTCTCTCTTAAGGCTCAGGTATTCTCTCTCCTTTTTCTTAATTCCTTTATTTGTATTAATTAAAATCTCCATAAAACCCAACTGACTTGGGTATATTTCATATTTGGGAATTTTCCCATAACGACCACTTTATTTTTAATATAAAATCAAGACACTAAAAATTATCTTTACAGTTTTGGCAATTCAAAGTCTTGAAACCATATTTTCATGGTCACAGTTTAAGGCAATCACTCTTTTGTCTGTAACAGAGACAGACAGGAGGATCAGTGGAATAGACTTGGGGTAAGTGACCTCAGCAAGATAGTCTATGATAAGCCCAAAGATCCCAGTTTTGGGAACCAAAATCCACTATTTGATAAAAAGTGCTGGGAAAGTTGAAAGTCAGTATGGGAGAGAATAGGTTTGGATCAATATCTTACACCCTACACCAACATAAATTCAGAATGGGTGAATGACTTGAACATAAAGAAGGAAACTATAAGTAAATTAGGTGAACACAGAATAGTATACATGTCAGATCTTTGGGAAAGGAAATATTTTAAAACCAATCAAGACTTAGAAAAAATGACAAAATGTACAATAAATAATTTTGATTACATCAAATTAAAATGTTTTTTGTACAAACAAAACCAATGCAACCAAAATCAGAAGGGAAGTAACAAATTGGGAGACAATCTTCATAACAAAAACCTCTGACAAAGGTCTAATTACTCAAATTTATAAAAAACTAAATCAATTGTACAAAAAAATCAAGCCATTCTCCAATTGATAAATGGGCAAGGGACTTAATAGGCAATTTTTAGGTAAAGAAATCAAAACTATTAATAAGCACATGAAAAAGTGTTCTAAATCTCTTATAATCAGAGAGATGCAAATAAAAACAACTGTGAGGTATCACCTCAAATGTAGCAGATTGGCTAACATGACAGCAAATGAAAGTAATGAATGCTGGAGGGGATGTGGCAAAGTCGGGACATTAATGCATTGGTGGTGGAGTTGTGAATTGATCCAACCATTCTGGAGGGCAATTTGGAACTATGCCCAAAGGGTGCTAAAAGACTGTTTGCCCTTTGACACAGCCATATCACTGCTGGGTTTATACCCCAAAGAGATTATAAGGCAAAAGACATGTATAAGAATATTAATAGCTCTGGTTTTTGTGGTGGCAAACAATTGGAAAATGAGGGGATGCCCTTCAATTGGGGAATGGCTGAACAAATTCTGGTATCTGTTGGTGATGGAATACTATTGTGCTAAAAGAAATAATAAAGGGGAAAAATTCCACCAGAACTGGAACAAAGTCCAGGCAGTAATGCAGAGTGAAAGGAGCAGAACCAGGAGAACATTGTACACTGAGACTGATACACGATATTACAATCGAATGTAATGGACTTCTCCTTTTGTGGCAATGCAATGACCCTGAACAACTTGGAGGGATCTATGAGAAAGAACACTATCCACATTCAGAGGAAAAACAATGGGAGCAGAAACACAGAAGAAAAGCAACTGCTTGATTACATAGGTTGAGGGGATATGGTTAGGGTTGTAAACTTTAAATGATCATCCTAGTGCAAACATCAACAACATGGAAATAGGTTCTGATCAAGGACACATCTAATACCCATTGGAATTGTGTATCAGCTATGGGAAGGGATGAGGTAGGAGAGGGAGGGATAGAATATGATTCTTGTAACCAAGGAATAATTTTCTAAATTGACTAAATAAAATTTTAAAAAGAATATTTTTTAAAAAGAGTTTTAAGTCTGTTAGGGTCCGGGTTTTCGCCCACCACCAAGGAAGACCCATAGACAATGCAATCGAGCAAAAGGGTCATTTATTGAACTGGCACACATCAGTGGAAACTCAGCCAAAAGAGTTCCGATTTCCCTCCTGAGGACTGGAACTTAAATACCTTCCAGCATGTATGGCCCCCCTTCCAGTCCTTTATCTGTTACATACCATTGTTGGAACTTTGCCGGTAAGAATGGCTCCCCTCAGCCCTTATCTGTTACATACTATTCTTGGAACCTTGATATTTTTATGTTACTGGGGTCTGTTTGGCCTCTAAGTTCTTATCTGGTACCCACTGCTGCTGGGATCTTGGCATATTTATGGTTCTGAACTTCCAAGGCCAGGCAGTTTCCTGCTCAGGCCTCCCTCATTTCTCACTTCTTTTTCTCTTAGGAGGCAGAGGGAAGGCCTGCCCGCTGAGGCAGTTCGTAGCCCTCAGCTCGGGGCTTGATGGTGGCTAGGGGTGGATACTGTTGTCCGAGGGCCTCCAGCCCGTCTTTCACGAATGAAGCAAGGCAGTTAAAAATGCAGGGGCCAAATATTAAGAGTAGGGTTAAGATTATAAGGGGTCCTATAAGGGATGTGACTAGGGTAGTGAGCCAGGGAGAAGAGTTGAAAAGGTGGGCATACCTCCTTTCACTGGGCTTCTAGACCTTCTCCTAGCTTGCTCAGGGAATCCCTGATAATCCCCGAATGGTTAGCATAGAAGCAGCATTTTCCCCCAAGTCTGCACAGAGGCCTCCTTCCTTAAGGAAGAGGAGGTCCCAGGCCTCGTGGATTTTGAAGGGCAATGGCGGCCAAGGAGGCATGGGATTTCTCAAGGAAGTTAACAGAGGATTCCAGCCTAACTATACCCTCATCGACTGCCTTACGGAGGTGGTGGTACCCCTGAGCCTGCGTGGTGAGGGCTGCGATGCCCACCCCTGACCCTGTTGCTGCTAAGAGGGTGACCACGGTGATGGCGATAGGAACAGGTTCTCACTTCCATCGCCCAGACGATATGTGGTCCCATGTTTGAAGGAGGTTCTGCTCAGCATAGTAGGTCCCTCGGGGTACTATTGTGACGGGGGTACAGAACTCGCAGTGGGCAGTGAGGGAGTTAGAGGAGACCCAGGGCTGCAGGCCAGAACGGGAGCATAGCCAGTGCGCTCCTGCGGTGGGATAAGGTATCTCCTGGTTGAGGGATACTCCATAGTTGAGCAAAGGTGGGGGTCGGGGTGGCTTGATCTTCCCACTACACAGTTACAGCGCCCGATCACTGCAGAAAGGGTTAAGCCATGGCCCGGTTTCCAGGGCCCGTTTTGCTCCAGTGGCCCTGTGGGGGGTTTTCTTCCTGTGAGATGTCACAAGAGGCATTCAGGCCAAAGGCCTCGTAATAGGGCGGTTAGGTGAGGAATGATTGAGGGCCAAAAAGGAGCCTTGTATAGGGAAAAAGGAGGTTGCCCCATCCCAGGTGGTGAAGGGGAACTTTGGCGGCAGGGGTGGAGTTCAGGGGCCGCGAGACAGTGGTCTCTTGCAGGGAGGGAGAATTGCTGGTTTCCCACAGGAGGGAAGGCCCTGTAAGGGGAGGGTTTGGGGGTCCTGGCCGAACTGGGGTTAAATACGAGATTGCGTCCCACTGGGTGTGAGGGGAGGGCCAGGGGCTCTTTTTTGATCAGGATAAGCCCCCCTGGGTCAGTTCCTCATACATACGCTCTAAAACCCCAGGTCCTCCCTAGGAGCCAGCCCTGGTCTTGGGGATTTAGGACGGTTATATTCAGGAACCAGCAGTTCCCTGGCATTGCTACTACACCACTGCCCATTCCACTGGACCAAGGAATCACACCGCGAGGGCTACATCCCAGAGGGGACCAGGTTAGGAGTAACGAGGAATCAGGGGCCAGGACGCTGCAGGCTGTGGCTGCGGTTTCACACCCCCAGTAAGTACAATAAAATTGGTTGGGAGAGTTACAATAGGATCGACCGGGGTTTGAGGCTGGACATACATAATAATAAAAAAGAAAGACCTAATGCCTGCGCCATCGCAGTTAATGGCAGTGAGAGCTTGGCAGGGTGTAAAGAGGAAGTTTGGAGAATCAGGAGTCGTGATGGAGGCAATAGTCGTTGAGGTGTCCCAGCTGACGAGGGTCCATTTCCATGGCTGGTGGGAGACGCCTGCCTGTAGAACAGAGAGAAGGCAAGCAAGAAAAAAGGAGGGCGAAGGGAAAGTCATGCTGTCCGGTGAAGTTTAAGCTTCAGAGCAGTGTCGGGATGGGAAGTGGCCGTCCAGACTTTGGTAGCCTCTTGTGGGTCTGCGGTGGCCTCTGGTGGGTCTGCGGTGGCCTCTTGTGGGTCTGTGGTGGCCTCTTGTGGGTCTGCGGTGGCCTCTGGTGGGTCTGTGGTGGCCTCTGGTGGGTCTGCGGTGGCCTCTGGTGGGTCTGCGGTGACCTCTTGTGGGTCTGTGGTGGCCTCTGGTGGGCCTGCAGTGGCCTCTGGTGGGTCTGCGGTGGCCTCTGGTGGGTCTGCGGTGGCCTCTGGTGGGTCTGCGGCTCTCACATGGGAGTGGTGGATCCAAGGGCCAATTCCGTCGACCTTAAGGGCTGAGGGGTGACAAAGAGGGTTACATAGGGTCCCTTCCACCATGGCTGAAGGATGGCCTTGTGGTGTCGCTTAACCCAGACGAAATCCCCGGGTTTAAAGGGATGGGGGTCGTGGGGAGGAGGTTGGAACCGTGCGTGGAGCCTTGGCCAGAGGTCAGACAGGATCTGAGAGAGGGAGAGAACAAAGTCCTGTAATGAGGGACTACAGGGGGTCAAATTCAGGAAGGCAGAGAGGATGGGGGAAGGGGGGATTGAACCATAAAGGATCTCATAAGGGGTGAGGGAGAGGGGCCCAGGGGTATTTCGGGCTTTAAAAAGGGCCAGGGTAGGAGCGTCACCCAGTCCCGGCCAGTCTCCAGGGTGAGTTTAGTAAGGGTCTCTTTTAGGGTCCGATTCAATCTTTCTACCTGCCCTGAACTCTGGGGGTTATACTCACAGTGTAATTTCCATCTGACCCCGAAACCCCCTGCCAGCGCCTGTAAGGTCTTGGTCACAAATGCAGGGCCGTTATCTGAGCCTAGAGAGGAGGGCACCCCGAACCGAGGGATTATTTCTTCCAGCAAAATCTTAGCGACTGCCTGGGCAGTTTCAGTCTTTGTTGCAAAAGCTTCAGGCCACCCTGTGAAGGTATCTACAAGAACTAGGAGATACCGGAATCCAAACTTTCCAGGGCGTACTTCAGTGAAATCGAGTTCCCAGTGTTCACAGGGTTGCCGCGGAGGCAGGTTCCAGGGTGTGAGTTCGGGTTCGCTGGCCGGGTCAGCTGGCAGGCGGTGCACTTGTTGACCAATTCTGTTAGGAAGGACCGAGAGCCTTGGAAATGAATCCGTCCTTTCCGGAGCAGTTCCTGGAGCTTGTTAGCACCCATGTGTGTGAGATAGTGGAGGTGGGTGGTCAAAAGCTGACCAGAAATTCTAGGTAAAAGCAAGTTACCCGCAGGGTCCTGGAATAAAGACCCAACTGGTCATCCCTCCTTCCCTCTTATCCATTGACGGTCACTGTCCGAATATTGTGGAGGGTCCAGTGGGGGGTTTGGGATGAGGGATGGGGGGCTCCGTGGCTCCGGGCTGGCCTGGATGGGCAGCACTAGGGTCTGGGCCAGGTCTCGCATTGCCGTTGCCTTAGCTGCCTCGTCTGCCCAGTGGTTTCCCATGGCGGGGAGGGACGAGCCACTTTGGTGTCCAGGGTGTGGACAACGGCAACTGCACGGGGCTCCCAGACGGCTGCGAGGAGATCCTGGATGTCCTCGAGGTGGGCCACCGGCCTCCCAGCTGAAGTGACAAACCCCCTTTCCCAGTATATCGGTGCATGCACATGCAGGGTCGCGAAGGCGTAGCGACTGTCTGTGTATATAGTGACTCGCTTGCCCTTTGCCGCCCGCAAGGCTGCTGCCAAGGCAACCAGTTCAGCTTTCTGTGCGGACGTCCCCTCGGGGAGGGAAGCGTCCCAGATGATCTGGCCAGTGTGATCTACTACCGCGGCTCCAGCTCTCCTGCCTTGTGGGGACATGAAGCTGCTGCCATCGGTGAAAAGGATGAGGTCCGGACTGGCCAGAGGGACATCCTTGAGGTCAGGGCGTGCAGATATCGATTCCACAAGGATCTCTTGGCAGGAGCGCGTCTCGGTGTTGTCATCCCCAGTGGGGAGAAGCGTGGCGGGGTTCAGGGTGGACACTACCCGGAAGGACAGCGGAGCCTCATTCAGGAGGAGTGACTGGTAGTGGGTCAGCCAAGCGTGGGACAGCCAGCGCGCCGGAGGCTGGCGGAGGACGCTCTCAATGGTGTGCGAGGTGGCGATGAGAAGCGGCTGGCCATGTGTGAGTTTGTCGGCATCCTTGACCAGGAGGGCCACTGCTGCGATGATGCGGAGACAGGAAGGCCATCCCGCCGAGACTGGGTCGAGCCGTTTGGACAGGTAGGCCACCGGCCGGTCCCAGGGTCCCAGTTTCGAGTGAGGACCCCTTTTGCCACCCCCCAACATTTGTCAATGAACAGCTGATAGGGTTTCTCTGGGTCAGGAAGGGCTAGGGCCGGGGCCTGCAGTATAGCCTTCCGGAGGTCCTGGAAAGCTATTTCCATGTCCTCTGTCCAGACCCAGTTTGAGGTTTCCCGGGCAGCAGCATAGAGGGGTTTTGCTGTCTCTGCAAAGTTGGGGACCCAAAGATGACAGTATCCCACAGACCCCAGGAATTCCCATACCCACTGGGGCGACGAGGAGGTGAGGATGGAGAGGATGGCCTGGGTCATGGCTGGGTTAAGCCAGCAGAGACCA
Source organism: Monodelphis domestica (assembly GCF_027887165.1). Taxonomy (NCBI): domain Eukaryota; kingdom Metazoa; phylum Chordata; class Mammalia; order Didelphimorphia; family Didelphidae; genus Monodelphis; species Monodelphis domestica. Next base: position 209,397,179 of record NC_077232.1, on the reverse strand, counting down.
TCGTGCAGGCCATAGCCAAGGAAGGTGACCTCCCCGCGGGCTATGTGTGCCTTCTTGGCCCTGACTGGATAGCCAGATAGCCAGCGGCCTCGAGGCAGAGCAAGAGGTCCCTTGTAGCCTCCTTGCAGGATTCCTCTGTGGGAGAGGGGATCAGCAAGTCATCTACATATTGTAGGAGAGTCACGGTAGGGTGGAGTCAGCAAAAAGGTTTCAAGTCCTCCGCGTTGCTAAAGATGGTCGGGCTCAGTTTTAGCCCCTGGGGCAGGTGCCCCCAGGTGAGTTGAATGGTTGAGTGGGTTTCAGGGGAGAACCACTCAAAAGTGAAGATGAGCTGACTGACAGCATCCAGAGGGAGGGTGAAGAAGGCATCCTTTAGGTCCAAGGTAGTGTACCAGGTCAGGGAAGGGTGTAGATTGCTAAGGAGAGTATATGGTTTTGGGATGGTGGGGTGGACATCCTCCACCCACTTGTTAACTTCACGCAAGTCCTGAACAGGTCTGTAATCCCCCATGCCTGGCTTATGGACAGGGAGGAGTGGGGTGTTCCATGGGGATTTGCAAGGCGTGAGGATCCCGGAGGCCAGAAGGCACTTAATGTGAGACTGGATGCCGTCTCTGGCCTCAGCTGGCATTGGGTACTGTTTTACCCATATAGGGGTGGCCCCACTCTTGAGGGGGATGATAATGAGTGGTTGATTTATGGCCAACCCAACTCCGGAAAGTTCAGCCCAGACCTTAGGAATGGAGTCCACCCACGGCCGCACATGGGGGGGGGGGGCAGAATGTCTGGAGGGGCTGGGTCTGAATATAGAAGGTGTTCACCCTGGAGGGATAGAGTCAGGACCATGAGGGGGACCCCTGAGTCATCTGTAAGGGACACGGTCCCACAGGAAAAGTGAATATGAGCCCCGATCTTGTGGAGGAGATCCCACCCGATAAGGGGAACAGGGCTCTCAGGGATGACGAGGAAGGAATGAGAAACTTGGTGGGCTCCTAGGTTGACAGTCCACTCTGTGGTCCAGGGGTATCAGCTGGAACTCGTCACCCCTTGGACCAAGGAGGTTTTGCAACTGGTCTTCCCTAAGGGAGACAGGAGGATGGAGTGTTCGGCTCAGGTATCCACAAGCATGGGAAGGGGTTTCCCCTCAATGTAAGCCGTTACCCAGGACTCAGGGAGGGGACCTGAGACCCGTCCCCTTCAGTCATCCTCAGCAGGGGCAATAATGTTCCTATTGGGCCAGCCCCAATCTGCGCTGGAGGGGCTATCTCAGTGCCTTGGGGGAGGGGACCCTGCTGGCCTTGCCTCATCCCGCCTTGTGTTTTCTGGGGGCAGTGATGCGGCCAGTGGCCAATTTTCCCACAGAGGAAACAGGGGCCCTGTGGGAGTCACTCATATGGTTGCCCACCAGGGGTAGGGGCCTGGGTTAAGGCTGCCATGAGGACCCGGGTTGTCTGTTGTTGGGTCCGCATCAATTGCTTCCTAGTCTTTTCTTCCCTAGACTGAAGGTCCTGTAAGCTCTTGAGTTCCCGGTCTTCGGCCTCTTTTTGTCTCTGTTCCTGTCTAGCAATGTTCTCTTGTCTCAGTCGGTCAGCTTGCTCCTCAGGGGTTTTGTGGGAGTTAAAAACTTTCTCTGCTACCTTAAGTAATTCGGTTAATGACTGGGCTGTAAATGCATCAGCCCTCTGGAGCTTGCTGTGACTATCAGGGGCTGACTGATTGACAAAAGCAAGAAGAACAGCTGTCTGGCTATTGGGCGCTGTTGGGTATACAGGGGAATAGATGCGGAAAGCTTTCTGCAGCCGCTCAAGAAACGTGGCAGGGGTCTCCTTGGGGCCCTGCCTAAAAGAATCAATTTTAGGCAAATTAGTGGGTTTGCGAGCTGCTGCCCGAAGCCCAGCAAGGAGAGTCTGGCGATAGGACTGAAGAAGCTCCCTACCTTGATCAGTGGTGAAGTTCCAGTCAGGCCACTTGGTGGGGAACGCCGTGGCGAGGCATGCTGGGTCAATGGTGGGTCTCCCATTGTCCTCGAGAACCAGCTTTTTACCTTCAGCGGTGATCCGGTCACACTCTTCACTAGTGAGGAGCATGTGGAACAACTGCTGACAGTAATCCCAGGTGGGAATATGGGTGAGAAAAATAGACTTGACCTGGTCTATTAGCTTTTGGGGCTGCTCAGAGAAGGGGGTATTTTGGTGTTTCCAATTATACAAGTTGGAAGAAGTGAAAGGCCAGTACTGGAAAACAAGGGTACCCAATTCTGTCATGGGCCCAACAGTGCAGACTGGTAGGATGGTGGTAGAGGAGGGGATTTCTGCTGGAATGGGAGGTGGCTGCTGCATCGAAGACACTCGGCCTCTGGTGCAGTGAGCTGGAGGGGGGCTGGGCAAGCCTGCTCCCTACATGGCTGCTGCCTCTTTTCCATCAGGGGCCAGGGGAGGGTATAGCTGGGGGTTATAAGGAGGGGGCGGCAAAGGAGGGTCAGGGAGGGGTTCCTTGGGCAATGGGAGGACTGGAGGTGGGAGGGGCAGGATGGGCTTTTCAGTGTTAGGCTTTTCAGGCAGGCCCTTGGTCTTATTGTCCATTGAGGCTACTAAGATGTGGATGGCTTCTGTATAAGGTTTCATCCAGGGTGGGGGTGGGTCTAAGGCTAGATCTTGCCAGGTCAGGATGTAGGGGACCTAGTCTGGGTGCCCTTCCAGTCCAGGGAGGAGGGTATGGCTCTGGAAGGCCGAGATGACACTGTTCTGTCAAGTACCACCTCTGGGCCACCAGCACCCAAAGGAGGACCATTTTACATTACAGAAAGTCTGCAGCTTTCCTTTATGAACTGTCAGACTCAGGTTTACAGCCCTTGACTTAAAGTCAGCATAATGTTGGAGGACCAGGTCCAAGGGGGGTGGACTGGCCCTGACCCATATTGGGTAGAGAGGTTAAGTAGAGAATGAAAAGATAGATCAGAGAGAGAAAGACAAGGAGGGGAGTGATACCGGGGAGTTTGAAGAACCTTGATACAGGTGACTGCTTGTTGGAGGCCGGCTGCCCGGTACCTCCCTTGAGGCCAAAAAGCCCCAGTGTGTCTATACAAAATCACCTAGGGCTATAACAGCCACCAAGGGCTATACAAAAATCACCCAGAGGTCGTGGGGCATCCACCAGTCTCTCTTAGGGGTGCAATATCTTCCCAAAGGGGACTCTAACAACCCCTTTCCCTTTAAGCCTGAAGGAGATGCGAACTCCATGAGACAGAGATTAAAACTTTGTTCTCAGGGGACTCAAGCCTCCTGAAAGTTCCAAGTTCGGTACATACCCTGGACTGTATTCCTTCTGCACCCCACAGACAGATCTCAAAAACTTCCTCTGGTTCCCGACTGGGTTCCTCTCAGATGATAAAAACTGCAATACCACAGAGTCCACACTCAGAAACAGGTGCAAGGATTGGACTGATGCCGCAGGACGAACCCCTCACCCCCAGAATGGGGTGGGCCTCAGAACTTGGTGTAGAATGCTTGTATAAACTGCAGGTATGTATCATCCACTAAGCCATATGTTCAGCGAGAGTCCTCCTCTCCCCCATACACTTGTGGTCACCATAAACACACACTCACACACACACACACACACACACACACACACACACACTGTTAATATTTCCATTAGAGTGTTCGTTTAGAGTCTCTCCTCTGTCATGTCCCCTCAACTGCTATAGTCAGGCAGTTGCTTTTCCTCGGTGTTTCTACTCCCACAGTTTGTCCTCTGCCTATGGATAGTGTTTTTTCTTCTAGATCCCTGCAGAGTGTTCAGGGACATTACACCACCACTAATGGAGAAGTCCATTACGTTCGATTATACCGTAGTGTGTTTGTCTCTGTGTACAATGTTCTCCTGGTTCTGCTCCTCTCGCTCTGCATCACTTCCTGGAGATTGTTCCAGTCTCCATGGAATTCCTCCACTTTATTATTCCTTTTTGCACAATAATATTCTATCACCAACATATACCACAATTTGTTCAGCCATTCCCCCATTGATGGGCATCCCCTTGTTTTCCAATTTTTGGACACCACAAAGAGCGCAGCTATGAATATTTTTGTACAAGTCTTTTTGTCCATTATCTCTTTGAGGTACAGACCCAGGAGTGCTATGGCTGGATCAGAGGGTAGATATTCTTTTGTCGACCTTTGGGCATAGTTCCAAATTGCCCTCCAGAATGGTTGGATCAGTTCCAACTCCACAAGCAATGAATTAATGTCCCTACTTTGCCACATCCCCTCCAGCATTCATTACTTTCCATAGCTGTCATGTTAGCCAATCTGCTAGGTGTGAGGTGATACCTCAGAGTTGTTTTGATTTGCATCTCTCTGATTATAAGAGATTTAGAACTCTTCTTCATGTGCTTATTAATAGTTTTGATTTCTTTATCTGAAAACTGCCTATCCATGTCCCTTGCCCATTTATCTATTGGAGAATGGCTTGTTTTTTTGTACAATTGATTTAGCTCTTTATAAATTTGAGTAATTAAACCTTTGTCAGAGGTTTTTATGAAGATTTTCCCCCAATTTGTTGTTTTCCTTCTGATTTTAGTTACATTGGTTTTGTTTGTACAAAAGTTTTTAATTTAATGTAGTCAAAAATATTTATTTTACATTTTGTGATTCTTTCTATGTCTTGCTTGGTTTTAAAGTCTTTGCCCTCCCAAAGGTCTGACATGTATACTATTCTGTGTTTACCCAATTTACTTATGGTTTCCTTCTTTATGTTTAAGTCATCCATCCATTTTGAATTTATCTTGGGGCAGGGTGTGAGGTGTTGATCAATTCCTAATCTCTCCCACACTGTCTTCCAATTTTCCCAGCAGTTTTTATCGAATCGTGGATTTTTGTCCCAGAATCTGGGATCTTTGGGTTTATCGTATACTGTCTTGCTGAGGTCACTTGCCCCCAGTCTATTCCACTGATCCTCCTTTCTGTCTCTTAGCCAGTACCAAATTGTTTTGATGACTGCTGCTTTGTAATATAGTTTGAGGTCTGGGACTGCAAGGCCTCCCTCATTTGTGTTTTTTTTTTCATTATTTCCCTGGATATCCTTGATCTTTTGTTATTCCAAATGAAATTTGTTATGGTTTTTTTCTAAATCAGTAAAGAAATTTTTTGGGAGTTCCATGGGTATGGCACTAAATAGATAAATAAGTTTCGGTAGGATGGTCATTTTTATTATATTGACTCATCCTATCCATGAGTAGTTAATGTTTTTCCAATTGCTCAGGTCTAGTTTTAGTTGTGTGGTGAATGTTTTGTAGTTATGTTCATATAGTTCCTGTGTTTGTTTCCGGAGATAGATTCCTAGGTATTTTATTTTGTCTAAGGTGATTTTGAATGGGATTTCTCTTTCTAGTTTTTGCTGCTGAGCTGTGTTGGAGATATATAGAAATGCTGATGATTTATGTGGGTTTATTTTTTATCCTGCAACTTTGCTAAAGTTGTTGATTATTTCAATTAGCTTTTTGGTTGAATCTCTTGGATTCTTTAAGTAGACCATCATGTCATCTGCAAAGAGTGATAACTTGGTCTCCTCCTTGCCTATTTTGATGCCTTCAATTTCTTTTTCTTCTCTAATTGCTACTGCTAGTGTTTCTAGTACAATGTCAAATAGTAGAGGTGATAATGGGCATCCTTGTTTCACTCCTGATCTTATTGGGAATGCATCTAGTTTATCCCCATTGCAGATGATATTAGCTGATGGTTTTAGATATATACTGTTTATTATTTTTAGGAAAGGCCCTTCTATTCCTATGCTTTCTAGTGTTTTTAATAGGAATGGGTGTTGTATTTTATCAAAGGCTTTTTCTGCATCTATTGAGATAATCATGTGATTCTTGCTGGTTTGCTTGTTGATGTGGTCAATTATGTGGATGGTTTTCCTAATATTGAACCAGCCCTGCATCCCTGGTATGAATCCTACTTGATCATGGTGGATGACCCTTCTGATCACTTGCTGGAGTCTTTTTGCTAGTATCCTATTTAAGATTTTTGCATCTATATTCATTAGGGAGATTGGTCTATAGTTTTCTTTCTCTGTTTTTGACCTGCCTGGTTTTGGAATTAGTACCATGTTTGTGTCATAAAAGGAGTTTGGTAGAACTCCCTATTTGCTTATTATGTCAAATAGTTTGTGTAGTATTGGGATTAACTGTTCTTTGAATGTTTGATAGAATTCACTGGTGAATCCATCAGGCCCTGGGGATTTTTTCTAAGGAAGTTCTTTGATGGCCTGTTGGATTTCATTTTCTGATATGGGATTATTTAAGAATTCTATTTCTTCTTCTGTTAGTCTAGGCAGTTTGTATTTTTGTATATATTCATCCATATCACTTAAATTGGTGTATTTATTGCCATATAATTGGGCAAAGTAATTTTTAATGATTGCCTTAATTTCCTCTTCATCAGAGGTGATGTCCCCCTTTTCATCTTTGATGCTGTTAATTTGCTTTTCTTCCTTCCTTTTTTTAATTAGATTGACCAGTACTTTGTCTATTTTGTTTGTTTTTTTCAAAGTACCAGCTTCTTGTCTTATTTATTAAATCAATAGTTCTATCACTTTCAATTTTATTAATTTCTCCCTTAATTTTTAGGATTTCTAGTTTGGTTTTCTGCTGGGGGGTTTTAATTTGGTCTCTTTTGAGTTTTTTTTTTAATATTATTTTATTTGGTTGTTTTCATACATTATTCACTGGAAACAAAGATCATTTTCTTTTCCTCCCCTCCCCTCCCCCCCCCCCCCCTGCCTTTCCCTCTCCCATAGCCGACGCATGATTCCACTGGTTATCACATGTGTTCTTGACTCGAACCCATTTCCCTGTTGTTGGAGTTTGCATTATAGTGTTCATTTAGAGTCTCTCCTCAGTCTTATCTCCTCCAACCCTGTAGTCAAGCAGTTGCTTTTCAGCGGTGTTTTTACTCCCACAGTTTATCCTCTGCTTGTGGGTAGTATTTTTTTTTAGATCCCTGCAGATTGTTCAGAGAAATTGCATTGATACTAATGGAGAAGTCCATCACCCTCGATTGTACCACAATGTATCAGTCTCTGTGTATAATGTTTTCCTGGTTCTGCTCCTTTCGCTCTGCATCACTTCCTGGAGGTTGTTCCAGTCTCCATGGAATTTCTCCACTTTATTATTCCTTTTAGCACAATAGTATTCCATCACCCACATATACCACAATTTGTTCAGCCATTCCCCAATTGAAGGGCATCCCCTCATTTTCCAATTTTTGGCCACCACAAAGAGCGCAGCTATGAATATTTTTGTACAAGTCTTTTTGTCCATTATCTCTTTGGGGTACAAGCCCAGCAGTGCTATGGCTGGATCAAAGGGCAGACAGTCTTTTATCGCCCTTTGGACATAGTTCCAAATTGCCCTCCAGAATGGTTGGATCAATTCACAACTCCACCAGCAATGAATTAATGTCCCCACTTTGCCACATCCCCTCCAGCATTCATTACTTTGCATAGCTGTCATGTTAGCCAATCTGCTAGGTGTGAGATGATACCTCAGAGTTGTTTTGATTTGCATCTCTCTGATTATAAGAGATGTAGAGCACTTTTTCATGTGCTTATTAATAGTTTTGATTTCTTTGGCTGAGAATTGCCTGTTCATGTCCCTTGCCCATTTGTCAATTGGAGAATGGCTTGATTTTTTGTACAATTGATTTAGTTCTTTATAAATTTTAGTAATTAAACCTTTGTCAGAGGTTTTTATGAAGATTGTTTCCCAATTTGTTGCTACCCTTCTGATTTTGGTTACATTGGTTTTGTTTGTACAAAAACTTTTTAATTTGATGTAATCCAGATTATTTATTTTGCATTTTGTAATTCTTTCTAATTCTTGCTTGGTTTTGAAGTATTTCCCTTCCCAAAGGTCTGACATGTATACTATTCTGTGTTCGCCTAAATTTCTTATAGTTTCCTTCTTTATGTTCAAGTCATTCATCCATTTTGAATTTATCTTGGTGTAGAGTGTGAGGTGTTGATCTAAGCCTAATCTTTCCCATACTGTCCTCCAATTTTCCCAACAGTTTTTATGAAATAGTGGATTTTTGTCCCAAAAGCTGGGATCTTTGGGTTTGTCATATACTGTCTTGCTGAGGTTGCTTGCCCCCAGTCTATTCCACTGATCCTCCTTTCTGTCTCTTAGCCAGTACCAAATTGTTTTGATGACTGCTGCTTTATAATATAGTCTGAGATCTGGGACTGCAAGACCCCCTTCCTTTGTATTTTTTTTCATTATTTCCCTGGATATCCTTGATCTTTTGTTATTCCAAATGAACTTTGTTATGTTTTTTTCTAAATCAGTAAAAAAAAATTTTGGAAGTTCCATGGGTATGGCACTAAATAGATAGATGAGTTTGGGTAGGATGGTCATTTTTATTATATTGGCTCGTCCTACCCATGAGCAGTTAATGTTCTTCCAATTGTTCAAGTCTAGTTTTAGTTGTGTGGAAAGTGTTTTGTAGTTGTGTTCATATAGATCCTGTGTTTGTCTCGGGAGATAGATTCCTAAGTATTTTATTTTGTCTTGGGTAATTTTGAATGGGATTTCTCTTTCTAGTTCTTGCTGCTGAGCTGTGTTGGAATTATATAGAAATGCTGATGACTTATGTGGGTTTATTTTGTATCCTGCAACTTTGCTAAAGTTGTTGATTATTTCAATTAGCTTTTTGGTTGAGTCTCTAGGATTCTTTAAGTAGACCATCATGTCATCTGCAAAGAGTGATAATTTGGTCTCCTCCTTGCCTATTTAGATGCCTTCAATTTCTTTTTCTTCTCTAATTGCTACTGCTAGTGTTTCTAATACAATGTCAAATAATAGAGGTGATAATGGGCATCCTTGTTTCACTCCTGATCTTAATGGGAATGGATTTAGCTTATCCCCATTGCAGATGATATTAGCTGATGGTTTTAGATATATACTGTTTATTATTTTTAGGAATGACCCTTCTATTCCTATGCTTTCTAGTGTTTTTAGTAGGAATGGGTGTTGTATTTTATCAAAGGCTTTTTCTGCATCTATTGAGATAATCATGTGGTTCTTGTTGGTTTGCTTGTTGATGTGGTCAATTATGTGGATAGTTTTCCTAATGTTGAACCAGCCCTGCATCCCTGGTATAAATCCTACTTGATCATGGTGGATGACCCTTCTGATCACTTGCTGGAGTCTTTTTGCTAGTATCCTATTTAAGATTTTTGCATCTATATTCATTAGGGAGATTGGCCTATAGTTTTCTTTCTCTGTTTTTGGCCTACCTGACTTTGGAATTAGTACCATGCTTGTGTCATAAAAGGAGTTTGGTAGGACTCCCTCTTTGCTTATTATGTCAAATAGTTTGTATAGTATTGGGGTTAACTGTTCTCTGAATGTTTGATAGAATTCGCTGGTGAATCCATCAGGCCCTGGGGATTTTTTCTTAGGAAGTTCTGTGATGGCCTGTTGGATTTCTTTTTCTGATATGGGATTATTTAAGAAAACTATTTCTTCTTCTGTTAGTCTAGGCAATTTATATTTTTGTAAATATTCATCCATATCACCTAGGTTGGTATATTTATTGCCATATAATTGGACAAAGTAGTTTTTAATGATTGCCTTAATTTCCTCTTCATTGGAGGTGAGATCCCCCTTTTCATCCTTGATGCTATTAATTTGCCTTTCTTCTTTCCTTTTTTTAATTAAATTAACCAGTACTTTGTCTATTTTGTCTGTTTTTTCAAAGTACCAGCTTCTAGTCTTGTTTATTAGCTCAATAGTTCTGTCACTTTCTATTTTATTAATTTCTCCCTTAATTTTTAGGATCTCTAGTATGGTTTTCTTCTGGGGGTTTTTAATTTGTTCATTCTCATGTTTTTTGATTTGCATTTCCAATTCCTTGGTCTCTGTCCTCCCTAATTTGTTAATATATGCACTCAGGGATATGAATTTTCCTCTAAGTACTGCCTTGGCTGCATCCCATAAGGTTTGAAAGGATGTTTCGCCGTTGTCATTTTCTTCAACGAAATTGTTAATTGTTTCTATGATTTCTTCTCTAACTATCCGATTTTGGAGTATCATGTTATTTAATTTCCAATTAATTTTTGATTTGGGTCTCCATGTACCCTTGCCGATCAATATTTTAATTGCCTTGTGATCTGAAAAGGCTGCAGTTAATATTTCTGCTTTTCTGCATTTAAGTGCCATGTTTCTATAACCTAGTGTATGATCTATTTTTGTGAATGTGCCATGTGGTGCTGAAAAGAAGGTGTATTCTTTTTTGTCCCTATTTATTTTTCTCCATATGTCTATTAATTCTAATTTTTCTAAGATTTCATTCACCTCTTTTACCTCTTTCTTATTTATTTTTTGATTTGATTTATCTAAATTTGATAGTGGTTGGTTCAAGTCTCCCACTAATATGGTTTTACTGTCTATTTCCTCCTTCAATTCTCCTAGTTTCTCTATTAAAAATTTGGATGCTATACCATTTTGTGCATACATGTTGATTAGTGATATTTCCTCATTGTCTATACTTCCTTTTAGCAGAATATATTTACCTTCCCTGTCCCTTTTGATCAGGTCTATTTGTACTTTGGCTTTGTCAGATATCATGATTGCAACTCCTGCCTTCTTTCTATCGGTTGAGGCCCAAAAGGTCTTACTCCAACCTTTAATTCTAACCTTGTGAGTGTCAACCCGTCTCATATGTGTTTCTTGAAGACAACATATGGTAGGGTTTTGGGTTCTAATCCAATCTGCTATTTGTCTGTGTTTTATGGGTGAGTTCATCCCATTCACGTTCAAAGTTATGATTGTTATTTGTGGATTCGCTGGCATTTTGATATCTTCCCCTAGTTCTGACCTTTCTTCTTTAGCTTTCTCCTTTTGAACCAGTGATTTACTTTAGGTCAGTCCTCCTAGTCCCCTCCCTTGAGATGCTTCCCTTTCTAGCCCCTCCCTTTTTATGCTCCCTTCCCCTCCCCCCTCTCCTTCCCTCCCTTTTTGTACTCCCTCCCCCCTCCCCCTCCTTGAGTTTCCTTTCTTTCTTGCCCTAATGGATAAGATAGAATTCAGGATCCCACTGGATCTAGATGTTCTTCCCTCTCAGATTTGATTTCACTGAGAGTAAGGTTTAAGTAATTCCACTTCACGCTCTCTTCCTCTCCTTCTCATATGAGAGTTCTTCCCCTCCCCTTCCCATGTATATCTTTATATGGGAAAGTTTATTCTATTGATTCCCCCCCTATTTCTTGAAGTTAATCTTAGTATTTTCACGGTTCCCCCCTCCCTTTTCCTTTTTTTGCCCCAACTTTCCCCAAATCTTCTTAATTCCCCAATCTTTCCCTATGCATGTTTCTTCTAACTACTCTTATGATGATACAATTTATGAGAGTTACACAAAACATTTTCCCCACATATTAATATATATAATTTGATGTAAATGTAGTCCTTATAGAAGAGAGTTTGACTTAAAGAGAAAGATAAGATTTATCTCCTTTTCCCTTTCTTTCATATTTACCTTTTCATGTTTCTCTTGCTTTCTGTGCTTGGATATCGAACTTTCCACAGAGCTCTGGTCTTTTCTTAGCAAATGCTTGGAAATCTTCTACTTTGTTGAATGCCCATACTTTCCCCTGGAAGTATATAGTCAGTTTTGCTGGGTAGTTGATTCTTGGTTGGAGACCCAGCTCTCTTGCCTTTCTAAATATCGTGTTCCATGCTTTGCGGTCTCTTAGTGTATTAGCCGCTAAGTCGTGTGTGATCCTTATGGGAGCCCCCTTATATCTGAAGCTCTTCTTCTTGGCTTCTTGTAGGATTTTCTCCTTTACTTGGAAGCTCTTGAATTTGGCAATTACATTCCTAGGCGTTGTCTTTTGGGGATTTAGTATAGAAGGTGTTCTATGAATCCTTTCTATTTCTATTTTGCCCCCTTGCTCCAGAACGTGAGGGCAATTTTCTTTTATAATCTCCTGTAGAATAATATCCAATTTGTTGTTTACCTCTGGTTTTTCTTGGAGACCGATGATACGGAGATTTTCTCGTCTTCCTCTGTTCTCCAGGTCCGTGACCTTCTCAGTGAGATATTTTATGTTTTCTTCCAATTCATTAATTATTTGGGTTTGCTTTATTGATTCTTGCTGTTGTATCATCTCACTTTCTTCGAGGTGCTTAATTCTGGTCATTAGGGACTGGTTTTGCTTTTCAGCCTTGTCTGCCCTTCTATTGGATGCTTCGAGTTCTTTTTCCAATTGAGCAGTCTTATCTGTCAGACAGCTGATCTCTTTCTCCCATTTTTCTTTCCAGAAGGTTTCCATCTTTTGGATAAGTTCCAGTTTGAGATCTTCCAGAGCTTGTTGATAGTTTCCATTTTGGGAGGCGTGTTCTGAATTTTTTTGGATTTCCTCCTCATTCTCCTCTTTTCCTTGGGTACTTCCACCATAAAAGTTTTCAATAGTCACTTTTTTCCCTTTCTTCCTGGAGGCTTGATTTTGGGCCATGTGAGCCATCCCTTTGGTGGTTTTATTCCCCTTTCCTTTTTGGTCTGGGGTCTGGGTTATAAGAGCGGTTTTTCTGTGAATTTAGGTTGCTTCAGACTAGTTCTTCCCAGCCTCCGAGCCCAGGTATTCAGCTCTGCCCAGATAATCAGCGCGCGTTGTTCAGTGCAGCCCGCCCCAAGTACACTTCCGCTGGATTCTCCAGTGAAAGTGCCCTGAGACGTTTTTTCCTGGCAGTCCCCAGAGCCCAAGGACCCTGGAGTGCCCCCCCAGACAGAGACGCTCCCCACTCACTCGCTGTCCCGGTGAGCGCTCAGGTAGCTCACTCTGGTTTAGTGGGGGAGGTGGGGTGGGGGAAGGGCGGCTCAGTTCACTTTTCTGTGCAAGCTTTTCCTTCTTATTTTAGTGTGGAAATGTTCAAGCCCCACGTACCTTTGCCTCTGTGGGGTACTGGGGAGTCCTTCTGTTCCTCCAAAGGTGATTTTATGCTCCTTTGATGTAGTCTATTTCGTTCGGTGCCAGGGAGAGGAAGCGTGTGGAGTCTAGATTGCAGCCATGATTACCCGGAAGTCCTCTCTTTTGAGTTTTTTTATTTGCATTTCCAATTGATTGATCTCTGCTCTCCCTAGTTTGTTAATATATGCACTCAGGGATATGAATTTACCTCTGATTACCACTTTGGCTGCATCCCAAAAGGTTTGAAAGGATGTCTCGCCATTGTCATTTTCCTCGATGAAATTATTAATTGTTTCTATGATTTCTTCTCTAACTAACCGATTTTGGAGTATCATATTGTTTAGTTTCCAATTAGTTTTTTATTTGGTTTTCCAGGTATCATTACTGATCGTTATTTGTATTGCCTTGTTGTCTGAAAAGGCTGCATTTATTATTTCTGCTTTTCTGCCTTTTTGTGCTATGTTTCTGTGACCTAATGTATGGTCAATATTTGTGAATGTGCCGTGTGGTGCTGAGAAGAAGGTGTATTCCTATACCGTTTGTCACTGTTCCCTCTGAGTGTAGTTTTTCTAGCTGCTTAGATGATAGCAACAGTTTTTAAGAGTTGCCAATGACCTCTTTTCTTATAGGGATACATATCATTTTAACTTATTGAGTCTCTTAAAAAAATTATTTTTGTTTTGTTGTTTTTCCCCTCTTTTTTAATTACCTTTTGATGATTCTCTTGAGTTCTGTGGTTGGACTTCAAATTTTCTTTTCAGGTCTGGTCTTTTATTTATGAATGCTTGGAACTCTTCTGTTGTGTTGAATGACCATACTTTCCCCTGTAAAAATATAGTCAGTTTTGATGGGTATTTTATTCTTGGCTGTACGCCTAGTTCCCTTGCTTTCTGGAATATCGTATTCCATGCCTTTCGATCCTTCAGTGTGGATGCAGACAGATCCTGTGTTATCCTCACTGTGTTTCCATGGTATCTGAATGGCTTCTTCTTGGCAGCTTGTAATACCTGTTCTTTCATCTGATTGTTTTTGAATTTGGCTATAACATTTCTTGGTGTTGTGAGTTGGGGATTAAATACAGGGGGTGATCTGTGGATTCTTTCCATCTCCACTTTCCCCTCTTGTTCTAGGATCTTGGGACAGTTTTCCTGGATAATTTTCTCTAGTATTATGTCCAGGCTTTTTCTTTTGTTGCGATCTTTTGGTAGTCCAATTATTCTTAAATTGTCTCTTCTTGAACGATTTTCTAAATTGTCTGTTTTGTGAATGAGATGCTTCACATTTTCCTCAATTTTTTCATTCTTTTTGTTTTGTTTTATAGTGTCCTGCTGCCTTGTGAGGTCACTTGATTCTAGTTGTTTTTCTCTGGTTCTTAAAGATTGGATTTCATCTCTGGCTTTTTGGTCATCTTTTTCCTTCTGGTCTGATTTTCTTTGAAGATTGTCTTTCATCCTCTTTATCTTGTCTTTCATCTCCTTTGCCGCATCTTTAATCTCCTTTGCCTCATTTTCCAGCTGGATGATTTTGGCTTTCAGGACACTATTTTCTTGTTTTAGTTCAAGTGCCTCTGTTTCCAGATGACTCATCTTAATTTATAAGTTCTTTTCCCAATTGTTTTCAGCCTCTCTTAGTTGTGTTTTGAGTTCTTCCACTGCCTGTATCCAATTCGCTGTGATTTCTGGTTTATCGTTTGCTGATCTCTCCCCCTGTGTTCCTTTTGCTGAGTAGTAGCTGTCTATTGTAGTTTCTTTTTTCTGTTTCTGTTGTTTGTTCAAATTCACCCCTTCTTTCCTCCCCGTATTTGTCTGTGCTCTTGTTCCTCTCATTTTTTTGTTTTTGGGGGACTTCTATTAGTCTCCACTCTTGGAGCTTCATCAGAGGATCTCTTGGTGTTATCTCTGGGGGATGGTTGTTGGGGGTTTGAGCTTTCCAGTCCTCTGGAGGCTTTTTATTGGCTTAAAGTCCAGCAGTCGATGAGGATGGATGGGGAGCCTGGGCTTCCCTGTGTTCTGGAGACTTTTGATGGGATTGAGTTCAGCTTAGTTGGGCTGGGTTTACTCTGAGTTTTAAACTTCCTGGACGGCTGGAGCAGATATGGAGGATCTCCAAAGCTCTGGCCAGGCTGCCAGGTGTATGCTCCTTCTAGGCTGCCATCTTGACTCCACCTCTTGGTTTCTGTTTTTTCAGAAGACCCTGCTCTCTAAGGGGGGAGATGCGTGGCCTCTCTGGGCTCTGCAGGCTCCTGATGGTATTAGGTTCACCTGGTTTGGGCTGAATGAGCCCTGATGCAATAAGCCTCCTCCTCCACAGTCTGTGTTGAATGCCTGGAGACTGGCCCGGGTTGTTTTCAAGGTAAGCCCTTCACTAGCCCTGAGGTTTTTGTTCTTTTAGAAGCTCTGAAGGCTCCTGATGGGATTAGGTTCATGTGGTGTGGGCCGAATGATCCCCGAGCCAAAAAAAGGAAGGAAAAAAAAGCAGCAACCTCCTCTTCCACAGTCTGTGTTGAATGCCTGGAAACTGGCCCGGGTTACTTTCAAGGTAAGCTCTTCAGAGCAACCCCTTTGCCAGCCCTGAGTTTTCTGTTCTTTCAGTAGCTCTGAGGGCTCCTGATGGGATTGGGTTCAGCTGGTGCCCTAAAGCTGGGACCTCCCTTGAGACTCAGATGGAAGGACCCAGCCAGGAGGCTACCGGCTTCCCCCTTCTCTCTATGTTTCCCTGCCGTCTGTGTTGGGCATCCCGGAGACTGGCTCAGGTTGCTTTCAATGTGAGTCTTCAGAACCCTGAGGTTCCTGCTGCTGCCATGGGCTCAGCACTCTGGGTTGGGGGGATGGGTCCTGGGACCTTCTTTCTGTCTACCCCTTAGATCCGAGTGATCTAGGGTTCTGGCTTTTGTGGTGCGGTACTTTTTGATCCAGGTCCAGGAGGAGGTTTCCCCAGGTCTATCCTGTTGTTCAGCTTGAATTTCGGTGGCCTAGGAGCACTCTGTTTGCGATGTGTAAGGAAGGGTTTCTGAGGTCTGAACTTTTGCTGCTTCTGGGCCGCCATCTTGACCGGAAGTTGATATTCCTGGAAACTCCATTTTGAGAAAGGGTCCAGATTATACCTCTTGCACACCTCTACTGGTTCTATTTATAATTTACAGACTTTGTCACTGTGTCTTCTGTCCCTTCCTCTCTCCCAGCCATTTCTGCTCCCTTTTATGTGCTGTTTTTCTCTATTAAAAATATTAGTTCCTTGAGGACAGAGATTATTTTTCTTTGTTTATATGTATGTCTACAACACTTAGAACAGCAACCTTGCTGGAGAGCTGACTAGATCCACTACAATTTTACTACACATACTCAAATGGACCCTTCCCTCAGCAAACCAATACTTTCCTACTTTCCTAATCAATTCATCCACCCACTCTCCATTACTATTGCACATTGTCTGTTCCTCCCAGCTCTTGCTGCCCTCCCTCACCTCATATTTCTTTCTCCTTTCTCCTCCTCTGTGGCGATGATCATGACATAAAGGGCATGTAGGTTCCTAACCTGCTGGGGAGGTTGCAGACACTAAATATGGAATGAGGGAAGGAGTGAAAGAAAAGGGAGAAAGAACACATAGAGCCAAAGAGGTTTTGGAAAAGGCCTTTCAAGCTTTCTCCTCGTCTGGGGCTTCCAGCTTTTTTTTTTTTTTTGCAAGTCAACCCATTTTCTTACTAACGTTGGTGATAAGCAGTACAATGGTTCACATCCAGGCTACAAGCACTGTACTAGCAAATATTAGACAATACTTTTGATAGAAACTGTGACTGAGCTCCAAGTAAGGTGTTTTACCTCTAGTGTCCCTTTCCTGCTGTAAAGGCTGTGTGACATGTTGATTAGGAGGCTGGCTGCTCACAATGTTGATAAGAAGAGCTAGAGTGGGTCCCTTTGGAGGAAGCCAAATTAAGCCTGCATCTGCCTAACAAATTTGACATTGACCCCTGAATTAGTTATTTTATTAAAAGCTTCAGTACTGGGTGACCCTGTGAATTACCAATATGGTCACAAGAAGAAAATTGCCTTTGCAACAATATCTTGCTTTCACTGTCCCTTGACCATTGCCATAAGGATCAACTTTGACCATATTTTTAATCTCAGGGTTGGTTTGTTCTGATCGTTCCTTCATTGTCTCATTTCACTTCATTCAGAAGTCTTTCTCCACTATCACCTCCTTCACTCTATGTTAGAGGAAGAAGTGGCTATTAACTTCACCAAGGAAAATACCTCTGATTCTATTCCATCCCATCCTATCCCATTCCATCTTCTCTTCCCATCTATCTTCCAAACTCTCTATAATCTTCATTCTTTCCCTGTCTGCTTGCTCCTTTCCTGCCGCCTACAATAATATAGATCTCTAATGCTTGCTAGTTATCATACAATATCTTTCTTGCACAATTTTTATTTTTTTATTATTCCAAATGTTTAAAAATCCAAACAAAATAAGAAATTTCACATATAAATAAAAAGAGGTTGTTATACAAATTACATAATAAATCTCTTTTATGTTTAATTTACTTTTCTTCATATCTACATAATAGATCCTAGCCACATGAGTCCCAACCCCTCCTCACCCTCTCTGCATCACATAGGATATTGTCTGGGAAGTCAATATGTCCATATAAATGAAATATTTTATGTTTTATCTTTATGTTCACTTTTTGGAGGTAACATTCTCATTTTATTCTTTCAAGTATTAGCTCTTTGGCTGTGTTTAATATTCATTCTACTCATTCACTGTCCATTATTTCTTATAGTTCTTTCTAGGTTTTAAAAAAATCAGTTCATTCATTATTTCTTATGATACAGTAGTATTCCAGCACAATCATATACCACAGTTTGTTTAACCATTCCCTGGATGATTGGCATTCCCTCAGTTTCTAATTCTTTGTAACCACAAAAAGAACTACTATAAATATTTTGGAACACATGAGTTCCTTTCTTCTTTCCCTAATTTCTTGGGAAACATGTCCTGTGGTCCAAGGGTAGACATAGTCTTATAACTCTCTCCCTCTTCTTCTTATTGAGAAATTTGACTATAATTATTTTCTCCTCTTCCTCTCCATGGAGTCACTCAGTTCTAAAACCTTTGAAATCTGACCTGACTATATCTTCATTCAACTGAAACTACCCTCTCCAAAGTTAGTAATGATCTAGTTGCCCCATTTTGGTTTTACATTCATGCCTCCTTCCTTTAATTGTTATTAATTTGGCATTCACTTTTTCTTCTAATTATTGTGTGTTGTAAAATAATTAGATTATTCAACTGCTATGAGCTTCTAGTAGGCTATGATTTAAGATTTGGATCTGATTTGATTTTTCACCATTTACTTGATTGTATGAAATGTATGGTCTACTTTTTTCTACCAAACAGAAAGGCATTGTAAAATAAATAGGTTGAGGAAACATATTTGAGTGAAGTATAAAATTGATTGAATCCAAATAGAATATTTAACATCATTCCCTGCTAAGTTTCTTCTTGTTATGACACTCCAAATCTCTAATCAATCAAACTTTATTGTATGTATGCATGTACAAGAAAATCACATTATGTATGGAGTCAGCAGGTGTTTGCTTATATTCTTGGTTTTGGTCATCTTTGATAGGTCTTAGAATATATCCCTCATAGACACACACACATTATATGCAACACACACATATACAGACATACATACATATATATACACGCAATTGGTTTATTGTCCTTCATACTCAAACAGAGCCAAAATGATATCACCATATTGTATAGTGTATCTGATGAGTATCGGCATTGATCAGACCAGTACAAGCTCAGAAGGCTCCACAAAAAGAACAAAGAGCCCATATGAACATTTACAAGAGAGATATATCTAAATTTGGGCTTCACAGCTTTTTTTATTTTGCTTTTCCAATTCTGTTTTCCTCACTGAGCCCAACACTTTCTTTGGTGCAGGCACACGCTGTATGGATTTGTGCCAGTATCTCTCATCTCTTACAATTGGTACCAAAATCAAGTGGAACTGCCAAGCATCAAAATTCTAATGCAGAGAGTTCAACTGCTATGGGCTAGCCTCATTGTTCAAATGCCAAACATACAAATGCCAAACTTACCTAAAAGACTATTTTACACAAAACTTAAATAAAGCAAGCCCTTACATGGAGGTCAGAAGAAGTGATACAAATATATGCACACTCACATATAAATATATATATTCTAAATGTTATGATTGAAATTAAGGTAAGCTGAATTACAAAGGTTTGAGCATGGTCAGTTTATTAGGAAAACATGAAGATTTTTCAGTAAATAGGATCTCATTTTCCCCAACAAAGCTAAGATCTCAAATGAGGAGGGTATTTCTTTTTTATAGTCTTGGGGAGTAGAGAAAACAGTAAAGCTAATATAGATGGAAGGAAACATGATTGGATGGAAATTGGGAATAAAGGTCAACAACAATCCCTTCCTTTTCTCCTATGACTAAGAAATGTTTCACTGTTTGAGTCCAGCTGTACCTTCAAGGATAGAAATAGGAAACCAGACTTTGGATAACAAACCAGATATCTCTGAGACAAGAAGAGAGCAACTATTAACAAAAGAACTGTATTAGAACTTAACTCATTACAAGTCAGTTGAGCTTCTGAACTAAATTCACAAAGAATCATGACAGGCAATTACAGGTCAAAATTAACAAAGTACAAATAGGATTGGTTAAAAATGATACAGAATCAATTTGATTAGTTCAATTGTTCCCTCTGATGGATGAGAGACATACAGATAACTTATCTTAAGGCTAATTCTCTAAGATTTTCACCTTGGTCAGTGATATATACACTGACATAAGTTTTTCTGGTACAGTCATAAGGCAGGCAATAATTTCCCATTTATTAAGGTTGAGTAATGGACCATTTCCCCATTACCAAACCACAAAGAAGGATTTCACCAGGGGCTATTTGGATTGGATTGGGTAATGGTGTTTCTGCTATAACTGGTTCCATTTCTTCAGATCAATTGATATAAAAATAAGTGGTTTGATCTAGAATGATGAGCTAATGTTAAAGGGGAGATTTTACATATCATGAACATAACCAAGAAAACTCAGCAAACACAGATACAAAAAGCCAAAATATATAAAAATGATCATCAATATTACCCAATATCAAGTCTCCTTGTATCTCAATAATCCATTCTCAATATGAATTTAAATAGCACATTTCTTCTTGGATCTCAGATGTTCACATACCTGTCTGGATTCTGGAAACTTCTTCTCTTGGACATTCTGGAATAGACATCATTTTTAGGGCAGTTCTGAAGAAGGCTAATTCTAAAGAACTGCTTTATTGATTACATGTCATTTGCACACATTCCTGGGGAAATCTATTAAAATCTGCCAGGAATAAAATTTAAAACAATTTAGTACAATCTCCTAAATTTGATTTTTTTAGTAAGTGGTTCTTCAGGTGAAAACCAGCTCAAGGTTTGTGATTCAAATGTTATTAATCATAGTACTATAAAAAGAACATCAAATTAGGAAGCCATAATTCACCTAAAACTTCAGAAAATTTCAGGCTCTATATACCATTTGCTTTTGTTTCTTTCTTTACCTAAACCCAATTCTTGATAAAAATACACGGCCAACAATACACTGTGGGAGAGATTTACAAGAGATCCCAGAGACTTTTGGAACTGGACAAAAGCCTAAAGCAGCTGCAAAGGTTCCACCCACAGCAGGGGATGGGCTGGAGAGATTTGGAATCTTAAGAAAAAGGAATCCAGAGAGAGTAGGCAATTGGGGGTCTGACTCTGACTCTAAGGAGAACTCTCTCTCTCTCTCTCTCTCTCTCTCTCTCTCTCTCTCTCTCTCTCTCTCTCTCTCTGTCAGTTGAGGAAAGGTCCAGTCTTGACTGGGCTGATCCCAAGAGAACCATCCTTTCCTGAAATTCTGATTTCCATCCTATCAAAACCCCAATGAGTGGATAAAGACAGAAAGATGAAAATCCATAACAGGAATCTCCAGTCTCCCCACATGAATTGAAGCTCCTGCTGGGCTTGAGGCCATTCAATCCAAGTTCCTCACAACTTTGGGGGAGGGAAGAGTTTAGACAGTTAGGGACCCCTTATTCCTCTTCCCCTTTTGTTTCCACTTACCAACCTTTCCCATCTCCATCCTGTGTTTATTACCACACTAGAACAAATTGATGATTAGTTATAACTAACTGAAGACTGAGTAAGAAGCAGTTTAAACTGAGGGGGATTGAAGGGACCTCTCTCCCTCCTAGGAAGAAGAGCTTGCTGAACAGCAGCAAAGTGTTAGGGGGAGTAACCAGGCAAGGTAGGTGAGGGGCCATAATTAGGGAAGGCTGAAGGGGAAAAAAATAGACTTACCCTCCTCCTTCCTGGTCAACCTTAATACCAGGTACCCCTCCTTTGCCTGGCTTTTGGGGAGGGAGAGCACTCCATTCTCTCTCTCTCTCTCTCTCTCTCTCTCTCTCTCTCTCTCTCTCTCTCTCTCTCTCTCTCTCTCACCAATTTCATCCTCTATTACAACACTGAGGAAGAATCTTAAAAAGAAATTTATGAAGATCTGACTGGCAAAATCTTTCCTTTCTTAAAATGATCAAATAAATACTTCAAATAGGAAAACTATTTCACCCTCTTCACAAATGCCAAAACAATTTTATGTACAAAAATCTCAGTCCAATTTTAAAATGTATTATCTCATTAGAAACATGTGAAAATAAATAATACATTTACAAATTTTGGTTCATAGAGAAAATAATCTAATCCTGTTGCTTTCTCTACTATACCATGTAACTAAAAAAAAAAATAACCTTTATATCTGTTTTTAATTGTTTCCTGGTACTTGCCCAACCAGCAGTTTTATCTGGTCAAGTGAATGATTAATGGTCTGGGGTCCAAAGTCATCTCAATATATTGTCAAAAAATGTAAGAAGCCCAGCTCACTGCATTAGACCTGGGTATGGAGTATGAGTACCTAGTCGGCGTTGAATAGAACTTGTGTTGGAAGATGAACTAAATACTGGGTAAAGGTGACTGAAGCTGACACTCAACCAACCCAAGAAAAGGGATTGGTTGAGATAGATAACAGGACATTGGAAATCAGAATCCACTAAAGAATATATATCAACACATCTATGGAATCAACTAACCCTGAAAATGAATGGTTATGTATCATAAGATCCCATTCACAGCTATTGTTGTCAATGAGAAAAAGCAGGAATAGAAATATGGTTTTCCTCTGAGAATAGAACCTGCTGGCAGGAGAAGGGGTGACTTAACTCCTCCAGGATGAGGCTTTAGGAGTAAGAGGACTACCTGATGTGGGCCTGGAAGCCTAGGGTTAGGTTGAGGATGTATATCTTGGTGGTAGGAGCAAATATTCACATGAAAACTTGGAAGGACAAAGTGGAGAAGGTTTCCATATGAACAGCAGATGAACATGGTTCAGTTGGCCCTGAGAGACAGCTGAGTGCTGGTCCAAAGGGATGGGCATGGCCTCCATTGCCCTAAACCAATAGAAAGGGAGTCTGGTTCAAACCTCCAATTCAAAGTAGAGGCTCAGGGTCCAGTGCCATAACACACCTCATCCAGGGGAATCTGGTGGGGGTCCCAGAAAGAGTTCTCTTTTCTTTGTGAAGAGCAGGGCTGACATGGAATGACTTCACAGTATGGAGAACATCATGGTTCTGGTAGCATATGGAAATCTTCTCCACTTTGTCCTTCCAAGTTTTCTTTTGTCCCTTGAAAATCCAGGAGGGAGGGTGTAAATCTTATGAACTGTTAAGGCCTGGGATTTCACCCACCACCAAGGAAGGCTGTGGACAATGCAATCAGGCAAGAAAAAAGGCCATTTATTATGGAACTGGTACGCGCACCAGTGGGAACCTCTGCCATCAGAGTTCCAAGTTGCTTCTGAAAGGCTGGGCCTTAAGTACTTTTCAGCATGTATGGCCCCCCCTTCCAGCCCCTTATCTGCTACATACCATTGTTGGAATGTTGCTGGCATGTATGGCTCCCCTCAGCCCTTATCGGTTACATACTATTCTTGGGACCTTGACAATTTTATGTTATTGGGGTCTTCTTGGCCTTTATCTGGTACCCACTGCAGCTGGGGTCTTTGGCATATTTATGGTTCTGACACTCCCAAGATTAGGCAGCTCCTTGTTTAGGCCTTACTCAACTTCCAAGGCTAGGCAATTTCCTGTTCTGGCCTCCCTCAGAACCAGCATTAACACTCTTCAACTCAGCCTCAGCCTAGATGAGGTTACTTTCCTATCTTTCTAAATCCTTACTCTTTCAGAATTTTACCTTAATAACAAACCATATTATAATTTAGTTTCAGAACAAAACTTTTTTATGGATGGAGTTGTCTAGCAATGGAAGGAACTGCATCTTAAAGCAATGGACTATGTATTTTTGGAGGAACATTGATTACTAGACTGAGAGGAGGGAACTTTAGAGACTATAGAGTCAATCAATAAAGAAATGTTTATTAAGCACCTATTATGTGTAAGTCACTGTCCTATATGCTGGGGTAAAAAAAATGCAAAAGACAATGCCTTCCCTCAAGAAGTTAGAATCTAATGTCTAATACTATAGAGGATTTTAGGCAAGGACTAGATGAATAACTCAGATTTATTCAGTGTTTTTGGTTTACAAGGAACTTTCCTAAAAATTTATTGTGAGGAAGATTGTGCAAACAAGAGTTTACATTTTATGTTGATTTAAGGTTAATTTAAGGTCCTTGTTGTCATTATGTAGCCACATGCATTTCTTTGATAATGTTTAAAAACATTGCTTTTCCTTTACAATGCCTGGTTTATAATGTTTGACAATGATTTTTAAAAAATATACCATGTACCTTTTTAGGATGCTTTGCAACTTCAATTGTCCAGAAAGTGCAGAGTTTCAAGATTTGCAGTTATATAACATCACAGGAAGGCTATAGATTCCAAATAGTGGGCCTTTGTTTCTTTGCCTTCTTAATATCATTAAAAATTAAATTGAAGCCTGAAAATGATTGGTGTTCATATTCACACAGGCATACATATTTCCATAGACATACATATGTATATATATAAATGTAGTTAGGCAGAGAAAGGGCAATGAACTCATCATTTAGAATTATATTTTTGCATATGTGCCTTTTTCCTTTTGAACTCATTTTATCAGTTTCACAGAACAATCTCTAAAATGATCCTCACTGGATGTAGTTTGCTTAGTCATTAAAAATTAAACAGGGAACCACATGTTTTTTTTAACTTTAATCAGATGGAGATTCCCAAGAGAGGTCCTTGATAACTCAGAAATAAAGATGAAGGGAGAGTTTTAAACTTTTTGGTGTTATTGATTTATAAATGAAATGCATTTTATCCACTCTTTGAATCTTATGACTATCGTAAGAGATTCTAGATCTGTGTTCTGGAAAGACTGGCACTGAGAGTGAAGAATCTCCTTTGGGAGAGAAAAAAGTCACTCTAACTAAGGCTTTGAGAATCCAGTTATTTTGTAAAAAGCAAAACAAAATGAAATATTGAGAGTTTTTCCTTAGTCTTATGATTCATGTATGAGTCTTTCTGTCTTCTTTTAAAAGAGCTGTCAGGACAATGGGAGAGCTCACTCTTTGGATGGGGAATTGGTAGTAAAAAAAGTTAGGGTCTTCAGGTAAAGATAGAAATAAGAAATAAGACAAAGTTTCATAATGCTGTGACTAGTGGAGTAATACCTTGTAGTTTCCCAGATTAGTCCTCCCCTCTTCTTCCCTTCAGTTTCCCCTTCCCCATTCTTCTTCAGCCTCCTTCTAAGTCATTCAGGGTGAGCTAGGATATTTCAGAGGAAATACTCTTTTCTCTTCTTTATCTCAACTAGATATTTATTTGGGAAAACAGGACAAGATGGAGGATGGAGGTAAGAGGGTTGGGATTTTCCTATTATCTGAAGGAAGCCTTAGGTTCAAGGATATTGAGAGAAATGGCAATTCAGTCACTATCATGAAACTGAGCAAGTTAGAGAGAGAGATATGGACTATTGTCCTTCTTCTTCTGCCTTCAAATCAGCCAGGTCACCTCCAGCTTGATTACCCAAGTCCCAGACATAAACCCAGCTTCTTCCTTCAAAGGCACCACCATCAGCCAAAAGCCCAGAAAATCCATTCAGCAGTTGGCTCTTGCCTTCCACTGTTTCCCAGTAACATTCCAAATGGAATTTTCCTTTGATTGACAGCTGATCAATCTCCAGCTTCTTGTCTTGCTGCATGCCTTATAATTTCTCTCCACACCCACTACTAGCTAGTATTTGTCTTGACCCTCAGATCAACTGTAAAGGAAATTAGTGAGTTTTAGTATTCTCAGAAAGGGAAATATCCAGATTGGTTATGGTTAGTCATGGAGCAATGTTATTGCAGATATTCAGTAGAAATTCAGCAGCCCTTTAAACAAGAAAAATCGTAAATCTCATTTAGGAAGTCCCATTGTAATCTCATGTAAACCTGTTGTAATTTTTCTTAGAGATGATCTGACTATTGGCCCTCCTAGTTAGCAGTCCTTTTTGGTATAGTCACTCAGGATTTCTACTTACTGTACCCAATAATATATTGGATCCTATTATCTTGATGTAATGGGGATGTTTTGGGCAGATTATAGTTACATCACTCTAAACAAACTTTTTTTTTTTTTTTAATAAAAGCAGCAGGGCTTGTATCTTTGGACTGTGCAAATTAGAGAGAACTAAGGTATGGAATATTCAGGAGGTTTACCTTGAAAAGGGGAATTCATAAGTCAACTAATTTTTCAATTTGTTTTTATTATGAATTTATTAATCATCAGCAAACAAAAACATGTCCTCTTTTGGAATTTTTACTCACTGGAATTTCCCATGCTTGGAATTCTTTTCTTTCTCTTCTCTATCTCCTGTCTGCTCTAAGCAATCAGATAAAACTCGCTTGATGCAAGAAGTCTTGCTCTGTATGCTTTAATACAAGTGTCTTCCCTCTAAGATTATCTTCAATTTATCCTATTTAAATATTATTTATATATCTTTGCTTGCATGTTGCTTCAACCGTTAGAATGTGATTATGTTGAGTGCTAGAACTCTGTGTGTGTGTGTGTATTTGTGTGTATTTTGACTTCACTTAACTGCAACATGGTGTTTGCTTTGGAATGAAGAGACTATATACTAAAGATATTGTGAAAGGATAAATTGTAGACAGGCAACAGATTGTATATTTGGAATGAGTTTGAGTAAGGACTCAAGGGTACAACTAAAGCTGTAGTCCTGGGTTACTGGGAGCTACTTTTGACAGTAATATGGAAGTTTGGGATGGTTTCTGGAGAAAGGTAATGAATTCTATTTTACCATCTTAAGGTTATCATGCCTATAGGGCAGTGATGGCAAACCTATGGCATGGGTGCCAAAGATGGCATGCAGAGTGCTCTCTATGGGAACTCGGCCACCCTCCCCACCCCCACTAGAATATTTGTTAGTAGAAAGGCAGAGAAACTCTATTCCAGGACTGACAACATTTTTTCACATCATCTGCCCCCTGAACGAGTATCACAATGTGACCTCACAGTGCTTAAAGTGGGCAGCTCACAGGCAGCAGAGCTGGAGAGAAGTGGAATACTCAACTGCTCCTTCCCCCTCTTCAGCTGAGCTGAGGACATTTTTTACATGGCCCATCCCTCTGGCCAGCCACCCAATGGGAGCCCTTCTTCCCTCCCTTATGTGGGGTAAGGGAGGGGAAGGCATGGTAATTGGTCTCTGGGGGTGGTGGTGGCATGAAACTTGGTCTTGGAGGTGGGGTGGGGGTGGGGCCCTTCACTCCATATCTAAAAGGTTTGCCATCACTGCTATGGAGTATCCAGTCTGATATGAGAAATAGACAGGTGTTCATGTGACACTGGGATTTAGAAGAAAGGTTAATTTTGGCAAAATTGGAAAATCACTTCCATAAAGAAGACATTTGAATTAATTGGGACTGATAAAATAACAAAGCAAGGTACAATATAAGAATATGCATCAGGATTAGGGCAAAGCTAATACAGAGGAACAAAGCAGGAACCACTTGAGTTCTCCCAAATTTACCTCCAAAAATCCCTTAAAAAATTTCAAAATGAATTCTGGAGTCACAGAACTAAAAGATGAGATGAAACAGTTTTCTAACTCAAGATAACTTAGAAAATTTGCCAGAAAGGTCATTCTTACTGGGCTAAATGGGGAGTATAGTTCAGCCTAAGCAATGTCCTGGCAATTCAGCAGCAGACCACACCCCAACAAGCTACTAATCAGACCCCTGAGATAAACCCATAGGCAGCCAGGAAACCACTGTCACAGTGCAACAAGTTTGGGATAGTGCACCCTATATATCAAGGGCAGAGGCAAAATTTTGCATTAAAATAAAAGTCATAAAGCCAGTTGGAAAAATGAACTAAAAAAGAACTTGATCATACGAAGTTTTGAGAGTGACAGTGAAGATCAAAACATAAATTCAATAGGTCAACAATGTCAAAAAGGGCCACATGTGAATACACAAAGAGAAATATGAAATGGTGTCACAACCAAAAAGAAACCACTGAAGGAGCTCAAAAAGGATTTTAAAAAATCAGAGAAATATAAGAAAATTTTGGAAACAAAATGAGAGTGGAAGAGAATGATGAAAAAAGTTAATAGTTTCTTAATAAAAAAGAAAAAATGATAAAAATCTTCAAAACCTTACTGAACACAACAATTTAAAAATCAGTTCTGGGCAAATGAAAAAGGCTGTACAAAAGCTCAATGAAGAAAACAATTACCTAAAAATTAGAATTGGGCACACAGGGGCTAATGACACAGAACAACAAGAAACAATAAAACAAAACAAAAAGAAAATAAAAGAAAAATTTTAAAATCTCATGAGGAAAAAACAACTCACATGGAAAAAAGGAAGTAGAGGAAATAATATACTAATTATTTGATTACTTGAAAGCTATCATCAAAAATATAGGTCAGACATTAGAACTTCCAATTTGTTCAGCCATTCCCCAAATGAAGGGCATACCCTCATTTTCCAATTTTTTTGCTACCACAAAGAGTGTGGCTATAAATATTTTTGTAAAAGTCTTTTTGCTTATTATCTCTTGGGGGTATAAACTGAGCAGTGGTATAGCTGGATCAAAAGGCATGCAGTCTTTTAAAGCCCTTTGGGCATAGTTCCAAATTGCCATCCAGAATATTTGGATCAATTCACAACTCCACCAGCAATGCATTAGTGTTCCACTTTTGCCACATCACTGCCAAAATGTATTACTTTCCTTTGCTGTCGTATTATCCAATCTGCTAGTTGTGAGGTGGTATCTGAGTGGTTTTGATTTGCATTTCTCTAATTATAAGAGATTTAGAATACTTTTTCATGTGCTTACTAATAGTTTTGATTTCTTTATATGAAAATTGCCTATTCATGTCCCTTGCCCATTTATCAGTTGGGGAATGCCTTGCTTTTTTGAACCATCGATTTAGCTCCTTATAAATTTGAGTAATTAGATCTCATTTTGTTATAAAGATTTTTTCCCCAATTTGTTGTTTCCTTCTAATTTTGGTTGCATTGGTTTTGTTTGTTCAAAACCTTTTTAATTTAATGTAATTAAATTAGTTTTTATACATTTTGTGATTTTTTCTACTCTTGCTTAGTCTTAAAATCTTTTCTTTCCCAAATATCTGACATGTATACCATTCTGTGTTCTCTGAATTTACTTATAGTTTCCTTCTTTATATTCAGTTCATTTACCCATTCTGAGTTTATCTCAGGTGTGAGGGTGTGAGATGTTGATCCAACCCCAACCTATCCCATACTGCCTTCCAATTTTCCCAGTAGATTTTTATCAAATAGTGGATTTTTGTCCCCAAAGCTGGGACCTTTGGGTTTATCATAGACTGTCTTGCTGAGGTCACTTACCCCTAGTCTATTCCACTGATCCTCCTTTCTGTCTCTTAACCAGTACCATATTGTTTTCATGACTACTGCCTTATATTATAGTTTGAGATCTGGTAGTGCAAGGCCCCCTTCCTGCACATTTTTTTCATCATTTCCCTTGATATTCTTGATATTTTATTCTTCAAAATGAACTTTGTTATGCTTTTTTTTTCTAATTCAGTAGAAAAGTTTCTTGGTAGTTTGATAGGTATGGCACTGAAAAAGTAAATTAATGTGGGTAGGATTGTCATTTTTATTATGTTAGCTAGTCCTAAACATGAGCAGTTAATGTTTTTCCAATTGTTTAGAATTAGTTTTCATTGTGTGGAAAGTGTTTTGTAGTTGTGTTCATATAATTCCTGTGTTTGGCTTGGCAGATAGATTCCTAAGTATTTTATGTTGTCTAGGGTGATTTTAAAGGGAATTTCTCTTTCTAACTCTTGCTGCTGGGATGTTTTGGAAATATATAGAAATGCTAATGAATTATGTGGGTTTATTTTGTATCCTGCAACTTTGCTAAAGTTGTTGATTATTTACACTAGGTTTTTGGTTGATTCTCTTGGATTCATTAAGTAGACCATCATATCATCTGAAAAGAGTGGTAGCTTGGTCTCCTCAGTGCCTATTTTAATACCTTCAATTTCTTTATTCTTCTCTAATTGCTACTGCTAGTGTTTCTAATATTATGTTAAATAATAGAG
The DNA here is from genome assembly GCF_027887165.1 of Monodelphis domestica. Lineage (NCBI taxonomy): Eukaryota > Metazoa > Chordata > Mammalia > Didelphimorphia > Didelphidae > Monodelphis > Monodelphis domestica. Next base: position 209,367,548 of record NC_077232.1, on the reverse strand, counting down.
GTGATAATGGGCATCCTTGTTTCACTTCTTATCTTATTGGGAAGAATTATTTATCCCCATTGCAGATGATGCTTGCTAATGGTTTTTAATATATATTGTTTATTATTTTTAGGAAATGTCCTATTCCTATACTTTCTAGTTTTTCAATAGCAAAGAGTGTTGTATTTTGTCAAAGGCTTTTTATTGCATCTATTGAGATGATCATGTGATTTTTGTTGATTTGCTTGTTAATATGGTCAATTTTGTGAATGGTTTTCCTAATATTGGACCATCCTTGCATTCCTAGTATAAATCCTACCTGATCATAATGAATAATCCCCTTGATCACTTGCTGGAGTCTTTTTGCTATTATTCTATTTAAGATTTTTGCATCTATGTTTGTTAAGGAGATTCCCAAACAAATTTAAAAAGGGAAAAGGGGCCATTCATTGAAAAAATATTGAAAGGAGATCTTTACTTTGTTGTGGCAAAGAGTTTGAAACTGAGGGGTCATCCATCAATTGATTAATGGATGAATAAGTTGTATTAAAGTGATTGTTACAAAATTCTATCATACTATAAGAAATGACAGGAAGGATGATTTTAGAAAAAAATGGAAAGGCTTACACAAAATGCTTGTGATGTGAGTAGAACCAGGAGAACACTATACACATCAAAAGTAATATATAATCAACTGTGAATGAAAGCTATTTTTAATTTTAAAGGATATAATAGAAATCTAAGGGACTCATGATAAAGAATATTACTCAACTCCAGAGGAAGAGTTTGAATTGTAGAGTCTGAATGTAGATTAAAGCATGCTATTTAAAATTTTATTTTTATGAATTTTAAAATATTTATCTTCTTCCACAACCCAATATGGAAATAAATATTGTATCATCACACATGTACAACCTATATTAATTGCTTCCTTTCTCATGGAGAGGTGAGGTAAGAGGGAGAGAGAGAGAGAGAGAGGCAATTAGGACATCAAAATTTTGTTAAATAAATGGTAAAATTTTCTTTTATATGTAGATTAAAAAACTATATATTCCAATTTTTAAAAAAGAAGAGAGTCCTTGACAGATGCTTGAGGAAGACTCATGGTTATACTTGGGTTACAATATAGCAAAAAGGACTGAGCAGAGACAACCAGATAGGTAGAAAAAGAATTATGAAAATAGAGAATCCCCAAAAAACTAATAGAGTAGGGATTATCTAGGAGAAGAAGATAATCAATAGGGTAAAGGTTGAAGGTGATTTAGAAGGCTGAGGACTGAGAAAAGGCTTTTGTGTTTTGGGGAAATTAGTTTATTTGTAATATATTACCTTTTGCTCTGGTCAGCTGATTTCTAAGGAACCGAAACTTACTGAGCAATAGAAATCATTGACAAATACTGGGTGGAACCCATTAGTTACTGAGCATTAACTTCAGTCTTAGCCACAGTGTATTAAAGTTTTAAAGCCATATTTGAACTTAAACATCTCCTGTCTCCTATTCAGGACCAATTCTCTTAATAAGTGAATAAGCTAAAGGAAATTTATCCACAAATGTGTACTGGGCAAGGAGTGTTTCCAAGTAATATTTTGGAATAGAGGGCTAGGAAGGCTAAAAAATAATGAATATAAGGTAGACTGGTGTCAAGGAAAGTTTTTGATGATGATTGTTGGGGGTTAGTTACTGGGGCTATGTGTAATGGGAATAAGATTTGGACTTGGAGGGATTAGAAAGGGAAATTGAAATGATGAAAGCAGTTTAAGTAGTTGCACAGGGAACAATAATAACAATACAATAACTTAATTATTTAATAAACTTTTCTTTTATCTTTCAAACTTCTTGTAATTCATTTTCTGACCCGTTCAATCCTCACTTTTCCTGACCGATTTGTAGAATTTGACATTGCCGACTACCTTCTCCTCTTGGATACTCTTTTCTCTTGAGATTTTATTGACTGAGTTTTCTCTTCTCTGGGTTCTTTTTCTACCTACCTGACTAATCCTTTCCAATCCTTTTTTTTTTTTTTGGATCCTTATCCATATTACACCCATTAATTCTTCAAGTTCTCCCTTTCCCTAGGCTGTGACCTGACAATGACAGAAATGGCTTCTCATTCACTTAGTGCTCTCACTAACTCAGAAGATTTCAAATATCATCTATATTTAGATGATATACATATCTATGTTTATCTAGTCCTACTCTCTTTTCTGAACAGCAATCTTGCATCATCAAATACCTGCTGGGGCTTCTAAACTGTAGACATCTTAAACTTTTTGTGTCTCAAACAAAACTCATGATGTTTTCTTGTATCTATCTTCAATCTTCTGAGCATTCCTACTACTGTTGAGAATACCACTATCTTTCAAATCATTCAGATTTGAAACCTTGATTCTTATTTTGCTCATCCCACATATCCAAATAGTTGAAAAGCCTTATAATATTTTTCCATGATATCTCTCACCAATATCTCCTTTAATCCACTCACACAGCCATTGCCATAGTTTAAGCTCTCATTAACTGTTGTCTAACTTATTCTAATAACCTTTTAATCAGTCTCCCTGCTTATTTCTCCCCAACCCCAATATAACTCCCACTCCGCTGCCAAGAAGATATTCCTAAATTTTAAATCTAATAATGCTACCTCCCCCTCCAAAAACTCCAATAGGTACCCATTGCTTTCAAGATCAGATACAAAGTCATTTAACATTTAAAGCTCTTTGCAATCTTTCCTATATTTATATATTCTACTCACTTCTATATGAACTGAACTTACTAGTTTGTTTTCTGTTTCTTTAATACAACACTTAAGTCTCCCCTTGTTTTCCTTTGCAGTGGCTTCCATGCCTGGAATACTCTCCCTTCCACCATTCATTTCTTAGAATCCTTAGTTTTCTTTCAGACTCAGATTAAGCACCCCTTCTTCCAGAAGTTCTTTCTTGGTATCCCTGCACCCAAATCCTTCTAGTCAGTATTTATCTGATCTGTTCCAATTTACATGCCCCCTCCATTTTTAGAAGACAAACTCCTTGAGGGCAGGGACTATCCCCCCTTCCCCTTTACATCCCCTGCATTTATCACAGTTCTTGCCACAAGGTAAGAATTTCAGAAATTCTTGTTGATGGCATATATGTGACAAAAATCACCTTAATTCTCCCCCCTAACCCTCAGTAAATTAGTAACCTATGTATTTTTCTGACTCCTATTTTTTAGAGCAATGAGTTTCCACATCTGTAATTTTTTATTGTTAATATTGATTTTTATTTTGAAATTTACAAACATGAAATAAAATGAACATTTTATCCCCACTATAAATTAGAAAAAGTATTGTATATGAAAAAAAGTTTTAATATGTAGAATTTGATTTTCTTGTTGAATAGAGGGCACTTTCCAAGCTGTTTTGCCTATTTCTGGACTCTGTTCTATTGTAGGTATTATTGCAATGCATCGAAGGACAGGTGTAGGTAGTCAATCCTATTGCAAGAACCCCTCTCCCTGCTATCATCATCTACCCTAGATAAAAACATCAGTAAACAAGATATTTGTAATTAAAGTACATAGACAATGAAAATAAATTCCCACATTGTCCATTTGCCAGAAGGAATTGTCTATTTTCCACATCTCTCATTGAGGAACTCTCCAACCTCACTGACCCGAAAGAAAAAAAAAAACAAAACGGGACTTAAATGTTCTAGTTTAAACTCTTGGTTTTACAGTTTAGAAAACTGAGCAGGATCAGGGAAGCAGAGCGATTTGTATGTATGTAAGTAGATAGTTTGAAGCAAAGCAGAGCCGCCCACCCAAATCTACCAATTTCGTTCTTGCTCCCTTCAGTCCTCTTCTATTCCTTCCACTTGCCAAAGGCGAATTTTTCTCTTCCCCCCGCCCTTTAGTTATCTGGACATCTGACCACCAAAGTCTTTTAAAAGGCTTTTCATCTCAAGCCTGCCTTTCATATAAAACCTCAGGGGCTATGGGTGACTTTTCTTTTCCTCTTTTGCTTCCTCTTTCTTCTGCTTCCTCCTCCCTTTCCCCACCCCCATCCCATCCCACCCCCCTTCCCCTCTCCTTTCATTTTTTACTTTTATTTGCTATTTTAGCCATTTCCTTCCCCCCCTCAAGTATTTCCTTTTATTTCGTTTAATACTTCCTTTAATCGTACTCTTCATTACCAGCCTAGTACTCGGGATACCAATATAGAGATAAGAAACAATGCTTCCTGTCCAGAAAACGAAACAAATTCTTTACAAGGAAACGAAACTGAAAATGATGGCTTCCCTGAGTGCAGCTAGATTAAGCCTTTGGAGGCGGAGTAACCTGACCAGTGTGATTTAGGAGTTTTCCACCCTGAAAGTCCACACTTTGAGAAGTGCTCGCTCTAGCAGTCCAGCTTATTTTCAGGCGCCAGGCTCTTATCCTGATCCCCAGGAGAACACGTTTAAGTCTCGGGAAGAATGGGCAAGTACATGCTTGGATTTAAAGGGACTGAAGGTGCTCTCAAGGGATGGCTGCCTTATTGATTGCCACAGATTCAGGGATAAAAGCCAAGAAAGAGAACAGAGAGCCGCTCACTTGGTTGGCCTTTAGAGGGCAGGAGGGCAGAAGGAGAGAGAGGGAGTCAGCCTAGTGCTAATTAAATCTCACAGACCTTGGTCAGTGCACCTCTGTTGGAAAGGAATTTTAGGATGCTCTAATCCGACATTTATTCTGTATATGAGAAAACGAGGGCAGAGTGGTGAAGTTCTGTGCCCAAGGTATTCCATAGACAATAAGTAGTAGAACTGGGATTAAAATCAAAGTTCCCCTCCAGAGCTCTCCACCACACTGCCTCAGTTTCTTCATTTCATCTATATATGTTTATTGGCAGAGATTGTAGAGGAGTTGGAATTACATGATCAATTTAGTTCCTAGTGCTATTATTCAATGATTTATAGGAGTGAGCAACATCTAATAAAGAAGATCGCAACTGGTCTAGGTTTAGAAGGAGACCTGGGGAGACGAGGGTGAGGTATAGAGAACTGCCTTTAGGAGTCTGGAAAGACAGGTTCAAACTCCAATTCTGAGAATTATTACCTATATGACTTTAAGGTAGTCACTTAACCATAGTTACCTTATCTGTTAAATAAAGGAGTTGAACTAAATGACCTACGAGATCTTTGGAAATATCACTTTCTAATACTTGTCTTTTTTTACCTTCTGCCCAGAACTGACCAAAGAAAGCTAGGACAAGTTTTTAAGGTAGAGGCAGCCTAGGGAGGGGTATTCTGGGCCTCAAGGGAGATTGTCACAGATCTCCAGCTGTTTTGTGACCTCAGAAGTCGTCCAGTCTAACTCATTTTGAAAGTGAGGAAACTGAGGTTCAGAGAATGAAAGAAAAGCACTTGTTAAGTATTTACTGTGTATTAAATATTATGCTAAGCATGATTGATAAATTCAAGATAGTCTCTGCCCTCAAGGGTATCAAATAGAAAAAAACGCAGATTAAATAGTCAAAATCACTCTTTAATCTAGGGAAAAGGGGTTAGCGCTAGTAGGTTGCAACAACAGAGCTGCTCCCTGAGACTGCACAGAGTCTGGATGCCCTGGATGACCACTGGGAGTGCCACGGACTCAGGATGGACTCTGAGGAACAAAAGAATTTGGGGAACTTCTATGCCATTTGTGGAGTCCGGGGACAAGGAAAGATGATTGACATCACTATAGCTACAAAGAAAGTGGGAGTGTTCAAACTACACTGACAGAATACAATCAAGCTTGGGAAAGGAATCATAGCTAGAGAACAGGGTGTAAGAGAAGGGGCTACTTACATTGGATACTGAAGGATGGTTCCCACTCAAGTTTAGATCTTCTTGGGAAAGGTTCTAATACTAAAGGGGAGATTACCTAAAACAAAGAGGGTCCTTAGCATATGCTTAGTCCCACCCAACCAGAATTGTCATTTCCCTGAGGGTCCCCACTCAGTCTGAAACTTCTAATTTGGGATTCCCTTCAGGGTAGATTCCCTTGGGAAAAGGGAACAAGTACAAGCTTTGGGGTCTCCAATCTACAAGCTAGTCCTGAAAATTGAGGTTCATCAGATCTCACTAGGTAACAAGTTTGGGATTCCTAGATCCCCTGTTGACAAGGGTAACACATTTAGAAGAGGAACACTTCTAGGGGACTGCTAGATAGGGAAGGATGTTACCATCTAGGAAATCATAAGAATGATCAGTAGAAGCACAGGCCAGTCAATTGTATTTCCAGAGGCAATAATAGTATTGCATGTTATATGACTTGTCCAACATCTCATATGTATTGAGCATCAGAGGTAAGATTTGATCATGGGTTCTCTGATTCCAGTCATTCTACAGGTACAGGCATTCTTTGAATGGGAACTGTGAGGAGAGGTGGTGGTCTGCTGAGAGGTAATTAAAAGATGCAACAATCACAGATTCTCAAATATGACCACAAAAAAGATGGAAGAGACAAAGATCACCAAACTCACAAAGAACATCTGATTGAAGAGATAAATGGTTCTGAACATTTAACAACTAGCAAATGAAAATAGCATCATATGATAAATGATAAATTCTATGATGCACAGCCATTAAATACAGATTCATTAATTGTTTATTATGTGCCAGGTGCTTTACTAAGCTTCAGGGATACAAAAAAGACAAAAACAAACAAACAAAAAACCAGTCCCTGTTCCCAAGGATTTCACTGTCTAATGGGGGAGAAAACATGAATGATTATATACAGACAACTTATATATAAGATAAATAGTAGATAATCAATAGGAGGAAGGCAGTAAAATTAAGAGGGATTGGAGAAGCCTTCCCAAACAAGGTAGATTTTATTAATTGTTTTTAAAGTTTTATTTAATTAATTAATTTAGAATATTTTCCCCTAGTTACATGATTCATGTTCTTTCCCTCCCTTCTTTCCACACCCTTCCCATAGACAACAAGCAGTTCCACTGGGTTTAACATGTGTCATTGATCAAGACCTATTCCCATATTATTAATATTTGCATTAGGGTGATCCTTTAGAATGTATGTCCCTAATGATTCCCATCAACCCTTGTGATCAAGCAGTTTTTTTTTCTTCTGTGTTTCTACTCCCACAGTTCTTTCTCTGGATGTGGATAGTGTTCTTTTTCATAAGTCTCTCACAATTGTCCTGGATCATTGCGTTGCTGCTAGTAGAGAAGTATATTACATTTTATTGTACTGCAGTGTATCAATCTCTGTATATAATGTTCTCCTGGTTTTGCTCCTTTCACTCTGCATCAATTCCTGGAGGTCTTTCCAGTCCCCATAGAATTCCTCCATTTTATTATTCCTTTTAGCACAATAGTATTCCATCGCCAACATATACTGCAATTTGTTCAGTCATTCCCCAATTGAAGGGCATCCTCTCATTTTCCAATTTTTTGCCACCACAAAGAGTGCAGCTATGGATATTTTTGTACAGGTCTTTTCCTTATTATCTCTTTGGGGTACAAACCCTGCAGTGCTAGAGCTGGATCAAAGGGCAGACAATCTTTTAGCATCCTTTTCCTTTGGGCAGAGTTCCAAATTGCTATCTAGAATGGTTGGATCAATTCACAACTCCACCAGCAATGAATTAATTCCCCAATCCAAACAAGGTAGATTTTAGATGGAATTTGAAGAATTACAGGAAAGTCAGGTAGGAGAAGAGAAGGAGAGAATTCCAGGAAGGACAGCCAATAAAAATTTCCAGAGTTGGGAGATAGTATGGAGAAATAGCCTAGAGGCCAGTGGGAATATAAGGGGATTGTAAACAAAAAGTGTCTGTGAGGGAAGTTAGGAGAAGCTTTGAACATCAAACAAAGGGTTTTACATTTGATCCTAGAAAGAGATAGGCAGCCACTAGAATTTTTGTGCAGGAGAAAGACATGTGCTTAGAAGATCACTTTGATAGCCAGTGGAGGATGCTCTGGGGTAGGAATAGACTTGAGTCTGGCAGACCCAGCAGTAGCCTATTGCTATAGTCCAGGTATGAATTGCTAAGGACTTTCACGGAAGTGATAGCAGTGTCAGAGGAGAGAAAGAGAAATAGGTGAGATAAACACAATGAATGCTACCTCAGTTGAAACTTCCTTATTGTGCCTCAGTTTTGTGTACTCAAATAATCTTGGGGTTATTTATCTGTGTATGTACTATATATCTCTGAGTAGAACGTATATCCCTGAGAGGAGGAAGTATTTAGGTTTTGTCTTTTCAGCCCTGGTGGTTAGAACTGGATAAATGTTTGTTGAGTTGAATCAAATAGAATAATAATTCAAAGAATCATTCAAACAGATTATGAATCATATATGAAAGAGACCTTAGAGAACATCTTGTACAACTGCCTCACTTTTAACTCCCTCATTTTACAGGTGAGAAAACAATATTCAAGAATCAATTTCTTGATTTTAAAAGGACTTGAATGGTTTTTTGTTTGTTTCTCTTCTTGAATGGGAAGAGTGGTAACATGAATTTTCTGTTGGTTTATCTTCTAATCATGTTACCCAGAAAGCTAGTTTAAAAAAAAATAATACTAGCATTATTAGTGTATATAACTTTTGTGTTGGCACAGGGAATTAGTGAGATGGACCTGGAGTCAGAAAGATCGAAATTCAAAACCAACCTCAGATATTTTCTGGATGTGTGATGCTGGGCAAGTAAATTAATTTCTGTCTTATTCAGTTTCCTCAACTTATAAACTAGGATAATGACAGCATCTACCTCCCAGGATGTTGTGAGGATAAAATGGTATAATATTTTTAAATCCCTTAGCATACACAATGCCTAACATTGAATGTGTGCTATACAAATGCTAGATATTATTATTATTATTATTATTTATATAACACTAATGGTTTGCAAAGTCTAATACATACTATTTATGCAACTAACTGGTATTTATAGAGTGCTTTAAAATGTGTAGAATACTTAGCAAATGTTATCTCATTTTGTTCTTGCAAAGACAATGTAGAGTAGGTGCCATTATTAGCCTCATTTTACAGATGAAGCAACTGAGGCTGAGGTTTATTGACTTGTTCAGAATGGCACATATAATATCTAAAGCAAAATTTGAACTCAATTGTACCAGTTCCAAATCACTCAACTGGAATTTCTTTATTTAACCCTTACTTATCTTTTAACATTTTCTATCTAGCATAGAACATATTAGACAAATAAGAAATTTCATGAATATTTAATAAATGTATAAATACATGAATGTGGTAAGGAGATTGTGCCTGCAGCTCAGGATTTCATGGTTATCTCAGGGTGTGACTGTGGTGATGGGTAGATTATGTGGATGAGTCACTAGAGAGTTGTAGGAGGAGAAGAAACTGTGATAATGAATGATTTGATTTAGCTACACCAGTATTGACACTGGGGTGTGGTGGACAAATTTAAGCTTAGTACTGACATCATAAAGGAGAAAAGAGAAGATAATAATATAAAGGCAGTAAGATCAATAGATGCCAAGGGTTTCATATTGAAAGATGAATAGAGACTAGGGGAACAGGTCCTCTTTTTCTTCCTCTGCAGACTCCTGCTGAATTAGAAAAAAAAAATAAACCTTTTGTGAGACCTCCATAGGAAAAAATAGTTCAAGTAGTTAGAAGAAAGTGGTGAAAAAAAGTTAACATAATAATAATATGTCTATAGTAGAATGGAGGTCATATATGGTACATTAGAAGAGATAGAAGAAGATAAAAGAGTGATATAGGATCACCAAGAGTGACACGAATATGAGAATTTTGATGATGGTAGCAGTGGGAACAGATTTGGAATTGGGGAGGGATTTTGTCCTCCTGGATACTGCTCTGTCCAATCAGAGCGGTGCTGAGAGTCATTTAGTTTTTCTCACCAGAACACCAAAGTGCTTGCTAAGCTCCTTATATTCTTTCCTTCTTAAGTCAAGTGGCAGCAGAAAGTAACAAATCCTTATGGGAAAAATTTACCTTTCTTCATCTCTAGGTGGTTCTGAAGGGCAATAATTATCAAGGAAACTTGGCCAATGAAGTCAGTTCTCTCACTCAGCTAAAGACTTCTCTCAGCTGATTGCTTCTTACTGTCAGCTGCTTGGGTAACTTTTTTTCAACCCCACTCTCTCCTGCTATTTCTTCTTTTCTTTTCATGTCTTTATTTCTTTTTTCTTCTTCTGATGATGATGTATTCCTTGCTTTTTAAATCCTCTTAAAATTAATTATTCTTCCATGCAGTTGTATCCCTCCCACTGCCCCTCTACAGAACAACAGCAACAAATATCAAACCAAAAAAGAAAAAAAAGAAAAAAGGAAAAACAAAATTCTGATAATAAAACTGAATAGTTGAGCAGATCAAATTTCTGTATTGGCTCTGAGTGAAAATATATGTTCCTTTTCTCTGTTTTATGTTGATCACTCTGGAAGGAAGTAAAAGCCATGATTCATCTCTAGTCTTCCTGACTGGTGTTTAGGCATTGCATTGATCAGTGAAATAGTTTTTCACAACTGTTTTTCTCCATGATATTGTCATTTTATTATTATTCTACTAGTTTTGTTCATTTTGCTCTGCATCAGTTCATGAAAGCCTTCTCAGTTTCCTCTGAAATTGCACATCTCATAATTTTTATCTTAGAGTAATATTCCAATACATTTGTATAATATGATTTCCTTAGCAATTTCCCTATGTGTAATTAAAATTTGCTCCCCAGAACTCTAAATCCCAGCTTTCCATGTTCTCTCTTATGTTATATGCTAACGTAGGGAGGATCTAAGTTTTGTGTATCTCTGCCCCTTGCTTTTTTTCCCTCTGATTGTGGTTTGTGGAGGTGGGGTGAGGTGAGAGACAGGAGTATTTTACTCAGGTGTTTTTTACTTAGGTTTTTACTTTTGTTCTATTTATTCCTTCTACTTAAAGTGATTATTAATAAACCTTATAAAATATAATACTTGGAGTTATTGATATTAATTTTAATCTTACACCTATAATAGGAGAACCTCTTAGTTTCCATTTTTTTTTGCTGTTTTGAAAAGTTGTTAAAATAAAAGACTTGCACCTGTAGAATCTTTTTTTTTTCTTTCTTTGATCTCTTTGGGTTACAGATGTATCAGTGGTATAGCTAGATCAAAACATTTGCCCCTTAGTAACTTTGTGGGCTTAAGTTCCAAATTACTTTGCAGAATGACTAGATCAATCCAAGTGCCTACCTACAGTATACTCATGTGCCTCTTTCTTTCATTCCCTTTATATTTATCACTTTCCTCTTTTTTTGTCATCTTAGCCATTCTGAGCCATGTGAAGAACCTCAAAATTAATCTGAATCTGCATTAGTGATTTTAAAGCATTTTATATAGTTTTTTATAGTTTGGATTTCTTCCTCCAAACACTGCCCATTTCCTTTGATGATTTATCTATTGAGAGTGCATCTTATTTTTAGAAATTTAAATTAATTCCTTATATATTTTGGATATGAATCCTTTATCAGTGAAACTTGTTGCAAAGACACCTTCCCCCATATGTTTCCCCTCTGATTTTAAAGTTCTTCTTGTTTTAACTATTGAATAACTTTATTGAGAGCCTCCGAAGCTTTCAGCTACTCACCTTTTCCTTAAAAAAAAAAAAGCCACAACTCCCTAAATTTCTCTTTTCAAAACAATAGTCCCCTTTAATCATACCTCATTCTCTAAATGTTTATGTCTTCTCTCTCTTTTAGATTGACTTTCTTGAGTCATAAAACACACACACAAATGCATATACACACATATAAATTAAGAGAGGTACCAATCATGCCTCAAATCTGGGGTGCTGAAATCTCCAAAAAGGTCTTCCATCTCTTTCATGTCTTGAAATTGGGTTTCATCAAACTTACATTTCTCTAATGTCTAGAGACTGATTGATTATTCCTGATTCTATTTTAAGTAAAGAACTAGGCCATTTATATTCACATCTTTAATACTTTCTGAGTTCTGATTCTGACTCTAGAAAAATATTTCTTTACCATTTCCCAGTAGACTTTTCACCTTGGAAGATCTGTCTCTTCTTCTAATTGGTCAGTTACATTTTTTAAAGAACTGTCCCTCACCTCTTTCAGGTTCCTTCTATGGGTTGTCTTCCTCCATTACAATGTCAGTTCCTTGAGGTCAGGGACTTTCTTTTTTGCTTCTATTTGTATTGTTATCACTTAGCACAATGCTAGCCATATGGAAAATACTTAATTTCGAGACTTGGTAGGCTTGTTGACTTATGTACCAAAATATTTCTCTGTCTCTTTATAACATTAAATTGTTTACATCCAAGTGAGGTAGTCCTCTACATTATTGATAGAAAGTTCTTGTTCTCACTTCTGTACTGCAGAGCACCAGCCCCCCCCCCCACCTAAATGTCCAAATTTCCTCTGAAAACTTTCTTTATTCACAAATGTAGCAAGAATTGCCCACCACATGTAGCATGCTGGTGTCATTGTGTGTCTTGAAGGGAGGTAGAATAGGTATCTCCAGGCTATTTCTTCCCCACCATTTTCCCAGGGAGGCTCTCATTTCAAGACCTTGGGAAATTTGGAGGTCACTCTGCTCTCCTCAGAGAGAGGATGTGATGGGCTAGAATTATATCTTTTTTCTCCCTTAAATATTATTAGTCTAGAGGATACAATTTTCAAGTTCAAGCTAAACTTCTGATCATAAGTTCTTCAATGAGGGAAGAAGGACCCTAAGCTTTATATCGAAGGCTTAACTTCCTTCCTATTAAACACCACTTATATAATGAATAAAGCAAAGAACTATGTTTATCTATGTCATCAGCAAAACACAAATCAGAGAAAGTGTACGTTGAATATGTACCAGACAATATAGGGTGAAGGGGGTGGTCTTCCACTGAGGGTGACATAGCAGAGAGAGAGAGAGAGACAGACAGACAGACAGAAAGACAGACATACTTCTAGGTATCTAAGTCTCCATTGGCAAGCTAGAGATAGGAACATGATGGAGATCACAAATTACTCTCATGTCAGATTCTTCCCAGAATTTCATTTTCTTTTCAGCCACCTAAAATAGGTTGGCATAGCATTGATCTCCTTCAGTAAGGAGAGTCTCATACCAATAGGTTTTCAGACTTGGATTACATATTTTTATCTGTGCTAACAATAAAACTAGTGGCAATGATTCAGCTGAAGTATTTATAACCCTAAAAGATGATGCTATTAAAATGCTGCACTAATTTTGTCAACAGATTTTTAAAAAGTCAACACTGACCACTAGATTAGAAAAGATTGATTTATGTCCTAATTTAAAGAAGGGCAATGCCAAAGAATGTTCAAATTACCAATTGATTGTATTCATTTCATATGCTAGACAAGTATGGTTTAAGATTCTTTAAACTAGGTTTCAGCAATATGTAAACTGTGGCTTACCAGAAAAGTAGGCTGCTTTTCCGAGGCAGAGGAACTAGAAAGCAAACTGTCAACATTGGTTGGATTATGGAGGAAGTAAGGAAGTTTCATAAAAAAAATCTAGTTCTGACTATACTAAGGCTTTGACTGTGTGGATCATAACAAAATGTGACAAGCCTTCAAAAAGATGGGAGTAATAAACCATCTTAATTGTTTCCTGAGTAAGCTGTATTCAGGTCAAGAAACAACAGCTAGAACCAAACATGGAACATGAAATTGATTTAAGATTGGGAAAGGCTTATGCATTTTGTTGCCCTATTTAATTTTTGGGCAGAGAAATTCTAGGCTGGATGAATCAAAAACTATAATTAAAGTTACCTGGAGAAAATTAAACTCGCTCAGATATGCAGACTGTATCACTCTGAGAGTAGAATGTGAAGAAGAATTAAGAAGTCTTTTGTTGAGGGTGAAAGAGGAGAGTATTAAAGCTGACTTGAAGCTTAACATAGGGGAAAAAGAAAATCTTGACAACCCATACCATCATCACTTACTGGCAAGCAGTGGGAGAAGAAATATAAATTGTTTCATATTTTATATTCTTGGATTATAAAGTCATTGCAGTTGGCAACTGTTGCCATGAAATTAAAAAAAATATACTTGCTTCTTGGAAGGAATACTATGGCAAATTAGACAGCATACTAAAAAGCAGAGGCATCACCTTGAAGAGAAAAGTCTGCATAGTCATAGCTATGTTTTGACTGTAAGAGTTGGCCTATAAGGAAAGCTAAACACCACAGAATTAATGCTTTCAAATTGTGGTTCTGAAGAAAACTTTTGCAAGCCCCTTGTATAGCAAGGAGTTAAATGAATTCATGCTATTCATTGGAAGGTAAAAGACTGAAGCTGAAGGTTACTTACTTTGACCACGAAATGAGAAGCCAGGACCCATTGGAAAAGACTCTGATGTTGAGAAAGATTGAAGACAAAAGGAGAAGGAAATGTTAGAGGATTATAGAGATTGATAATGCCATGGAAGCAAAAAATATGAACCCTGAATATGGAATATGAAAGATTTTGAGACACTGAAGGATAGAAGGATCTGGTATGGTATGACCCTTGTAGTCTTGAAGAGTCAAACACGACAGACAACAACAACACTCAGGAGATCTCAGAAATAAGATCATTTTAGACTTATTTGGGGAGAGAGAAAAAGAACATTTTCAGCTAGGGCAGGAGATTGCACTAAGTAGAGCCTCAAAAGAGAAGGATTCTGAAAAGCAGGGAGGAGGAGGGAGGGTGAGGATGAGTTGTTTGGAAAATCTTAATAGTTGTTTAGAAATCTTAATAATGATTTCTTCTAATATCCCTACTATTTTGTGTTTCAAGATTGTCATGTACAGCAACCATGTTTTGAGGTTCTGAAGAAATTTGTCCAACTTCATAGACAGTGTGGTTTCTTCCAGTGACAACTAAGATGGATGATTTGTAATCTATAATACTTCCGAAAATCATATCTCCTAATTGAAGGGACTTCAGAGATCTGAAAACCCAATGTTGAAAAGCAACATGGCTCTGTAGAAAACATGCTGACTCAAGAGTCAGATGATTCGGTTTAATTTTTACCTCTGGCTTTATCTCATTTCCTACTTACAACAGTGAAATGAATCAAAAACCATAGAAAGCCCATGCATTTCTTATTGTGCTTAACAGTAACTTTTTGCTTGTCTCTTTTCAGAGAAGAAAGGCCATGTGCAGATTTTGGAGAATATGTCAAAGTTGATTTTGGGTGAAATTGCAAAAGCCAAGTAAGTGCCTTTGGAGGAAAGGAGTCAATGTTTTTAAATAAGAACTTTGGCATTCTGTATATATCTTTCTGACTAAGGAGAGATGTGCAAAGACTGTCCTGATAGTGTTCTTAGAGAAGTTTGGTGGTGGTGGAATTCTCCTATGAGGATCACATGAAAGTATCCTGAGGTCCAGGAGGAATCATGAACTCATGAATAAAAAAGACTTCTGAATAACTTAAAAAAATCTTACCTTTTTTCTTAGAACTGAAACTAAGTAGCGATTGTAAGGCAGAAAAATGGTAAGGGAAAGGCAATTGTCATTAAGTGCTGAATAACTAAACTGATTATTATTTGTGATATTAATTCCAGCTATTCAAGTTTACTCAATGATTTTGTCGAATCTGAACTCTTCCTGATTGATGGAGATTCCTTACTTATCACCTGTCTAAATGATAAAAAATTGAAGACAGAACAAAATCTTCACTTCATCTACCTAGTTGAACGTTATCTTTTGGATTTAAAAAGTAAAGGAGGCCAATTTATTGTGGTTTTCTTTAAGGTAACATTTAAGTCTGTTAAAAATACACACATTATCCATGATGTATTGAGTTACTGCAATTGACATAGAACTCACTATGTTTCTGGCAGTTTAGATAATAATGCAATATAGTAAAAGAATGCTTGATTTTATGGCCCTGAGTTTCTGTCCTGGGTTGTCCACTAATTTCCCATGTGAAATCATCCAGATCACTAAACCATTCCAACCTCAGTTTTCTATCTGTCAAAAGTCCCCTTTCAGCTTTAAATCTAAGAACTTATAAACAATGAAACGGGATACACAAAAATATTGCAGAGAATGTGTGATAAGCTAGGGATGGGAACAAAAAGAAGGAGAAGGAGCTCATCTTTCCACCAACTGTGTTCTTGGCTCTGATCTTTCTCTTAACTTCTGATTCAGGAGGCATCAAGAGAGCAACTGCTATTGAGTTAGAAGTTGAGAAATGTAATTAGAATTAACTTAAAAATGACAAAGTCCTTGTATTTATGAGATTTACAAGAGTTAGTGATACAGACCATGACCGTGGACAAGAACAAGTTAGTAGATGCATCTTGAGATAAATCCTGACCTTCTGCTCCTCCTGCTGTTCCCACTTCTCACCATGCTCCTATATACTCCCCTTCAGCTTCCTTTTGTGTGTTGCCTTTTCCCATTAGATTGCAAAGTTCCTAAGGGTAGGGAATATTTGTGTCACTAGGGCTTGAGGCAAAGCATGGCCCTCAATAGCTATTTAATAAATGTTTTTCAAATGACTGACTGGCATGCAATTCAATTCAGTTCAGTTTAATTCAACTCAACAAGCAATTTTTTAAAAACCTCACCTTCCATATTAGAATCAATACTATGTATTGGTTCCAAGGCAGAAGAGTGGTAAGGGTTAAGCAAAGAGACTCAAGTGACTTTCCCAGGGTCATACAGCTAGGTAGTATCTGAGGCTAGATTTGAACCCAGGACCTCCCATCTCTAACCCTGGCTTTTAAGTCACTAAACCACCTATCTACCACCTCAACAAGCAATTTTTATGCAGTTATGTTCAAGATACAAAATGGCAGGAATGGGAATACAAATACAAGATAAACAAAAGTTAGTTTCTGTCCTCAAGTGGCTTCCATTCTGTAGGAAATGCTATTCTTTACCCGTGTGCAATGCCAATATTGTGACATAACCTTTTTTTGTTCTTCCTTTAGGATTTTGAACACTCATATTTTCAAATACCTCCACTTCTTCCATTAAGGACTGCATTGATTCTCCACCTTCAGCAAAATACTGATATTAATGTTCAAACTGAATTTTCAGGATGTTTTTCAGAAGAATGGAATTGTTTCTTGGAACAAAACTGTCCATATTTCCTGTTAATTTCAGATGAAGGAATAACTCAGCTCCAAACATTTCTTTTCTATTTTTTTATCATTCAGTCCTGGTACAAGAGGATCAGCATTGCCCTGACTTCAGGGCAGGAATCAGATATTATCAGAGTTTATGCATACTTTATGCTAAGCAGGTACAAGAACCAGCATTTTTTCAAAGAGGTACATTTCTTTAAAAATGTTTTATAGTTGCCTATTTGTTTTTCCTTCATAGTAAGTTGACAGTTTATAGAGCATTCCCTAGTGTATTATATGTCTTTTGAGAGAAGGGCATTTATTTCCTCATTGCGTTTCTGGTACCGAGATTGTTCATTGTGCATGTACATATTGTAAAAAAAAAAATTATCTAGCTTTTAGGAAAAAGTTCTAGAAACACTTTATTCTAAGGATCTCAAAATCCTTTAGTTTTCAAAATGCTTTAATTCAATCACCCCCGCCCCCATTCTTTGGAAGTAGTTTACGTAATTATAGAGCAGATGAACACAATGATTCAGAAATATTTAAATGAGAAATTACTAATCAGAAAGGTAGCATAATATTTACTCATATGGTACTGCTTAGCACAAAATAAGCAAAAGAGCCTTTTTGGCATGGGAAAGCTAATGGCATAATGAATAGTGTTGGGTCTGGAATCAGAGAGATTGGAGTTTGAATCCATTCTCAGATATTTACTAGCTGTGTGACTGACCAAATCACTTGAGCTCTGTTATTCTCAGTTTCCTCATCAGTAAAATGGGGATAATAATAGTACATATCTCCCAAGACTCTTGTGAAGATTATATGAGATAAGTGTAAAACATTTACCACAGGGCCTGGAACACAGTATATAAATATTAGCTATTATTATTGTTATTAATGAAATGGCCAACTCTGAGTGGGAGTCGGAAGAAAGGGCACTTCTTTTAATCTTTTAAAAACAAATATGTTCCTTCTGTCTTGAAATAAAAACCAAGTATCAGGTATAAGAGAGGTAAAGGCTAGACAACTGGGGTTAAATGACTTGCCTAAGGTTACCAACTAGGAACTATCTGAGGTCAAATTTGAACTTAAGACCTACTGTTGCTAGACCTGGCTTTCTATTACTAAGCTGTTAGTAAAGGTAATTCTGGATATCTGTAGTTTGGGGAATGGAAGAGACTGTCTTATCCAACAAAATGATCTCCCTGTCAAGAGTGAAAACATAGCGTAGAAGTCAATATCAGTTTAGAACATTAACTCATTAAGAAAACGTAACTCATGTGGATGGTGAGAACATATCAGCTACACCCAGTAAGATACACTGAGGATGAAAGGTTTGATTTGAGATCCAGTTAAGCCAAATGAAACCATATCTATTTATGTATTTTCAATTTAAATATTTAATTAGAAACTTAATATTGATCATGAATTAAAAAGAATTACATATATAATACATATAATTAATATAAATGTATAAAATATAATATTTTCAGCCATTTCCCCGTATCTTTGTCAGTATTATTTGTCCATTCCTTCCCCTAAATTATTTTTACTATATATAACATTCTTGTTCTTTTTTTAAAATTTATATTATTTCATAAAGATCCCTCTACATTTATTTTTATTCCTCATATTTTTTCTCTTTAATTGAACTCTATGGCATTCCATTCCATTAATGTTGGGATAGTAAATGATTCTAGATTTCATTAATATAGGCATCTTCTGGATGAGAAAACTCCCTATAACCATGGAGATCCACAACTTCTCTGAAACATAGAGCTTAAGAGAATTACCTAGCCCACTAGTATTTTGAATTTCTTGCCCAAAAACACAAAGTCAGTACCTGTCAGAGGTATGATATTTGAAGTCAGGTATTTCTGGATTCTAGGTAATTTTCTCTAAATACTACACTAGGCAATTTCTAACTCCCACCATGGTTTATGAACTATTTTCCTTAAAATATTTAAGGTATTGGTTAATTTTTAAAATATGATATTTAGGGTCAATTTTCAATTATCCAATTATTGAATCGATAGAGTATGCTTATTTTTGTAACTTCTACTCTGTGCTGACATTTCATTAGCAATGAATTAATGTGACTGGTTCTTTTTCTTTTTCTTCCAAGTTTTGTTGCCAGTTTGGTAAATATGAGAGCACATCAAAGTTTTTTTTTTTCTAATTTTCATTCCTGATTATTACATATTTGGAAAAAAAGTCAAATTATTAAGAAATTTTGAAAATAGTCACTTCATATCCTTTGACAATTGGT
Source organism: Monodelphis domestica (assembly GCF_027887165.1). Classification (NCBI taxonomy): domain Eukaryota; kingdom Metazoa; phylum Chordata; class Mammalia; order Didelphimorphia; family Didelphidae; genus Monodelphis; species Monodelphis domestica. Next base: position 209,348,266 of record NC_077232.1, on the reverse strand, counting down.
ACATTAAGGGCTGAGGGTTGCTACCATTAGTTTTTTTTTTTAAGAAAATTTATTTTTTCAATTACATATAAAATAATAACTTACAACAATATTTTTTGATATTGTAAAATCCATTCTGTAGCTTTCCCTTCCTTCCTTCCTTCCAATCTCTCTCCCAGAGAAGGTAAGCAATTTTATCTGGATAAAAATATATTACTGCAAAACACTTCGGTATTGGTCATTGTTGTAAGAGATGAATCATATAAAACCCAAACTTCAAAAATAAAAACACCTAAACTACAACAAAACTAGTATCCTTTGATCTGCAAAGCAACTTTAATATTTTTTTTCTCTGGAGGTGGATAGCGTTCTTTGTCATAAATCCTTCAGTATTATCCTAAGTTATTGTATTGCTGAGAGTAACTAAATATTTCAAAGTAAGCAGTATTACTATTACTGTGTAAAATATTCTACTGGTTGTTTCACTCTCCATCAGTTCATGTATGTCTCTCCAGCTTTTTCTGAAATCATCTTTCTCATTATTTCTTATAAAAGAATAAAATTCCATCACCATCACATAACATTATTTGTTCAGCTGTTTCCCAATTTATGGACATCTAATTGCCAATTCTTTGCTCCCATCAGAAAAAGCTGTTATAAATATTTTTGTACAAGTAGGTCTTTGCCCCAATTTTTAAAATCTCTTTGGTACACAAATAATGATATTACAGGATCAAAGGGCTTTTAGACATAATTCCAAATTGTCCTTCAGAATGGATGGATAAGTTCGCAACTCCACTAACAATACATTAGTGTTTCAATTTTGCCTCATCTCCTCCAACATTTATTATCTTCCTTCACTATCATATTGGCCAATCTGGTGGATATTGGGTGGTACTTCGGAGTTATTTTAATTTGCATTTCTCTAATCAAGAATGATTTAGAACATTTTTGTATAATGATTGATAGCATTGATTTCTTCATTGGAAAGCCCCATGTTCTTATCCTTTGACCATATGTTAATTGGGAAAAGACCTATATTTTTTATCAATTTAACACAGTTTTTTGTATTTTCAAGGAATGAAACATTTAGCAGGGAAATTTGCTGTAAATTCTGCCCTATTCAGTTTGTTATTTCCCTTTTTCATCTGGTTATTTTTTTTTGTTCAAAACCTTTTAAATTTCATATAATCAGAAAAAAATAAATCAGAATCAGAATAAAATTCATATTATCATATTAAAATTCATATTATCATAAAATAAAATAATTTATTTTACCTTTTCTAATGTTCTCTATTCCTTGTTTGGTCATAATTCTTCCTTTCACTGTAGCTCTAATAGGTAAATTATTCTATGTTCCTCTAATTTTGTAATAGCATCACTCTTTAGGTCTAAATCATAAACTTATTTTAAATTTATTATGGTATGGAGTGTGAGATATTGGTCTAAAACTAGTTTCTGCCATTCACTCACTATTCTCTAGTTTTCTCAGCAGTATTTTTTGTCAAATAGTGAGTTATCATCCCCTAATCTGAAATTATTGGGTTTATCAAATGCTAGATTGCTAAGGTCATTTACCCCTGTATGGTGGCTATTCTCTGTCCCAATGATCCACCATTCTATTTCTTAGCCAGACAGTTTTGAATGATTAGAAATCTTGTACTGCTAGGTTACTTTCCTTCACTTTTTTTCCATTAATTCCCCTGATATTCTTGACCTTTTGTTCTTCCAGAACAGTGGTTCTCAACCTTTCTAATGCCATGACCCCGCAATACAGTTCCTCTTGTTGCAGTGACCCCAAACCAAAAAATTATTTTGGTGGCTACTTCAAAACTGTAATTTTGCTACAGTTATGATTTGGAATGTAAATACCTGATATGCATTATGTATTCTCATTGCTATAAATTGAGAGGCTGAGAACCACTGTTCTAGATGAATTTTTGTTATTATTTTTTTCTAGTTCCCTTAAATAGTTTTTGGCAGTTTGGTTGGTGTGGTGTTGAATAAGTAAAATAATTCAGGTAGAATTGTCATTTTTATTATATTAGATGAACCTACCCACATGCAATTAATGATCAGATAATTTACTCTCTTCTAACTCTCCTTTCTCTTTTCTCTCAATGAAATAATCTTTTTTATCCCTTGTTTTTTTTGTTGCATATCATGTCATTCTAATCAATTTATCCCCTCACTCCATGTCTAGATATATTCCTTCTAACTGCTCTAATAATGATACAAGATTTAAGAGATAAGATATCATTTTCCCACATATGAATATAAATAGCTTTTAACATAATTGAATCCCTTAAGTTTTCTCTTTCTTGTTTATCTGATTATGTTTCTCTTGAGTCTTGTATTTGGACATCATTTTTTTTTGTTTAGATCGGCTCTTTTCATCAGGATTGCTTGGAAATCTTATTTTTTATTAGATGACCCAAACCCCCAATACCTGAAAGAATATAATCAGTTTTTTTTCTGAGATGATCTTTGGTTGTAAACCTTTGCTTTCTAGAATTTCATAGTCCAAATCTCATTATCTTTTAATGTGTAAGTTGCTAAATGCTGTGTAATCCTGACTGTGACTCCATGGTTTTTTTAATTGTTTTTTTCTGTCTTCTTGAAACAGTTCCTCCTTGGTCTGGTAGCTCTTGAACTTGGCTATATTATTTCTGGGGAGTTGTCATTTGGGAATTTATTTCAGAAAGTATTGGGTGTATTTTTTGAATTTCTCTTATATCCTCTTCTACAAGACTTGCAGGATAGTTTCTTTGATAATTTCTTATAATATGATGTCTAGGCTTTTTCTTTTAAATTGCCTATTCTCGATCTATTTTCCAGGTCAATTTTTTTCAATAAGATATTTTATATTTTCTTCTTTTTTTCATCATTTTGATTTTGTTTTATTGTTTCTTGAAGTCTCATGAAATCATTAACTTCTATTTGTCCAATTCCAATCTTTAAAGAATTATTATATTCTGTGAGCTTTTGAACCTCCTTTTCCATTTGGTAAATTCTGTTTTTTAAGTATTCTATTTCCCCAAAACTGGGATCTTTGGGTTAATCAAATACTATCTTGCTGAGATAATTTATTCCTAATCTAATCCATAATTAGAAGTTGCTCCCCAAGGCTCTCTTTTCCAGCATCCCATTTGTGAATATACCCTAACATAATAACATAGGAAAGATATAAGTTTTGTGTAGCTCCTCCCTCTCTCTCTGCTCCCAGGAAGGTAGTTGTGGAGTTTGGGAAATAGGAGAATTTTACCCACATTTTTTTTTACTTAGACTTTCTAATTTTGTTCTTTTATTTTTTCTACTTCAAGTGATTATTAATAAACTTAAAAAATATAATACTTGGAGTTATTGGAGATTAATTTAAATTTTACACATTGATCCACCATTCTGTCTCTTAGCCAGTACCATATTGTTTCGATGACCACTGCTTTATAGTATAGTTTAAGATTTGGTATTCCTAAACTTCCATCCTTCACATTTTCTTTTCATTATTTCCTTTGATATTCTTGATCTTTTGTTTTTTCCAGATGAACTTTGTTATCATTTTTTCTAATTCTAGAAAAAAAAATGGTAGTTTGATAAGTGTGACACTGAATGAGTAGATTAATTTGGGTAGCATTGTCATTTTTATTATATTACCCTGTCCTACCCAGGAGCAATTAATGATTTCCCAATTATTTGGATCCAGTTTTAATTGTGTGAAAAGTGTTTTATAAATGTGTTTATCTAATTCCTGTGTTTATTTTGGCAAATAGATTGCTACATATTTTATAATGTCTAGAGTAATTTTAAATGGAATTTCTCTTTTTAACTCTTCCTGCTTAGGTTTATTGGAAATACATAGAAATGCTGATGATTTATGTGGGTTTATTTTGTACCCTGCAACTTTGCTAAAGTTGATTATTTTGACTGGCCTTTAATTTGATTTTCTATGATCCTTTAAGTATTCCATCATTATCATCTGCAAAGAGTGACAGTTTAGTTTCCTCATTGCCTACCTTAATCCCTAAAATTTCTTTTTCTTTTCTAATTGCTACAGCTAGCATTTCTAGTACAATATTAAATAATAGAGGTGATAATGGGCATCCTTGCTTCACTCCTTATGTTATTGGGAAAGTTTCTAACTTGTTCCCATTGCAGATGATACTTGCTAATGGTTTAAAATATACACTGTTTATTATTTTGAGGAAGGGTCCTTCTATTTCTATACTTTCCAGTGTTTTCAATAAGAATAGATGTTATATTTTGTTGAAGGCTTTTTCTGGATCTAATGAGATAATCATGTGATTTGGGTTGGTTTGAGTATTGATATGGTCCATTATGTGGATAGTTGTTTTTTTTTAATATTAAACCAATCTTGCATTACTGTTATAAGTGAATAATCCTCATGGTAACTTGCTGTAGTCTTTCCCCTAGTATTTTATTTAAGATTTCTGCATGTATGTTCATTAAGGAGATTGGTCTATAATTTTATTTCTCTGGTTTTGGTTTGCCTGGGTTTGGAATCAGTACCATATTTGTATCATAAAAATAATTTGGTAAGACTCCTTCTTTGCATATTTTGTCAAATAGTTTCTATTGTATTGGGATTAGTTCTTTAAATATTTAATAGAATTCACTTGTGAATCCATCCTTTTTCTTAAGAAGTTCCTTAATGGCTTGTTCATTTTTTTTTCTGAGATGGGATTATTTAAGTATTCTATTTTCTTTTTTGTTAATCAAGCTATTTATATTTTTGTAAATATTCACTTTTTTCACTTAAATTGTCATATTTATTGGCATATAATTGGACAAAATAATTATTAATCATTATCTTAATTTCCTCTTCATTCATCTTTGAAACTGTTAATTTGATTCTCTTCTTTCTTTTTTATTAGATTAAACAGTACTTTATTTTATTTGTTTTTTTAATTTAACAACTCTCAATGTTATTTATTAGTTCAATAATTCTTTGACTTCAAATTTATTAATTTATATTTGATTTTTAGAATTACCAAATTAGTTTTCAGCTGTGGATATTTAATTTTTTCTCTTTCTAAAATTTTAAGTTGCAAGCCCAATTCATTGATCTCCTCCTTCTCCATTTTGTTGATATAGGACTTAGGGATATAAAATTTCCTCTGAGTACAACTTTGGTTGTATCCCACTGATTTTGATATGTTGATTCCTCATTGTCATTCTCCTCAATTAAATCAGGAATTTTCCCTATGACTTGTTCTTTGACCCACCAAATTTTTCCTATGACTTGTTCTTTGACCCACCAAATTTTTCCTATGACTTGTTCTTTGACCCACCAGTTTTGAAGCATTAGATTATTGTTTCCAATTAATTTAAAATTCACCTCTTCATGAGCCCTTAGTAATTATGATTTTTATTGCATTACTATCTAAAAAATGCATTTGTTATTTCTCTTTTTCTACATTTATTTGCAATATTTCTATACCCTACTACATGGTCAAGTTTTGTATATGTGCTTCTGAAAAGAAGGTATTTTCCTTTTTATCCCTATTCAATTTTCTCCAGATATCTATTAACTCTAATTTTTCCCATATTTCATTCATTTCCTTTACTTCTTTCTTATTAATTTTTTGGTTTGTTTCATCTAGTTCTGATAGTGGATGGTTGAGTTCCCCACCTAGTATGATTTTATTCTCTATTTCCTCTTCAAAGTTCTTTAGTTTCTCCTTTAAAATTTTGGATACTATATCATTTGGTGCATATATATATATATATATATATATATATATATACACACACACACTGATATTGAGTACTGATATTTCTTAATTATTTATACTGCCTTTTATCAATATGTAATAATCTTTCTTATCTCTTTTAATCAAATCTATTTTTAATTTCACTTTGTCTGAGATCATAATTGCCTTCTCTGTCTCAGTTGCAGCCCAATAGATTGTGCTCTATAATCTTACCTTTACCCTGTTTATATCTACCTTCCTCAAGTGTGTTTCTTGTATACAACATATGATAGTATTCTGGTTTTCAATTCATTCTGCTATCTGCTTCCATTTTATGGATGAATTCATCCCATTCACATTCACATTCATGATCACCACCTGTGTATTCCCCATGATTTTCACTTTCTCCTTTAATCCTAATCTTGCTACTTTCCCTCTTATCCTCCTCTCCAGTGTTTTGCTTTTAGTCTATCTCCCCCTTTCCCCCTCCCTTGTATTACTCCCCTTCCCACCACTTCCCTTCTTATTCCCCTTTTACTATAGGGCTTTTTGAATGCCCCACAAGCTCTTCCTCCCTAGTATTACTTTTGCATCTCATATCATCTTCAATTTTTTTCATCCTTTTGATTTTATGATATCATGTCTTGGTGTCCTGTTAGGTCATTAGAGTCTAATTCCCCAATTCTAATTTTTAAAGACTGATTTTCTTGCATGGTCTTTTGGTTCTCTTTTCCCTTTTGGTCCATTCTTCCTTTCAAGTCATTCTTCTCTTCTTCTGAATTTTTTGCTTCATTTTCCAGCAGATCTATTGTGGCTTTTAATGCTTGTGCCTCTGTTTCCAGATGATCTATTTTGCTTTTCAGGATACTATTTTCCTTTTGCCATTTTTCTTCAATCAGTCTCATTTGATTTTTAAATTTCTATTAGAGTTCCTCCATAGCCTGCATATAATTCTCTGTTTATTTTGTGGTGTTGCTTGATGTTTCCTGAATCTTGTCCTTATCCACTGGTTCTGTTCTTCAGTATTTACTCTCAAAGTAGCTTTCCATTGTACCTTTGTACCTTTCCCCCCCTCTCTTAATTACTCATTTAATTTCCTTTTTCTTTTTCTTTTGCCCTAAGGACTATATAGACTTGCCTCTCTGTTGATTTACTGATCCAAAGTGTTTGAGCTTTTCTACCCTGAGGCCCCTTCTTCTCTTTTCTCAATTCTTTGTTGCTAAACTGGATTCAACTGGTTGAGCTAACTTGCTCAGCTGGCCTGCCCTGGGGCAAAATTTTCATTCTAGGAAGGGGACTGGGGGTGTCCATCCAGGTACCCCCCATCCCTGTTCCTCCCTACCAGTTCTTATTATAGCCTTGGACCATGTGTGATGTGTGGCCAGTCAGAGTCAGACCCTTGCAGTTATAGTCTCAGTTTAGGTCTTATATAGACAGTCAGGACTTGACATGTGGGAGGAGAAAGTGTCCCACCCAGTGGCCCCCCAAATTCCTCCCTGCCAGCTGTTGTCAGAGCCTTGCACCACACAGTCAGCCAATGTTATTGCAAGTCTTAGTGAATTGGGTGGGGGAAGGTGTTTCTCCCTTTTCCAATGAAAATAAATGGACTGTGCCTACCTTTCAAGTTCTTTTCAATAGGAGAATCTCTTGAGTTCTTGTTGGGTTTGGATTTCTGTTTGCTTTGAAACATGATATGAATATTAATTTGGAAGGATTGTTGGATAGGGTATGTCTTTTGGTGCTCCTAAGCTGCCATCTTAGCTCTGCCTCTGCTAATTCCCCCTTTATTTTATTTTAAAAAAATTTTATTTGATTGATTAATTTAGAGTATTTTTCCAGGATTACAAAAATTATGTTTTTTCTTCCCCTCCTTCCAACCTCCTCCCATAGCTGATGCTGCACAATTCCACTGGGTTTTACATTTATCATTGGTCAAGACCTATTTCCATATTATTGATATTTGCACTAGGGTGATCATTTAGGGTTAATAGCCCCAATCATATCCCCATTGATCCATGTGATCAAGCAATTGTTTTTCTTTTGTTTTTCTACTCCCACAGATCTTCCTCTGAATGTGGATATTGTTCTTTCTAATAAGTCCTTCAGTACTGTCCTGAATCATTTATTGCTACTCATAGAGAAGTCCATTATGTTTGATTGTACCACAGTATATTGGTCTCTGTGTATAGTGTTCTCCTGGTTCTGCTCCTTTCACTCTGTATCAATTCTGGGAGGTCATTCCAATTTACCTGGAATTCCTCCAGTTCATTGTTCCTTTGAGCACAATTGTATTCCATCACCAACATATACCACAATTTGTTTAGCCATTCCTCAATTGAAGGGCATCCCCCCATTTTCCCATTTTTGCCACCACAAAGAGTACATCTATGAATATCTTGTGCAAGTCTTTTTCCTTATTATCTCTTTGGGGTACAGACCCAGCAGTGCTATGGCTGGATATTCTTTTTGATGGGCCTTTCAATGATCTTTCATCCTCATTTTCACACACACACACACACACACACACACACACACATATATATATATATATATATATTTCATTATTTGGAACCATAATTCCAGATTATTGATAATGAGGCATGCTTGCACCACTTCTCACAAAGAAATGATGGACTTAGGGAGCAGAATGAGACAGATATTTCTGGATATAACCAATATAGAATTTGTTTTACTTGACTATATGTGTGTGTGTGTGTGTGTGCTTATTAATTGAAAAAATGGAAGGAAAAGATTTAGTGGAATAAGGTGTAGAATTAAGCTGTCTTCCATGCACAGTTTCTTGATAGACAAAATAAGGATCACTGTTTGACAACATTATGAATGTTAATATCAAGTGTGTCATAAAACAGAGAGACCTATCCTTGCCAAAATTTGTAGGACCTCCTTAAAGAGATCCATGGTTACTTAAAGGAAATTAGTAATCTATACAGGATCAGACATAGATGCAATATTCCTATCTTCCTGTCTACTCCATGTAAGTATGAGAACATTCTATTAACTTTGTGCATCAACACACACACATATACACATAAATATACAATAAATACTGTATATTAGCCATGTCCAGAACTAAGTAGTAAATGGGCCTAGAATGGATTGCATTTGGGAAAATAAGCCATGCTTTTGAAGGTCCTAAACTCTTTAGGGTCACAAACAAATTTATTTTTTAATACAAATAGGAATTTAGTGATAGTTATAAAATAGGCAGCATATTTCTAATGATGACTTGCATGTGAGACATGTCATAAGGGGTAGCAGTCTAGAAAATATTTAATGATAAAAGGATCTGTGCAATAATAGAAAAAGAATGAACTCACTCTCAGGAATGGCTATCTAGTCAGCTGGTACTCATAAAATAACATATACCTAGATAAAGACTTCAGGCACATTAAGTAGATCCTTTATGGAGCACTTGGACAAAAAAAATATATATTTTACAAAGGTATGAATGAGTTATTATCTATACCCATGGAAGAAAGAATGCCCACACTGATAATGCCATGAGACAACTGATAATTAGATGGTTCATTGTAAATAGAAATTTTATTTATAACTTTCTATTATACATCATAATGAAAGACCTGAATTGTTCTGAATGAATAATTACATGCTAAACTAAAATAACACATGTGATTTATTCCCTCTTACAGAATGAACAGAAAATGAAGAGAGCTTACCAAACTATTATTGAACATTTGAAAAAATCCAGTGTTATAGCACTGACACCTTTGTTTCATCAATTTAAATTTAGCAGCCTGGAAAAAGAGGTATTAAAGCTAGTTTTTTTTTAAGTTAAAAGTTTGATAGAATTTTAAAAAATAATAATGTTAAGAGACCAAATGTTTTATTTCTAAATGCAGTTAAATTCATGAATTTCAACAGGAATCAGAATGTAAAAGGAACTGGTAAGTAGACCAAGTGTGTCAAATATATTAAGATTTATTAGACATAAATGTAAAGTTCTACATGGGTTAAAAACAACTTCACAGTTAGAATATTAGGGAAACAAAACTTTCCATGGGAAATTAATCTAAGAGATTTGAGTGAGTACAAATTCAATATGAGTCAATCATTCAAAGTGACTAATGAGCATTTAGGCTGTGTTCTGCAATTGTCTACAGTTCAGTATCCAGAGTTGAAGGTCATTGTCCAACTATATTCTACTTGGACCATTTCTGGAATATAATATTTAGTTGTGAAGAGTTCATTTTATCAAGAAAATTCCAATTACAGGAATATCCATAGGGAATAATTGGGTTATAGAAGAGCCTTGAAAAGAGAATTTCAGAATCTCAGAGTTAGAAATGACTTTAGAGACTATTTAGTTTAGCTTGCATGAGACAAAAAAAAAAGCTCCCAAGCAATCCATCCAGCCTTTGCCTCTTGAAGAACCTTGTTTAGCTTTCACACTCCTCTAAATATTAGGAGTTCTTTTTTTAACTTTGACTTGAGCCCAAATAGGATTCTTTGCAAAGTCTACCCATTATTTCTAATTCTGTCCTCTGGGCTCAAGCAGGACTTTCTTTCACATCAGTCATCATGTACTTTAAAATGATCATGTTATCCCTATTTCTTTTTCCTTTATTCAGGCAATCTTCCTGTGTCATTTCTAAAGTCTTCTCCATCTTAATATCCTTTTTCTAAATATTCTCATATTTATCAATGTCATTCCTGAAATATAAAATAGAAAATGGTATTCCACTTATGCTTTGATTAGGACAGGGGAAAGTATTTTCTGTGATCTGAATAATAATTGACATTTACTTAGTACTCTAAAATAGTTAACAAATATCTCATTTTGTCTTCATCAACCCTATGAAGCTACTACAGAAACTACTGTTTTTGAGAGATGAGAGATCTGGGTTTCAGGGATGTCAAGTGAATTGCCAGAATAACTCATCTATTAAGAGTTGGGTGAAAGATCTCAGATGAGCTCTTCTTGACTTTAAATGTAGCACACTACTCATTTTACTTTTACTACTCTTTTTTTATTTTAAACATTATTTTATTTGATCATTTTCATACATTATTCATTGGAAACAGATAATTTTCTTTTCCTCCCACCTCCCGCCACCCCTTCCCTAGCTGACGCGTGATTTGTCTGGGTATCACATGTGTCCTTGCTCTGAATCCATTTTCTTGTTGTTGCTATTTGCATTAGGGTGCTCATTTAGCATCTCTCCTCAATCATGTCCCCTCAAACTCTGTAGTCAAGCAGTTGCTTTTCCTCCATGTTTTTCCTCCCTCAGTTTGTCCTCTGCTTGAGGATAGTGTTTTTTTTTTTCTCGTAGATCCCTGCAGATTGTTCACGGACAGTGTAAAGCCATTACTGGAGAAGTCAATTATGTTCTCTTGTACCACAATGTGTCAGTCTCTGTGTACAATGTTCTCCTGGTTCTGCTCCTCTCACTCTGCATCACTTCCAGGAGGTTGTTCCAGTCTCCATGGAATTCGTCCACTTTATTATTCCTTTTTGCACAATAGTATTCCATCACCAACATATACCACAATTTGTTCAGTCATTCCCCAATTGAAGGGCATCCCCTCATTTTCCAATTTTTGGCCACCACAAAGAGCACAGCTTTGAATATTCTTGTACAAATCTTTTTCCTTATTATCTCTTTGGGGTACAAACCCAGCAGTGCTATGGCTGGATCAAAGGGCAGACAGTCTTTTATCACCCTTTGGGCATAGTTCCAAATTGCCCTCCAGAATGGTTGGATCAATTCACAGCTCCACCAGCAATGCATTAATTTCCCTATTTTGCCACATCCCCTCCAGCATTCATTATTTTCCTTTGCTGTCATGTTGACCAATCTGCTAGGTATGAGGTGATACCTCAGAGTTGTTGTGATTTGCATCTCTCTGATTATAAGAGATTTAGAACACTTTTTCATGTGCTTATTAATAGTCTTGATTTCTTTAACTGAAAATTGCCTATTGATGTCCCTTGCCCATTTTTCAATTGGAGAATGGCTTGATTTTTTGTACAACTGGTTTAGCTCTTTATAGATTTGAGTAATTAGACCCTTGTCAGAGGTTTTTGTTATGAAAATTGTTTCCCAATTTGTTGCTTTCCTTCTAATTTTAGTTACATTGGTTTTGTTTGTACAAAAAACATTTTAATTTGATGTAATCAAAATTATTTATTTTACATTTTGTGACTCTAAGTCTTGCTTGGTTTTAAAATCTTTCCCTTCCCAAAGGTCTGACATGTATACTATTCTGTGTTCACCTAATTTACTTATAGTTTCCTTCTTTATATTCAAGTCATTCACCCATTCTGAGTTTATCTTGGTGTAGGGTGTGAGATGTTGATCCAAACCTAATCTCTCCCACACTGTCTTCTAATTTTCCCAGAAGTTTTTATCAAATACTGGATTTTTGTCCCAAAAGCTGGGGTCTTTGGGTTTGTCAAAGCTGTCTTGCTGAGGTCATTTACCCCAAGTCTATTCCACTTATCCTCCTTTCTGTCTCTTAGCCAGTACCAAATTGTTTTGATGACCACTGCTTTGTAATATAGTTTGAGATCTGGGACTGCAAGGCCACCTTCCATTGTATTTTTTTTTTCATTATTTCCCTGGATATCCTTGATCCTTTATTCTTCCAAATGAACTTTGTTATGGTTTTCTCTAATTCAGTAAAATAGTTTTTTGGTAGTTCAATGGGTATGGCACTAAATAGATAGATAAGTTTGGGTAGGATGGTCATTTTTATTATGTTAGCTTGTCCCACCCATGAGCAATCAATGTTTTTCCAATTGTTTAGATCTAGTTTTAATTGTGTGGAGAGTGTTTTGTAGTTGTGTTCATATAGTTCCTGTGTTTGTCTTGGCAGATAGATTCCTAAGTATTTTATATTGTCTCAGGTGACTTTAAATGGAATTTCTCTTTGTAATTATTGCTGCTGAACTGGGTTGGATATATATATATATATAGAAATGCTGATGACTTATGTGGGTTTATTTTGTATCCTGCAACTTTGCTAAAGTTGTTGATTATTTCGATTAGCTTTTTGGTTGATTCCCTAGGATTCTTTAAGTAAATAATCATATCATCCACAAAGAGTGACAGCTTGGTCTCTTCCTTGCCAATTTTAATACCTTCAATTACTTTTTCTTCTCTAATTGCTACTGCTACTGTTTATAGTAGAATATTATATAATAGAGGTGATAATGGGCATCCTTGTTTGACTCCTGATGTTATTGGGAAGGCTTCAAGTTTTTCCCCATTGCAGATGATGTTTGCTGATGGTTTTAGGTATATACTGTTTATTATTTTTAGGAAAGGCCCTTCTATTCCTATACTTTCTAGTGTTTTCAATAGGAATGGGTGTTGTATTTTGTCAAAGGCTTTTTCTCCATCTATTGAGATAATCATGTGATTTTTGTCAGTTTGCTTGTTTATATGGTCAATTATGTGGATGGTTTTCCTAATATTGAACCATCCTTGCATTCCTGGTATGAATCCTACCTGATCATAGTGGATAACCCTTGTGATGACTTGCTGGAGTCTTTTTGCTAGTATCCTATTTAAGATTTTTGCATCTATATACATTAGGGAGATTGGCCTATAGTTTTCTTTCTCTGTTTTTAACCTGCCTGGCTTTGGGATCAGTACCATGTTTGGGTCATAAAAAGAATTTGGTAGAACCTCTTCTTGGCTTATCCTGTCAAATAGTTTGTATAGTATTGGGGTTAGCTGTTCTTTGAATGTTTGATAGAATTCATTTGTGAATCCGTCTGGACATGGGGATTTTTTCTTAGGGAGTTCTTTGATGGCTTGTTCAATTTCTTTTGCTGATATGGGGTTGTTTAGGTAATTTGTTTCTTCTTCTTTTAGTCTAGGCAATTTACATTTTTGTAAGTATTCATCCATATCACTTAGATTGCCATATTTTTTGCCATATAATTGGGCATAGTAGTTTTTAATGATTGCCTTGATTTCCTCTTCATTAGAGGTGAGGTCTCCCTTTTCATCTTGGATACTGTCAATTTGGTTTTTTCCTTTCCTTTTTTTTTTTTAATTAGACTGACTAGTACATTGTCAATTTTATTTGTTTTTTCAAAGTACCAGCTTCTAGTCTTATTGATTAAATCAATAGTTCTTTGACTTTCAATTTTATTAATTTCTCCTTTGATTTTTAGGATTTCTAATTTAGTCTTCATCTGAGGGTTTTTAATTTGTTCACTTTCTAGTTTTTTAATTTGCATGCCCAATTCATTGACCTCTGCCCTTCTTAATTTGTTTATATATGAACTCAAGGATATAAATTTCCCCCTGAGTACTGCTTTGGCTGCATTCCATAGGTTTTGAAAGGATGTCTCACCATTGTCATTTTCTTCAATGAAGTTATTAATTGTTTCTATGATTTGTTCTTTAACTAACTGGTTTTGGAGAATCATATTATTTAATTTCCAATTAATTTTCGATTTACCTCTTCTCCATGTTCCCTTACTAATTATTATTTTTATTGCATTGTGGTCTGAGAAGGTTGCATTTATTATTTCTGCCTTTTGCACTTGTTTGTAATGATTTTGTGCCCTAGTACATGGTCAGTTTTTGTGAATGTACCATGTACTGCTGAAAAGAAGGTATATTCCTTTTTGCCCTTATTTATTTTTCTCCATATGTCTACTAACTCTAATTTTTCTAAGATTTCATTTGCTTCTCTCATCTCTTTCTTATTTATTTTTTGATTTGATTTATCTAATCAAAATCTCCCACTAGTTCAGATCTCCCACTAGTATAGTTTTGCTATCTATTTCATCCTTGAGCTCCTCCAGTTTCTCCTTTAAAAATTTGGATGCTCTGCCATTTGGTGCATACATATTGAGTACAGATATTTCTTCATTGTCTATACTGCATTTTATCAGGATGTAATTACCTTTCCTATCTCTTTTAACTAGATTTATTTTTACTTTGGCTTTGTCCGATATCATGATTGTTACTCTTGCCTTCTTTTTATCATTTGATGCCCAATAGATTTGGCTCCATCCTCTTACTTTCACCCCATGCGTATCTATCTTCCTCATGTGTGTTTCTTGCAGACAGCATATGGTAGGGTTTTGGATTGTAATCCACTCTGCTATTCACTTGTGTTTTATGGGTGAGTTCATTCCATTCACATTCCAAGTTGTGATTACTAGCTGTGTATTTCCCATTATTTTGATTTCTACTCCTGATCCCGCCTTTTCTTCTTTCACTATTTCCTTCTACACCAATGTTTGTTTTTGTCAATCCCCCTAGTTCCCCCCTCCTTATTTTACTTCCCTTTCTACCCCCCTCCCTTCTTATTCCCTCCCTTATTTTCCCCTGTAGTTTTTTTTAAAATTTCCCCCCTGGCCTCTCCCTCCCTTGTACTGCTTCCCTCCCCACCAGTACTTTTTTTTACCCTTCTCCTCCCCTATAGGGCGCAGATCTATTCCCTTCCCCAATGGATTGGATTGTTCTTCCCTCTTTGGGTCAGTTTCAAAGTACGCAAGAGTTGAGTATTTCCTATCTCCAACCTCTTTACCCTTCCAGTGTATCGATGTTCTCCTCCCTCCCACCATGAGCTTCTTTATGACATAAATTTACCCCCATTTGTTTCTTTTCCCATTTATTTTAGTCATAACCTCTTTTTTTACCTCTAGTCATGCATATATATATACATACACATGTATATGTATTTATGCATGCGTATATCTATATACCTATTTATGTCTTGTCCTTTCATCCTATACAGTTTGTCACTGTTCCCTCTGAGTGTAATTCTTCTAGCTGCTCAGGTGATAGCAACAGTTTTTAAGAGTTTCCAATGACCTCTTTTCTTATAGGGAAACATATCATTTTAACTTATTGAGTCTCTTAAAATTTTTTTGTTGTTGTTTATTTGTTTTCCCCCCTCTTTTTAAATTACCTTTTGATGATTCTCTTGAGTTCTGTGGTTGGACATCAAATTTTCTGTTCAGGTATGGTCTTTTATTTATGAATGCTTGGAACTCTTCTGTTGTGTTGAATGACCATACTTTCCCCTGTAAAAATATAGTCAGTTTTGATGGGTATTTTATTCTTGGTTGTAGACCTAGTTCCCTTGCTTTCCGGAATATTGTATTCCATGCCTTTTGGTCCTTCAGTGTGGATGCAGACAGATCCTGTGTTATCCTCACCGTGTTTCCATGGTATCTGAATGGTTTCTTTTTAGCAGCTTGTAATATCTTTTCTTTCATCTGATTGTTTTTGAATTAGGCTATAACATTTCTTGGTGTTGTGAGTTGGGGATTAAATACAGGGGGTGGTCTGTGGATTCTTTCAATCTCCACATTCCCCTCTTGTTCTAGGATCTCGGGACAGTTTTCCTGGATAATTTCCTCTAGTATTATGTCCAGGCTTTTTCTTTTGTTGTGGTCTTTTGGTAGTCCAATTATTCTTAAATTGTCTCTTCTTGAGCGATTTTCTAAATCATCTGTTTTGTGAATGAGATGCTTCACATTTTCCTCAATTTTTTCATTCTTTTTGTTTTGTTTTATAGTGTCCTGCTGCCTTGTGAGGTCACTTAATTCCATTTGTTTTATTCTGGTTCTTAAAGATTGGATTTCATCTCTATCTTTTTGGTCATCCTTTTCATCTCCTTTGTCTCATTTTCCAGCTGGTTGATTTTGGCTTTCAATACACTATTTTCTTATTTTAGTTCAAGTGCCTCTGTTTCCAGATGCCTTATCTTAATTTATAAGTCCTTTTCCCAATTGTCTTCAGCCTCTCTTAGTTGTGTTTTGAGTTCTTCCAAAGCCTGTATCCAATTCGCTGGGATTTCTGGTTTATCATTTGCTGATCTCTCCCCCTCTGTTCCATTTGCTGAGTAGTAGCTGTCTATTGTAGTTTCTTTCTTCTTTTTTCTGTTGTTTGCTCAAATTCACCTCTTCTTTACTCCCCGTATTTGTCTGTGCTCTTGTTCCTCTCATTTTTTCTTTTTTTTTTTGGTTTTTGAGCACTTCTATCAGTCTCCCCTCTTAGAGCTTTATCAGAAGATCTCTTGGTGTAGTCTCTGGGAGAGGGTTGTTGGGGGTTTGAGCTTCCATGTCCTCTGGAGGCTTTTGATTGGCTTAAAGTCCAGCAGTCAATGAGGGTGGGTGGGGACCCTGGGTATCCCTGTGTTCTGGAGACTTTTGATGGGATTAAGTTCAGGTTGGTTGCGCTGGGTTTGCTCTGAGTTCTAAACTTCCTGGAAGGCTGGAGCAAATATGGAGGATCTCCAAAGCTCTGGTGAGGCTGCCAGGTCTATGCTCCTTCTAGGCTGCCATCTTGACTCAGCCTCTAGGTTTCTGTTCTTTCAGAAGACCCTGCTCTCTAAGGGGCAAGGGTTCTGGCCTCCATGGGGTCTGAGGGCTCCTGATGAGATTAGGTTCAGCTGGTTTGGGCCAAATGAGCCCTGAAGCAAAAAAACAAAACAAAACAAAACAACAACAACAACAAAAACCCCACTTTTTCTCTACAGTCTGTGTTGAGTGCCCTGAGACTAGCCCAGGTTACTTTCAAGGAATGCCCTTTGGAGCAACCCCTTTGCTGGCCCTGAGGTTTTTGTTCTTTCCGAAGACCCTGCTCTCTAAGGGGGGGAGGGGTCCTGGCCTCCCTGGGTTCTGAGGGCTCCTGATGGGATTATGTTCACCTGTTGTGGGCCAAATGATCCCTGAACCAAAAAAAAAAACTCCTCCTCCACAATCTGTGTTGAATGCCTGAGGACTGGCCCAGGTTGCTTTCAAGGTAAGCCCTTCAGAGTAACCCCTTTGCTGGTCCTGAGGTTTCTGTCCTTTCAGAAGCTCTGAGCACTCCTGATGGGGTTGGGTTCAGCTGGTACCCTAAAGCTGGAGCCTCCCTTGAGACTCAGATGGAAGGACCCAGCCAGGGGGTTACAGGCTTCCCCCTTCTCTCTATGTTTCCCTGCCATCTCTGTTGGGCACCCCGGAGACTGGCTTAGGTTGCTTTCAGGGTGAGTCCTTCATAATAACCAGCCCTGAGACCCTTTTGCCGGCCCTGAGGTTCCTGTTGCTGCTGTGGGCTCAGCACTCTGGGTTGGGGGGGATGGATCCTGGGACCTTCCTTCTGCCTACCCCTTAGATCTGAGTGATCTAGGGTTCTGGCTTTTGGGGGACTGTACCTTTTGGTCCAGGTCTAGGAGGAGGGTTCCCCAGGTCTATCCTGTTGCTCAGTTTGAATTTTGGTGTCCTGGGTGCATTCAGTTTGTGATTGGTAAGGAAGGGATTTCAGAGGTCTGAACTTTCGCTGCCTCTAGACCACCATCTTGACTGGAAGACTTTTACTACTCTTAATGAAGTTTAACATTACAATTTTGAGGGAGGTGGGGGAATACCACACCACTTACTGCTGACTCTTATTGAGGTTGTAATACATGAAAAAACCTACTTTGCACAAAATATTGTCAAGTCATATATCCCTCACATTGTATTTTAAAAGTTTTTTTAAAGGCAAGTATTGAATTTTATATTTACCTCTATTAAATGTTAAACTGTTTACCTCTATTAAATATTTGGCTCATTATTTTATCCTATTAAGACTTGTCCTATCTCTGACATCGAATATGCCAGCTATTCTGCTTAGCTTTGTATTATCTACAATATTTACATTTATGCAATAAAATATTACTCTTATATTAATAACTAATATTTTCATAGTGTTGGCTTTGTGCCAGGGATTGTGCTAAATTCTTCATAAATATTATTTCATTTGATCCTCAAAACAACCCTGGGAGACAGATAATATTATCCCCATTTTACAGTTGAGCAAACCAAATTTAAATAATTTGCCTAGAATCATGTAGCTATTGAGTGTTTGAGCCCAAATTTGGAATTAGGACTTCCTCACTTCAGGCTCAATGTTCTATGATACTGTTGTTCCTCTAGAATATGTCACCATGCCATTGGTGAATGATTTGAAGGAACAGTTTACTCTGAAGAAGAAAAGACTTAGTTGGGACATTATAACCATTTGAAAATTTGTTACACTTTGC
This sequence comes from Monodelphis domestica, assembly GCF_027887165.1. NCBI lineage: Eukaryota > Metazoa > Chordata > Mammalia > Didelphimorphia > Didelphidae > Monodelphis > Monodelphis domestica. The sequence goes on along the minus strand of NC_077232.1, from coordinate 209,329,550 downwards.
TACAGCAGAGATTTAGACTTGTTTTGCTTATTTTCAGTGGCAGTACTAGGAACAATAATTTGAAGCTATAGAGAAGCAGATACAGGAAAATTTCTCAATTGTCAAGTGTCTCTAGCTAGGGCAATGATGGCAAATGTTTTAGAGACTCAGGGCCCAAACTGTACCCTCACACTACATGTTAGCTACCCCCTTACCCAGACTGGGGAAGGGAGAAACACTCCTAGGGCTGCTGGGCAGAAGGGTAGGTGAAATGAAAAATGTCCTCAGGTGCAGTGGAGAGGAGGAGAGGAGCAGTCCCCTCCAGCACACGTGCCATAGGTTCGCCAACAGAGATCTAGGGTGATGGCCCATTTCTATAATCCTTGTGACTAGGGAAGATGGAGACTGGTGGTTAGCCTAACTCTGGAGTTCAGAAGTGCAGGAGGGCTGTGGACCATTGAGTGTCCATAGTAAGTCTGGCACCAATATGCTTAACCCCTGGACAGGATGGGAGAGGCATCAGATTGCCTAAGGAGGGGAAAAGTGACCCAGTCAGAAATGGACTAGTTTAAAGCTTTTGTGTCATTCAGCAGTAGGAGGAGGTCACAGAGGCTATTGTTTTTCTAGCCTAGTTATGATAGGGATTCTCAGCCTAACATTAGCAACAACAACCACAATCACAATAATCACAACTATCACCACAACAACCAGTCACATCTACCCCCAAAATAGAATCATCTGCCTTCAATGGTAGTATGGTTACTTTCACTGAAGTTCTTTAAATAAAGGCAGATAACCATTTGTTAGGATTGCTGTGGAATGAATCATGCAGGTAGAGATTAACTAGATGACCAATGAGATCCCTTGTACTTCTAAGAATCTAGGATGATACCAGCGTTTTAATTTCTGTATCTTTCTTGAAATTCCATTGCCCATGTTAGTAAGGTAAACACTACACTGTCCTTGTTGTTGGTCAGTTGTTCAGTTATGTCTGGTTCTTTGTGAACACATTTGGTGTTTTCTTTGCAAAGATACTAGTGTCATTTCCTACTACAGCTTATTTTATAAATGAGGTTCTGAGGCCAACAGAGTTAGGTGACCTGCCCAGGGTCATATAGCTAGTAAGTGAATGAGGCAGAATTTGAAATCATGAAGATTTCTTTCTTATTCTAAGCCCTATGCTCTATCCACTGATTCACCTAGTTGCCTACTATTAAACTGGGCCTTTTATCTCCTACAATGTTCTACTACTTTCCATTATAGTAACACAGGGAACTTTTAGTTTCCCAAAGGCACAGTGGAAGCCAACAGCAAGCAAGAGCTACTCATAAATCTTAGGAAGTATAGATAAATAGCAACAAAACCTGTACAAATAGGAAACCAGAATCAAACCAAACTGGATATAAAGCAGAAGTGATGGACAACCAGAGAATTCTATTTCTATCGATGCAATTAAAAAAATAACAGTTAGCATATTGCATGGACCTTCCCTATAGCATTCATGGGAGAAAAGAGCTAAAAAAGAGTAAAATGATTAGGTATGGTAAGGTTCTTACCTACTCTTTTGGAAAACTGAGAACTGTATCAAAGAATTAAATCTAGGAATTAGTAACTTGTAACTAGTAACAAAGTATGGAATCAAAATATTAAATTTTATGATTCATTAGTAGAAGCATATTATGCTGACTCCAGAAAGTCACAATTCCATTTTGCTGTGTCCTTCACAGCCATTTAATGTATCCATCATTTGCCTTTGGCTACTGGCAAAACTGTCACTTGTGTTGTATCATAATGAAAGGTGGCTTATTATATGCCCAGCTAACTTGCTAGGTCTATGGCGCCCTTTGTATTGTCTTAGAGGGAACAGTATCTACTGTGTCATAACCTAGCTTGTTACTGTAGAGATGCATTATGTCTTCAAGGGTATTACATTACAGCATATGTGGTTATTTGTCTCCCACTCCCTTTTCCTTCTCATAGGGGGATGTGAGGGTATACACATACACACCCACAGAGTATATAGCTGTCTTATGGGTTTTCCTTTGAGGGATATTTCATTGAGACCATATGTGTAGAACTAGAGGATTGTAATACCTTTAGTTAATCTGAAAAATAGCATGTTTTGGACAATATATCAATGCCAATTGTGATATGGAAATCACATTAAAAGACTGATATATATTAATTTAAGGTTGCCAAGGAATTCAGCTATGTAATTCCTAAATGAAAACTCAAGTCAGCCTTCAACCTTTTATGGAGTTTTTTTTTTTTAATTACTAACAGGAGGAAGAAAGGTATGAGAGAGAGAGAGAGAGAGAGAGAGAGAGAGAGAGAGAGAGAGAGAGAGAGAGAGAGAGAGAGAGAGAGAGAGAGAGAGAGAGAAGGGGAGAGAAGGGAATAGGGCTTAAATACCCACTCTGCTTAGGCTGAGCCAAAGGCCCAAGGCCTTGGATAGCCGAGGCAAAGAAAAGAGATCAGTCCCTATCACTTACATGACCAAAATGGAGAAACAGTCTGAGGGCCTCCATCCCAAGCACCAGGCTCCAACAACCTCCTTTCCTCCACACAGGAAGTCCCCAGACTCCTCAGGTGTCCTCTACCTCACTTTCTGTGTCTCCCCTATGCCAATGGTGGCTCTAGCTTAACCCAGGACCACCCAGAGGTCTGTCCCCTTTGCATATGTCTGTTGAAGGTCATATTCTCAAATAATTAAATCTTGAGCTTTGCTGCAGCCCTTCCTAAATCCTGTTACCCTGAGTAGGGTGGAGATTGTAGTTTCCAAGACCCGATTCTTTCATTCCAAGTATCTCTATTGTTATTGATCAGGAAATAGCCAAATCTCATCCTCTGAAGAATGGTTTGAACAGGGCTGAATAGTTTTGGAATTCACACAATGAATTTTTCACTGAGGACCATATATTCAGATGAATTCTCTGGTAAAAATACTGTATTCCAAAAATATTGTTCTAAAATGTGATCCTTTTCTTTTGTGTTAGATATATTGGAGTATTGACCAACTTCGGGGCCTCTGGCCAAAAGGATCTGACATTCGACGTATTCTCTGTGTCCTATCATGTTCTTTGTCTTTGAAAATGTACCACCATTTCTTAGAAAAGAGAAAGGAGAAATCTTCAGAAATTGATATACCTGAGGTGAGATTTAAATCTGTTATTTAACAACTTTGTGTTTTACTTTAGAAATATTTATACTATCTTAATAGCTATTTTTTAAGAAATTATCTATTTACTGCCATTTATTTCTCAAGATATAAAAAACAGTTTCTTGGTAAAAAGTTAATAATTTTATTTCATTTAAAATTTTATTTTCCTTGAATATATGTAAATTTTTTCAATTTTATTTTAAAAAATATTAGGCCCAAATTCTTTCTCTTCCTTCTTTTCTTCCTTCCTATCTTGCTGAGATGGTAAGTAGTTTGAATTAGATTTTACATATGGAATTATGTAAAACATTTTTCTATGTTAATCATTTTTTGGGGAAGAAAATGTAAAAAAAAATTAAGAAAGAAAGTGAAACAGTATGCTTTGGTCTGGATTTAGACTCAATCAGGTTTTCATCTAGAAACAGTTGGCATTGTTCATTAGGCCTTTTTGGATTATCTTGGATCATTGTATTACTGATAATGTTATTTGCAGTTGCTTATTATAAAATATTGCTGTAATTTTATTTAGTGTTCCTGCTTACTTTACCTTTTAGATTGGGTAATATGACAGAAAAATGACAATTATTGCAGGAGATGTAGAAAATTTGGAACATTAATACACTGCTGATAGTGTTTTAAACTCATCCAACCAATCTGGAATTTAGAACTTTGCCCAAGGGGCTATAAAAGGTACCCAAGGATTGTGCTTTGATCCAGCAATATCACCACTAGTTCTGTATACCAAAGAGTTAAAAGAAAGAAAAATGTAAAAGATCTATCTGTACAAAAATATTTGTAGCAACTCTTTCATAGCAAAGAATTGGAAATCAAAGGGCTGCCCATCAGTTGGGGATTGACTGAACAAATTATGGTATATGATTGTAATATCATATTGTGCTATAAGAAATGACAAAAAGTATGATTTCAGAAAAAAACTGGAAACACTTCCATGAACTAATGAAGCAAGCAGTACCAGGAACACATTTTACACAGTAACTGCAATATTATATGATGATTACCTGTGAATGACAAGTATTCTCAGCAATAGAGTGATCTGAAATAGCTCCAAAGGACTAATGATGAAAAATATAGTATGTACCTTTAGAGAAAGAATTGATGCAGTATGAACACAGAACAAAGCATACTAAATTTTTACTTTCATCATGTTTTGTTTTTTCTTTGTATTTTATTTCACAGTGTCTAATATAAAATATATTTTGTACAATTGTACCTATATAAAATTGCTTACTATCTTAGGGAGAAGGGGCAGAAGAGAAGAGAGGAAAGAATTTAGAATTTAGCACCTTATAATAATTCCTAAACTTCCTTATAGATTTAAAATATTTTTCATGCTTGTTGATTTTAATTACAGTAGCCACATTAATTTACCACACTTTCTTTATTGTTTGGACATTTGTGAATGATTGCCTCTAGGTTTTTATTTATGCTTTTTTAATTTCACATAATATAATGAAAATATTTCAGAAGTTAACTCTTTAAGCTAAAAAAATCAGGCTATATCCCCAACCATAGAATTATTATTATTTATACCTGATTATTTTTTTGACCTTTACTAAGTAATGTCAGATTGCTCTATATATAACTACAAAACCTACACGTTTTTAATTCACTCAATTACATCTAAGTCTTATTTCTCCATAATTATTACAATGTTGAGCTTTGTTGTTTTAAATTATTTTGATCAATTTGATGATCATGAGGTTCTACTTCAATTCATTTCAATTTGTTGGTCTTTGGAAATGGTCAGAGTTGTCTTTTTCTTTAAGGTTCATTGAATACATTAAAGATGGCTAAAGGTAAAACACTACCTAGTCCAGGGTTTCTTTGCATTTTTTTGGTGGCATGGGCTTCTTTAGCATTTTGATAATGCTTATGCATTCCTTAATTGAATAATACTTTTGTATGCATAAACAAATTGCCTAAGATTACAATGGAAATCAGTGTTGAAATATAGTTAACAAAACAGCTAATCTCCTGATTTTGTGCAACTTGCCAACTAGAATGGATAGTCTCTTGAAATTAACATGTTCAATTTAATTTTTAACTTAGAAGAAAAACTACATGAAATAGAGATTTTTGGTTTCATGGGTACTTTTTCTGTTTTTTAATTGCTAGAAAGTTCTTTTATTGAGCACTAGAATTATGAAATAATGGGATAAGACTGCTACACTTAAATAGGTTAAGCCTATTGGTAAGTATTTGCAAAGCTAAGATTTCAATCCAGAGATCAAAATGCTCATAAAATAGTCCTGTTGTAAATCTATCTTCTATCTCACATATTCACCATTTTTATTATCTGTTGCCAGTCTTTAAGTACTATAAATCGTTTGAAATGCCAACATATGTCCAAAGTAATGAATACCATTGAGATATCATGACTCTCATGGTTCCATGATAATTGTGGCATTTCATTAGTTCAAAGAGGGTGGTGAACTAAATATTTATTTCTTTTATTCAGAATAATTTGGCATCATTGACAGAAGTTCAAGATCTATGCAGAATGTATTGCCTCAGTGTGGTTTTTCTGCTCCATTTGCCTCTTTCTCAGAGAGCTTGTGCCAGATTAATCACTTCTTCCTGGAAAGACTCAATTTCTACTTTCTTGCAAATGGTAAACATTGGAGAGTTCAAAATACATTTTCTTGTTATTCCATATATAGTTGTTTGAATTAACTTTAAAAATAGATTCATATGGGCATTGTCAACCCCTTGGGAAATGAGCAATTGATTGATTTTCTAATCAGAGGGTTAGGAAAAAATATATTTTTTGCTGCTGTTTTCTGATATTTCATATTTCAGAATGGATCTAGATATCACCCACCTTCTGGAGTTGTAATGAAGAATGCATTTCATAAACCCCAAATCACTAGGCAATAATAAACTACCATCATAAGGCCTCTAGTTGAAAACCTCCCAATCTAGATTTCAAGCCTGTGGTAATCATTTAGCCTAGTAGCATTGTTGTGTGTTCTGATGGGTTTTAATTTCTCTTTACTAGAGTCATGTGGCATAGGAATAAAGAAAAGAAAGAACTTAGGAGGACTTCCTCAGTTTCTGCCTCTTAGACTTACTCTTTAATTGTCCCAGGGAATTCCCAAAGATCATACAAAAGCTGCAGAAAAGGTGGGGTCTCTGCTAGAAAATGCAGTTTCTTTCCTTAGAGGTGTTATGCCAATATAATCACAGATCTAGGTTTTCCTCTCCTCCACCTCCTCTATCCAAAACCACACTTAAATATAATGAGATTTTGGTAGGGTTTCCAATTCTTGAATTGCTTGATGATAATCATGGGAAGACTGATTTACAGGATTTGGAGTGTTGCAAATTTCACTGATATTATTAAAGACTTTGCTGATTTAAGAAGACTTTACTTCAAATCTCACTTCAAACACATTAGCTGCGTGATCCTGGTCACTTCTCCTCTGCCTACTTCAATATCCTCCTTTGTTAAATTGTGATAAAAGTAGCATTTACTTTTTAGGATTACTGAGGCAAAAATGAGATGTTTGCAAGGTGCTTTGTAAATCTTGAAGTGCTTGTATAAATATTTGCTATTCTTATTATTAAATGAATGACATTTTAGGCATTTGTTTTATGTTAGCATTTGACTTTTGCAAGTCAGTAAATTGAGGTAACTTGATTCTCCATTAGGATTATTACTTTCTCTTCTCTTTCCTTGGATTTAGAGGGATAAATAGAGGAAGGATCCAGAGTGAAAGGAGACATATATGCACTTCAGAAACTGTTGGACTTTATATTTTTTTGAAAATTTTATTTAATTAGTCAATTTAGAACATTATTCCTTGGTTACAAGAATCATATTCTTTCCCTCCCCTCCTCCACCCTTTTCCATAGCCGACTCACAATTCCACTGGGTTTTACATGTGTCCTTGATCAGAACCCATTTCCATGTTGTTGATGTTTGCACTAAGATGATCATTTAGTGTCCACATCCCTAGTTAATATCTCCTCAACACATGTATTCCAGCAGTTTTTTTTTTCTTCTGTGTTTCTGCTCTCACAGTTTTTCCTCTGAAAGTGGATAATGATCCCTCCGGGTTGTTCAGGATCACTGCATCACCACTATTGGAGAAGTCCATTACATTTGATTGTACCAGAGTGTTTCAGTCTCTGTGTACAGTGTTTTCCTGGTTCTGCTCCTCTCACTCTGTATCACTTCCTGGAGGTTGTTCCTGTCTCCATGGAATCCCTCCACTTTATTATTCCTTTGAGCACAATAGTATTCCATCACCAACATATACCACAATTTGTTCAGCCATTCTCCAATTGAAGGGCATCCCCTCATTTTCCAATTTTTTGTCACCACAAAGAGTGCAGCTATGAATATTCTTGTACATGTCTTTTTCCTTATTCTCTCTTTGGGGTACAAACCCAGCAGTGCTATGGCTAGATCAAAGGGCAGACAGTCTTTTGTAGCCCTTTGGGCATAGTTCCAAATTGCCCTCCAGAATGGTTGGATCAATTCACAACTCCACCAGCAATGCATTAATTGGACTTTATATTTTGAGAGGAAAAAATGGTTAAGATAAGAAGCTACTAGGTACACCAAATGGTTAATAGTGTACATCTCTGCATCACCAGAACAGTGGTTTTCAGACTTCTGTTTTTGTTCTTGGTACAGTATACTATGTTGTGAGGAATCATAATATTGCATATTTAAGGTGCCAATAAAGGAAAGGTTTCCTAATAGTGAGGCTATCAAACTTTGACAGTTGAATTCCCTGCCTTCTCTTTCTCCTTTCCCTATTTTCTCTATTTCTCCAGGATTCATAGTGCAGTCAGTTTAATACTTCTGTGGAAAAAGCATGCTACTCACTTGAGACATTAATCAATCAATAAACATTTGTTAAGCATATGCCAGGTCCTCTGCTAAATGTTGGGGATACAAAAATAGGTGAAAGACAGCCCCTCTGCTCAAGGAGCTTACAGTTTATGCTGGTAATTGGTAGGTACCTTATATAGATATTGTATTTTCTGTGCATGCATGGCCTTTGGTCTTGTACTGGTCTTAAGCCAGACTCACACTCATGTTAGTTAGGACTCCTTCACATTCTGTGTCCCACCATGGCTGGCATCTTGTTCAAGGACATCTTCTATGTGAATGACATAGACCCTGAGGGCAAGAAATTTGAATAAGTATTCCATCTGCATTTTAAGAGTGAATCTTTCAAGGTTGACTTTATCTTAGATGTTAGCATCCAGAAATATTCTGTGGATTTGGGTAATATTTTTTAATTGGTGATAGCTAGAACCTTTTATGAAGATGGGACCCTGGATGACAGGGTATATAAATCCCACAGATGATCAACCCTCCAGGGATGAGCAGTTTGATGTGATATATGGGAAAGTACAGATTTGAGGGGAATAAGACCTCCACAACTCAACTCTGCCTATTTATCTTATGGGGGGTCTGCTTGTGAGACCCCCTAGGAGAAACCAAAAATTTGCATGCTTTGAAGTATACTCCAGAGTGTACATCCTGATGAAGAAACAGGACTTCTGAACTGCCCAGGGAGTCTTTGATGCCTTTCTACTTCTTGTCTTTCATGGCCCAGGCATTGACTCCAGCTTTAGGGGAATATCAATAAGGATAAATCCCATTCCTTGGAGCACCCATTCTTCCTTCCCTTGATGTACTTGGGGCCTCTCTTGATTGGTCTGTATTAAATAGAAAACTGGATGTGGGCCCCTGATTAAGACCCCATTGGAAGAGCTCGAGCTGAGCTGCAGATGCTTTGTGTAATGCTTCAATTAAATTATGCTTTTTTGTAAAAAAAAAACCAACACTCTCCTCCATCCTCCTTCTCTTCCTCCTCCTCCTCTCCCTCTTTCCTTCTCCCTTTCCTTAAATGGCAAAATTACTTTTTATATCTCTGTCTACAGACTATATATATGTAAGTAACACTTTCTACCTAGCCTGGATATAATATTCTTGCTGGATATGACCAAGAGATGGGTAAAGTTCTAAGCAGAGAAAGTACAACTTACTGGAGAGAGTGTTGAAATTTCAGTCAAAGGTGCAAGAAATTGTTGCTTCTTTAATTCAGTCTGCAATCTTGGGTAAACCAGTTCACTTTAATATAACAGTATCCTCTTTTATAAAATTAGGAAGTTGGACTGGTTGATCATCAAGTTTCCTTCCAGCCTTCCAGTTCTTAAATCCTGTGCCTGTGATCATCCTTTCTTCAGAATAATGAGTCAATTGGGATATTCTTGACAGTATTGCATGCATACACACACACACACACACACACACACACACACACACACACACATATATCTTCCATTAGAATGTGAGCTCCTTGAGGGTAGGTTTTTGTTCTTTTCATTTATAACCCTAGCATTTGGCATGAAGCCTCACAAAAGTTCTAGTAAATAATTAAAAATGCTTTGATTCACTGATTCTTATGTAGATGTACAGTTTTATATCAATATTAATACCTGATATTTTTATAATACTTATAGATTTACAAAAGGAATAATTTCATTTCATCCTTACAACTTGTGAGTTAAATACCGAAGGGACGATTACCATCCCCATTGAAAAAATGAGATAAGATAATAAAGGATATTTCAGATAGAATAATTGACTTTACCATGGCCAGACAAATAAAAAGAATGAGGAGTAATGTTCATACTCAGGTCCCTATTGAATATAAGGTCATCATTCCTATGACTACACCATGGCAAATCCTATCTATTAAGATACATAAATAATGTTTATCAAACTTCTCATCCTGTTTATGCTTTCTTTTAGCACAGAATTTAGATAATCCTAAGAATCAATTTGGTATAGTGGATAGACTGGCTTCCAAGTTAGCAAGACCTGGATTCAAGCATAATCTATGATACACAATGGGCTTTGTGACTTGGAAAGTTCATTTACCTCTCATTATCTTGGAGAATTAACTAAGAATCTAAATTTCAGAATAGGTATCATTTTACATTAATATAGGAAGTTTCTTCCATAATAATTCTGTGTATTTGATAAAATTTTAGTACTAGGCCAAAATATGAAATTCTATTAATATATATTTAAAAGGAAAAAAAAGTTTACTATTTATTTTCTATTTTTAGAAAAAGTGGTGTGAATTTTTTGTTCTAAGGAATTTGGAGAGTTCAAAAACATGGAATGTGGATTTCACTTACGTTTGTGATATAAATGATGGCCCATTGTGGATAAATATTGCTTATTACTATGAAAATGAACACATCCAAGGTATGACTTAAATATGCTGAACTTTTTAACCTTATATTTTCAATTATCCCTCCACTTTTTCATTCATTTATTCTCATTTGTTTATATGCATGCATTTTGTTATACCTCAAATATTTTTTCCTCTCCATTCAGTGAGCTATCACTTATAAGAAAACTTAAAAAGGTAATTTATAAAATTCAGTTCATTAAAAGCAACCAACACAGTGGCCATCTCTGATAATTTTTGAGTTTATGAAATATTCTGTACTCATTGCTCCTCACTTCTGCAATGAATGGTTCATTGGAGCAAGATAGTGAGTTTCAATTTCTCATATCTTCCCTCAGGTCAAACCTAAAAATGAAAAATCCATAGAATTTATTTTTTTCTATTTTCTTGTCCTTTCCATTTAATCATTCTTGATACTATTTTCCTAGTTCTTCATCTTACTTCACTCTGTATCAACCATATATAACCACTCTCACTCATTTTCTGAATTCTTCAAATTCAATGTTATTCATACATACATATATATATCTACATATATATATCTACATATACATATAAGCATATGTAAATGTGTATGTATACACATACAGATCCCATTCAGATCTTCACAAATGTATTTTGTTCTCTAGGTTTACAATTTGACTTGGGAAAAGCCATTGAGGTAGATTACAATGACTTGTGGAGTGCTGTGTCACATTTGGTAAGAGAGTTCCCTGTTGGTCCATCAGTGCCTCTCCGAGTAACAAAACAACTTTTCCTTCAAAAGAAACAGTCACCAATTGGAGGTAATGTGTCCCCAAACATGTTTTTAAATAATAGTCATAATGAAAATCTGTTGGAAACATCATTTATACCTATATGCACAAGCAGGCAACTATGTTGTTTCTGTCTTTCCATCCCCAGTGCTTTGTTGATTTTTTGCACTAAGCGCTTTGAAAATGCTTATTGAATTTAATTGGTCGAATGACTGTGTCAAGTGAGGATATAAATGATTTGTTGAACTCCACCAGGAGCATATCCATCATTTTGGAGATTTCATCTACTAATGAAAGAAATGCATGTATTACTTCCCCCTCATCTCAGAATACCCAGTTGTAAATAAACTGACAAAGATTATTTAAATATGGAGTGCCCATTATGACAAATAGAGAAAAAATGAAATTAAGTTGGGTCAAATGAGAATAAAACCGTCACCCTCAATGTCCTTTGTTCCTTTTCTATGTCATTTTTCTATACATTTTAGAAATCTGAATACACGATTGAATAAATTTATTTTTATGGGAACATATTTATCTCCTCTTGCTGATTCAGAGTTTGTAGGAGAGGCAGTGATATTTGCTGATAGTATGTGGCAGACTATGCAGAGAATTTTAAGACCACTTAGAAAACAAGGAGTCCCGCTACTTTGTTTTCCAAATGAAGAAACAGTACTCAAGGAGTTAAGTAATAGTCCAATCTTTTTTTGGCATTTAAAGTTCTTCACAATCTTCCCCTTCTTACTATTGCATTCTTACATCTTATTCTTCCCTCACCATCCACCTATGATGGAGTGGCACTATTCTTTCTTGCTTTTCTTGAATAAGCCACTTCATCTTCTGACTTTAGCCATTTTCACCAGTTGCTCCTCATGCCAGAAATACTTTCTTTCTTTTCCGTGACTTCCCAGACATCATTTAAGTGCTAGCTAAAATCCCATTGTCTACAAGCAACCTTAATAATAATCTCTTCTTTCTACCATCTCAAATATATTCTAAGGATATTTTGTTTCTACATGATTTTACATTGTCCCCCCGTCGAGACTGAAATATCCTTGAAAGTGAAGGGACTATCTTTTACTTTTCTTTATATCCTCACTTCTGGGCAGAGTAGCTAGCATATGGTAGGCACTTAATAATGTTTGTCATATTTGTTTGTTCTCTTCCTCTTGTCTCCAAGAAGATTCTCAGGAAATGGTGCCTAATTTGGGCTTTATTCCAGTGACATCACCCATAATTAGACGGTTTGTTGGAGACATGCTGGATCAGGTTACTTTTCTAAGAAGGTAAGAGACTGAATGTCACATTTGCTAGAGTTGTGTACCCATTGGGGCAACTCACATAAATACTTTTTGAATTAATGACTGACTTTCCTTTTTCTGACTATTCCCCATTTCTGGGACACTCTCCCTCTGCTCTGAGTGCTTTCTTTTCTTTTCTTTTTTTAAAAATACTATTTTATTTGATCATTTCCAAACATTATTCATTAAAGACAAAGGTCATTTTCTTTTCCTCTCCCCCACCCCCCATATCCGATGCGTGATTCCACTGGGTATCACATGAGTGCTTACTTTTCTGACGTCCTTATTAAGTTGCTACTGAAATCTCATCTCAGTTCCAGTGCTTTCCCCCTTTTAATTATTTTCCATTTATCTTGTATACAGTTAGCTTTCTATGCATTTGTTTGCTTGTTGTCTCTGCCTTCATATTGTAAACTCGATGAGATCAAGGACTGTCTGTTGCCTATTTTTGTATTCCAAGAAGGCACTTATTCAATGTTTATTGAATTGGATAAGAATGAATGACATATGAACATTTCTAGGTGAAAATGCTCATCGTCTCCTTGGTTATGACATGCCTTCAGACGTATATGTGCTCACTCTACTAAAATGTTACAGAGCTTCAGAGATCATGCTCTTGTGCTGGGGTACTTTTAACATTATATGTATTTTATATCTTCTAGTGATGACCCAGTTGTTACTTCCTTGGTCAAGTATAAAGAATTTCATGAACTCGTGCACTGGCATTCTCATAAGCCCCTTAGTGACCATTATGAGAGGACAAAGTCTTTTACACAGGGTGAGTTGTTCAGCTTTATTAAAATAAGGCCTGTATATAAACATCCCATTTCAAATCTTAATACAATTATAATTTTGAAAGGGAATATGTCTCATGCTAAATTGGGTCCTAAATTTCAGTTTTTCCTCTAAGGAATTATTTGTGGTATATTGGAAAGAACTATATTACGAGTCAAGAATATCCCTCCTTAATGCTTGTGAGATTTGGGTCTCAGGCTCCTCATTTGCAAAGGAAGGTTAGAGTAGATCTAGACTTCATTCTGTCTCTACATTTATGATCCTACAGTATACTCCTCACAGAGCTACCAAAGTCATTTCCCTACACTACAAATCTGACTGCGCTAGGGACTACTCAGAAGACTCCCTTTTGAATATCTCTAAAAGCTAATACAAATCCCTTTCTTTAGAATTTAAAGTCATCACCATTTAGCCCCAATGAATCTTTACAGTTTTTAACATACTGTCTACCATTCAGTCAAACTGGTTTTCTGACTGTTTTTCATATGCAACACTCCATTTTACATTTCCTGAATTGACATTGGCTTTCTCCATCCTTGGAATGCTCTCCATTGTCATTGTCATTGCTTCTTTTTGGAATCCTTAGTTTCCTTTAAGACTCAGTTTAAGATTAATCTTTTACAAGATGCTTTCCTAGTCACCTCTTTTTCTCCTTCTACCTCTGACCTTAGCCCCTTTCAAACCCAATGTTAACTATTTTATATTTACACACACACACACACTCACACACACACACACTGTTTTCCTAATATAATCTAAGCTTCTTGAGGGCAAGAACTGTCTTACTTTTGTCTTGTATCTCCAGTGCCTCTTACGATGCTTGGAAATAGCAGGTACTTAATAAATGCTTATGCTTTGATTGTGAGAAATATGTGCACTAAAAAATATCACTTTCTTTGAATGCTGTTACCTTTCTCTATGGCTGCAGAGGTATTAATTACTCTGAATACACATAAAGTGTGAAAAGGGAACTTAGAGATCACCTTATCTAGTTACTTCATTTTATAACTGAAGAAATTGAATTCCAGAGGATGAAAACAACTCTCCTACTATCAGAAAGCCAGCAAGTAGCAAAGTAGAAGTTTAAATCCAGATTCTTGACTCAAAAGCCAGGGCATTTTCCATTACAGAACAATGATTTATTGAACATGGTTGTAAAGATATTTGTTTTCTTTGCTATGATATTTTAATCTAGACATCTTAGATATGATCACAGTTGGAGCACATATTTTATATAGTTGAATAGATAGAAAAGCAATTTTGTAATGTAGAATCCAAGTTTAAACTCTGTGGTGCTAAATGTGACCTTGCCAAGTCACTGGATTTCATTTTTTTCCATCTTCAACAGGTGGACGTGGGCCATCTGATCTACAAGGTAATTTCTAGTCATGAAATACATGAAATCTGCCCTCAAAGCCTGATTAGACTTTGTGGTCTTACCATCAAGTGCAGTCTAACAAATCTATCACTTTTTAGTTTCATTGACTTACACAGTTAATGATCTGGTTATTAAAGTAAGTCAAGGCTGTATGGTGGAAAGAGAGAAGCTTCTACATTTTATTTATATCTCTGCCCCTCATTATAAAAGCATAGATCTAGAAGTGAATGGAATTGCAGAAGCAACTCTCTCTTCCCCAGCTCATTTTATGGGTAATGAAACACGCTAAAGGAAATTAAATTGCCTGAATTCAAGCAGGTGGTAAGCTAATTTTATTAGCAGGCATTTACCAAAGGTAGAATATTCTCATTAATTGAGAAAATCTGTCAGTTGTGATTCCCAATATATGATTGATTCATAGATTGCCATTTGAAAAATGAATATTGAAAACCACTATATATGTTACATATGTACAAGTAGGTAAGAGAGGCAAGGGGAGCTGTAGAAAAGTTCTTGTTAAAACACAATTTAGTAAATTAATGTTGTATTTTATCTTAAATATTTTTCTTTAAGGAAAGTCCAAGGAGTTCCTCAGATCAAAACAAAAGCTCCAGGCTTTTCAACAACGTTTTGGAAGCAATTTAGATGGCACTACTTCCAAAGTCATTGTAACTCAATCAGTCGTGCCAAAGAAAACTTTTGTTGCAGGAAAGAACAAAAAATCACAGGTATGAATAATACAGTATTTTTTATCTAATGCTTATTAATGATACATTTTATATGAGTTCCTCTTTATCGTTATCCAGTGTTGATTATTGTTTTCTTGCCAATAATTTTTTTTCCTAGGTAGAACAATAATGTTTTCTTTAATGTCTCACTTCTTCAAAGGTTTAGTCTAGCATTTAGTGGAAGATAAATTTATCAGATTGAGAATTTGGAGGCTGAGAAATAAGCAACTAGATTCAGAAATGCAACTTTAAGGCTAATGAAAATGTTGTTAATTTTCCTTATGTTATTTATAGCTATACTTGGGGGGGGGGACTTCATCTATCAGTTAAAGACTTCAACATGTAGACAGCTTTGATGTTGTAAAGAGTTGCTTGTGGATCAGATAGGCTAATCACTTTTCCAGTGACACACAGTATTAGAGGCTGGATACAATCCTATACATCTGGGTCTAGCTCTAGCTTTTTCTATGAACCAAGTAGCATGCTCCTGTATTCGTTAATGACACATAATAACTCGTTATAAAATGAGGCAAAAATGCATAAAACTTTTCTAGGGGACAGATATATTTAGCAGCCTGTCCCTTAAAGGTAGTCTAATCGAGCCCTCTCATTTGATAGGGGATAAAAAAATAAGCCTAGAAAGTCTACATGACTTATATAAGGTCTTGCAGTTGCTAAGTGCCAGGTCTGGGATTTGAATCCAAATCCAACATTCTAGAAAGAATGTTGATTCAAACTGTATTCAATCTTAGTGATGCTACGCTTGCTAATATGGCTATTGTCTTCAATATCCAGATCAATTTGAATTATAACTTCAAAATTTTCTCATGGGACCATCGATGACTTTGGATTGTCCTGACCATTGCATAAATTCTTAAGTTTATTTGTCTTTTGTTAGCAAAATAGTGGTGTAATGCAAAATGGGTTTGTGTCCTTTTTGGGCCTCTTCGCTAGCCTTTTGTTTACATAGCACTTTAAAGCTAAATAGAGTGCTTTGCATTTATTACTTAATTTCAGCTTCCCAAGACTTCTGTGAAATACAAGAAGGATAAGCATTAAACCTATTATATAGAAGAGGACTTAGAAGCATAAATTGTCCCATGTGCTATGAATAATAAGTGGTAGGATCTGGATATCCATAGGATTAGAGAAAGGGAGGTTTAAGGAATGGAAATTGGAGTGGGATTAGAACCCAGATCTTCTTACTGCAAAGTACAATGTAACATGCTATGCTTTAAATGCAGTGCTTTTAACCACACCATGCTACCTCATTTAACATATCTGAGCCTCAGTTTCTTCAACCTTATAAATGAAGTTTTATTAGTAGGTTCCTAAAGCCCCAGCTAACTTCAAAATTTTGTGACTCCCTATAGACAAACTCACAGATAAAGCTGATTTAAGCAGTAATAAAAGGGACTAATTGCATAATTCAGAAAATCTGATCCTCTGATATAATGTCTGAGGCAAATGAGAATGTTTGGTTCCTTTCTGATTCAGTTAATCAGTTAATCAACAAGCACCTAAAATGTTCCTGTGCTAAGCACTAGTGAAAAAAAGAAAGGTCAAAGATAGTCCCAGATCTTGAGGTGCCCTTAGCAAAGAAAGACAACACATAAGTTAATATGTAGAAACAAAATATGTGAGATAAACTGGAAATCATCTCTTTTTCAGCCACTCTTTGAAAAAGTTATGGAGGGGGCAGCTGGGTGGCTCAGTGGATTGAGTCAAGCCCAGAGATAGGAGGTCCTGGGTTCAAATCTGGCCTCAGACACTTCCCAGCTGTGTGACCCTGGGCAAGTCACTTAACCCCCATTGCCTAGCCCTTACCACTCTTCTTCCTTGGAACCAATGCACAGATTGACTCCAAGACAGAAGGTATAGGTTTAAAAGAAAGTTATGGACACTCTTTGCCTCTACTTCCTCTATTTTCACTCACTTCTTTTTTAAACCCTTAAATTCTGTCTTAGAATTGATACTTTTTGATTATTGATTTCAAGGCAGAAGAGAACTAAGGGGTAGGCAACTGGGGTTAAGTGACTTGTCCAAGATCACATAGCTAGGAAGTATCTGAGGCCAGTTTTAAGCCCAGATCCTCTGGACTCTAGTCCCGAGTTACCTACTTGCCTCTATTCTCACTCCTTTTAATTTTTTTTAATTTTTAATTTTTTTTTCAGTTACTGTAGAAATAATTTTTAACATTTTCTTTTGACATTTTAAAATTCAGATTTTCTTCCCCTCTCCATTCCTCTCCCCCCCTGAGGTAGTGAATAGTCTGATACAGGTTATACCCATACTTTCAAGTAATACTTATTTCCATATTACTCATGTTATGATAGAAGACACAAAATATGTAATAGAAGGCCAAAGACAGTCCCTCATTATATGAGTACTCAGATTCCATTAGTTCCTTCTTTGTCTGAGGTTAGCATTTTTTTTTCATGAGTCCCTTCTGGTTATCTAGGAGACTTGTTTGTTGATAGTGGTTTAGTCCTCCACAGTTGATCCCTGGGTAATATTTCTGTTATCATATACATTATTCTTTTTGTTCTGCTAACTTCATGTTGCATTACTTCATATAAGTCTTTCCAGGTGTAAGGAGGAAAAGGGGGCTAATATATTAAAAAAAAGGTTGAACTGGATTATTTTAAAATAGGGATTTTTAATTAATTCCAAAGAGATTTATTTACAATTTATTTACAAAATATAGAAAGAGGAAGTTAGAAAATCAGAGAGAGGATAGGGTAAGATATCTAGCCTAAGCACTAAGTATTTCGTTCCAACCCCTGGCTCAGAAACAGGCAGGGGAATTTAGTTTATTGAGATATCTTTTAGATATAGGAGATATTGAGATATAGGAGATATCTTGGCCTTTGTAGCCAAGGACCTGGGAATACAGGGAGCCTTTCTCAAGAGGTAGGTCTCTCCTGAGGTTAGTCTCTTCAGAAAACCCAGGAAAGAGTCAACTCTTTTCATTCACCACATTTCAGTTCAGAGGGAGAGATTTAAGAACAGTCTCATCAAAGTACATGTCTCAGGTCCAGTCAGCAGATTCATCACTGGCCTCCAACTTGAACTCAGAACTCCAAAAGAAGTTGCCATCTTTTTGAATATCTCAGACAAGAATCTCAGATGAATCTCTTCCACGGGAAGTTATAACTCCTTTTTAAAAACACTTTCTTTTGTTCCACTTCCTATACTTCCTCCAATTTTTATGTCTACCAATTACTGTTGAAACTTTTCTTAGGACTGCCCAGGGGGCAGTCAGTTTGATTCTGATTCATCACTCACTATTGCACACATGGGTCACAGACCTTCCCCACTCAAATGTGAAAGGGATGTTTATACCTTTGGTGATTAAATCTAAAAATGGGCAGGGAGGTTAATTTCATTTTCACAATCAGGGGAGAGATTTATTTTATTTAATCTTCACACAGGTTTTTCTGAACTCATTCTATTCATTGTACCACATGGCATAATAATATTCTATTACAACCATATACCACAATTGTTCATCCATTCCCCAATTGATGGACAACTCATCAGTTTCCATTCCATTCCAATTCTTAGCCTACAAAAAGATCTGTTAAAATATTTTTGGTTCTTTTTTCCTACCTCTGATGTCTTTGGAATACAGATCTAGTATTGGTATTGTTGGGCCAAGTTTATGTATAGTTTTCTGGTCCTTTGAGCCTGATTCCAAATTGCTCTCCAGAATTGTTGTTATCAATTCACAGTTCCACCAGTAGTGTCTTAGTGTCCCAATTTTCCCAATTCCCCAACAACATTTGTCATTTTCCTTTTTTGATCACATTAGCCAAACTGGTATATCAGAGTTGTTTAAATCTTCATTTCTCTAATAAATAGTGATTTGGAGCATTTTTTCATATTATTATGGATTGTTTTAATCTCTTTCTCTGAGAACTGACTGTTCCTATCCTTTGACTATTTCATATTCTTATAAATTTTACTCAATGCTCTATATATTTGAGAAATGAGTTTTTTTTTGTCAGAAATACTATAAATGTTCTCCCCAAATTTGTTGTTTCCCTTCTAATCTTGGTTGCATTGATTTTATTTGTGTAATTAATTTAATGTAATCAAAATGATCTCTTTCATTTTTTATAATGTTCTCTGGATCTTGTTTGGTCTAAAATTTCTCTTTTCAATAAATCTAACAGGCAAATTTTTCCAAGTTCTTCTAATTTGCTTATGCTATCGCCCTTTATTCTTGATCAAATATCCATTTTGAATTGATCTTGATATATAGTGTGAGGTATTGGTCCATGTCTAATCTCTGCCATACTGCTTTCCAGCTTTTCCAGCAGTTTTTGTCAAAAAAGTGAGTTTGTTTCCCAAAAGCTTGGATCTTTGAACTTATCAAACATTGCCTTGCTATGGACATTAACTGTCATGTTTTGATTACCTAATCTGTTCCACTGATCCACCATTCTATTTCTTAGCCAGTTTTAGATTGTTTTGATGATTGTGACTTTATAGGATAGTTTGATATCTCCTATAGGCAGGACTTCTTCACTCATATCCTTTTGCATTAATTCCCTTGATATTATATTTTTAGCTTTTTGTAAAAATAAGATGCTGGGAGACCCTTCTGGATAAAGATCTGATTTTATTGTGAAAGAAAATCACATGTCCAGAGAGGTCTGCGGGTTTCCTCGGTTCAAAATCTCAGACCTCATTTTGAAAAACACACACACTTCTATAGTTTCCTATTTCTCCCTATCCTTCCCCCCTAAGAGGTCCCCGATATTTCTGGTATAGGATATCCAGTGATTCTTTTGGTGCTTCTTCTGCTCCTTTATGGAGTTGTGGCCTCCTGCTTCCTATGTGAAGTAGCTTGCCTAGTTGACAAATATAATTAACATAGTAACCCACATAGCCTTCCCAGTCTTATTAGATATAACTCCAGCTGAACTGGCTTGCTTGGTGCTCTTCTAACATCTATCCTAT
Organism: Monodelphis domestica; assembly: GCF_027887165.1. Lineage (NCBI taxonomy): Eukaryota > Metazoa > Chordata > Mammalia > Didelphimorphia > Didelphidae > Monodelphis > Monodelphis domestica. The sequence goes on along the minus strand of NC_077232.1, from coordinate 209,309,239 downwards.
CTCCCTCCTCTGTGATTCAAAAATGAATCACAACTAATGAAAAATTAAAGCAATTATGTGTAGTTATTTTGCCCAACTATATGCCAGTAAATATGACAATATATCAGAAATAGATGAATATTTACCAAAAAAAAAATGAACCACCTACATTAAAAAAGAGAGAAAATGCAACACTAAAACAACCCCATCAAAAAAAAAAAAGAAATTGAAGAAGCATCAAATAACTCCCTAAGACAAAGGCCTCAGGGCCAGATGGATTCACAAATGAACTTTACCAAACATTAAAAGAACAACCAACTCCAATACTATATAAACTAGAGAAATCAAGGAAGAAAGAATCTTTTCAAACTCTTTTTATGAAATAAATATGGTATTGATACCTAAACTAGTAAAAGATAAAACAGAGAAAGAAAACTATAGACCAATCCTCCCCCCTCCTAAAGTTGACAAGCAATTAAATCTGGATTATACATGTATTATGTGGTCAGCCTTTCTAGTACAATAAGATCAAAGTTCATTCACCTGTTATTTAATATTGTACTAGAAGAAAGGGAGACAATATGGATCATATAACTTCAGAAAACTTATATGGAAATTTGTTATTAAAATGAAGAAATGTGTACTACAGCAATGAGGGCAGAAAAAAAAATTGAAAGAATTATAATAGGCAACGAAGGAACAAAGTTGTCACTCTGTAGACGATATGATGGTACACTTAAACTCTCCTTGAGAATTGATCAAAAAACTCTCCCTAATGAACATTTATACAATTTTTTTAAAATCCTTACCTTCCACCTTAGAACCAATATTACCTATTGGTAATCATTTAAAAAAATTAAATAAAATACTAACAAGATTATAATATTTATCACAAATAAATTACCATGATTAAGTGAGTTTTATAGCAGATATACAGGGATGCTTCAATATTAGGAAATCTGTTAGCACAATTGACTATATTAATAATAAAACTCAACAATAATCACATGATTATTTCAATAGAGGAAGAGAAAGCATTTGACAAAAGATAACATTCATTCATTATAACAATATATAAAAATATTGAAATGAAGGAAAACTTCTTTAAAGTGATAAATGGCATTTATATAAAGCCATCAACAAACATTATTTGTAAAGGGAGACAACCTCCATGTCTCATGGAGTCCTTCTTCCCCTCCACCTCTTAGAATCCTTTAATTACTTCAAAAGTAAGTTGATGCTCCATCTTCTACTAAAGACTTCCTCTGATTCTCCCAGCAGCTAGTTTCTTCCACTTTAATATTATCTTGTATTTATTTTGTATACAATATATTTATATGTTATTTCCCTAATTGAAAGCATGCTTATTGAGGTCATGGAGCATTTCATTTTTTCCTTTATATCTCCAGTGACTAGGACTGATTGTGTCACATCATAAACTCTTAATTAACTCACATTAATTGATTGAATAATTGATTTATTTACAGTGTAGTAAAGCTGACATCATTATCCAAGAAAACACAAATCGACTACTTGAAAAAGAGAAAGAGAAAGAAAGTCATCGATGGGAAACTCTGTCATTTTCTATCGAAGGAGAAATGAAAGAGAATTTTCATTCTGGAATAACAAAACTGGAAGATTTTTTGAAGACTTGTAAAAGCAACTCTGTGAAATTTACTGTAGAAATGGTAGGGATGAAGGCCAGTTTAAATGCATGGAAAGAACATTGCCAATGTGCAGGTATGTAATTTTACATTTTATAATGCAGAATCAATATTTAAACATGAATGAAAAGCAACATTAAAATTATGTTTCCACTTCCTTTTTTCAGTCACTAATTGTCACAGAAATACAACATTTCAACATTGGAAAGGATATCAGAGGCAGTTTAGTCCAACTCACAATTGTAAAAGAATTCAATCTACATTAGCAGTTCTTATATTACTTAGGACACCAAAGAACTTCTATTTATATAGGTTTTATCTATGATATTTACCACATTAGAAATTAAAATATACACATTTAAAATATTCATTGATGAATAACTAACTTGTTACATGTGAATATAATATTATTTATAAAAACAACTATATATTTCAAAACAAAACAAAATTAGTGAAGAGTGGCATTATTTTTACAGATTTTTGCAAATCTTGTTGATACTTAACTTTGTAGAAGTTAGTTTAATTCTCATATCTGCTTCTGTGTTCAATTAATTTTGGTCGAAGAATTTTAAGAAAATATGGCCTCATGCAATTGGAAAAGGGTAGAGTATTTTAATAAGTAAATAATGTATTGGTTTTGTTATGAAATTAATTTTGAACTTGCTCACCTGTTAAAAGTAATACCTATGAGTATTTCAGTGAGTTGAAAGACTACAATTTGCTCTACACCATACCCATTAAACAGTCATCAGTTCTTTGTAGGTTTCCAAGGGAAGGAGATCCTCCACTTCTCATCTGAGTTAGCCCATTGTAACTTTTGGACAGGGAGCCATAATGAAGATTTCTCCTTGACTTAGATAAATTCTTTTATTGCCTCTTTGGAACTTTAACATATTTTTGAAAGTTCTGTCTTCTGGTACCAAACAGAAGCAGCCTATTTTCTCTTGTACTTGAGAATTCTTATATACTTGTAGACACTTATTTCCTCTTTACATTTTTCCCTCTAGGCTAAATATCCTTATTTCCTTCAAAAAGTCCTCTGATATTTCATAAATGAAATTCTGAGGACCTTCCACCACCTTGGTTTCCCTTCTTTAGATACTTGCTAGTTAATCATTACTATCACTATAATGAAGCACCTAGAACTGAACATAATATTCTAAATGTATTTTGGCCACAACAGCAGTATCTTCATATTCATAGGTTGTTGAGACCATAGGTCTAGAAGTTGAAGAGGCCTTAGAAGGCATCTTTACCAATCCCTTCATTTCACAGATTAGAGTAATGAGGCGGATTTGTCTGTGGTAATACAGGAAAGTCAGTTTTAGAACTGGGATTCAAATTTGTCTTATGAAGCCAAGTTCTGCACTCATCTAATGACAACCCTTGTTAGGTATGATTCGAATGAAATATTCATCACTTGGATCTGGGCATTTTCTCTGGCTGTTTTTTATACCTGGAAGAGTCTCTCTCTTCATCTTTGCCTCTTGGCTCCCTTGGCTTACTTCGTCATAGTTTCCAGCCTAGTTTTACAAGAAGCCTTTCCCAATCTCTCAAAGAAAATGTTTTCTTTCTGTTGATATTTTCCTAATTCTGGCACAGTGCCTAGAACATAGTAGTTGCTAAATTAATCCTTATTCACTGATTAAGTGACTTTCTTCATGTGACTTAAGATTGCATTAGTTTTCTTGTTTGCTTGATTATACTATTGACTCAGATTGAGTTTAGAGTTCACAAAATACCTACATTTCTTTCTTTCTTTTTCTTTTTCTTTTTTAGACCCTTACCTTCCATCTTGGAATCAATACTGTGTATTGGTTCTAAGCCAGAAGAGTGGTAAGGGCTAAGCAATGGGGGTTAAGTCACTTACCCAGGGTCACACAGCTCAGAAGTTTCTGAGGCCATATTTGAACCCAGGACCTTCTGACTCTAGGCCTGGCTCTCAATCCACTGAGCTACCCATCTGCCCCCACCTACATTTCTTTTAAACTGCTGTACATTGGCTATGGCCTTTTTTAGTTATAACCTTTAATACTTCAAAATCTCTGTCCTCCTCCATCATCTTTTCTTCTTCCTTTGTTTCAGAGGATTAGATGGTCCTCTTCATTTCCAAGAAAAACCTTTTACCTATACCTTAATCATATCTTCTCCCATGTTCTCTAACATGTTCCCTATTATTTCACTCTACCTCTTTCAGAAAAATGAGAGTGATCTAAGAAATAAGTTGGAGAAAAATGGAGATGGATGGAAATATTTTATTCTAGCATTTTCTGTAGATGTTTTGATGTACTCATCAAAAACTGACCTTTTCCCTAAGTAATTCTAATGTCTGTTTACCACTAAAATTTATCAACTTATTCTTCTTTGATACTCTTGTCACCAGACTAATCTTAAAACTACGTTTCCAACCTTATTTGTTACTGCTTCCCAATATAGTTGCTCTCCTCAATGAGGTTTGTCTCTTTTGTCTCTCCAGAACATGCAATGCTCATATTCATCTCCAAGTTCTTGGCTCATGATCCTTCAAATACCTTTCTGATTCTGCTCTACTTAATAAAACCTAATCTTAAAGGTGCATTTCATATTTTCCTCCCTCCTTGGTTTCAAAGATTTCCCTATAATATTTTCAATAATTGTTTTATGACAAATTAATCTTTTCATTATGTAACATTAATTTTAGTATCCTGAATTTTTCCTTAATCAGCAGAATATAAGCTCCTTAGGGCCACTGCCTTATAGAGAGTATGCCCTTAATAAATATTCATGGAAGTATACTTTCCATGAATAATTAAGACTTGTGATTTCATTATTATATTTTATGGAATTCTTTATTGAATTTTAAATTTAATTTAAGACATTCCCTAATCGATGGACATCTACTTTGTGTCCAGTTCTTTGCTCCCAAAAAAGTAATGCCATAAGTATTTTGGCATATATAGGACTTTTCTTTTTTTTATCAGTAATTCCATTGGGCCATATAGACCTTGTAGTGGGTTATCTGGGTGAAAGAGTGTGGATATTTAATAATGAACTTGGAATGGTTTCAAATGGCTTTCCAGAATGATTAGACCAGTTTGTTTCTTTAAGGGTGTTAATGTGTTTTTCTTTTAAGAATCCTTTCAGAATTTAGACTGAGTGAGTCAACAAATAATGATTAAGCACCTATGTGCCAGGTACTGTGCTAAATGCTGGGGATACATATACAAAAACATGGTCCCTGATTATTCACAATCTAATGGGAGAAACAACATGCAAACAACTATGCCCATATAAAATACATACAGTATAAATGGGAGGCCATCTCAGTGGAAGACTTTAGCAGTGGAGAGATCAGGAAAGACTTCCTGAAGGAGGTTGCATTTGCAATATCTTGAAAGAGTCTAAGGAAGACAAGAGGGACATGATTCAAGTCAAGGAAGCAGAATAATATAGAATGGTTTGAGGAATAGCAAGGAGCTCAATGACTCTGGATTACAGATAGCCAGAAAAGAGTAATAAAGTGTAAGAAGACTGGAAAGGTCAGAATAACCAGTTTGTGAAGGACTTTTAAAGGTAACAATTGATTCTATATTTGATCCTGTAGGAAATAGGAAACCTTTGGAATTTGCTGAGGAGTGATATGACATAGTTAGACTTGGTCTTTAGAAGGATTATTTTGGAAGCTGAGGGGAAGATGGATTTGAATAGAGAGAGAGAGACAAGGCAAGGAGAATGTCCAGAAAACTTTTGTAGTCGTTCAGGCATGAGCTGATGAAGGGCTACGTCAGGGCAGCAGCTGTGTGAGCTGAAAGAAGTGGGTTTATATTGTGAAGGTAGAAATGTCAAGAAATGGCCACCAGTTAGAGATAGGTTGGGGTGGGAGGAGGGGAGCCAGTGTCAGTGGGAAGTTGTGGAAGATGCCTTGCTTTACAAATTGTGAGTCTGGCTGATGAGAATTGTCCCTCTATTCCTATTACTTCTGTGATATTTCTTGTGTCTCCCCATCTTTTAATTCTCAACATATGAATCCAGTGAGCTGAAATTATCCTTCCAATCCATCCTACATATGGCTGCCAAAACGATCTTTCAAAACTATAGCTCTAATCATATTACCTCAACATATCGAAAACATTTAGTAAGGACATCTTCCCTGCAGATTAAATTTCTCTAATGCTGGCATCCAGGAATTGTCATCATTTGGTCCTTAAAAGATCTTTAAAAGTGTTATTTCCCAGCACTGTTACATACTTTTCTATGAAAATTTGTTTTCATGCCTTGGTATTTTTTTTAAACCCTTACCTTCTATCTTGGAGTCAATACTGTATATTGGCTCCAAGGCAGAAGAGTGGTAAGGGCTGGGCAATGGGGGTCAAGTGACTTGCCCAGGGTCACACAACAGGGAAGTGTCTGAGGTCAGATTTGAACCCAGGACCTCCCGTCTCTAGGCCTGACTCTCAATCCACTGAGCAACCCAGCTGCCCCCATTTTTTTTCCTTGCCACCTTGAATTCTGCCACACTGCCCCCTCTAGCAAGCAATTCATCAATCATTGATTAAATGCTTAATATTTTCCTAATATTAGAGATATAAACACAAACATTGTGAATGAATGAAATCATCCCTATTCATAAGGAGTTTCCATTCTAATAGTTTAATTGTTGCATGATTTTCAAAGTCTAGAACAGATGAAATTTTCTTTTTGAAATTGTGCCTGAATACCACCCCTATCCTTTCTGTCTTCAGTTGTTATTTTCTCCTCTGTATTCCCAGAGGTATTTGTACCTTTCTAATGGCACTTTCACATTTTACTGTGTATTACATTTATTTCTGTATGGGTCTAATTTCCCATTTTCCCCTGTTAGAAAATAAACCTCACAAGAAAAAAATCTTTGTCTTTTCTCATTGGCAATTCTAATTTCTTCCATTTTTTCTTCCACTCTTATTTCTATTGCTAGCATTTATACTACAATATTTAATAGAAGTGCTAATAATGGAAATACTTGTTTCACTTCTGATCTTATTGGGAAGGTTTCTAGTTTATTCCCATTACATATAATTTTTGCTGATGGTTTTAGAGAGATGCTATTTATCGTTTTGAGGAATGTTCTATTCATTTTAATGTTTTCTAGTGCTTTTAGTAGGAATGGATGTTCCATTTTGTTAAAAGCTTTTTCTGCATATATTGAAATATCCATATAGATTCTATTGGTTTTGTTATTGATATGATCAATTATGTTGATAGTTTTTATTAATATTGAACTATCCCTACATTCCTGCTATTAAAATCTATAAGGTCAAAATGAATGATCTTTTTGATATGTTGTTGTATTATTCTTGCTAGTATTTTGTTTAAAAGTTTTGCATCAATATTCATTAGAGTAATTGGCCAAAAGTTTTCTTTCCCTGTTTTTGATTTCCTTAGTTTAGGGACCAGAACCATATTGGTGTCATAAAAGGGATTTGGTAGGGATCCTACCTCTACTTTTTTTGAATAGTTTATGAAGTATTGGAATAAATTGTTCATTAAATGTTTAATTGAATTCACTTGTGAATCTATCTGGTTCTGGGGCTTTTTCCTTAGAGAGTTCATTGATGATTTGTTTGATTTGTTTTGCCAAGATGAGATGGTTTAAACATTCTATTCCCTCTACTGTTAATCTTGACAATTATATTTCTTTAAATATTCATCTATTTAATTTAGATTATCAGATTTCTTGGCATGTAATTGGGCAAAATAATTCCTAATAATTGCTTTAATTTCTCTTCATTGGTTATAATATCACACTTTTCATTTTTATTCCTAGTAATTTGTTTTTTTCCTTTTTTGATAAAATTAATCAATAGTTTATTCATTTTTTCATTAAACCAACTTCTTGTCTTATTTATTAGTTCAGTTGTTTTCTTATTTTCAGTTTTCTTAATTTCATCTTTGATATTCAGAATTTCTAATTAGGAATTTTCTTGTCATTCTCTAAGTCTAACTCTCTAAAGGAATGTATCCTTAAAAATCTCCACAAAGCCCAATAGTACTTTGTACAAAATAGGATCTAAATTATACAGATTATGGAAAATGAGTTATGGAGAACAAATATTCTCTAGATAATATAGAATTTACTATTGCTGAAGGCTTTAAAATATCTTAAAATTATTATGATGATTTTTTATTTTCCTAGGGAAAGTAAGAAAAGATTTCAGCATAGCTATTCATATGATGAAAAGAATTCATTCTATAATGGAAAGATACCAGGAATTTTTGCAGAACCCAGATAAAAAAGAGATATCCAGATGTCTTAGATACTTAGGATTTGACAATTTGGTCAAAACTTTGGATCCCACACAGGTAATTTTTTAATAATATATTTTCTCTTTAAGTAATTTTTTTCTTCATGTACTTTTAAAAACCCAGTAATGAGTAGTAATAAATACAGCTTCTGATAAACAAAAGTTTATTTTCTTTTGACAAATTATTTTGCTTTGTTCCTAATCCACAAAAAAAGGAATAAAATTGGAAAGTTCTTGCCAGTTGTATTATGTGAGAAAGCATCGCTTTGATTCTAGTGAAATGTCTAGTGTCTTTTATGCTATAGTTAGGCAATCCTTCCAGCTGCTAATCATTCTACTGACTGTCGATTTGGGAATTGTATTTCTTTTCATTATATTTAGTTTCCTATTTCCTAAACTGATGAAAAAGGTGGCAAAATACCCCCCAGAAAAATGATATACCATTTGACAGCTTGATGAAACTGTATTTGGCACATAGTGGCATTTTATTGCAATTTTGTTGAATGAATAAATTCATGAAAAATATCTTTTCAACCCTAAATGATGTATCAATCAATTGTACAGATTATGGAAAATGAAAGGAAAAGCAAAAAGTTCCGTTATGCTATTGATATGGGACCAGCTCGCTTTCAACTACAACAAATGGGCCATTACTTGATACGCAATGAGAGAAAAGATCCAGATCCAAGGGTTAATGATTTTATTCCAGACACATGGCAGGTAATGATATTTAATTGATTTTTTAAAAATTTTACTTTAAAGCAAAATGTCAGTAGAATATTATATCATTGTGGGTTCATATAGAAAATTTAGAGTAATACTATATGAAAGCACATCTTTTATATGAGATCATTTTTAAATAAAATTACATTTTTGATATACTTAAACAATAGAATATTTTGATTTGTCCTGAGATCATAAATTTAGCTCTGGAAGGAATTCAGTTGAATTTAATTAAATAAGCACTTATTTAGTATCAACTGTATTCTAGTTCCTAAGTCAGTTGTAGGGGAGGCAAAAGTAAAAAAGAAAGTCCTCCTCTCTCAAGAATTTAGGTCCAATTGGAGGAAAATAATCAGAACCCAAGTAAATATAAACTATGTAGTAGATGAATATCCCTTCCCTACATTCATGGAAGTCCTGTTTACTTCCAGTTAAAAGTTTAGTGAATCCTACCAAAGACACTGCAATGTAGGCATTGGTTATGAAGAGTTCTAATGCAATTTCATTGACTTCTATGATATTTTTTGCATAGTATTTTGGTGACAACCTGTTCATATTGTTCTCCCCATGTATGTTATTTCCAAATCTACAGAGAGAGCTTCTTGATGTTGTAGACAATAACGAATCAGCTGTCATTGTTGCTCCTACATCATCTGGGAAAACATATGCCTCTTACTACTGCATGGAAAAAGTTCTGAGAGAGAGTGATAATGGAGTGATTGTATATGTGTCCCCTACAAAGGTAGCACTTATAATTGAATATAATTTTTGGACTTTGCTGCTCTGCTTTTCAAAGAAATGCATAGCTTTATTGGATGAATTTAATTTTATTTGTTTAATTCTTTTCCTTAGCTCTAGAGGGTGAGAATAATGTATAATGGATTAAAGACCTGGGTTTTAAGTCAAGAATATTTTTAAAAACCCTTATCTAACATCTTATAATCAATAATCAGTATTGGTTCCAAGATATAAGAGTGGTAGGGGATATGTAATTTCAGTTAAATGACTTGCCCAGGGTCATATACCTAGGAAGTTTCTGAGGTCAAATTTGAACTCACAACCTCCTATCTCTAGGCCTGACTCCCTATCCATTGAGCCACCTACCTGCCCCATGGATGTTCATTTTAATCCTGCCCATGTTAGTAAATATATGACCATGAAAATCACCTTTCCTTTCCCTGTGATTTTTATCTACTAAATCCTGGATAGGCTACCATCTGTTTTGGTAAAGGAAATTCTCTATCTTGGAATTCCCTACATTGATGAAATCATAGTTCCTTCATATATTTGTATATGTAGAGAGTACAGTAATAGAATCTTAATTATAGAACTTGAGGGACTAAGAAGTCATCTAATTTAACCCTCTCATATTACAAGGGAGAAAATAGTGGGAGACCCAGAAAGATAAAAATGACGGGGCTAGGTTAGTAGTTAGTGGTCATTATTTAATGCTTCTTAGTGACAGTCTGGAATGGAACCCATGTCCTGAGTCCTGATCAATGGAGAGCTTTTTCTTTTTCTTTTTTTGACCTCTTACTTCTTCTTTTTTTTAAATTAAACATTATTTTTTTCAGTTATCAAGCACATCCTTTCCTTTCAAGCTTTCATATCCCTACAAAAAAGAAAAGAAAAAGAAAAAATGCTTATATGCAATATGGAAAGTTAAAGAAAACAAATTCCTATATTGGCCATGTCAGAAAATGTATGGTCCCACTCTACACATTGAGTTTAGCAATTTTCATTCAGGAGATGAGCATCATGCCTAACCATGCCTGCTCTGGAATCATTTTTAGTTATTGCATAGACCTAAGTATGTAAATATTTCAAAGTCACTTATTTGACAACTTAATCATTAGTGTAAAAATAAATTATCCTCTTGGTTCTGTTTACTTCACACTTTATCAGTTCATGAATATCTTCTCAAGATTATTGAGACTACCACTTTCACTCTTTTATGGCACAATGGTATTCTGTTATAGTCCTTTGCTACTACAAAAAGAGCTAATGTAATATTTGTTCTTTTGACATCTATTTCTATTACAGTAACTCTACCAACAGAGACATTTTTTCTTAAATTCAATGCTTCTTTATAAGGACACTAAATTCTTTTTTTTTTCCATTTGAATAACTTTATTTAGTCAATTTAGAACATTATTGCTTGGTTACAATAATCACATTATTTCCCTCCCTCTCCTCCACCCACACTTCCTGCAGCCAACACACAGTTTCATTGGGTATTATTTGTGTCCTTGATCAGAACCTATTTCCATTTTGTTGTTTACACTAGGATATTCATTTAGAGTCTACATCCCCAACCATATCCCTTTGACTCATGTATTCAAGTAGTTGTTTTTCTTTGGTATTTTTACTTCCACAGTTTTTCTTCTGGATATAGATAGTGGTTTTTCTTGTAGGTTCCTCCAAGTTGTTCAGGGTCATTGCATTTCCACTAATGGAGAAGCCCGTTATATTTAATTGTACCACAGCGTATCAGTCTCTGTGTATAATGTTTTCCTGGTTCTGCTCCTCTCACTCTACATCAATTCCTGGAGGTCTTTCCAGTCCCCATGGAATTCCTCCACTTTATTATTCATTTGAGCACAATAGTATTCCATCACCAACAGATACCACAATTTGTTCAGCCATTCCCCAACTGAAGGGCATCCCCTCATTTTCCAATTTTTTTGCCACCACAAAGAGCTCAGCTATGAATACTTTTGTATATGTCTTTTTCCTTATTATCTCTTTGGGGTACAAACCCAGCAGTGCGATGGCTGGATCAAAGGGTAGACATTCTTTTATCGCCCTTTGTGCATAGTTCCAAATTGCCCTCCAGAATGGTTGGATCAATTCACAACTCCACCAGCAATGAATTAATGTCCCTACTTTGCCACATCCCCTCCAGCATTCATTACTTTCCTTTGGTGTCATGTTAGCCAATCTGCTAGGTGTGAGGTAATACCTCAGAGTTGTTTTGATTTGCATTTCTCTGATTATAAGAGATTTAGAGCACTTTTTCATGTGCTTATTAATAGTTTTGATTTCTTTAACTGAAAATTGCCTATTCATGTCCCTTGCCCATTTTTCAATTGGAGAATGGCTTGATTTTTTGTACAACTGGTTTAGCTCTTTATAGATTTGAATAATTAGACCTTTGTCAGAGATTTTTGTAATGAAGATTGTTTCCCAGTTTGTTGCTTCCCTTCTAATTTTGGATGCATTAGTTTTATTTCTACAAAACCTTTTTAATTTGATGTAATAAAAATTATTTTTTTCTTTTCAACTTATTTTATTATTTTTTTCCTTTTAAACATTATTTTATTTTATCATTTTCAAACATTATTATTTTTTTAAAACCCTTACCTTCCGTCTTGGAGTCAATACTGTGTATTGGCTCCAAGGCAGAAGAATGGTAAGGGCTAGGCAATGGGGGTCAAGTGACTTGCCCAGGGTCACAGAGTAGGGAAGTGTCAAACATTATTAATTGGAAACAAATATCGTTTTCTTTTCCTCCCCTCCCTCCCATAGGCGCCGCATGTTTCCTCTGGGCATCACATGTGTCCTTGATCTGAACTCATTTCCATTTTGTTGGTATTTGCATTAGGGTGTCCATGTAGAGTCTTTCCTCAATCATCTCCTCCACCCCTGTAGTCAAGCAGTTGCCTTTCCTTGGTGTTTTATGTTTGTCCTCTGCTTGTGGGTAGTGTTTTTTCTCCTAGATCCCTGCAGATTGTAAAGGGACATTGCATTGACACTAATGGAGAAGTCCATTATGTTAGATTGAACCACAGTGTATCAGACTCTGTGTACAATGTTCTCCTGGCTCTGCTCCTTTCATTCTGCATCAATTCCTGGAGGTTGTTCCAGTAAAATTTTCTGTTTCTTTTTTTCCCCACTTTTAAACACTATTTTATTTGGTCATTTTCAAACATTATTCCATGGAAACAAAGTTCATTCTGTTTTCTTCCCCCCCCCCCCCCATAGCCGACACGCTTCCACTGGGTATCACATGTGTTCTTGATTCAAACCCATTTCCATATTGTTGGTATTTGCATTAGGGTGTTCATTTAGAGTCTCTCCTCAATCATGTCCCCTTCACCTCTGTAGTCAGGCAGTTTCTTTTCTTCGGTGTTTTTACTCCCACAATTTGTTTGCTTGTGGATAGTGTTTTTTCTCCTAGATCCCTGCAGAATGTTCAGGGACATTGTATTGACACTAATGGAGAAGTCCATTACGTTTGATTGTACCACAGTGTATCAGTCTCTGTGTACAATGTTTTCCTGGTTCTGCTCCTTTCACTCTGCATCAATTCCTGGAGGTTGTTCCAGTCTCCATGGAATTCCTCCACTTTGTTATTCCTTTGAGCACAATAGTATTCCATCACCAACATATACCACAATTTGTTCAGCCATTCCCCAACTGAAGGGCATCCCCTCATTTTCCAATTTTTTGCCACCACAAAGAGCTCAGCTATGAATATTTTTGTACATGTCTTTTTCCTTATTATCTCTTTGGGGTACAAACCCAGCAGTGCTATGGCTGGATCAAAGGGCAGACAGTCTTTTATTGCCCTTTGGGCAGAGTTCCAAATTGCCCTCCAGAATGGTTGGATCAGTTCACAACTCCACCAGCAATGAATTAATGTCCTGACTTTGCCACATCCCCTCCAGCACTCATTTCTTTTCTTTGGTGTCATGTTAGCCAATCTGCTAGGTGTGAGGTGATACCTCAGAGTTGTTTTGATTTGCATCTCTCTGATTATAAGAAATGTAGAGCACTTTTTCATGTGCTTATTAATAGTTTTGATTTCCTTGGCTGAAAACTGCCTATTCATGTCCCTTGACCATTTTTCAATTGGAGAATGGCTTAATTTTTTGTACAACTGGTTTAGCTCTTTATAAATTTGAGTAATTAGACCTTTGTCAGAGGTTTTGGTTATGAAATTTGTTTCCCAATTTGTTGCTTCCCTTCTCATTTTGGTTTTGTTGGTTTTGTTTGTACAAAACACTTTTTAATTTGATGTAATCAAAATTGTTTATTTTACATTTTGTGACTCTTTCTATGTCTTGCTTGGTTTTAAAGTCTTTCCCTTCCCACAGGTCGCACATGTATACTATTCTGTGTTCCCCTAATTTACTTATAGTTTCCTTTTTTATGTTCAAGTCATTCAACCATTCTGAGTTTATCTTGGTGTAGGGTGTGAGGTGTTGATCTAAACCTAATATTTCCCACACTGTCTTCCAGTTTTCCAGGCAGTTTTTGTCAAATAGTGGGTTTTTGTCCCAGAAGCTGGGATCTTTGGGTTTGTCATATACTGTCTTGCTGAGGTCACTTACCCCAAGTCTATTCCACTGATCCTCCTTTCTGTTTCTTAGTCAGTACCAAATTATTTTGATGACCGCTGCTTTATAATGGAGTTTGAGATCGGGCCCTGCAAGGCCACCTTCCTTTGTATTTTTTTTTCCATTATTTCCCTGGATATCCTTGATCCTTTGTTCTTCCAAATGAACTTTGTTATGGTTTTTTCTAAAGCAGTAAAAAATTTTTTTGGAAGTTCAATGGGTATAGCACTAAATAGATATAAGTTTGGGTAGGATAGTCATTTTTATTATATTGGTTCGTCCTACCCATGAGCAGTTAATATTTTTCCAATTGCTCAAGTCTAGTTTTAGTTGTGTGGAGAATGTTTTGTAGTTGTGTTCATATAGTTCTTGTGCTTGTCTCAGGAGATAGATTCCTAAGTATTTTATTTTGTTCAAGGTGATTTTGAATGGAATTTCTCTTTCTAATTCTTGCTGCTGAGCTGAGTTGGAAATATATATAAATGCTGATGACTTATGAGGGTTTATTTTGTATCCTGCAATTTCGCTAAAGTTGTTGATTATTTCTACTAGCTTTTTGGTTGAATCTCTTGGATTCTTTAAGTAAGCCATCATGCCATCCACAAAGAGTGATAACTTGGTCTCCTCCTTGCCTATTTTAATGCCTTCAATTTCTTTTTCTTCTCTAATTGCTACTGCTAGTGTTTCTAGTACAATGTCAAATAGTAGAGGTGATAATGGGCATCCTTGTTTCACTCCTGATCTTATTGGGAATGCATCTAGTTTATCCCCATTGCAGATGATGTTAGCTGATGGTTTTAGATATATACTGTTTATTATTTTTAGGAATGACCCTTCTATTCCTATGCTTTCTAGTGTTTTTAATAGGAATGGGTGTTGTATTTTGTCAAAGCCTTTTTCTGCATCTGTTTGAGATTATCATGTGATTTTTGTTGGTTTGCTTGTTGATATGGTCAATTATGTGGATGGTTTTCCTAATATTGAACCAGCCCTGCATCCCTGGTATAAATCCTACTTGATCACAGTGAATGACCCTCCTGGAGTCTTTTTGCTAGTATCCTATTTAAGATTTTTGCATCTATATTCATTAGGGAGATTGGTCTATAGTTTTCTTTCTCTGTTTTTGGCCTGCCTGGCTTTGGGATCCCAGTATCATGTTTGTGTCATAAAAGGAATTTCGTAGAACTCCCTCTTGTGATAAAAATTATTGATTTTACATTTTGTGGTTTTTTTTCTAGCTCTTGCTTGGTTTTAAAGTCATTCCTTTCCCAAAGTTTTGACAAGTATACTATTCTGTGTTCACCTAATTTGCTTATAGTTTCCTTCTTTGTATTGAGGTCATTCACCGATTCTGAGTTTATCTTGGTGTAGGGTGTGAGGTGTTGAACCAAACCTAATCTCTCCCACACTGTCTTCTAATTTTCCCAGCAGTTTTTATGAAATAGTGGATTTTTGTTCCCAAAGCTGGGATCTTTGGGTTTATCGTATACTGTCTTGCTAAAGTCATTTACCCCAAGTCTATTCCACTGATCCTCCTTTCTGTCTCTTAGCCAGTACAAAATTGTTTTGATAACCACTGCTTTATAGAATAGTTTGAGATCTGGCACTTCAGGTCCTCTTTCCTTTGCATTTTTTTTCATGATTTCCCTGGATATCCTTGATCTTTTTTTCTTCCAAATGAACTTTGTTATGTTTTTTTTCTAATTCAGTAAAAAAGTTTTTTGGTAGATGTGCAGCTACATTAAAATATATCCTCCCTACATAAGGACATAGGTAAACACGTAAATAGGATGCTGGGATTTAGAGTTCTGGGGTTAAAAATTCTAATTACACAATATAAAATAGAGATAATAGTAGCACTTACGTCCCAATGTTGTTGTGACGATTACATATGTAAACTGCAGACCTTAAAGTGCTATGTATTATTTTTATGCTTGTTGCTTTGAAGTTCTCCATGACAGTCCCTTTTTAAAATAAGTGGCATGCATGCAAAAAAAAAGATACTTAAGCTCTTCAAATTAGAATGACAATTGTGCATACTTTTAAATGGCACCTTTTATTAATTTTTCAGTTTACCTTAGAGTTAGCATAGCATAACGGACAGTCTACCTTCAAGTTAGAATAGACCTGATTTCAAATCCCAACTCTGTCAAAGACTTTTATATGAACTCTCAGTGGCCTAGATGATTCTTTAAGTTTACAAAGTGTGGAGGAGTTGGTCCTTTCATTTGCTTGGAGTTTCCTTTCAAGGAAATTCTTTATACAAGTGAAATCTAGAGTTTTATACTCCTAAATCATCATTATTTTGTTGTGATTTTGCTAATGCACTTCTTTTCTGCGTGAACCAGGCCCTTGTTAATCAAGTGTCAGCCACTGTCCAGAGTCGATACACTAAAAGGCTTCCTGAAGGTCAAGTTCTCTGTGGTGTTTTCACAAGGGATTTCCGCAGTGATATATTAAACTGTCAGGTACTGAATGGTAAATTGTATTTATAATCAAATTGTTATAGAAAAATTCTTAATACTCTTTTGATTTTATAAAGAAAGAATCCAAGATAGAGAAATATAAAGTGATTGTTAATGAACCATGAAAGATACAAGTGAAATTAGTGAAATTATTAAATCTCACTTAAGTAAATTAGGGAAAATATTCATGGCTCTAGTAGCATATTTGAGTCTAACTTAAAACAGTGGGCCACAGTGCCACTTCAATCACTAAAGATATCAAAGGGATCTCTCATGACATTGATCATAAACACTTGAACAAACCATCTGACATTCTGTTTAGAGTTGATAATTATGTGTAAGCATACTCAAAACCATAGTTAATATCATAAGGATTCCTAAGAGTAAAATTCTTGATTTCATTTTGTATCTGGTGTTGAATTAATTCCAGTGCAAATCCTTGTCAGATGTTCATAATAAAACAAATCAGAACAAAAGAACAAAACATTAATTTTTCTCCATATAGAATTTTTTCATAAATGTATGGAATTTAAAGAAGAAATCTCCATGATGCATCATGATTTCCATGAAACTAGTCCTAAAAAAAGAAAAAATAAATGTAGATTCAGTTGTTTGATTTATAGTAAAGTATGAGAAGTGCTTTGCAAACATTAAAACACTATTTAAGTGTAAGTTATTATTACTAATTTATCAGTAGGTTTCAAAAGAATGAATCACAAACATGTCTTTTTAGGTCCTTGTAACAGTGCCAGCCTGTTTTGAAATACTATTACTTTCTCCTACTCATCAAGAATGGGTGGAAAAGATCAGATATGTTATATTTGATGAGGTAAGTGGTTTTCCATTTCTCAGAGTGTGTCTAAATACTAACATTATTTTAGGGATAAAAATACCTCAGGATGACATCCTTTTGCTAATGCTATAAATTAATTCCTTTTGAGGTATTGAATGGAACTGCTTCCTATTACATTCTATGCTATAGTGAATTATTATAATTTCTCCATTATCCTATATAAGCTCCAGCACATAAAACTGCACCCTGCAAAGTTATGTGTGGAAAATTCTCACATGGATTCCTTGGGTTTTAATGAAAGTAGAATATTTTAATGAAAGTAGAATATATCCTAAGTGTGGAAAGGAAACAAGACTGACAGTTTGTGGGGGAAGGGGCCAACTGGGAGTGGCACTTGGGTCTTGTGACTAGCACTTCCTTCCTGCCGGGTGTGGCAGTTGGGTCTGGTGACTAGCACTTCCTTCCTGCCAGTTTGGGGGACTTGCTGCCTGGTGTTGGAGGAGAGAGGAGCTTGTTCAGCCAGTCTGGAGTGGCATGCTCTTCTTGGTTCAGCCCGAAGATTCAGGCCCACTCTTCTCTGAAGGTCAGATCTTATTTGCTTTCTGTGTACTGCTAAGATTCTGAATTAGACAAACGAGATTAGACGGGAGTTGGACAAACCCTCTGCCAGCCTCTGGGGCCTGGACTCAGGTCTGAAGCTGAGAAAAACTCCAATCCCAACTGGTTAATAAACTTTATATTATTTGAATTCGCAGTCAGATAAGTGGACTATCTTTTTGGTCATAGAGGGAGCTGAACTTCAGTTCAGTCATTTAAAGACAAACAGACATCATTGGATCCCTGCTGCTTCCTCTCAGCAGGGGGCATCTCCCTCCCTTGCCTCACCAAGCAATATTCCCTCTCTCCCCTCAACTACTCCTTACCCCCTACAAACCTCCCATTATCCCCCTGTTTTCCTATCCTCCTTTTCCTTTCCAAATAAATATTACAGTTCTTGGTGAGCCAGGTAGGAGATTTTGTTCAGTTAAATTTTCAAATCCAAGCATATCATCTGCTATTTCAATAACTCTATTGAGGAACTTAGATGGATATTCCCCACTTTCCTGTCTCAATTTCTCAAATTTTCCCCAAGTATCTGGTCCTTTTGAAAAACTTTTCATTGCCTCTAATAAGTCTTCTCTGGCCTTTCTTAGGTAATGTAGATTTTATAACTCTGTTCCTTCCTCTGGCCATGATGTTAAATTTGAATTGTTTCTAGTTTCATCAATGAATTGTTGTTTTTCCCTTTTTGAAAATAATTCTGAGAGAAGAATTTCAGTGTCCTGGAAATCTGGATCATAAAGCCTAATTGCTCTTTTAAATTGTTTTAAATATCTCATCAGTTCTGAAAACCAGGAAGGCATCCATTTTTTCAGACTTTCAAGGTCAGCTATTGTAAATGGTTTATGTGTTTTAATATGAATTATGCCACTATCTGGTTGTAGGCTTGTCAGTGATGCTTGTCCTCTTCTTGGTCTTGGGTGGGACACACCCAATGCTCAAGGAATTTCCAAACACATTGTCCTCTGTATTCCACTCATCAATTGCCTCATTCCCACCTTCAGCAGCTCTGGTGTTTTTACAGTTTGTGATCATGGTGATGAAAGACGAATCTTCCATGGCATCAAAGTACTCTTTATCGTCATCTTCATCACTGTTCTCCTCTTTGATCCCATGGGTGGGTGAGGTCACTTGGGCAAAACCCCACTGAAGCTGAATTGCAGGATATGATTAATGAAGTAGATGCTGATGGTAATGGCACAACTGACTTTCCAGAATTTCTGACTATGATGGCAAGAAAAATGAAAGACACAGATAGTGAAGAAGAAATTAGAGAAGCAATGTAAAGTATAGCAGCAATAATACACAAACAAATGCAAAATGTTATGATTGTAATTGCAAGAAATCATTGCAAGCAACAAATTTATAAACCATCGATAAATACATCCAACAAGGAGTGAAACCACATTGTTCACAAATTGTCTCAGGTGCTGCCAAACAAAGTCAGTTATGAAGCCAGGTGAATGGGATAACATCAAAAAGGAAAAATGGGAAAGGAAATGGGAAAAATGAAAAGGAAGGAGACTGCATGCAAATAGAACTTTAAGTTCCAAAAGCACAAAATAAAACCAAAGAACAGACAGAAGAAATCCAATTAAATAATGATGTAACAGAGATTAAAGAGAAAAATGTTGGAACAGTAGAACAAGACACAAAGAAAGAGGAAGGAACAGAAGTGGCAACAGTCTGTAATACACAAACTTCAAATGAATTAATTGAAACACACGAGCAAACAATAGAAGGGTCCAATGGGGAGGAAAATGCAATAACAGAGAAGGTTCAAATTATCAGACCTCCTGGAGACAATGGCACGGAAAGCAGGGATGATATTACAAAAGAAAATACCAATGACATAATAGAAAAGTCAACCTTAAATCCTTATGCAGAAGAATTCCAACCAATAGTAACTGCACAAGAAAAAGCAAATACAAACATTATTATGCAATCCTTGAGTCTCCATGATAATGCAATTCCATTGCAAACTGATGATGAATTGCAAAATGAATTTTCAGAGCAACAAGAAAAGTCTGTAGCAGAAGAACAAAACTGGAATTTGAACAAAATAGAAATAGAGGCACCTATGGTCCAAGTGTGCCAACAAAATGAGAACACAGAACTAAGGGTCATGATAAAAGTGGGTAATGAGATCTACCCAGCTCTTATTTATACAGGAGGAACTAAATCTCTTTTAAAAACATCTCCTGAAGACAGCCAAATCACAAGTTTCGTACAAGTTAAAGAGCTTGCAAAAGAATTGGGGAATATAGCAATCACCAAGCAAAAGTCAGTGCAAGACACAAATCACACAGAATCACTATATTCAATAATGTTTGATTCAGAAAATGAAGAAGACCAAGAACCTTATGAATATATCAAACCTTACAATCAAGATCACAAAACTTTACAAGAGGGAGAGACAGATAATTATATTAACAACTCAAATCAAGAACAAACAATCCAGTCAGAAGAGTTAGTTAAGGAAATAAACTACACAATCTCATTAGAAAAAATGCTGGAAGCATTGGGAGTCAAGAATTACCAAGAACTTTGTGAAAAGTATGTGGAAGTGGATAAAGTGGATAGAGACACTAAATTTGCAGTACAAGAAAATTATATACCTGATCCAAAACAAAATGAAGAAGAAGAAAACAATGTAATGCTCCTATCATATCTTCCTTTCTCTGACGTAGAACTTCTCACAGACTAGATTGTCAATTAACAAAATACATACAAGCTTTACAGACAAGAATAGCAGAATTGCATGAAATGGGCTTGATACAACAAACAGTACCCCTGGATTACAATTTGCACAATGTCAAACCAGGAGACATAGTATACTTAAAAAATTTCAATAGAAAATTGGCTACAGACATAAAATGGACTGGACCACATGAAGTATTGCTGACTACCCCAACAGCTGTAAAAGTTCCAGGGAAAGACTCATGTTTCACTGTTCCCATGTGAAACCAGAAAAAGTTCAACATCACTATAACAGAGATAGAAGATAATTAGATAAAAGAGAGTGCCGAGAAATGAAAACAAAAACTGATTAACATAAAAATGTACAACACAAAGAAATAATAGTGACACACAATCTTTGAGACAACTTTCCAGCCTAGAGGAAAAGCAACCCAGAGAAAAAGCATCCCAGAGGAAAAGCAACCCAGAGAAAAAGCATCCCAGAGGAAAACCATCCCAGAGGAAAACCATCCCAGAGGAAAAGATTTAAAACCAGCCCAGAGGAAAAGCATCAAGAAAAGATACTAGAGACAAGAAACAAAGAGGAAAAGCTGAAATGGACAGCTAAGACTTTGAACTTTGTAAATCTGTTTACATAAGAAGAGGACAGATAAAAAGTGAGACTTATGTGTAAGACTGTGTGTGTTGAAATAATAAAACAAAAGTAATTTCACATATTAGGGAAATAGCATGCATTACTCCATAACATGGAAGAAAGAAGAGATCCATCAGTTAGCATGAGAAGTGGAAATCTGAAGAAACTTGATAAGTATTTATTCAACACAACACTATTAGACACAAAACACAAAATCACTCACATATTGAGAGACCTTGCTTATATAAACAAGTGTCTGAAATTGAATTTATGTAAAATGTAAATATGTATATAGTTACTTCCATAAGGTCTTAGGCAAATAGAAAGATCAATAGGTATTTCTATTTGACTGACATCATAATGTGGAACAACTTCCTTCCTGCCGGGTGTGGCAGTTGGGTCTGGTGACTAGCACTTCCTTCCTGCCGGTTTGGGGGACTTGCTACCTGGTGTTGGAGGAGAGAGGTCCTTGTTCAGCCAGTCTGGAGTGGCATGCTCTTCTTGGTTCAGCCCGAAGATTCAGGCCCACTCTTCTCTGAAGGTCAGATCTTATTTGCTTTCTGTGTACTGCTAAGATTCTGAATTAGACAAACGAGATTAGACGGGAGTTGGACAAACCCTCCGCCAGCCTCTGGGGCCTGGACTCAGGTCTGAAGCTGAAAAAAACTCCAATCCCAACTGGTTAATAAACTTTATATTATTTGAATTCACAGTCAGATAAGTGGACTATCTTTTTGGTCATAGAGGGAGCTGAACTTCAGTTCAGTCATTCAAAGACAAACAGACCTCATTGGATCCCTGCTGCTTCCTCTCAGCAGGGGGCATCTCCCTCCCTTGCCTCACCAAGCAATATTCCCTCTCTCCCCTCAACTACTCCTTACCCCCTACAAACCTCCCATTATCCCCCTGTTTTCCTAACCTCCTTTTCCTTTCCAAATAAATATTACATAAGTCCTTAGAGATCTTCCTTAGATTTAGATCTGTTGGTTAGAGAAGCAGACTTTTGGGTCATGAGTTTCCTTGATAATAGTGATGGTGGTTATTTAAATAATAATCTCTTCTCATTTTTAAATAAGCATACTTATGACTTTACTCGGGTAGGAGATTCCTGGAGGGGAGAACTTCCCTTGTTAATTCAGATCAATGCCTTCTATGAAATGTATACTCTGGAAATATAAAATGTTTGTGTCTCTTTGTGTGCATGTCTGTGTCTATTGTTCATGTATGTCTTGCATCTCTTTTTGTGTGTGTATTTTTGCATGTGTCTATGGTGTGTTTGTCTTTATATATCTATCTGTGTATCTCTGGGGTTGTCTGTGAATTATCTGTATGTCTGTCTGATGTCTGTATAGTTCCTTCTAGATGTTGCTTGCAGGGAACCATGAATACATATCTGGGGTCTCCTTCACTTATCCTTCTCAAAAGGAAATGTTCATTCTTGGCAAGAAGAGAACAGAAGATTGAGACCTGATTCTGGCTACTCTGCTCTCCTTGGAGAAGACATCCTAGGCTAGAATATATCTGCCACCCTAAATACTCTAGGAAAGTAATATCTAGCTGTACTTATTGGTATCTATCTTCTTAACAGGAAAGTAATATCTAGCTGTACTTATTGGTATCTATCTTCTTAACAGGAAAGTAATATCTAGCTGTACTTATTGGTATCTATCTTCTTAACAGGGAAGTAGTCCTCCAACTTAGATATCTTTTAAAAAAATAATACTTTATTTTTCCCCAATTACATGTAAAAATAATTTAAAGCATTGATTCTTTCTCTTTTCCACCTTCTCTCCCTCATTTCCTCCAAGTCCTCCCCTCTTTCAGAGACTGTAGACAATGTAATTTTACATGTGTGGTCAGATAAAACATTTTCCCATGTTAGTCATTTTGTGGGAGAGATTTCAGATAAAAAAGAAGTAGAAAGAAAGTAAAATATAATATTTTTCAATATGCATTCACACTCCATCAATTCTTTCTTAGAAGACAGATAAGATTTTTTCATCATGAATCTCCAGGACTGTCTTGGGTCAGTGCATTATTAAGAATAACTAGATCATTCACAATTATTTGTCAAAAAGTATTTCCATCAGTGTGTACAATGTTTTTCAAGTTCTGCTCATCTCACCAAGTTGGATGTCAAACTTTCTACCAAAACTAGTTATCCAAACTACACAAAGTAAATAGGGCATAAACCCACTTATCCAAGGCAATAGTAAACAGAAATCACAGAAAATATACACATGAGGATATGCTGAAGAATATTCAGTGAATAATTTCTCCCATTTTGGAGTGATATATCAGCTCAACCAAGAGAGAATCTCAGTTGCCACTCAAGGGGAGATTTCCTTAAGTCTCTCGTGTGCTAAGCTGGCAGTGGGTATTGATTGAGGTGCCCATTCCTTCACATGTCAGCTTTTGCCCGGAGCATTTATTTTCCTTTTATTGCTTCTCTCTGTAAACAATCAGAAAAGGTGTGGTGTGTCTTCTTTCTGAAAGCTAGAAACTGAAAGATCAGGATTTCTCTCCTTTTCTCAGCTCCTGTGAACTCTACTTTTCATAATGGCATGGAATATTGAATATTCAATCTTTAAGGAGATTGATAGAGGAGAATATTATAAGAAATGGGCCTGGAACCCCTGTTTCTAGAGCATTACTGAGACACTGAGAAGTTAGGTAGCTTACCTAGAGTCAAACAGCTACTATGAATTAGAGATGTTGAATATAGGTTTTTCTGACTCTGAGGCCACCTTTTTGCTGGCATGTTCCCCAGAGAACCATTGATGATTAGACAATGTGCCCTGCTTATGCACTTTGACTCCAGTAGATAACCTGGAATTTTATCATTAAAGTTCTTAAAGGAATAAAAAGGACTTTTTCTTAATAATCTGGGGCTTTTATTAGTTTTACCTTACAAATTGTGTCATTTAATTTCTCCCAAAGTTTTCTATACATTGTTTCCTTTTTTATAAATAATGACTGTACTTGCTTATAGATTTTTTTTAATAAAAATATATGTTTTCTAGAAATACTGGAGAAAAACACTAGATGGGAAGCTTTCTGTGGACAGGGACCTGGTCTTACCTTTATGTCTCCCTCTATGATCACTACAATGCTTTACATACAATGTATTCTCAGCAAATATTTGTCAATTAAAAGCAAGTTTAGTGAAAAGTAGAGAAATTAGATGGTATTTGACCTGATTTAAGGCAAGAGGGAAGGCTGATGTATTATCAAGTTAAGTAGTTGATATGCATTATTTAAACCAAATAATGAGAGTCCCTTATGGAACTAATTTTCTTTATGATATTTTGTCAGAATTACCTGAATTTCCATAATTTATCCTGCAAAAGGCTCTCCACTCTTTGCTCTGGCTTCACAATCACAAAGAAAACAAACAAGCAAAAAATAAAAACTGTCCTATTTTCCATTCTGTTCCCATACTTAATTTTCATTTTTTGTTTTCATACACTATTACTATATTAATTCTTCAACTGAAACATTTTTCTCATTAACAGGTTCATTGTCTTGGGGGAGAGATTGGAGCTGATATTTGGGAACATCTGCTTGTTATGATCCGATGTCCCTTCTTGGCTCTTTCAGCAACCATCAGCAACCCTGAACATCTCACTGAGTAGGAATGAGATTTTTCTCCAGAAAAATCTTCTTGTAAAAGCTATTGCTTTTTTTGTTTGTCATAAATAATTATTTCCCCCCAACCTATATGAACTCTATTGTTCTAGTGAGTATTTCTATAGATTTATAGCAAATTGGGTAACTTTTTTTTCTGAATCCTCCAGGGAAATGAGTCTTCTTAAATATTTCCTCAGAATATATTACCTAACAAGTTCCCAGAATCATAGAACATCAGAATTGGAGCTTCAGAAGCTATATAGTTCAAATCACACTTGAAGAAGAATTCTTCTACAACATATTTGACAAGTGCCTTTCCAACTTTATTCCTAATGCCAACCCTAAATCTATTTTTCTGTAACTTCAGGACTCTCTGACCTTGGACAAATACCCTAACTTCTCAGTGTCCTATATTATCTTAGGAGCATAGATTCAAAGCTGGAAAGATCTTAAAGGTCAGTGAATCCAAGTGTCTTATTTTACAGAAAAGGAAATCAAGGCCCAAAGAGATGAAGAAATATATCCAGGGTCACTGACTTAATAAGTGTTTGATATAGTATTAAAACTCAGCTTTTCCTGATCATAGCATTCTATATTTGATGGCAAACTGGCACTCTACTTTGGGTCCACTGCTAAAAAAGGAGTTGGCATCCTGGGATCTGTGAACTTTCTTTTTTAGTGTTTTGATAACCTTCTGTTAATATAATTGGTCTCCTTTGTGATGTCATTATTTGTACTTAAAAATCTTTTTCTTTGAAAGGGGTCTATAGACTCCACCAGACTTCAGAAGGTGCCCATGACATACACAAGAAGTAGGGAACCCTGCCGTAGATTTAGTAGAAAAATTCTTGCGAAAATCAGAAGTAGATTCCTATCAGAAGTTGCAGGGAGATATATTTTTGTTTTTATTTTTTAAATAACTTGCACCTTGGGATAAACATTCATCAAGGAAATTAAGCAAAAAATATATTATTATTATGCTTCAATCTGCATTTAGACTCCCTCAGATCTTCCTATGGTGGTGGGTAGCCTTTCCCATCATGCATTTCTTGGGATTGTTTTTTTGGGGATCTTTGCATTGCTGATAATAGATAAATCATTTACTTTTAATCATTGTTATTACTGTGTACGATGTTCTGGTTCTTTTCACTTCACTTTCCACCACTTTATATAAGTCTCTCCATTTAAAAAAATTATATGTGTATTTGTGATTGTCTTGTTCATCATTTCTAATGGCACAATAATATTCTGTTACAATTATATACCACAACTTGTTCAGCCATTCCTTAATTGATGGGCATCCTTTCAGTTGCCAGCTCTTGGCCACCACAAAAAGAGTTGCTATAAATATTTTTGTATAGTTAAGTCATTTTCCCTATCTTTGATTCCTTTGGAATACAGACTTAGTAGTGGTATTCCTGGGTCAAAGAGTATGTAAAGTTTTATGACCCTTCAGGTTTGATTCCAAATTGCTTTTCAGAATGTTTACATCAGTTCATAGCTCCACCAGCAATGCATTAGTGTCCTAATTTTTCCACATCCCCTCCAACACTTATCATTTTCCTTTTTTGTCATACTTCCTTATCTGAGAGGTGTGAGGTGGTATCTCAAGAGTTCTTTCAATTTCCATTTCTTTAATTTATATGGTGATTTGGAGAATGTTTTCATGTAACTAAGGATAGATTTAATTTCTTCATCTGAGAATTGCCTCTTCTTATCTTTTGATCATTTATTAATTTGGGAATGCTTTGTATTCTTATAAATTTGACTCAGTTCTTTATATATTTGAGAAATGAGGCCTTTCTCAGAGATACTTGCTACAATCTTGCCCCCCCTATCCCCAGTTTTTTGCTTCCCTTCTGATGTTTGTTGTAATGGTTTTGTTTGTGCAAAACTTTTTTTTTTTACTTAATATAGTCAAAGTTATCTATTTTGCATCTTGTGTTGTTCTCTATGTCTTTGTTTGGACAAAACTTTTTTCCTAGTACATAGATCTGTCAGATAAACTATTCTTTTCTACCCTATTTTGTTTATGATATTTTTCTTTATTTCCAAATCATGTATCTATTTTTACTTTTCCTTGGTATATGGCATGAGATAGCAATGTGTCCAGTTTCTATTATAATGTTTTCCACTTTTTCCAGCAATTTTTGCTGAATAATGAGTTCTTCTCCCTAAAATTTGGATCTTTGTGTTTGTTAAACACTAGTTAATTATGTTATTTAATACTTTGTACTTTGTGTTAAGTGCCCAAATTGTTCCATTTATCCATTACACTATTTCTTAGGCAATGAGTTTTTAAAAATTATTTTTTTTACATTTAAATACCCAGTTAATTCCATCCATCCTTCTCCTCCCCAATGAGAGAAGACATCATTGACAAAAAGACATATATGTATAAAATTATTTTTTTATTTATTTCTATTTATCAGTTTGTTCTCTGGAGTTGGAAATACTTGTTATTCTTCAAACAATATTTCTATTGCTATATGTAGTGTTTTCTTATTTCTGCTTATTTCATACTTCAAAATTTCAGTTGTGTGTTTCCATAGCTTTCCCCCCAAATTAGCCTATTCAACATTTCTTCTGGCATAGTAGTATTCCATTGCAACCACATGACCCAGTTTGTTTAGTCATTCTCCAGTTGATGGACTACCAATGTTGTGACCAAGTTAAAGCTAAACCACCTTACTTCATATATTTTTATGTATCCCCTTGCTATTCTTGACCTTTTGTTCTTCCTGATGATTTTAAAAATTATTTTCTTCTAGCTCTATGAAATATTTTTCCTAGTTTAATTAGTATTACACTAAATAGGTTAATTAATTCAAATAGAATAATCAGCTGGGTGGCTCAGCGAATTGAGATACAGGCCCAGAAGCGGGAGGTCCTGGGTTCAAATATGCCTCAGACACCTTCTCTCTGTGTGACCCTGGGCAAGTCACTTGATCCCCATTGCCTAGCCCTTACCACTCTTCTGCCTTAGAACCAATACACAGTATTGATTCTAAGATGGAAGGTAAGGGTTTAAAAAAAATAAAATCAAATTAGCTTATTCCTCTGTCCTGCATATAGATTCTTCAAAAGACAAATATGATGATCTGGTGCTTTGATATGTATGAGAACTTACTGATTTGTTGTGATTTATACAGTCAAAGGAGTGTAAAAGTAGATGATTTTCTGGAATTCCCTTGACTTCTCCATAAGTCGGTGAATATTGGCAATATGATCTCTATTTCCTCTGCTTCTTTGAAAATCAGCCTGCTTTTCCAGAAAGTTCACATAGTGCTGAAACCTAACTTGCAGAATTTTAAGCATAGTCTTGCTTACATGTGAAATGATCACAAATGTTTGGTAATTTGAAAACTCTTTGGCATTGCCCTTCTTTAGGATTGGCACAAAACCTGATATTTTCTAATACAGTGGCAAATTTTGAGTTTTCCAAATTTGATGACATATTGAGTGCAGTCCTTTAACAGCATAATCTTTTAGAATTTTAAGTAACTTAGCTGGAATTCTATTTCCTCCATTAACCTTATTATTAGCAATTGCCTATAGCTCACTTGACTTATTTCCCCAGGATGTCAAACTCTAGCTCTCTAACCATACCAACATTATTGGTAAGATCTATTTATTTCTTATAAAGTTCTTCTTTATATCCTTGCTATCTCTTCTTGATCTCTTCTACTTTTGTTAAATTCTTACTATTTCTTGTCTTTTATCATATCCATTTTGGGGTGAAATGTTCCCTGATATCTCTAATTTTCTTGAGTCTCTGTCTTGTCTTTCCTGTTCTATTGTTTTTTATTTTAAATTTGTATTGTTTCTGTTTGGGGAGAACAATATGAACAGGTTGCTACCAAAATGATAGTTTCATTGAACTATGCAAGCTCCTCTGCCATCACAAGGAAGTGATCCAGGAGGGGCTATCTACATCTATTCTATCAATTTGAGATCTAGATGCAGCTATTTTTAGAAATCTATCTACATATTAATCTGTACTCTAAGGGCCATCACATTTATTCCAGGAGGTGAGTAACAGTTTTCAACACAAGCCCTCTGGAATCATGGTGACTCATTGTATTGATCATTTTTTAAGAGTTTCATAGTTTATTTTTTACAATATTGTTTTCATTGTGTAAATTGTTCTGGTTCTACTCATTTTGCTCACATCAGTTTATGAGTCTTTCCTGCTTTTTTCCAAAACCATCCCCTATATAATTTTTTATAGCACAATAGTATTCTATCATGTTGAACAAATTTTTCATCTAAATGAAATAGAAAAGTTATTGTTTTTAGAACATCAAGGGTGCTTTATTTAAAAAAAGACATGAAAAGTAACATTTATTTTTCCTGTCTGATTTTTTTGGTCTAAAAATTTATCATTATTGTGGACAAATTCTTGTCTGGAAACTTCCACTTTTGCACATTGACAATTCATCCATGACTAAGAATCTTGGCAAGTTATTTGGAGAATGGAGAAACTAGATTACATCCTGTTATGTGTCAGAGGCAGGATATGAATCAAAATAATTTTATTTTAAAAATAGGAACATTTGTTATTGGATATTATTTCTAAACTCAAAAATCAACAACAATGGAATTCAAAGATTTATTAAGATTAAACATTCCGATAGTCCATTCCCCAATTGACAAATGATCAGAGGATATTGACAAGCAATTTTTGGTTGAAGAAATCAAATCCATCAATAATCACATAAAAATGTTCTAAATCATCCTTAATTAGAGAAATGCAAATTAAAACAGTGCTTAGGTACCACCTTACTGGCCAATATGGCACTAAAGGAGAGTGGTAATTTGGAGGGGATGTGGCAAAATGGGACACTCATGAATTATTGGTGGGAGTTGTGAATTTATCCCACCATTCTAGTATTTTTGACCACTACTACTACTACTACTACTACTACTACTACTACTACTACTACTACTACTACTACTACCACTGTTGCTTCTGCTAATAAATAGTTTGACCCCTAAAAAACCAAATAATATAAAAATTGAAATTTAGAACTAAATTTTGGTGTCACCACCAATTTTGTGTCCTGCTTTTCCATCAAATATGTCCATTTCCTTTTTCAGGTGGCTACAGTCTGTAAGAAGATACTGGCAGGGGGCTGAAAAGAACATAGATGATTTTCAGAGCCAAGATGCTAAAGACTGTATCAGAGCATCCAAAAGATATGTAAAAGTAAAGAAATCCTACAGAGTCAGACTTGGTACTTTGACCTCTTAATATATTCTTTAAAGTCATCCACATTTCAATCATTGTCTGTCCATTGGGTCTTATTTAAATTTTTTATTCTTTTTTTCCTTTTAGTACTTTATGAAGAAAGATATAATGATTTGGAGAAACATGTGTGTTCGCTAAGAGGTGGTGACATTGTCTTTAACCACTATCACCCACTGGCTTCATTGACTACAGATCATGTAAGTTTAAAAAATTATTACTGTGAAACAATGTGGTATAATTGATTTGAGGCCTGAACTTGCTACTTTAGAAGATCTAGTTTCATATCTTTTGTCATCCACCTACTAACTGTCCAGACAAAGGCAAAGCTCATATCTTCTATGTGTCTCCATTTCCTCATCTGTGAAAGGTGGCTAATAATATCTGAAGTGCAAATAGTTTGCAAAGTATTTTGCAAAAGATTAAAATTCTATGCTATTATTATTTAATATAAAATTGTATTTAAAATAAACCTCAGTGTAAGGCTAAAATTTAGTGAGGTCGCCATGAGTCATATCAGTACAGTTTCACTTAGACTGATAAGTGAATTGATAAGTTTCACTTAGATTGAAAACAGATTCACTTAGATAGGTGACTCTGTCCCATTGTGATTAATGCCTTATAGACCATGGTTCATGTGCTTCCAGCCTGTTAATGATAGATTTTTGGAAGTGGCATTTGCATGATACTGTGTGAGGCATTGGGAAAAACAAAACAGATTAATATAGTACCCTGCCTCCTCATCCTTCCCACCACATGAGTCAATGGTTCAAGTCAATGCCCATTCCTACACAGTGAAGGTATACATTCTTACTGATTTGAGAGTTTTCTCTTGATATTTTGACATTTGGTCTAAGTATGTCCCTAGCATCTTATTCTGGCATTGAAATTTATTGCTACAGATGATATCACACTTTTTTTGAGGTCCTAGTTACTTTTGTTGAGGTGTTTTCCCCCTTTTTTATATTCTTATAAGCAATGGCTTTGAGGAAATCAAAGCAGGGAGAGTTATATATATTGTAAAATGTAGATGATTAAAAAGTCAAAGGTTTTAATAAAATGTGCTTAAAATAAAGGTAGCAGAATTATAGAGGTTTTAGAATATCTTTAAAGACCAACTTAAATGTAATTTTTCTAAATGTTAGATCCTTGTCCAGTGGTCAATGTTTGAACACATTATTAAAGGAACTTAAATATCAATCTTGAAATTTTCAAATTAAACAGAAGAAAAAGAAAGAAGCAGGTAAATGGAACGATAACTTCAAGATTCTTCTATGAGGAGTTAGGGAAAGAATTCAGGTTCTGATGTAGCCAAAGACAGTAATGCCCATTATTCCTTTTTTTTTTTAATTTAAATTTACTTATAAAAATGTCTAGTTGCTTCCTCATCCTCTACTCCTTTTCATGGTACATACTTTTTTTTATATCATAGTGCTCATGATATGCATTTGTCAGCCAGTCAGTTGGTAGAAATTTATTAAACACCTACTATGTGTAGGTACCATGATAATTGCAGCTTCTGTTCCAGCAACTGTTGAAAAAGATGAGGAGATAGAGAAATTCTACAAAGCAGTCAAAGAGATTCTCCCAATTAAAGTAACGCCCAGTTAAGAGTTGTTGAACATGATGAGCAACAAAAAAAAGAGCCCCCAAAATGAGACTTGTTATGTTATAGTTGCCATGAAATGACCAGAAGTTAATGTGGGAAGAATTTCTGAATAGGCTGTCACTGTCCAGCTTGATCAACAGTTCAAATGGAGAAAAATCAAATCAATCTGAATTTAGAAGATTACCAATTAGAGATGTTTTTGGCAAATTTAGGCAACTCTATGGTTACCTATTGAAACATACCCCTGACACCAAAAAACAGTGAGAAATAAATGAAAGAACAGCCGCTGAGATGAGCTAATTTTCTCCATAGAATATGAGTTCCTTGTGAAGAGGGATCATTTATGTATGTGTATATAAATACCCATATGTTTTTAGAAAATATGTACTTATTGACATGTATATATATATATATGTATATATATATATATATATATATATATATATAGAGAGAGAGAGAGAGAGAGAGAGAGAGAGAGATAAGCTATGGTCTATTTTTGTGTTATCTGAGTCAGAGTTAAGCAGAGTTCCTCTCCTCTCCTATTATCTAGATCTGATTGTTAATAAGACTTAGAGTAATGAAACTCTGTTTAGTAATCATGCAATACTACCTAAATGTGAATAAAATGTGAATTTTTTTATCTAATATTACCGAATCAAATAATTTACTATTTGTCCACTTTAATATAATGAAAGAGTGATATAGAGATCCCCTATTGTATAAATTCCCCAAACTATACTTTTAAAGTTAGCTCAGGAGAAATATTTGGGCAGGAGTATGAAAATTTTCTTGTGGTGTCAGTTTTCCTACTATCATTTTGTCATTTTAGTTTAATACGATGGTGTCCTTTAAACCTATAAATAAAGAGATAGTAACATTGGGAGTAAAATGAAAGTTTAAAAATTGTATTTTCATTTTCATTTTGTCATTTTCATTATGCAGATTGAAAAATATGGATTTCCATCTGACCTTTCCCTTTCTCCAAGAGAAAGCATCCAGCTATATGACACTATGGTACAAGTGTGGAAAGGCTGGCCCAAGGCTCAGGTAAATATAATGCTGACAGAACTTAGTCTTTCTTACTGCTATTAAAGTGGACACTGAAAGTCAAACTCAAATCCAGTAATATTTATTGTTTTCATGCAGCTACACTACTGAAAGATCTCTTTTAATGGTCCTTAGTGGCTTCTTGTTAAATTAAATACCTGTTTTGTCAGTCTTCACTTTTTGTGACTCTATGATGTTTGGTACTGTGGATCACATTTGCTTGGCATACTCCTTCATCGGGTTCCTTCCACTCTCTGATAGGGATTCTCTCTTTATTATAGGAAATTTTCTTTGACTCCCTCATTGATTCTTCCTCTCTGATGATTTCATTCTTAGCCTATGATTCTCTGCTTTCCTTCCTTTCTTCCTTTGTTCCTTCCTTCCTTCTTTTCCTCCTTCTATCTCTTTGTTTCTCTTCTGCATAAGCTTTAATAAGAATGGTGATAATATTCTAAAGCTGGTTGATAACAACAAACCAAATACATGAATTCCATTTGAAATATCTCCAGTTCACATATCTTTACCACAAAGGAGAAATAACAACACATCCTATTTTATTTACCTTGGAAAAGGGATTCATTCCAATGTATTTATTTGTCACTTTTATGGTAATGAGTTCCAAATCTGCATATCTTTTTATTTAGGAACTCATTTCAACTTCTTTTAAGTTAGGAACCTAAATGGGGCATTTGGATACTTCATTGATAACTTCAACAAATCTAAATAAATCTAAAACAGTTAATCTCCCCCTCTACAGTGAACTCTCCCTCTCAACTTCCCTCCCTTTACCAATGAGACTATCTTCTAGTTTCTTCACTTGAGAAATTGTGTGACATTATTCACACATTCCCTATATTCAGTCAGTTAATAATTCTTGATAATGCCTTTCCTGAAATAAGTCTTAAGTATCCCAATTTCTTCTTTATTATAACTGCTATCTTTTTAGTGCAGTCCTTCATCCATTTATATCTAGTGAACAATTAAAAGTTACAGAATCATGAATGGCATAGAAAAGGTGTACATGAGCTCATTTTCCAAATCCTGAAATACAAGTAGGCTTCTTTAAATTTGAATGAATGTTAAGAAAAATTAAAGGAAGTACTCTTAATACAATGAATCATAAACTTATAAATGCCATCAATAATGATATTAGAAGGAAATAGAAATGGAAGCAGAAAAGGTTTAGACAAGTTTATGTACAATAGAGCCATAATTTAGTCTCAAAAGCCATCAATAATGATATTAGAAGGAAATAGAAACAGAGCCACATATTTAGTCTCAAATTGGTCATTCCTTGGAACTGCTGATGACAAGAAAATACTGGGTTATAATGGATCTGACCCAAAATAACTCAAGATAACATTCTTATGCTCATATGATGACTGTAGAAACTTCCATGCTTAAGAGGACCCCTACAGATTTCTGTCATCTAACCTTAGCTGAATTATGACTTCTGATTGTGAATTCTTTGATTTTTTTCCTTTACAAATTCCTTAATATACTACAGGCTATTTTAGACCTTTTCTTTCTGCAAACTGCTAAATTAACCCATTTCCCTTTCTCCTTTATTCCTTGCAGATGACCTAATTTCCTACTTACTTTCTTTATCAATTTACCTCTTTACTTTTCAAACTTCAAAATTTTTCTTTACTAACCTGTTCCTTGCTCCTGTGTAATGGTATGAGGGTGAGATGGCCCTCCACTTAGCTATAGCCAGACCATCCACTTATACCCTCAATTGAAAGCAATATGATCTACTTCCTGCTTGAACTTACTTCATCAGCCCCAAATATAGGATACTTCTTTTCATCCTACAAACATACTCATATATCCTGTTACCTTAAAAACACCTTCTCCTTATCCTATCAGTCCTTCCAGCTATTCTATTATTATTCTCTTTACTTTTACTAGTAAACTTGTAGAATACTCCATAGTTTTCATGTCTTCAGTCAGGATTGTTATTATAATTTCCTCCTTTTTGGTGACTAGTGATTTCCTTTTCTTCCAATCTTATAACCTTTCCACTGTTTTCAATTTCCTTGCCAACAACCACTTCCTCTATCCTTTCATTCAACAATCTTCTTTTATGTTTTCCTCTCCTGTCTTGGTTTTCATGACACTGAATTTTCTTGCCTCTCATTTTCCCTCTCTGTATATTCATTCTTCATGCCAATCAATGGTTTTTCTTTTTCCTTATATAAATCTGTGTGTTCAATATGGCTCTATTTTTCTGGTCTTCATTGGTGAGCTCATAAATTCTTGCACATAGTAGATACTTATTAATATTCCTATAATTTTATTTTATGCAGATAGTCACTCATATGTAGATATCTGGTTCTGGCTTTTCATCAAAATTCTAGTTGAAAGTTCCAGTATAGTAGAACCTCATTTTACATGCCCAATACATTCCAAGACCTTTTGCATGATATTCATGCAGAATATCAAACACTATTATTTAATGAATATTCTTCATATAAACAAAACTAGACATTTTACAATGTTTTTTAGGCTTATCAGATATACCACATCACTATTATTGTGCTTTAGGACCATTATTAATAGCTAAATGGCATGAATGAAACAAAAAGAAGTACTGCTCTGGCCCAGACATGACTATTATAAGTAAGAACTCTACATGGGGCTAAATTCAGGGACTAATGTTTGGAGTACAACAATGTAATAACTCACACTAATGTTTCTCAGAATGAGAATGAGCGTAATTGGGTGAACTGCTGCAAAACTTTGTCACTTTGGAAAATGACATGGATTTAATGCATTAGATTATTCTATTTTTTGAATTTTCTGCCTTTATTTTTTTAATTGTCAATTGCATATACCTAAATTCACATTTGATGAGTTTACATAAATGAAGTCCTATAATACCATGTTGAATATTTTTATTGGATATTCAAATTAACATGTGCAAAGCTGGATTTGCCATTTTCTCATCCCCAATTCTAATTACATCTAACCTCTGATTCCATAGATGGCAACAACACCACATACAATCATTCTCACAGTCACTAAGGCTTGAAGTTTTGGCAGCTTTGGATCCTCTCTTTTCTTTCCCTTCTGATTTCCTCATATTAATCAGTTGAAAAATATGTATTAATTATACCTTTATTATATCTCTCAACAAAACTCTTCCTTTTCACTCCACTATTGCCATCCTAATTAAGGTCCTAATTAATTTTCACTTGGACTAGTGTAGTAATTTTCTACCATTCCTATCTTCCCCTATAGTATTGTCATGTTTCCACAAGTAATCATTGTAGTTTATTCTGGCCGCTAATAATCTTCCTGGGGTTTGTATGTGTGTGTCAGGGGGACACAAACAAACAAAAAAAAACCTTCAGTAACTCTCAATTGTTTACTATATGAATTGCAGATGTTTTATCTTGACATTCAATTTCCCATTAACCATCTCTATCCTTTATTTCTAGCCTTAGTTTCTACTCTACTCAAACTGGGTTTTTTATTCTTTCCTGGTCATATATGCTGACCTTTTCTGTCTCTGTACATTTATATAGGCTATACTTAATAGTTAAAAGGAATGAATTAGGCTCATATCCACAGTCAGCTGAAATCTCTTCCTTTAGGTTCAAATGAGTTGTTGCCTCAACCATAAAGCCTCTCCACATCCTTCTGTCCCTCCTCTCAAACAAAAGTGATCTGTTTCCTTTGATTTTCCTCTTATACTTTGTTTTGGATCTCTTTCTTGGATTTGTAACAGAATTCTTTAAAATGTAAGAATTTGTCTTATTTCCTCTACCATTTTGAGAGTCCCTTTAGGGCAGGGATCTTTGTGTCATGGCACTGATTATATCACCTTCCATTTTGTAGGTGCCTAAATACAGTTAAGTCAGTTGAATTATTAAATTTTTATTATTTCTGAATTCCTATTATTGATATAATTTGCAAAACAGAATTTATAATTTACTAGATTTTTCCAAACAGTTTTTTTGTTTAATTCTATATTTGCTTGATCTCCCCAACTATATTCCAATATTCTTAAGATAAGGGATCAGGGTTGATATTTATTTTTTAATCCTCCATGGAATCTAGCAGAAGTGAGGAAAGTAGAGTCACCCAATAAACACAAAAATGTTGTGTTAATGACATGGTGAACCATTTGACAGTTGCTGTGATGAATGCAGATGGATTTTGTAATAATTTTTTTCCCTGAAAGAGCTTATAGTTTTCCTAGGTAAACACACAAAACCAAGCATATTTGTTCAAATTTTGGCACCCAACTTTACACAATTTAATTTTCATTCTATTGAACTTTTTCCAAGGAATTGTGTCCTGAAGAATTTATCTACTTTAAAAACAAAATAGTCATTACAAAGATGGATGCTAGAAAATATGAAGCAGCATTAAAAGAAGAAATATGTAATTGGATGAAAAATGGCAATGAAAATATGGTAAATACATTTTAATGTTACATTTTATGAAGTCTATATGGAAGGAACTAGATCAGTTCAATCACTTTTATAATTCAGGGTAAGGCAACAATAAAAATAACCAATCATTCCTGTGATTGCGAATTCTAACATTAAAAATCTAATGAAAAACATTGAATGGGGAATTTGGGAGAGAGGAATAAAGAGGACTCTCTTCCTTTGTTCCAGTGCCACACAGTGGATGTAACCTGAGATATAGACATCTATGCAACAGTAAGGAGGTTTTTAAAGGCAAAGCATGTTATTGGGAGAGTAAACAATGATTGATAACTCCTCCATAACTTGTAGCCTTAGGGTTGCATGAAGCACTGAAAGATTAAGTGATTTGTTTATCCTTTGTTCCATAGCTCATATGTATGAACACAACAACTTGAATTCAGGCAATAGGCACAGTGAAAAGAACACTGTCCCTGGAATAAGAGTATCTGATTTAAAATACTATTGATGATGCCTATCTACTACATGCCCCCATTTTTATTATATTGTTACAGCCTACACAGAAACATATAATATTCTTCTAGCTTTTTAAGTTGTTCTTTATTTCTGTAGGGAATATTTTGTAGTTAAAAATATACAATCCTTTTACATATTTAGTAGATTGATTCCCATATATTTATGCATTGTTTTTAGTTTTTTGGAGTGGGGTTCCCCTTTCTATGATTAGTTCTCAGGTTTTTCTTATCATATAGAAATACAGTTCATTTCTGAAGGTTCATTCTGTACCCTCCAACTTTGCTGAAGCTATTGTCTTGATTAGTATGTTTACTTCATTGGAACTATTTTACTAGTAGTATATTCCAAATATACCACCACATCATTAGCAGACAGGGAACATTTTATCTTCTCTTAACCTATCATTTATATATATATATATATATATATATATATATATATATATATATATATATATATATATATACATAGTATATAGTATGCATTTATTTTCTTTCTTTTATCTTACTGTTATTCCTAACATTTCCAGAATGCTATCAAATAACACTGAGAAGAGTTGACATCCTTTATTTTCTCACATATTATTGGAAAAGATTCTAGTGTATCCTGATTACATATGATACTTACTTTGGGCTTTTGATAGAGTCATTTTATGATATTAAAAGATCTTTCTATGACTATACATTGTCATTATTTTAGCATAAATAAATCTTATATTTTGTCAAAAGCTTTTTTTTTTCTTTTCATTGACATAAGTATCTGGTTGGGATATTTTGTTTTTTATAGTGATTATGTTGATTATTCTCTTTTTTGTCTTTTTCTTTTTTGTCTTTTTTTCTATAAAGTAATCAGTTGTTATTTAATTTAATTTAATTTTATTTTATTTTTAAACATTATTTTATTTTGTCATTTCTGAGCATTATTCATTGGAGAAGAAGATCATTTTCTCTCCCCACCCTCCACCTATCCCATAACTGATGCGCAATTCCACTGGGTATCATAAGTGTTCTTGATTCGAACCCATTTCCATATTGTTGGCATTTGCCCCAGTGTTCATTTAGAGTCTCTCCTCAGTCATATCCCCTCAACCCCTGTAGTCTAGCAATTGGTTTTCCTTTGTGTTTTTACTCCCACAGTTTGTCCTCTGCTTGTGGACAGTGTTTTTTCTCCTAGATCCCTGCAGATTGTTCAGGGACATTGCATTGCCACTAATGGAGAAGTCCATTACGTTCGATTGTACCACAGTGTATCAGTCTCTGTGTACAATGTTTTCCTGGTTCTGCTCCTTTTGCTCTGCATCACTTCCTGGAGGTTATTCCAGTCTCCATGGAATTCCCCCACTTTATTATTCCTTTTAGCACAATAGTATTCCATCACCAACATATACCACAATGTGTTCAGCCATTCCCAAATTGAAGGGCATCCCCTCATTTTCCAATTTTTGGCCACCACAAAGAGTGCAGCTATGAATATTCTTGTACAAGTCTTTTTCCTTATTATCTTTTTGGGGTACAAACCCAGCAGTGCTATGGCTGGATCAATGGGAAGACAGTCTTTTATCACCCTTTGTGCATAGTTCCAAATTGCCCTCCAGAATGGTTAGATCAATTCACAACTCCAGCAGCAATGAATTAATGTCCCAACTTTGCCACCTCCCCTCCAGCATTCATTACTTTCCTTTGCTGTCATGTTAGCCAATCTGCTAGGTTGAGGTGATACCTCAGAGTTGTTTTAATTTGCACCTCTCTGATTATAAGAGATTGAGAACACTTCTTCATGTGCTTATTAATAGTTTTGATTCCTTTATCTGAAAACTGCCTATTCATGTCCCTTGCCCATTTATCAATTGGAGAATGGCTTGATTTTTGTACAGTTGATTTAGCTCTTTGTAAATTTGAGTAATTAAACCTTTGTCTGAGGTTTTTATGAGGGTTGTTTCCCAATTTGTTGCTTTCCTTCTGATTTTGTTTACATTGGTTTTGTTTGTACAAAAACTTTTTAATTTGATGTAGTCCAAATTATTTATTTTGCATTTTGTGACTCTTTCTAAGTCTTGCTTGGTTTTAAAATCTTTCCCTTCCCAAAGGTCTGACATGTATACTATTCTGTGTTTGCCTAATTTTCTTATAGCTTTCTTCTTTATGTTCAAGTCATTCACCCATTCTTAGTTTATCTTCCTGTAGGGTGTGAGGTGTTGATCTAAACTTTATCTTTCCCACACTGTACTCCAATTTTCCCAGCAGTTTTTATGAAATAGTGGATGTTTGTCCCCAAAGCTGGGATCTTTGGGTTTGTCATATACTGTCTTGCTGAGGTCACTTACCCCGAGTCTGTTCCACTGATCCTCCTTTCTTTCTCTTAGCCAGTACCAAATTGTTCTGATGATTATAATATAGTCTGAGATCTGGGACTGCATGGCCTCCTTCCTTTGTCTTTTTTTTTATTGTTTCCCTGGATATCCCTTATCATTTGTTCTTCAAAATGAACTTTGTTATGGTTTTTTCTAAATCAGTAAAAAAATTTTTTTGGAAGTTCAATGGGTATGGCACTAAATAGATAAATAAGTTTGGGTAGGATGGTCATTTTTATTATATTGGCTTGTCCTACCTATGAGCAGTTAATGTTTTTCCATTTGTTCAAGTCTAGTTTTAGTTGTGTGGAGAGTGTTTTGTAGTTGTGTTCATATAGTTACTATGTTTGTCTTGGGAGATAGATTCCTAAGTATTTTATTTTGTCTAAGGTGATTTTGAATGGGACTTCTCTTTCTAATTCTTGCTGCTGAGCTGTGTTGGAGATGTATAGAAATGCTGATGATTTATGTGGGTTTATTTTGTATCCTGCAACTTTGCGAAAGTTGTTGATTATTAAAATTAGCTTTTTGGTTGAATCTCTAGGATTCTTTAAGTAAACCATCATGTCATCCACAAAGAGTGATAACTTTGTCTCCTTCTTGCCTATTTTAATGCCTTCAATTTCTTTTTCTTCTCTAATTGCTACTGCTAGTGATTCTAGTACAATGTCAAATAATAGCGGTGATAATGGATATCCTTGTTTCACTCCTGATCATATTGGGAATCATCTAGTTTATCCCCATTGCAGATGATATTAGTTGATAGTTTTAGATATATACGGTTTATTACTTTTAGGAATGACCCTTCTATTCCTATGCTTCCTAATGTTTTTAATAGGAATGGGTGTTGTATTTTATCAAAGGCTTTTTCTGCATCTATTGAAATAATCATGTGATTTTTGTTGGTTTGTTTGTTGATGTGGTCAATTATGTGGATGGTTTTCCTAATATTGAACCAACCCTGCATCCCTGGTATAAATCCTACTTGATCATGTTGAATGACTCTTCTGATCACTTGCTAGAGTCTTTTTGCTAGTATCCCAATTAAAATTTTTGCATCTATATTCATTAGGGAGATTGGTCTATAGTTTTCTTTCTCTGTTTTTGGCCTGCCTGGCTTTGGGATCCCAGTACCATGTTTGTGTCATAAAAGAAATTTGGTAGAACTCCCTCTTTGCTTATTATGTCAAATAGTTTGTATAGTATTGGGATTAGCTGTTCTTTGAATGTGTGCTAGAATTCACTTGTGAATCCATCAAGTCCTGGGGTTTTTTTCTTAGGGAGTTCTTTGATGGCCTGTTGGATTTCTTTTTCTGATATGGGATTATTTAAGAAATCTATTTCTTCTACTGTTAGTCTAGGCAATTTATATTTTTGTAAATATTCATCCATATCACCTAGGTTGGTATATTTATTGCCATATAATTGGTTAAAGTAGTTTTTAATGATTGCCTTAATTTCCTCTTCATTGGAAGTGAGGTCCCCCTTTTCATCCTTAATGCTGTTAATTTGCCTTTCTTCTTTCCTTTTTTTAATTAGATTGACCAGTACTTAGTCTATTTTGTCTGTTTTTTTTTCAAAGTACCAGCTTCTAGTCTTGTTTATTAGTTTAATAGTTCTATCACTTTCAATTTTATTAATTACTTCCTTAATTTTTAGGATCTTTAGTTTGGTTCCCTTCTGAGTGTTTTTAATTTGTTCATTCTCAAGTTTTTTGATTTGCATTTCCAATTCCTTGATCTCTGTCCTCCCTAATTTGTTAATATATGCACTCAAGGATATCAATTTTCCTCTAAGTACTGATTTGGCTGCATCCCATAAGGTTTGAATGGATGTCTCACCATTGTCATTTTCCTCAATGAAATTATTAATTGTTTCTATGATTTCTTCTCTAGCAAACCTAGGAAATCTCATGAGCTGATATTCCCTTAGCCAGGGTGCCTCAGGAGAATATTGTCATTTATCTGTGGGATGTTCATAATGCCTTCCTCTTATTTGTGCCAGTTTATTTCTTTTTTTCTTTCATTGCAAATAATGATTCTTGGTCCCCACACTGGCAGTTCTCCTAAGCCCTATCTGCTGTTGACTTAGGACACAGTAGACACAGTTGTGATGAGATTTTAGGGACAACTGAACCATTGGTAGAAAAGCAAAGAGGTTAATAATGGGATACTTGATTTTTTTATTGTTCTTCCCCAAATATCTCTTTGTAAGTCCTGTAAGGAAAAAAAATATGAGTCCACAGTAGTTTTTCATGTGCTTGAAATTTATACAATTTTCTTGAAGCTTCAGGTTTTTTTTTTTGTTTATTTGGTTTGGTTTCTTGTCATTGTGGAGGGAGCAGGCAGCTTGTGATAACTCCTTTTAGCATTCTCTCCTTCCCCCACAAAATAAAAGAAACAACAAAAAAATAACCAATTTTGAAGTTTCATGTTATTTAATTTCCAATTAATTTTTTATTTGGTTTTCCACGTATCATTAGTGATCATTATTTTTATTGTCTTGTTATCTGAAAAGGATGCATTTATTATTTCTGCTTTTCTGCATTTGAATGCCATGTTTCTGTGACCTAGTGTATGATCTATTTTTGTGAAAGTGCCATGTGGTGCTGAGAAGAAGGTGTATTCCTTTTTGTCCTTATTTATTTTTCTCCATATGTCTGTTAACTCTATTTTTTCTAAGATTTCATTCACCTCTTTAACCTCTTTCTTATTTATTTTTTGGTTTGATTTATCTAAATTTGATAGTGGTTGGTTCAAGTCTCCCACTAATATGGTTTTACTGTCTATTTCCTCCTTCAATTCTCCTAGTTTGTCTATTAGAAATTTGGATGCTATACCATTTGATGCATACATGTTGATTAGTGATATTTCCTCATTGTCTATACTCCCCTTTAACAGAACATATTTACCTTCCCTATCCCTTTTGATCAGGTCTATTTTTGCTTTGGCTTTGTCAGATGTCATGATTACAACTCCTTCCTTCTATTAGTTGATGCCCAAATGGTCTTACTCCAACCTTTAATTCTAACCTTGTGAGTATCAACCCGCCTCATATGTGTTTCTTGAAGACAACATATGGTAGGGTTTGTGGTTCTAATCCAATCTGCTATTTGTCTACGTTTTATGGGTGAGTTCATCCCATTCACGTTCAAAGTTATGATTGTCACTTGTGGATTCCCTGGCATTTTGATATCTTCCCCTAGTTCTGACCTTTCGTCTTTAGCTATAAACTTTTGAACCAGTAATTTACTTTAGTTCAGTCCCCCTAGTCCCCTCCCTTGATATACTTCCCTTTCTAGCCCCTCCCTTTTTATGCTCCTTTCCCCTCCCCCTCTCCTTCCCTCACTTTTTATATTTCCTCCCCCCCCTCCTTAATTTTCCTTTCTCTCTTACCCTGTTGGATAAGATAGAATTCAGGATCCCAATGGATCTAGATGTTCTTCCCTCTTAGAGTTGATTTCCCTGAGAGTAAGGATTAAGTAATACCACTTTGCGTTCTCTTCCTCTGCTTCTCATTTGAGAGTTCTTCCCCTCCCCTTCCCATGTGTATCTTTGTATGGGAAAGATTATTCTATTTAGTTCCGCCCCCTTATTTCTTGAAGTAAATTTTAGTATCATTGATGTATCCCCCCTCCCTTTTTATTTCTTTGCCCTCCCTTTCACCAAATCTTCTTGATGCCCCAATCTTTCCATACACATGATTCTTCTAACTACTCTTATGATGCATACAATTTTTGAGAGTTACACAATACATTTTCCCCATATATTAATATATATAATTTGATGTAAATGTAGTCCTTATAGAAGAGAGTTTGACTTAAAGAAAAAGATAAGATTTTTCTCCTTTCCCCTTTCTTTCATATATTTTTTCATGTTTCTCTTGCTTTCTGTGATTGGATATCAAATTTTCCACTAAGTTCTGGTATTTTCTTAGCAAATACTTGGAAATCTTCTATTTTGTTGAATGCCCATACTTTCCCCTGGAAGTATATAGTCAGTTTTGCTGGATAGTTGATTCTTGGTTGGAGACCCAGCTCTCTTGCCTTTCTAAATATCGTGTTCCATGCTTTGCGGTCTCTTAGCATGGTAGCCGCTAAGTCATGTGTGATCCTTATGGGAGTCCCTCAATATCTGAAGCTCCTCTTCTTGGCTTCTTGTAGGATTTTCTCCTTTGCTTGGAAGCTCTTGAATTTGAAGACTACATTTCTGGGGGTTGTCTTTTGGGGATTTAGTATAGAGG
The DNA here is from genome assembly GCF_027887165.1 of Monodelphis domestica. Classification (NCBI taxonomy): domain Eukaryota; kingdom Metazoa; phylum Chordata; class Mammalia; order Didelphimorphia; family Didelphidae; genus Monodelphis; species Monodelphis domestica. The sequence continues at coordinate 209,265,037 of NC_077232.1, read as the reverse complement.
GTGTTTTATAAACCCTTTTTATTTCTATTTTGCCCCCTTGCTTCAGAACATGTGGGCAATTTTCTTCTATAATCTCCTGTAGTATAGCATTAAGATTTTTGTTTATCTCTGGTTTTTTGGTCAGACGAATAATTCTCATGTTGTCTCTTCTTCCTCTGTTTTCCAGGTCTGTCACCTTTTCAGTGAGATATTTTGTGTTTTCTTCTAATTCATTAATTTTTTGGCTTTGCTTTATTAATTCTTGCTGTTTTGCATGCTCACTGTCTTCCAGTTGCTTAATTCTGGTCTTTAGGGACTGGTTTTGTTTTTCAGCTTGTTCTACCCTTTTGTTAGAGACTTTCAGCTCTTTCCCCAATTGTGAAGTCTTGTCTATCAGACTGCTAATCTCTTTCTCCCATTTTTCTTTCCAGAAGGTTTCCATCTTTTGGATAAGCTCCAATTTGAGTTCTTCCAGAGTTTGTTGATAATTTCCATTTTGGGAGGCATATTTTGATTTTGTTTGGATTTCAATCTCTTTCTCTTCTTTTCCTTGGGTACTCCTTCCATAAAAGTTTTCAATAGTCACTTTTTTCCCTTTCTTCTAGAAGGCTTGATTTTGGGCCATATGAGCCATTCCTATGGTGGTTTCATTCCTCTTTCCTTTTTGGTCTGGGATCTGGGTGATATGGTCGTGTTTTCTGTGAATTTAGGTTGCCTCAGACTAGTTCTTCTCAGCCCTCGGTTCAGTGCGCCCGCCCCCATGATCTGTAATCTCTTCTTACCCCTGCACAGGAGTCTCCTGTAAAACCTCTCTGAGGGGTTGAACTCTTGTATTCCCCATCAGTTTCCAGGGAGCCTGGCTTCCCCCCCCCCCTTACTACAGCAAGGGGCAACAGTTTAGCCTTAGGCCGTTTTTACAGACTCTTGAGACTCCTCACTGTTCCCAGTTTGCAGGGGACTCGCCGTCTGTGCGCTCTGCAGTGGGTGGGGTTCTCCTGTGAAACCGCCCTGAGAGGTCGTTTCCTAGCAGTCTTTAGATCCCAAGGACCCTGGTGTGCCCCACCCCCCCAGACAGAGAAGTTCCTCACTCACTTGCTGTCCCAGTGAGTTCTCTGATACCCTACTCTGGTTTGGTGGGGACGGTGGGGGAGGGAGGGTGGCTCAGTTCACGTTTTTGTGCAAGCTTTTCCTCCTTCTTATAGTCAAATGAAATGTTCAAACCCCACGTACCTTCATTTCTGTGGGGTACAGGAGAGTCCCTCCATTCTTCCAAAGGTGATTTTTATCCTTTTTTTAGGTAGTCTATTTTGCTCGGTGTCGGGGAGAGGGAGGGGGAGAGATTTGTATCTAGATTGCAGCCATGTTTCCAATTATTTTCTTAATGTTAAACCATATTTGCCTCACTTTCCATCTTCATTCTCAAATGCATTCCTTCCTCTTCTCTTTTTTTTTGCTACTGTTTTGGGCTGGATTTTCTAAAATACCTTTTGATTCAATCCATTTGAATGTGTAATGTGTTGTTCTAGGTCAAGAAAGTTCTGAAGATTCTTAGACCTGCTTCTGTTTCTCATTCAGACAGTATGGGAGAGACATTTCCACTTCTTGTTGAAAAGCTAAGAAAAATGAATAAATTGCCAGCATTGTTTTTTATGTAAGTGATAAAAATTTCATTTAGTCTTTTCCCCCCCTCAAAATAGAATGGTTCCAATGATAGCTGAAAGCAAGGAAGAATTAAGATAATTTTTCTATTGAAACCTAGCAAACATTGCTCTTCTGTGGAGTCAGTTGTCAACATTATTATAAATTTGTGGAGATATTAGCATGTCTCTTATTCAATGCCCATTTATGTTCCTTTGTACTTTAGAGAATTGCTCTTAAAGATTTTGACAAATCTACTTCTGGATTTTTCTTTGTCTTATCTAATTTAGTTCAGATTCTGCTAATTTTGTTTTTGATAGTATAATCATTACTTGAGTGTTTCATAGTACTTTACAAAAATAAAATGTAAACATATATTAGATTCTACCTATCCTTATCTTCATCATCATCTCTTCTAAACTGATTAAATGTTGCTTCCAAATAAAAGGAGTGAAAACATCTTTTTAACACTTGATATATATTCATGCCATTGAGTGATATGGCACAAGTGAAAAAATTGAACAGCTACTTTAAGTCAGGGAGTGTTTCACCAAAGACATAACGATATAATTTAGAATTATTAAGTATATAATTCTCAGTGTAGACCAAGAAAAGATAGAGTGACACATTCAATCTTGACTCAAGAAGCCACATTATTTCCATGGATGGAGGTCACAACAAATGTCTTAGTGTCTTCCTATCATCACATCACATAACAAGGACAAAGATGCATCTGAGTGTGTTAAGAGTTATTAGTATTCTGAAATTAAAGCAAACTTGGAGGAATATTTTCATAGCAATTAACACTAACACAATATCTCCTTGAATGCTTCATTTTCAAAATATGAAATTGAGTGTAACTAATAGCTTTGCAAAGTATTTAACAAAAAAACCCATACAATATTAACAAATCAGGAACCCAAAGTATTTGGATGCATTACATTTCCACCCGCAGCCCCTACTTTCCTTATTGGTGACTGCCTCACCATTTTTTTTTGGTGAGCCTCAATCATGCTTTCCTTTACTCTGTATTCCATGGTCATCCTTTTCAGAGCCACCATTCTGCCACATATACTTACTCATGTTCAACTTCCCCACCTTGAGTTCTGAAAACCTGATCATTTCAACTCTTACCACTGATGTGGAAAGGGATGTGTTCATCTTCTCCCTTGTGGTCTCACTCACCATCACATAGTAATGTTTTGAAATAAATTGCCCAACCCTAGCCACCCCTCCCCTGTGTGTCAATTGTCTCCATCCCCCTCCCTCACTGTGATTTACAGGGCTCCAGGCAAATGTATGCATGTGTCAGGACAGTTTTTGTGTTCTTTTAACAAGGCATTGATAGACTAAGATAAAATGATGCCATGGGTGGTCAGATTTCATCAGTTCCCACAATTTTTTAAACACAGGAAAATTACTGGATACCATCATGCACAAAAGAGGCTACTTCTTTTTTGAAATGATCTCTTCTTTTTATTTGCAGGTTCAAGATAATAGATGTAGAAAAAAGGGCACAAAGTGTGTGTGATGCTCTGGAAAAAAAGCAGGTAATGAGACAGCCTGACAATGTAGACAAAGAAGTCCACATGTTAACTAATAAACTGAAGAAAGTGAAGAAATCAATGGAGAAAACATCGAGTGTGTATGTATTTGCCCAAGAAAATTGTTCCTTGACTTTTACCGATGTCTAAAAACTCTTATAAGATCCTTAGTTAATATAAAAGGAGTATCTTTAGAATGATATTTTGCCCAACCATCAAAATGAATGGAAGTAAAAGTAGACTGGGAAACTTTTGTATCCCTAGTTATATATGGGAATGTGTCCTTTGGGGCATAGCATAATGGATGGACAACCTTCTCCAGGCTTATAATGATGTGGGTTCAAGTCTGGAAGTTAATACAGAAAAGCAATGTGACTGTGCAGGGAGCTCCAGGAAACTCTCTATGACTCTAAGTTGCAAAGCTGGTGATTACATTCATTGATGAAGGGAGTCCCTTAATCAAGGAGTTCCTTAAGCCACTACAGTTATAGTTCTGATTCTTCCCCCATTCCCCAAAAGTTTCCGTTACACCTTCAGAGAAGATTGCCCATAGTTTGTATTCAAACTGATTCTCTTCTCTGGCCTGTCTGTTCTGCAAATTCTACTTCAAAAGAAAGAAGATCTGTTTCATGCTTTGACAAATCACTTTGCAGAAGTTTCCCCGTCTGCCAGATCCCCACTAGAAGAACATAAGAATACAGTTTCTCAGGAGATAAAATATAGAAATCTCCTACTTATTAATATCATAATGATGTGGGAATTATAAACTCTTTGAAGGTAGGGCTGAGGCCCCTGATTTTTGTATTTTTCCTAGCACCATGCACAATTTTTTGAATCTAACAGATAGATGCTTACTAAATGCTTTTGTTGTGTTAATTATTAAATGAATGAATGAATGAATGAATGAATGGAGAATAAGACAGGAAGATGGTTTTACCTTATAGCAGCATGTAACTTGGAGTCAAAAGACCTGGGTTTAATTGCCACCTTTATTACTTATGGTCAAGTGGATGAAGGCAAGTCACTCCAATACTGCTTCCTTATCTGTAAAATAGGGCTGATGATTTGAAATATAATACAAGGGAAGATGCACTAGATTAAAAATTAGGGGATCTGGATTTGAATCCTTATCTGACCCCTCACCTGTGTGACCTTTCCCAATTTGCTTAAGCTCTGGGCCTTAGTTTCCTAATCTATAAAATCAGCAAGTTGGACTATATTTCCTTCTACAATTTATCCCAGCTCTGAATCTTTGATTCTATCATCCAACTCACCTTTCCATACTCCCCTTATTGTGGCCTCTGGAGTCACAAAAAGATAGAATAATCTACATCTTATCTAAATACTTTGCAAAGCCTTCAAAGATGCAAAATAAAACTATGGAAGAAAATACTTACTTCACAGAGTGGATTTCATCCCTCACCAGCAGGTGAATCCTATATTTATGTGAAACTAAAGTCCCTTTCCCTAATTTTATTAATCTTTCTTGCTGTCCTTGACAATGGGTGAGTAGATTGAATCAAAGGAGGTAGGAATAGATCTTAATAATAAAATTTCTTTTTATATTTATCTAATATTTAAAAATGCTCAGGCTTTTCATCTTCTCATTCTAATTTTAATGATTTCTTTATGGTTCTATGCTTTTCCCCTCCTATTTCTCTATATACTTATTGTAAAATCACCAGTGTTTTGAAAAGCTATGATTTAGAGATACCATTTAATCATGATCTCCAAGGCCTCTTTTCGGTCAAAATAATTCTGACTTGTAATAGAAGTTGAACAGAAGACTATATGTATTCATTTAATGTTTTAATTGTTTCACTGCTTTATGGAGTTACTCCTTTAATATTTATGTAAACAAAACAAAAAAAAAACAATTTCACTTAGTTTGTTGAAAAGAACAAATCTTTTATTTTTTAATTGAGAAATGTTATTTAATTAATTAATTTAGAATATTTTTCCATGGTTACATGTTTCATGTTCTTTTCCTCCCCTCCTTCCCCCTCCACCCTCTCTTTATCCAGCAAGCAATTCCACTGGATTTTACATGTGTCACTGATCAAGACCCATTTCCATAGAATTAATATTTGCATTAGAATGATCACTTAGAATCTACATTCCCAATCATATCCCCATTGACCAATGTAATCAAACAATTGTTTTTCTTCTGTGTTTCTACTCCCACAGTTCTTCTTCTGGATGTGGATAGTGTTCTTTCTCATAAGTCCCTCAGAATTGTCTGGGATCATTGCATTGCTGATAGTAGAGAAGTCTATTGCATTTGATTGTACCACAGTGTATCAGTCTCTGTGTATTATGTTTTCCTGGTTCTGCTCCTCTCACTTGGAATCAATTCCTAGAGGTCATTCCAGTTCACATGGAATTCCTCCAGTTCATTATTCCTTTGGGCACAATAGTATTCCATCACCAACATATACCACAATTTTTCAGACATTCCCCAATTGAAGAGCATCCCCCCATTTTCCAATTTTTTCCTATCACAAAGAACATGGCTATAAATATTTTTGTACAAGTCTTTTTCCTTATTATCTCTTTGTGGTATAAACCCAGCAGTGGTATGGCTGGATCAAAAGTCAGACAGTGTTTTAAAGCCCTTTGTACATAAGAACAAATCTTTTAGAAACCAAAAAGAAAATCTAAATTCATTTTTAAATTATCTTTTTTGTTGGGGGGAAGGCCTGAAAATGCCTTGAAAAGATCTTCAAGAATGGATCATAGCATAATACGTGAAGCTGAGCACACAGCTTTACAAAAAAAGTTGGAGAAGAAGACTGAGATACCTCCAGACTGCACTTATGCCAACATAAAAGTGATAGACGCAGAGGTGAGAATTTTAAATGGAAGTTGTTATTGATAAGTTATTTTGGGTTGCCAGTGCAACCTATCTTAATAATTATAGTCCCTACAAATTCAATTCTACTCAAAACTTAGTGAAATTCACAATGGTAGCAAGTCTCTATTCCAGAGACTTCACTTAGCTACATATAACTTTTCTAAAAAATGTGGTCCAGTGTTTCTTACAGATTGAATGAGTCTTAGAAGTGTGGGAAACTAGTTGACTAGAAATAAACTAATGTCATTTGGATCTAGAAAGAAACTTAGAGTAGATGCAAGAGCTTTATTTTATGGTTGAGAAAAGTAAGTCACAGTGAGCTTAGGCAAATTGCCCAAGAACAAACATACTGTTAGTGAGATAACAGTATTTAAATTTGAACCCAAGTCTACTTACAATATGTCAGTGATGATCTTATAGGGCAGAATTTTGGAGTCAGATGCAATCTGTGTCTTTTAAGTATAGTGTGCATGGGGGTAGGGGTGATGAAACTTTACATTAGAAGACGAAAATTTGGTCTAAGGAGTATCTATCTGTCCTGTCACAGATGTCAAGTGTCCAACAGGGACGTAATTTGTAGTCCTGACATTATGCAATGATACATTGTAGATGTAAGGAAGCAAAGAGACAAATTGTTTTCTTCTCTGTTCTCTATCTTATATAGTATCATTTTATTATTATTAATTATCATTATAATTAATAAATTATATTATCATGTTCTTATTATTTAATTTAAATTCTTATAGAATAAGGATATAACATTTCTTAATATAAAATTTTTGTTCATAGAATCTTCTGACTGTTTTAAAGTGTACTAAAATGTGATAAATTATCCAAAATTATTTATTTATTTTAGACTTTGGAGATGATGTTGTACAGTATAAAAAAAACAAGAAAAGGTAAAGAATTAGAGAATCTGGCCAAGAGGGGTATTGGATATCATCATGGTTCTCTGGATGCCAAAGAACGACGGTTCATTGAAATACTCTTCAGAAAAGGATTTGTCAGGGTCAGTAATATTTTTGCATTTCAGTATATTAATATTACCTTTCAGTAAAGTCCTTCCCCAGTACTGCCCTTGGATCCACAGAAGCTATGCTGATGAAATACAAACTGGGAAGTCCTAGTTGGAATGACTTTGAGAGACTCTAGGTGAAGACCTGGATGCTTGTTATCTGAGGTTCAGTCTACTGAAGTTTAGGTATATTAATTACCACATGGGTTGTAGGATGATGGCTTTGGTATCATTCAAAAAACATCTGCTATCTTATAGAGTAGATGTAGTCTTCTTGAAATAACTATGGAAGGTTTTATCTATATCAGGGATTCCAAACCTAGGCCTATGAACATGAATAAGAAAAACATATATATTTTGTTTCTTTTCTTTTTTTTAATTTATTATATTAAAATACTCCTGTAACTTCCTTCTTTCTTCTCTCCCCATTTGAGAAAGCATCATTTGACAGAAAGACACACACACTCACACATATAATCTTGAGGTTTTTTGTTCATCAGTTCTTTCTCTGGAGGTGCACATACCCAAGTCATTCTTCAAACAAATTTTCTGTTGCTGTATATAATGTTCTCTTGGTTCTGTTCATTTCATTCTTTATAATGTCACAGAATTTTCATTACTTTTAAAAAATTAACCTTCTTGTCATTTCTTATGGCACAATATTTCACAACTATCATGTATCACAACTTGTTTAGCCATTCCCCAATTTCTGGGTATCACCTCAATTTCTAATTTTTTTGCCACCACAAAGAGTTGCTATAAATATTTTAGAACATATTTGGTTCTTTCCTTTTAAACCTGACCACCTTAGGAAACAAATCCATTAGTGGGTCAAAAGGTTTACACAGTTTTATAACTCTTTGGCATAATTTCATATCATTATCAAAATGTTCTCTTTATTTCAATATAATTTGTCTCCTTGGTATTCTGTGTATTTTACAATAAAAAAATTCTTCTGAAAAGAAAGATCCATAAGCTTTACCAGATGGTCAAAGAACATCAAGAAACCTTGGACTACTTAAGCTTACATCAGTGAAGGTTGTGAAAAATTTATCTCAGTTGTAGTTATAAAATAACTACTAAATAACTCCTGTGATTGGCTTTTCTCCTCTTATGAATTGAATTGTATAATTTAGATATAACCTACAAGTCAGCAATTTACAGTAGAAAATATGCTGGATTTGGAGCCAGTAAATCTGGATTTAAATTCTAAATGTCTTACTATGTGATCTTGACCAAGTCACTTATCTTCTTGGGCCTAGGTTTCTCCTTATAAAGTTTGAGATTTGTACAAATGATCTCTAAGACCCTTTCCAACTCTAAATCTATGATCCTAAGTTTTTTTTTTAAATGAAATATTCTGAGAGGTATTTTTGGGTCATAGTTAATGTTCAATAAAGAAATCATTTTTCTTTTTTTTTAATATTTTAATTGATCATTTCCAAGCATTATTCATTAAAGACATAGATCATTTTCTTTTCTTCCCCCCTCACCCCCCATAGCCGATGCATAAATCCACTGGGCATTACATGTTTTCTTGATTTGAACCCATTGCTATGTTGATAATATTTGCATTAGAGTGTTCATTTAGAGTCTCTCCTCTGTCATGTCCCCTCAACCGCTGTATTCAGGCAGTTGCTTTTCATTGGTGTTTTTACTCCCACAGTTTATCCTCTGCTTGTGGATAGTGTTTTTTTCTCCTAGATCCCTGCAGATTGTTCAGGGACATTACACCGCCACTAATGGAGACATCCATTACGTTCGATTGTACCACAGTGTATTAGTCTCTGTGTACAATGTTCTCCTGATTCTGCTCCTCTCGCTCTGCATCACTTCCTGGAGGTTGTTCCAGTCTCTGTGGAATTCCTCCACTTTATTATTCCTTTTAGCACAATACTATTCCATCACCAACATATACCACAATTTGTTCAGCCATTCCCCAATTGATGGGCATCCCCTCGTTTTCCAGTTTTGGGCCACCACAAAGAGCGCAGCTATGAATATTTTTGTACAAGTCTTTTTGTCCATTATCTCTTTGGGGTACAGACCCAGCAGTGCTATGGCTGGGTCAAAGGGTAGATATTCTTTTGTCACCCTTTGGGCATAGTTCCAAATTGCCCTCCAGAATGGTTGGATCAGTTCACAACTCCACCAGCAATGAATTAATGTCCCTACTTTGCCACATCCCCTCCAGCATTCATTACTTTCCTTTGCTGTCATGTTAGCCAATCTGCTAGGTGTGAGGTGATACCTCAGAGTTGTTTTGATTTGCATCTCTCTGACTATAAGAGATTTAGAACACTTCTTCATGTGCTTATTAATAGTTTTGATTTCTTTATCTGAGAATTGCCTATCCATGTCCCTTGCCCATTTATCAATTGGAGAATGGCTTGATTTTTTGTCCAATTGATTTAGCTCTTTATAAATATGAGTAATTAAACCTTTGTCAGAGGTTTCTATGAAGATTGTTTCCCAGTTGGTTTTTCCTTCTGATTTTAGTTACATTGGTTTTGTTTGCGCAAAAGCTTTTTAATTCGATGTAGTCAAAATTATTTATTTCACATTTTGTGATTCTTTCTATGTCTTGCTTGGGTTTAAAGTCTTTCCCCTCCCAAAGATCTGATATATATACTATTCTGTGTTTACCCAATTTACTTATGGTTTCCTTCTTTATGTTTAAGTCACTCACCCATTTTGAATTTATCTTGGTGTAGGATGTGAGGTGTTGATCTATTCCTAATCTCTCCCACACTGTCTTCCAATTTTCCCAGCAGTTTTTATCAAATAGTGGATTTTTGTCTCAAAAGCTGGGATCTTTGGGTTTATCGTATACTGTCTTACTGAGGTCGCTTTCCCCCAGTCTATTCCACTGATCTTCCTTTCTGTTTCTTAGCCAGTACTACATTGTTTTGATGACTGCTGCTTTGTAATATAGTTTAAGGTCAGGGACTGCAAGGCCCCCATCATATGTGTTTTTTTTTTCATTATTTCCCTGGATATCCTTGATCTTTTGTTGTTCCAAGTGAATTTTGTTATGGTTTTTTGTAAATCAGTGAAGAAGTATTTTGGTAGTTCAATGGGTATGGCACTAAATAGAAAAATAAGTTTGGTCATTTTTATTATATTGGCTCATCCTATCCATGAGCAGTTAATGTTTTTCCAATTGCTCAAGTCTAGTTTTAGTTGGGTGGAGAGTGTTTTGTAGTTGTGTTCATATAGTTCCTGTGTTTGTCTCGGGAGGTAGATTCCTAGGTATTTTATTTTGTCTAAGGTGATTTTGAATGGGATTTCTCTTTCTAGTTTTTGCTGCTGAGCTGTGTTGGAGATATATAGAAAAGCTGATGATTTATGTGGGTTTATTTTGTATCCTGCAACTTTGCTAAAGTTGTTGATTATTTCAATTAGCTTTTTGGTTGAATCTCTAGGATTCTTTAAGTAGACCATCATGTCATCTGCAAAGAGTGATAACTTGGTCTCCTCCTTGCCTATTTTGATGCCTTCAATTTATTTTACTTCTCTAATTACTACTGCTAGTGTTTCTAGTACAATGTCAAATAGTAGAGGTGATAATGGGCATCCTTGTTTCATTCCTGATCTTATTGGGAATGCGTCTAGTTTATCCCCATTGCAGATGATATTAGCTGATGGTTTTAGATATATACTGTTTATTATTTTTAGGAATGACCCTTCTATTCCTATGCTTTCTAGTGTTTTTAATAGGAATGGCTGTTGTATTTTATCAAATGCTTTTTCTGCATCTATTGAGATAATCATGTGGTTCTTGTTGGTTTGCTTGTTAATGTGGTCAGTTATGTGGATGGTTTTCCTAATATTGAATCAGCCCTGCATCCCTGGTATAAATCCTACTTGATCATGGTGAATGACTCTTCTGATCACTTGCTGGAGTCTTTTTTCTAGTATCCTATTTAAGATTTTTGCATCTATATTCATTAGGGAGATTGGTCTATAGTTTTCTTTCTCTGTTTATGACCTGCCTGGTTTTGGAATCAGTACCATGTTTGTGTCGTAAAAGGAATTTGGTAGAACTCCCTCTTTGCTTATTATGTCAAATAGTTTGTATAGTATTGGGACTAACTGTTCTCTGAACATTTGATAGAAATCACTGGTGAATCCATCAGGCTCTGGGGATTTTTTCTTAGGAAGTTCTTTGATGGCTTGTTGGATTTCATTTTCTGATATGGGATTATTTAAGAATTCTATTTCTTCTTCTGTTAGTCTAGGCAGTTTGTATTTTTGTATATATTCATCCATGTCACCTAAATTGGTGTATTTATTGCCATATAATTGGGCAAAGTAATTTTTAATGATTGCCTTAATTTCCTCTTCATCGGAGGTGCTGTCCCCTTTTTCATCTTTGATGCTATTAATTTGCTTTTCTTCCTTCCTTTTTTTAATTAGATTGACCAGTACTTTGTCTATTTTGTTTGTTTTTTCAAAGTACCAGCTTCTTGTATTATTTATTAAATCAATAGTTCTATCACTTTCGATTTTATTAATTTCTCCCTTAATTTTTAGGATTTCTAGTTTGGTTTTCTGCTGGGGGGTTTTAATTTGATCGCTTTCCAGTTTTTTCATTTGCATTTCCAATTGATTGATCTCTACTCTCCCTAGTTTGTTAATATAAGCATTCAGGGATAAGAATTTACCTCTGATTACCGCTTTGGCTGCATCCCAAAAGGTTTGAAAGGATGTCTCGCCATTGTCATTTTCCTCGATGAAATTATTAATTGTTTCTATGATTTCTTCTTTAACTAAATGATTTTGGAGTATCATATTGTTTAATTTCCAATTGGTTTCAGATTTGGTTTTCCATGTACCATTACTAATCATTAGTTTTATTGCCTTGTGATCTGAGAAGCCTGCATTCATTATTTCTGCTTTTCTGCATTTGTGTGCTATGTTTCTGTGACCTAATGTATGGTCAATTTTTGTGAATGTGCCATGTGGTGCTGAGAAGAAGGTATATTCCTTTTTATCCCTATTTATTTTTCTCCATATGTCTATTAATTCTAATTTTTCTAAGATTTCATTCACTTCTTTTACCTCTTTCTTATTTATTTTTTGATTTGATTTATCAAAATTTGATAATGGTTGGTTTAAGTCTCCCACTAATAAGGTTTTACAGTCTATTTCTTCCTTCAATTCTCCTAGTTTCTCCATTAGAAATTTGGGTGCTATATTATTTGGTGCATACATGTTGTTTAATGATATTTCCTCATTGTCTAAGGTCCCTTTTAACAAAATATAATTACCTTCCCTGTCCCTTTTGATCAGGCCTATTTTTGCTTTGGCTTCATGAGATATCATGATTACCACTCCTGCCTTCTTTCTGTCAGTTGAGTCCCAGAAGGTCTTACTCCATCCTTTAATTCTGACCTTGTGGGTGTCAACCCGCCTCATGTGTATTTCTTGAAGACAACATATGGTAGGGTTTTGGATTCTAATCCATTCTGCTATTCGTCTACGTTTTATGGGTGAGTTCATCCCATTCACGTTTAAAGTTATGATTGTCATTTGTGGACTCCCTGGCATTTTGATATCCTTCCCTAATTCTAACCTTTTCTTCTTCGGCTCTACCTTTAATCCAGTGATTTACTTTGAATCAGTCCCCCTTGTCCCCTCCCTTGATGTTTCCCTTTTTAGTCCCTCCTTTTTTGTTCCCTCCCCCTCCCCCTCTCTTTCCCTCCCTTTTTGTTTTCCCTCTCCCCCTCCCCCCCTTGGTTTTCCCTTCTCCCTACCCTTGTTGGGTCAGATAAAATTCAAGATCCCAATGGATCTGGATGTTTTTCCCTCTCAGAGTTGATTTCCCTGAGATTAAGGTTTAAGTAAAAAACCCTCTCTTCCTCTCCTTCTTATAGGAGTTTTCTTCCCCTCCCCTTCCCATGTGAATCTTTGTGTGAGAAAGATTATTCTATTTGTTCTTTCTTTGCCCCCTATTTATACATTACATTTCCCCCACATGTTAGTATACATAGATTGATAGAAATGTAGTCCTTATAGAAGAGAGTTTGAATAAAAGAAGAAGATAACATTTTTCTCCTTTCCCCTTTCCTTAATATTTACATTTTCAGGTATTCCTTGCTCTTTGTTTTTCGGTATCAAACTTTCCACAGAGCTCTGGTCTTTTCTTTGCAAAAAGTTGGAAAGCTTCTATTTTGTTGAATGCCCATACTTTCCCTTGGAAGTATATAGTCAGTTTTGCTGGGTAGCTGATTCTTGGTTGAAGACCCAGCTCTCTTGCCTTTCTGAAGATCATGTTCCATGCCTTATGTTCATTCAGAGTAGAACTTGCAAGGTCTTGTGTAACCCTGATTGGCATTCCTTTATATCTAAATTGTCTTTTTCTGGCTTCCTGTAGGATTTTTTTCTTTTGTTTGAGAGTTTTGGAATTTGGCAATTACATTCCTGGGAGTTGTCTTTTGGGGGTTTAGTGTAGAAGGTGTTCTGTGAGCTCTCTCAGTGGCTGCATTACCCCCTTGTTCTAGAATCTCTGGGCAATTTTCTTTGATTATATCTTGTATCATAATGTCGAGTTTGGTGTTTATTTCTGGCTTTTCTGGAAGTCCAATTATTCTTAAATTATCTCTCCTCCCTCTATTTTCCAGATCTGTCACCTTGTTGGTGAGATATTTTATGTTCTCTTCTAATTTCTTGGTATTTTGGCTTTGCTTTATTAATTCTTGCTCTTTTACATGATCTTTGTCTTCCAGCTGCCTGATTCTGGCCTTTAAAGCCTGGTTTTCCTTTTCAGTTTGGTCAAACTGGTTTTGTAGATGCGTGAATTTCTTTTGCATTATTTCCCACTTTTCCTCCCAGAAGGCTTCCATCTTTTTTGTCATTTCTGATTCAAATTCTTCATGGGTTTGTGGAGAGTTTCCATTTCCTTTGGAAGGTTTCGGAGCATTTTCTTGTGTGTTGTATTCTATCTCCTCTGTATTTTGTATTTTGGCTCTGTAGAATATGTCCAAAGTCACCCCTTTCTTCTTATTTTTCTTGGGATTTTTGGGCTTCTGTGCTTCTGTGGAGTTTGCCATCTCTGAATGGGGAGGATTAGCTTTTCTTATCTCTGTCTGGTGTTCAGAGGCTTTAGTCCTGGGCAGATTGTCCTTTCTATGAGCTTTCCCTGAGTTGAACAGAGTATGCCTTAAGGCAGTGACTTTCACTGGAACTGGAATGGAAGGAACCGGCCAGGAGGTTACACTCACCCCCGGGGAGTCTGCTGTTTGGGTGCCCCCTCGACTGGGTCGGGTTGCTTTCCGGAAGTTGCCTTCAGAATAGCTGGCCCTGAGGCTGTCTTGCCGCCTGGAGGGTTACTGTTGTTTCAGACGACCCTGCTCTCTGAGGGGGGACGGGCTGTGGCTTAATGGAGCCTTGGACTCTGCGCTCCTACCCCTTAGGTCCGAGTGATCTCAGGTTCTGGCTTTTGAGGGGGGCCTTACCTTTTGATCCAGGTCCAGGTCCAGGAGGAGGCTTCCCAGGGTCTATGCTGTTGATCGTTTTGAATTTCGGTTCCCTAGGAGCATATAGTTTAGGATCAGTAGGGAAGGGTTTCCAGAGATCTGAACTTTAGCTTTCTCTAGGCTGCCATCTTGACCGGAAGTGTCCATCATTTTTCTTGAATAGACAAATTTGTTATTATTTTATTTTAGTTTTCCAGTGTAGAGTGGGTAGTTGTGGGAGAGGAAAAATAGATTGTTATTAATTGAAAAAATCAAATGTGAGAAATATTACATTATTTGTTATTTTCAAATAATTTTTATGACATACACACAACTAATTTATAGAAAAAGTACACTTCTTTGTACTCCCATGCACCAAAATATTTTTTCACATGTTCTTAACACATTGCTTAAAGGAAAGGCATAAAAGATTATCACTCAGTACATTTTGTATCTTGAGTATACATATTGGAACTTGATTCCTATTGGGAACACCCGAGTTACCTCTCTGCCATGATGGACTATTAGGATAGAGTTTTAGTGGGTAATATAAAATCCTGGGTCAAAATGAAATTGTTATATAATTATTCAGTGAATTTGACCTGTATTAATTAAACTAAAATTAACAAATAAAACTCTTACTCCCCCCAAGTTATTTGTATTAGTTGAATCCAATCTTAACTTTGTTTTGGTTGTGCTAATTAAAATTAGGACATCCTGAATAAATATGCTATAATCTCAATGACAAAAATCTGAATGATGTAGGTCACATTTCTTAAAAGCATTTAATTAATGCTTTTAAAAACATTACTATCATTTTGCAATTTGTATCAACAGAATCTTTCCTGGTAACAGGAAAGCAGAATTAAGCAAATCAAATTAGCATATTGCACATATCACATGTCACATTTTTATCAATGGAGTTAGGTTTTATCAACAGCTTCAACACAAATATTGGTTAGAACAGTTGAAGAATGATTTTTTTTTTCTGTTGTAACTAGCAGAAAACTATGGAACAGAAGAAGTCAACTCTGTGTTTGCAATGTGATGTGCAGAAGATATGGCCAAATATTTTGATATTTAGAAAACTTTTCAGCATCCCCTTCTGCTTTTTCTAGGCCTTTTCAATTAATTTTGCGGAAATGGATTTTCTTATGCATAACGTATCTACTTAAAATGATCTGTAGAGTTACAGTTTCTCTAGACAAAGCTCAGGAGGTGGGAGTGGAGGAAATCACTGATTTTGAAAGCCATGTTTTGGGGTACATTCATTCTATTTTAGGGAGGTTATTTGTCTCTGGCTTTTTGTAGTAAGATCTTCAGCATAGGCTTTCAGTCCATAGAGTGTTTCAGAAACTATAGAGGACACATTGGTCTTGTTTTGCAACTATGTTCTCCTGTAAAAGATATTTTTTTCTTTTTTCTTTTCCTAGGTTGTGACAGCTACTGGCACCCTTGCTTTAGGAATTAATATGCCATGTCGATCTGTGGTTTTCGCTCAAAACTCCATCTATTTGGATGCTTTGAATTATAGACAAGTAAGAGAATATTAAATCTTATGAAGATGGTCACTGTGTATGTGGAATGTTAATGAGGTCACCACCTCATCATCTTGTACAAACCTACTTTTCAAGCTTTCATTTTTTTCAGATTTAATTTAAGACTGGATCATTCCATTACACTCATTTGGAAGTGATGAGTCTACCCTTGATTGTCAAGGAAACACCTATTCCATTTTTCACTTGGACCAATTTATCCATCCATAGGCATCCCCAGTAAGCACCCATTCCTGGGGGCTCATTACACTGATGATGAACTTTGCCATTCTTAGGGCAGACACTCAACCATTATACCCACACTCCTCAGAACTCTGGAGGTCAAGACAACCGGACAACCTTAATTTCTCCATAGCTTGGATTATAGGTGTCCAAAATGAGGGTTGCCTGGTTGCCCCATCTTTTTCACCTTCTTGGTGGTACAGTAATTTTATCCAGTAGCACATCTATTTTATTCCATTCTGTTCTTTTTAATTCAGTTCAACAATTATTTAAGGTGAAAATATATGCCAGGCACTCTGAGGATATAAATACAAACAATACCTCAAGGAGCTCACATTCTCTTAGAACAGAACAGATGGGAAAGTCCTTGCTTTTGATTCTCAGCATTTACCCTCAAATTTTTCCTCTAAGTGTTACTAAGTGGATGACCTTGGGGAAATAACTTAATCTTCCTGGGCCTCCACTTTCTCACCTGGAAAATGATAGTGTTATACAAGATAACCTCTGAGGCTCCTTTGAATTCCAGCTGTATAATCCCATGATCCTTAAGTAAATACAAAATACATATAAAGAAGTCTTCTCCCTTTTTCTCTCTTACATCATGCCTATGTAGTCCGGCTGCTTTCTCCAAAGGTATGATGATAATTGATGCTCTCAGTCCTAGCAACATTTTTTCTGACAGTACATGAATCTGTTGAAGTTGGGAAAAACGTCAGTATCATGATATAGAAGAAATCATGATAGTTTTGGAGACAGAGGACTTGGGCTCAAATTCCAACCATAATATGTAATACTTATGTAGCCTTAACAAATCACTTAGATTCTTTGGAATTCACTTTCCTGGTTTGTAAAATGAGAGTGTTAGAGTAGGTAATCTCTGAAGTCCCTTCTGTTTCTAAATCTGCGAGCCATTTTATATCCTGGGATGGTGGTCATCCTCTGTACATATCCTATTTAGTGGAGTTGACTAGTAATCAGCTTGCTGTCAGACTTTTTTACAATTCTGCTGGCTGAGTTCGAGTCCTGAATGGTACATTTTTCTTGCCTCTTAATATTCATTATAGCCCAAAGGTAAAACACTGAGCACAATGAGGAAGTCATACTGATCAATGATAAGGACACAATCCTGGAGATGCAGGCTGAATACTTACATAGTGGTCTCAAAAGATGATACTCAATCAGTGCTGAAGCCATTGACTATATTACTCTGGTTGAAATCAATCTCACTCTAACTGAATTTTCAAATGATTGAGAGATTTTGAATGTTATTGGACTTCTTTCAGGTAGTAAAGCCCTTAGTTGCTGATTCTAATCCAGCAGAGATTCATAAGTCAAGGTGTTCCACTGTTCATATAAAAGGTGACTGAAATCTACAGGCTTGTATGGCAAAAGGAGTTTATCCCCTATATCAAGGAGGCTTCTGTTTTCCACCTCTGGAAGTAAATAGGCTCTCCTATAACAATCAGTGGAGAAAGGGAATCTGTCTCTTAGGCATTGCTAGCAAGATGCTTGCCAAAGTCTTCCTTACTTTCTGGTCCTTCACCTGGAAGATGGTCATCTTCCCAAAGCCAACGTGGCTTCAGAATTGGCTGAGGAATGGTCAACATGATGTTGACTGCCTGAAAACTCTAGGAGAAGTTCCAGGAGTGGAATAGAGGTATGGACACAACTTTTGACAATCTGAATAAGGCTTCTAATGCTGTCAGTAGAAAAAGCTTGTGGAAGATCTTGGCAAAATTTGTTTTTTTAAAGAATTATTGCATATTATAGGCCGGTTCCATGACTATGTGCTTGCATAGGTTCTGGATAATGGATTGATGCCCCTGTGCTCTCCTAGTCACCAAAAGAGTGAAGTTGGGCAGTGTCCTTTTATGCTTTTTAGCAGGACATTTTCAGCATTGTTGTCAGAACACTTTCAATGAGGATGAAAATAGCATCAAGATTAGCTACCACTCTGACAGTAAATTATTTAATTTGACTAAAGTGGAAGGAGAGTACTGGTACTTGGCTTCCTATTTGCAGATGATTATACACCCAATGCAGTCTCTGAGGTTGAGATACAATAGAATATGGATTAAATCTCTGCTGCTTTTGCTTATTTTTGCCTGACAGTGAACAATAAAAAATCAGGTTCTGCACTAATGCACTGAACCATCCATACATGGAATCACTGGTTACAAGAAATGGAGAAATTTTGAATGCTATGGGAAAATTTATTTGGCTTGGCAGTATAGTCCCCAGGAATGTGCACATAGATGATGAAGTTGATGTCTACATTGTCAGAGCCAGCTCTGGAAGTCTCTGAAGGAAATAGTGGGAGAGAGAAGAGACATTAGGCCACCTATCAAACTTAAGGTCTATAGAGCGGTTATGCTAACATTGCAGTAACCCTGTAAATCCTGGGAAGTATACTAATGCCATGCAGGAAATTGAATTGCTTCCATTTAAATTTTCTTAAGAAGATTCTGAATATTACCTGGCAAGATAAGGTCCTTTCTTGAGCTAAATTGCCAAGCATTCAAACTTTACTCCAGAAAACACACTCCTATGATCTGGTCATGTTGAAATACCAACCACACATTTCCCCAATAGACCATTTTTTCAGAAAACTCACTTAAGACAAGTGCTAACACAGAGTTCTGAAGGAATGGTATAAGGACACATTCAAATTCTCTGAAGAACTTTATCTTTTGTGAGAAATGGGAAACACTCACATAGGACCATCTAGTATGGTATGCTCACATCAAAGAAGGCATTGTGCTCTATGAGCAAAGCAAAATCACATTATCCCAAAAAGAACATGAGATGACAGACTTAGTTGATATGGACTATTTGTGCCTGATCTATGGTAGAGGCTTCAAAGCTCATATTGGTTTGATTAGCTGAAGTAAGAAATACTGTACATAGACCCCACCATCATGGTGTCAATTTGGCCCTCTTCAAGTACAAAGAACAATAATCAACCAACCAATCAACTTTGCATTATATGCAACACTATATATCCTATATCTCTCTACAAGTTTTTAAAATCAATGAGTCCAGGAACTATGACATATCACAACTTTCTATTTGGTTTTGTATGGTTGAACTAGAATTATAATTAATGTCCTCTGATTGCAAAATCCAAAGCTCTGTCTACTTTGTCATTGTTATTCAGTCATTCGTTTTATTCTAACTCTTCATGACTCCATTTGAGATTTTCTTGGCAAAGTTATTGGAGTGGTTATCATTACCTTCTCCAGCTGAGAAATCTGAGGCAAACAGCTAAGTCACTTACCCAGGATCATACCTATTAAGTGTATGAGGTCTGTTATGATGGGATTTTGGGTGAGGAAAGAACAAGAGGGAACATATAAAAAAATCAAATTTATTGGTTGGGAGGGTAGGAAGGAACAAGGGTTTAGGAGTAAACTATCTAAACTATCTTATTAGCTAAGTATTAACTTTCCAATATCCAAGTCTCACACCAGGCATCCTATCAAATGGGCCAGGATCTTCAGTTGGTTGCTATCCAAGCAGATCCAGAGATCTTCTTACTGATGCTGCCAGCAGCCAGATCCAAAAACCTCTTTACTCTTTTGGTCTCAGGAGAAAAATCTCTTCCAAGCCTTACACTCAGGTCCTTCCAGGAGAGAAGTCAGTTGGACATAGAATCTTTCTTCAGATGTCTAACCTCAGGCTCCCATGTGACCCTTAGTCACATGCTCCTGTCAATCACTCTGAGGTTTGCATCTCTCAGTTTTTGCAAACCTTTCATCCTTTATCACAGGTCCAGTGTGAACTTTGAAAGATGATTCTTCTTGACTTTAGCCCTTGAGCTCTATTCGGTGTGCTGCCTTTAGCCATGTGAACTTGAACCTTTAATTCACTTTACCTTTTCACCTTCAGCTTCCTTCTTTATTTTACAGTTGTTAGGAAGGACTTGCTTTATAACTACATAATCCTATATAGTTGACTTCTAAACCATATTGTGCCATTTAGAAAGGAGTTGTGATTATTTTTTCTGGTTAGTTTTACCTTTTTCTGATTTGCCATGATGGTCATTTTGCAGCTGTTACTTTTGCTTAGAATATTCTTCTCTCGAAATTGATCTCTGGGAATCACTTTTGTAAAACCTTAATTTTCAGCTTACTTCTTCCAATAGTTTTCTTAGAATCACTTAATTCCCACAGGTCATGGTCTCGATTTATATTTCACTAGACTCAGGTAGAATTTATATTTCCTCGTCTAGAAATTTTCCCTTAAGTTCTCCAGGCATATTGGAGCTTTCATTAAATTACAAGCTCATTTTTAGGAGTCAGTACAATACAGCTGTTCTTTTAGTCCCTTCTAATTATGACTGTAGTAGCAAAGGGACAATGGAGAGAGAGCTTACTTTGAAAAAAGGGTGCCCTGGTGTGAGATCCTGGACATATCCTTCAATCTTTTAGTTCTCTAGTTAACTTTCTAGGACTATAGATTGTGGAGAAGATGTAGAACAACATTGGTAGAGAATTTTTTTCATATTTATGAATTCAAAATAAGAAAGAAACCTCTGGTCCAATCTGTATTCCTATCTGCTATGGTGAGTTGTTTATATTTTATTCTCCTATTAGGTGGTGATCTTTTTTAGGGCCTGGAGGGGTGGCCTTTCTCCTTTTTATCCTTGGAATTCTATTCATATAGAAAGAGTTTAATCACTGCTTTGAATGAATAAATGATCACAGGAAATTTTTCATTTTTCTCAGTTATTGGGATCTTTCCACAAAGTCCTGCATAAATTGGCCATGATTCTTGTTGCATCAATGCACTTGCAAATGTACTATTAACTTCCTTCAATATAATTAATGTCAAATTACAGATGTAATATCTTCATAAAAATATTATCTAGGAACACTATACATTATGCTCTTTCTTTTCTAGATGTCCGGACGTGCAGGAAGACGGGGTCAAGATTTTCTGGGAAATGTGTTTTTCTATGATATTCCATTGCCGAAAATAGAAAAACTTATTAAATCCAAAGTACCAGAACTGAAAGGCCAGTTCCCCCTCAGCATGACCCTGATCCTACGGCTCATGTTGTTGGCTTCCAGAGCATGCAATGTCACAGATGCTGAAGCAAAGGTAGCATTGCTGATGTTAAATAAATGTTCTCTTCCCCATTATTGACTTGTCATTTTGATCATTTATCCTTCAACTCAATTTAGTAATAACTTTTCAATTCTATAGTGCCTCACTAATGTTTCAATATCTTGAATGACAGCTATCTTTTGGGAATGTTATTACAAAATAAGTTGTATTGATGCCTTTCATTTCCTGATGGCCACCTCCCTTCTCCCACCCTCTTTCCACCCCAAATTGAACTCTTACTTGTTGCAAAGAAAAAGGTTAAACAAAAAAGGACTGACAGTCCCTGAGTCAGATAATAGGTACAATATGATGTTCTGAATCTTCCCTGATCCTATAACAAGATAAGGAATGTATAATTCATTATGTGATCTTTGGGACCATTATTGTTCCTTCTCTTTCTCAGAATATAGCTGTTTGTTTTTTAACAATCTTTCTATTCATGCCATTGAATTCACTGTATATATTGTCCTTTTGGCTTTGAGTATTATAATCTGCAATCAGACAAGTTCATGGACTGGACACTTGGGTGATTAAAGCTTTGTCTATGGCAACCCAAGAAATAAAGAATATAAAAAATGACCTCCATTTCCTTGCAGCCTCTTTCTGTTTTGGCAATAATATTGGCAGAATAGCAGAAAAGGGTTTTTAAATCATGTAGTTCTTTGATCATCTATTAACTGTATCTTGCCTGTGGGGTCTTTGACCTATGATTTATGGGTCAACCTCCTCTTGGAGGAACTTCATCTTTGAAATTTTGGGGTTTTCACTCTAAAGGAAATCAGAGAACTGAAGGAAATTCCAGCTCAAAGGAAGAGCAGAGCACACATTTGCCTCATTAAGTCAAGTAAAGAAATTGATAGGCTTGGTTTTATCTTATGTCCCAAAGCCACATTATCTTTATGTGGGACATTCAGTTATCTTGTATTGTCAGCTACAAGATCAGCAATTGAAAAAAAAGTAATTGTGAAAGAAATTAAAGTTAATGCAACAATTATTTTAGAAGTTGAAGAGAGAGCAGAAACTCAGAAAAAAAACTAGATAAGATCCTCCAAATTAAATTACCAAACACTTTGATACTGAGTAACTTAAATGCAAAGAAAGGAATAAGTGATGCTTAGAAATATGTTGAAATAAGTGGGATTGGGAGTGGAAAAATACTTAAATATATGCAGACTCACATCAAGCATTAAAAATAATGGAAAGTACTTGGATATGGCAAGCACTAAATAACAGCACACATAAAATAGTGAAATCGATAGTATGGCTTTGAATGTCATCATTTAACAGAAACTACTTTTTCCAAAGTTGACAATGATATCTTAATTACCAAATCAAATTACATTTGTTCAGTCCTTGGCCCTCTTTACCTCACTGTAATCTTACACTTGATTTTCTCTTTAATATGTTCTTTTCTCTTAGATTTTATGACATTGGCTCTCTCTTGGTTGTCCTACCTCTCTGACTATTTATCTTTTGATGAATCTTGAGGCCACATCCACAAACCATAGATTTTCCCCAAGATTTTGTTCTGGGCTTTTTTTGCCCTATATTACATTTCAGTTCATCATCTCATTAGTTCCCATAGATTCAATTAATATCTCTATGCAAATGATTCTCAGATTTATGTATCCAGCCCTAACCTCTCTGCTGATCTTTAGTCTCAAAATTCCAATTGCTTATTGACTATATTGAAATATATATCTTGTATAATTATTAAACTAAACATGTCAAAAACTAGACCATTCCTCTAAACTCTCCCTTCTTCCTAGCTTCCTGTTACACATTGATGGCATCAACATCTCCCAATCAACCAAAGTCGCAACTTAGATGCCATGCTAGACTCCTTACCCTCTCCCATAATGCATATCCAATCTTTGCCACATCTGGTTGATTCTACCATTCCAGTATCTTTTTTTTGAATTCCCTTCTATCATATGAGAGTGCCACTACCATGGTATATAGGTCCTTATCTCCATAAATTATTATTAAGGCTTTCTGATTGGTCTCTCACCACTTCAGTCCATTTTCCTTTCAGTTATCAAAGTTATCAATGATCTTTCTGAAACTCAGGTCTGACCACGTCCCATAATATAGCCTATTCAATAAACTCCAATGGTTCCCTTTTGTGTCTAGGATTAAATATAAGTTCATCTTTGGGGCTTTTAAAGTCTTTCATAATCTGGTCCCTTCTTACTTTTCCAGTATTCTTACATCCAAGTATTTTATAAGCTTAGCTCCTATTTCTCAAATAAGACCTTCCATCTCTTTACTTTGTGCTTCGTCACTGGCTGTCCCTCATACCTGAAATTCTCTTCCTTCCCATCTCTGCTTCCTGGATTTATTGCCTTCCTCCAAGTCTCAAATAAATTCCAGCTTCTGCAAGAATCTTTTCAGGTCTCCTTAATGCTAGTGACTTCTCTAGGTAATTATGTCCAATTTATCCTGTATATATGTTGTTTATACATAATTCTTGTATTATCTCTCTCATTGGAATGTTTTTTGCCTCCTTCTTATCCTCAGTACTTAGCATAGTGACTGGTAAATAATAGATTATTAATATGCCTGTTGACTTGATTTTACAAGCTTTTACATTAGTAATGCAAAAGTCATTTATGAATCAGCTGTGTACAGGTAGATCATTAACTTGATAGAGCAAATTAGCACAAGACTAAAGCAATAAAAATAATATAAAAAGGACTTCTAATCCTTTATAGAACTGTAATATAATTCAGAAACCATCTAGTCTAACCTCTTCATTTTACAAATGACAAAAAATATGACAGAATTGCAACAACTCATCTTACATTATTCATATTAGTTATTGACAGTGAAAAATAGGAAATATGTTGAAGAATGAACATATCCCCAGAATATGATAATTTCATGGATAAATTTAACCAATGTAAATCACCTGTAATATAGCAAGAAGACTATAGGACCCTAAATAACAGTTTGGTCAAATATTTGATGCATTTGCTAAATGGATAGGATAAGGTAAAGGGAATCAGTGTTTATTAAGTGGTTACTATATGCTGGCACTATACTAAGGGTTTTAAAGATTTTATCTCATTTGATTTTTATAATCATTTTTTGAGTTAGATGCAATTATAATCTTTATTTTGTAGTAGAAGAAAGAGGCAGAGAGATGATATCTAAAAGTAATATTAATTTTGAATGAAAATATTTTGTCAAATTTTACTGATAAGGATGTGCAAGATTTTGAACAGTATTTTTATTTTATTTTATTTTTATTTTTATTTTTATTTTTTTAAAACCCTTACCTTCCGTCTTGGAGTCAATACTGTGTAGTGGCTCCAAGGCAGAAGAGTGGTAAGGGCTAGGCAATGGGGGTTAAGTGACTTGCCCAGGGTCACACAGCTGGGAAGTGTCTGAGGCCAGATTTGAACCTAGGACCTCCCATCTCTAGGCCTGACTCTCAATCCACTGAGCCACCCAGCTGCCCCCTGAACAGTATTTTTAATTGAAAAATGTTATTTAATTAATTAATTTAGAATATTTTTTCATGGTTACATGATTCATGTTCTTTCCCTCCCCTCTTCCCACCTCATAGGCAATGAGTAATTCCACTGGGTTTTACATGTGTTATTGATCAAGACATATTTCCAAATTGTTAATATTTGCATTAGGGTGATCACTTAAAGTCTATATCCCCAGTCATATCCCCATTGACCCATGTGATTAATCATATGTTTTTCTATTGTGTTTCTACTTCTACAGTTCTTTCTCTGGATGTGGATAGCATTCTTTCTCATAAGTCCCCAGAAATGTCCTGGATTATTGCTTTGCTCCTAGTAGAGAAGCCATTATATAAGATTATGAACAGCATTGCCTCACAAAGCATAGAGAAACAGTACAGGGAAATACAGATTAAAGAAATTATGGTGAGACAACCAACTAAGAGTTACCAACCTAAAATCACTGATGTATTAAAAAAATGAAAGATAGCAATTGAAGAAAATGGAAATGATCTTCTAACTTAAAAAAAATAACAGATATTATTTACAATCAAAGACATTAGAGAAAAATCTTATAAAATATGTATATTTAGGAGGTAGAAATGTGACTGAAAAAATGAGGATGAGGAAGGGAACTGCTTTTATTTTCTATCAAAAATGGTTAGATGTGTTTACAACTTCACCAACAATATATTACTCCCCCAATTTTCCCATATCCCTTCCAACATTTGTTATTTTCCTTTTATATAATATTTGGTAATCTGTTCTGTGTTAAGTAGTACCTCAGTTGTTTTAATTTTCTATTCTATAATCAATAGTGATCTAAAGTCCTTATATGACTACAGCTGTTTCTTCATCTGAAAACTACCTGTTCATTTCCTTTGACCACTTAGCAATTAGGGAATGTCTTACATTATTGTACATTTGAGTCATTTCTCAATATATTTGATAAATGAGACCATTATCAGAGATGATACTTGCTATATAACCCCCCTCCCCACAACCCTGGTTTTCTGCTTGCCTTCTAATCTTGGTTCCATTTGGTTTTGTTTGTGTAAACCCTTTTAACTTATTGTAATAAAAATTATCCATTTTTAAAACCTATAATGCTTTCTTTCTCTCATCTTTGGTCATAGGGTTTTTTTATTATTCATAGATCTGACAGTTAAATTATTCCATGCTCCCCTGATTTGCTTATAGAGCTCTACCACTTTATAGCTAAATCATATTCTCATTTTAACTTTATCTTGTTATACAGTGTGAAATGCTGGATCTCTACCTAGTTCCTACAAAGTTGCTTTCCAGTTTTCCCAGCAGTTTTTATCAGACAGTGATTTCTTGTCCTACAATCTGGGATCTTTGCATTTATCAAATTCTAGATTATTTTGGTCATTACTTACTGCACATTGTGTATCTGGTCTATTGCACTTATCCACCACTCTATTTCTTAGTCAGTACCAGATTGTTTTGATGACTATTGGTTTATATAGTATAATATTCTGTAACAACAGAAATTTGTCCAATCTCCAATTAATTAGTTGAGGCAGGGCTCTGAGTCAATAACTATAACTATCCATTCGAGGGAACTGGGCCTCTCCAACAAATAGTATTCCAGACCTTCCTTATTGTGTGATACCTGTACCTTCTGCAGAATTTAGCTCTTATTCCCTTCAGTGTCCAATCCCATCCTTACATGCCTGATTGGTTCAGACACTTGATTGTAATCTTCTTGTTGAACTTCAAACCCTTGGTGTGCCCCCTGGGCCCATTGCTACCAAACAGTAAGATTGACACAAGCAATTAGCTCATGCATGTCACCTTTATAACACCTGCTTTAATAATAGGCAGCCCAGTTATCTGTTATTGCATGGAGCTTCTTATCTAGGTAGCCAAGCCTGCCCAGTGAGGGTCACAAAGGCAGTGAGACTGGGGGGACAGGCTATTTTGCCTTTTTAAAAATATATAATGGGATGGTCTGCTGAAGCTTGTGACATTTGGGTGGAGACTCCTTCAAGTTATACTGACCTTGTTGTAGCCATTATATATACAGGTTGTTCCCCAATATTATTGTTTTCTTGGCCCAGCTTATTCTACTTTGTGTCAGATCATACATTCTTTTTTTGTGCTTTTCTGTATTTATCAGATTCAGTGTTTCTTACAGTTCCCCACCCTATTTCTTTTTCATGTGTCCCACTTAAATTAAATAAAAGGGATTGTATAAATAGCCATAGGAAATAAGTAAATGTGCCTTCCAGTGGGAATTTGATTCCTATCAGAATATCTTTGTGGTCTTTTATTTATAAAATGCCAGTTCAAAGTGATTAACTCAATACCTTTTTTTCTCTAAAGGTGATTTCTGTCCTAAATCATTCATTATTGTCCTTCAAGAAACCCAGAATTAAGGAGATACTGAAATTATACTTTTTATTTTCACTGCAGTTTCTTGTGAAAGAGGTATGGTTCTCATTTTGATTTTTGTGAAATGTGACTGCTATCCTTAGAGCTTTCTTTCATATGCCAGTCTGATTAAAATTTTCACATGGATGTACCTGAGAGTTAATATTGAAACCAAACAAATAACCAAAAAAAGATGTTTTGAACTCGTTCCTATTGCTGTTAAATAGATTGATGGAATTAGGTCAGCAAGAAGACTTCTAGATTAGTACAACCGTTTTTATTTTAGAGATGAAGAAAATATAGCACAGAGGAGTAAAAGAACTTGCCTAAGATTATGCAAGTAGTGATTGGAAGAGATGAGAAATGTGGCAACCACCCTAAACTTCTTGTCTCTACAGCACTCCATCTTATATATTATGGATTCTAAGGTATTCTGGTACTACCTTCAGCACTCTAGAAAATGTCATTAAAGCACACATGATAGTGAATCAGTGAAGCCTGGAGCTTTGAACATCTACTTTCACTGTTATATCTATCCCAGAGCTTGGGCTAGTTATATAATTGAAAAAACAGATTTCTTTTATAGTGGTTTGGATTTATATTCTTCTCCTGATTGCCTTGACATCTATAATAAATCACTTTACTACTTTGGGCCCTAGTGTATTCAGTAATAAAATGAGGAAATTGGTTTGTGTGATCACAAAATATATAAAGTTCTAAAATTGGAACAGATATCAGTAGCTATCAAATCCAACTTAACTTTGAGAAGTCTTCACTATGACATACTCAATAAGAATTCTTCCAGGTTCTACTTAAAAATCTTCAATTAAGGGAAACCAAACAAATCATTCACCCTCCAGGCACACTTTTGGGGGAGCCAATTCCACTTTAGATCAGCTCTAATCAACAGGTTAATTTCCTGATATTAAACTGTTTGCCTTCTTCAACTTGAATTCATTAATCTAAGGTTTACTCTTAGGGGGCAAAACAATATAAGTCTAATTCATCTCACACATGCTTGATTGTAATTAGCTTTAGATAGCTATTACATCTTTCTGAGTCTTCTGTAGCCTGAACATCTGTAATTCCCTCAACCACTTCTCATAGAAGGAGGACCTTCATAGAGGACCTTCACCATTCTGGTTACCCTTCTTTGGATGTTTTCCAGTTTATCAATATCCTTCTTAGAAGGTGGTACTTACACCTGGACTCAATATTTTAGATGATATTTTATGAGGCCAAGTACATAGAAGTTCATAATTCCTTTCATGTTCATTGTGCAGCCTTCAATCTAGCATCTGAAAGTTTTGCTATTATATTCTAAAGTACTAGATTTTCAACTTAAGTTGAGATATGATCTAAAGGGTATTGGAATGAAATCAAAGCTTACAGCTTTCCTCTAATTAATTCCAAATTTCAGGGGCCTGTAAATATGAAGAAATAGTCTTCCAGAAGCCCTCAAGAATGGGGTTAAATTTGAACACCAAAGGATAGGATTTATGATGATTTTGAACTAAACCAAAACTTAGTTCAGATGTCACTTTTAAGAAATGTCTAAGAAAAGGTGCATTTTTTGAGACATGCAATGGTTATTTTAATTTATTTTATGATATTTTAGAATGAAAATTATTCGATCATTTCTTTATAACTAAGAGGTCATTAAAATGTATCTCCAGTTGGGTTTATCAATTCCTTTTAACTCCATTCTACCCATGAAATCTTGGTAATATTAAAAAAAACTTTAATTATGAAAAGATGATATATCAATAACGACATAAATATCTTTATGACCAGATTGATAACTTGAAAAGCAATATTAGGTAGCAGATAGGGATAGAGGACATTGGAATGTATAATATATAGTCCAAGGGTCAAGTAACATCTCTAACATCAACTCTGTGGCAATGGGTTAGTGAATCAATTCCTCAGAGCCCCAGGAAATTCAGTAAGATTGTAAATTATACATGAACTTCTGATCTTCTTTAGATGAGAGTTAACACAAGAAGTTCTCTTTATAGCAACATAGTTCCAGATCTGTTCTAAAATATGAAAATGATGAATCTTGCTTATATTTTGGGTTCACAGATGGCTTACCATCTTTATTCAAAAGGTTTTGTATATACTAGGTGTCTAATGAATGTATTTTTGTACATAGTAGAACCTTTAGCCAATGTTCATTGATTTTGAAAAGAAGAGTTAATTGCAAGTGCCTGTCTTTCTAGAGATCAACTTTTCTTTATATAGCATTAAACTCAAACTGGACCAATTGGGATGTTAAGATTGCTTTTAAGTGTACACACATTCAGAGGTTTAAAAAATAATATATTATTTTAACTGTCTAGGGATATCTGGATTGTGAAGGAAATCCAATTGGTTTTGCTGGACTTGTAGCACATTTGTATTATGAAGAACCTTCTAATCTTCTGTTTGTCAGTTTTCTCAAGAAAGGTCTCTTTCATAATCTATGTCAACCAACAAAAAAAGGTGAGCTTGCATTTTCACATGGTATAGCTTACCTGGATTCAGCTTCTCAGATATCATGCACCAAAATTAGGTGCCAAAAATAAATCAATAATCAACAATCTACTTATTAAATTCTCAATGTGTTCCAGGCATTGTCAAAATAAATCTGGGATAATGAGAGTTTGATGCACAAAATACCTGAGCTTAATCTATTTTTTACAAGGCTAGTGATTACTAATAATAAAGGTTAATGGTCCCTCAGAAAACAGACCTCTAACACAGTCATAGTAACCTTTTTATACAATTTAGTTTTTATGCCCCCAAACTACATTTTTCATAAGTTCTTAATTATGCTATCTGATCATCTGATCATAAGTCTTTATCCATTATGGTGACCTGAAAACCCAAATTAGGCCAACATTCCCTTGGAAGAGCTAATTCCACAGTATCCTCTCAAACCAGAGACTCTTCAGAGTTCATGGTATTATGAATAGGGGAGGAGGGCCCAGACTTACTCATCCTCTTGTAACATTTTCCAGAAGGTGTCTTATCTATTACTCCATGTACTCAAGGAATGCAATATTAGGAAAACATCTTATGATCAGGTTAAATCATCTTTTATCCATCTTTCCAATCTTCCTCAACTGATGTGCTTATTTTCCTTACTTATTGAGGGTTGAGCTTTAGACTTGCATTGTAATAATCTAAGTCTTAAAGTTTTAAAGCCTGATTACAATGGTATTGTTATGACTGACAAAACTCAACTATAAATTAACAATCAGTAATCAATAATCAGTTTCACAACATCAAAGTACAAATACAAAAAAAATTAAACAATCCCTACTACTGGTGACATATCTAAACTAACTTAATTAATCCTCCAGTCCTCTCCTTTCCTCCCCTTCCACCTTACCAAATGATTATTGTCTTCCATTTCTACTTCTAAAATGTTTCTGGTGTCTTTCTCTTTCTTATCACTGCCATATCATCACTCTGGTTCAGGGCCTTATCACTTCTCACCTAGACTATTAACAATATTCTCCTAATTTATCTTGCTGTAAATGTTTTTACTCTCCACTTCCTCTTCTATATCTTCTATAGGATTGACAAAATAATATTACTAAATCATATATCTGATTATGACACTCTTTCAAGAATTTTCTGTAATTCTTCACTGCCTTTAATATAAAATACAAATCTCTTAGTTTGGCAGATAAAATCCTTC
This sequence comes from Monodelphis domestica, assembly GCF_027887165.1. Taxonomy (NCBI): domain Eukaryota; kingdom Metazoa; phylum Chordata; class Mammalia; order Didelphimorphia; family Didelphidae; genus Monodelphis; species Monodelphis domestica. The sequence continues at coordinate 209,234,099 of NC_077232.1, read as the reverse complement.
ATGATCTTCTTCCAGCCTGTGTTTGAGACATATATACATACAGATAGATTAATAAGTAGAGGGACAGGTGGAGTGGAGAGAGCATGGGGTTTGGAATCAGCAAGATCTGAGTTGAAACCTGGACAGCTCTGTGACCCTAGGCAAGTCGTTTAACCCCTCATTTACTCATCTATAAATCAGAGACATCCTAGAGAAGGAAATGGAAAACTTACATATCCTTAGCAAGAAATCTCAATGAACAAACCCAATGGGATCATGAAGAGTGGGACATGATTTCATGGCTTACCAACAACAATAAGATAGATAGGATAGAGAGATAGAAAGATAGATGGATAGATAGATAAATGGATAGATAGATATAGACAGACAGATAGCTAGATAGATATAGACAGATAGACAGACAGATAGATAGATAGATATAGACAGACAGACAGACAGATAGATAGATAGATAGATAGATAGATAGATAGATAGATAGATAGATAGACAGATAGATAGAATTAAATGATATATAAGTAGAGATGGTAGATAAATGATAAGTAGATAGATTAGGGATAGATAGAAAATTTGTTAAGTGCATACTAAAAGCTACATACTGCTGAGTGCTGAAGATATAAACAGATATAAAAAAGACAATCCCTATCCCTAGGGAGCTTATATTGTACTGGATTAAGTAAACATTTAGAAATACTAAAAAAAAGTGATGGATCAGGGAAGTATATGTAGAATAGGCTTAGTGAGGAGACTGCAAAAATGCCCATTTTATTCCTAGCAAGTTAAGATAAAAAGACTCAGCTTTCAATGCTAGGGGAAACGAGAAGAAATAACTGCCTTTTTCTGTTATTTCATATTACTATATTCCATGGGCTACAAGTTTAAGGGCAACTGACTTTCTTATTGTTCCCCAAAATTAATCTTATATTTGAACCAACTGTTCACCATGCCTAGAATGTATTCCCTTCTCACTTCTACCTCTTAGAATTCTGAGTTACTTTCAAAATTCAGTTCAGATTTTTATATTCTATTGGATATAACCTTTCTTGATCTTTCTAGATTTTAGTGCCTTCTTCACATTTGTTTGTACCTATTTATCTATGTACATATAGTCATAGTTTCATATAATTAGATATATAAGGAATATTAGTCATACAGGATAAACTCTTATTTTACAGATTAAGAAACTGAGGCTGAGAGAGCTAGAATGACTTGATCCAGGGTGCATGGGTAGTAATGGTCAGAGCTTGGAGTCTTTCTTACCTTGTATGACTCCAAGCCCTTTCCCTAAGTTTGGTCCTTTTTCCATTGTGTGACAGCAGAATTCCCCCACCCCCCCATACAGGTCTTTCTGCAATTTCTATTTGTTTTGCCTTGTATCACCATCATCTAACACAATGCCTTTTGTAAAGTAAGTACTTAATAAACATTGCTTATTTGGATTAATTTTTAAAATCTATCTTCAAATATAAAAATAGAACTCAGAGCATTTGAAGATTTTAAGTTAATCTGTGATAGATAAAGCCTTTAATAGATCTGGGCGGTCCAGATAGTCATACCTTTGCAAATTCCTATACAGAGTAAGACTCCATCTTAAATCTTACATACCATATTTCTCATTTTCCATATTCCATAGTTAAAATGTATGTCATTGTTGACAATTATTGATTTAGATACTGATAGATACAAAATTTCTACAAGTAAGAAATTAATAAAGTACATAAAAACCTTTAGTAACTAGAAAATATTTTAATAGATCAATGGAGCTATGATTTTATGAATTCAACTTAACATATTCAGATAAGCCAGTTAAAATATGTAAATGTAAGTATTTCCTCCACCAGTGTAGATATCAAGTCTTATTTTCTTGAGTAGTGTGAGTCATTCATAAAAGATTTATTCATTATGCAGACAGGGTTCCTTTGGATTTTAACATTTTAAAATGTAGCATTTGGGTGCTCTCACTCTCTCTCTGTCTCTCTCTGCATATTGCTGAGATTTCATTAGTGTAAAGAGTAGATGAGGAAATTCTTCTGCCAATGTAGAATGGTACTGTGTAACTTACAGTTCTAGATATTTATCTACAATGCTGAGAGGTTAAACTACAGTATGAAGCAGAAGTAAAACCTGAACCCAGTTCTTCTTGAATCTGAGGACAATTCTGTCTTCCATACTGCATAGTGACTGTTGATTCTACTGGTATAAAACTTTTATAGTATGGAAACTTTTATTTTCCCTCCTTGGATACATTCAATGCTCAAAGATGTTGTCAAGTAGCTTCTTGTGCCATTTACAAAACATAAAGGCAAGGAGAAAATTGAAATTTATATTTTTCAATAAAAATATTTAAGCTAACTAATTAATCATTTAAAAGAGACACCTAGAAGAAGAATATAATCTTATTAAATTATAATCCCATTTTACAAGTTGACATTTTCTAAACTAACTACCTATTTTCATTTTGTATAGGCTCAAAACATTTTTCTCAAGATGTCATGGAAAAACTTACATTAGTATTGGCAAATCTGTTTGGAAGACGATATGTTCCAGCAAAGTTCCTGGATGCCAATTTCAAGTTTTATCAATCCAAGGTGTGTCTAAATGTTGGTTTTGACATCATAAGGATTTAGTCCTAAATGGGTTCAAATAAACACAATGGGGGAAATAATCTCACTGCTATAGATTTTTAATAAATATGAGACATTTTGTTTATTTGCCATGGATTTAACAATAGTGTTAGAAAGGCAACATAAGTAAGACCTGTCAGGCCAGGATCAGAAGGCCTCCATCCTATTTCACCTCTACCTCTGACCATTGAACTTTAGGTGAATTGCTTTATCTATGATTATTGCTAGCTTCATTGCTAAGGGTAGAATCATTCTGTCTGGGCAATTTAACTCATAAGGTAGTCATGGGGATTAGACCAAATATCATTTGGGGTATTTTAAGGTGGTATATATTATTTCTGTAAATAAATTATACTCATTCTTTAGTTCAGAAAATATATGTATGTATGTATATATATATATATATATATATATATATATAACTTAATTGTATAGTAAAATTACCTGACCATCTAAGCCAAATAAATGAATATTTATGAAAAGATAAGTTTTCTAGATTAACAGTACAAGAAGTAGAATACTTAAATAATTTTGTATTAGGAAAACTAATTGAACAAACCATAAACGAACTCCCAACACCAGGAAAATATTGTCATGATCTAGTGGTATTGACAAGCAAATTAATTAAACATTTAAAGAAAAATTAATTCCAATACCACATGAATTATTTGAAGAAATATTAAAAGGAGTCTGCCCAAGTTCCTTCTGTGACACAAAATGGTCTTTATACCTAAAGCAGGGGTAGTCAAGACAATGAGTCAATATTCTTTTTTTTTATTTTATTTAGTCAATTTAGAAAATTACTCCTTGTATACAAGAATCATATCCTATCCCTCCCTCCCTTTCCCCCATCCTTCCCATATCCCACTCGCAATTCCACTGGGTATTATATGTGTCCTTGATCAGAACCTATTTCCATGTTGTTGATGTTTGCACTAGGAATGAATCAATATTCTTAATGAATATTGATGCAAAAATTTTAAATAAAATATTATCACAGAGATTATAGTAAAATATCAAAAAGATCATTTACTATGACTAAATTGTATTTATACAAAAATTATGGGCTTGTTCTTATAATACTACCCAAATTAGTTTGGCTATTTAGTGCCATACTAATCAAACTACCAAACAGTTACTTTATAGAACTAGAAAAAAAATTCTTCTGGAGGAAAAAAAAAGGCAAGAATTTCAATAGATTTAATAAAAAAGAGGAAAGAATAGCATCTAAAAGTACTAGATCAAAAACTATTCTACAAACTCATAATCATCAAAACACAAATATAAGTGTATCAGAATAGGTACACAATATAAAAAGCAAATAGTCATCACATATTTGATAAACCCAAAGGTTTCCGCTACTCGGGAAAGTAACCACCATTTTACATAAACTGTTTGAAAACCTGGAGAGCAGTTTGCAGAACCTGGAACAATATCTCTCACTGCATACTAAGACAAATTCCAAATGGTTACATGATTTAGACATAATGAGTGACATCATAGACAAATTAGAGGAAGTGGAAGAGAATCTTTATTAGGACTATGTGTAGAGGAAGAGTTCATGACCCAACAACATGTAGAGAAGTCAAGGTAAAATGTATATTTTTGTTTATATAAAATTAAAAAGCAAATCCAACTAAACCAAAATTAGAAAAGAAGAAAATTGACACAAAAAAATCACAACAGTTTTTTCTAATAAAGATGTCATTTATAGTATATGTAGTGATTGGATTAAAATCTATAAGAAAAGAAGTTATTCTCCAATTGATAAATGGTCAAAGGATATGAATAGGCAGTTTTCATAGGAAGAAACCCAAGTGATCAATAAGTATATGAAAAATAAATCACTAATGATTACAGAAATGTCAATTAATATAGTACTGAGCTACCTCATACCCATCAAATTGACAAATTTTACAAAAAAAAAGGTAAATGAATAATGGAGATGCTGTGAAAAACTGGGGGCATTAATTCACTGTTATTGGAATAGTGAATGAATCCAGCCATTTTGAGAAACAATTTGGAACTCTGACTGCATGTTAAACTGCTTAAAGTCTGCAAAATCATACCCTTTGACCAAGAAACACTGATATTATGAGTAATTCCAAAAGAATCAAAGAAAGATATGAATTATGTGCAATAATATTTATAAGAAAACAGTTTGTATGCTTCAGTTAGAGTATAGCTAAACAAGTTATGGTGTAGTAATATAAAGAAATATAATTGTACTATAGGAAATGATTAAGGGTATTTTTTTTTCAGAGAAACCTGAATAAGTTTGTATGAGTTGAGACAAAGTGAAGTGACCAAGAGTTGGAGAACAATTTATATAATATTAACAGTATTATAAAGACAATCAAGCTTTGAAAAACTTAGGAACTCTGATCAACCCAATGACCAACCATGATTCCAAAGTGAAACATGCTATCCAGACCCAGATAGAGAAGTGATGGATTCAAACCCCAGATTGAAGTATACACACATATACATATATGCATACAACACTATTATATCTCTGTGTGTATAAATATATATTTATATATATATTTATGTTTATGTGTGTGTGTGTGATGGGTTTTGTTTTTCTTGCTTACTCAATGAATGGTGAAGAAGAGATAAGAGAAAGAGAAAACATATCACAAAATAAACTTTTAAAAAGACATCTACAAATTTATCCAAAAGATTACTACCAAAAATAAAAGGAAGATGGGGCTACAAAGTAATTATTTTTAACTGTATTGTTTGCACTTAGAATCTGGAAAATGCACTTGAACTTTTATCTCTAACACATTTCAGGGAAAATCAGCTAGATTCTCAGTGCCCTGTGCAATTCTCTAACATTATGAACTGAAATTGAGTCATCTATCTTTATTAATGAAGGGAGTATCCACACTAAGAATTCCCTGCACTGATAATAATTAAAATAAAAGGTAGAATTTATATAGGGCTTCAATGTTTGTAAAATGCTTTACATACACAACATCCTTGTGAAGTAGATGCTATTATTCTTCCCATATTATAAATAAGGCAACTGAGGCAGAGTTAATACAACTAGTGTCTTAATCAGAATTTGAATTTTGGTCTAACAATAGTGCTGTATTAACCAGCCACCTTGTTGCCTAGGTAATTAAGTCCTAGAACTGAATGTCCTTTTTCAAGAAAATTGCCAATAACTAACATTACTACTGTATATGACATCATTTATTCAATGGTATCAGGGAGGGGGCGAGTCATTAAACATCTAACTAAAACCTTTCCCTTATAATCCTGCTTGTTCCAAGTTGTCAGAATTCTATATCACTGTGAGAAAAAGGCATCCTATGGACCATACTGGAAGACATGATGATTAGAGAGTTTTAGAACCTTTGTTCCTTACTCTCTTCTCTGCCCCTTATATATTTTTACCTCTAAAATTTGCATCTTCTCTTGGTATCCTGAAACATTTCAATTTTGTCTGCATCACATAATTTCTTAAATCTGGCAAATGAGTTTTTGGCTTGCTTTTCTTACCACCATTTACTTGAGACAAACATGTCATGTAACAAGCTAGTGTCTGTAAAATCAAGCTTGAGGTATCTATAATAGCTGTAGTATTAAATAGCTAGTTTCATCTTTTCCCTAATAATAGATTTTCCCCTTCTGCCATCAATTTTTTGATATATAAAACATTATCTTCCCCTTCTGCTCTTTGGAATTCAATGGTCTTCATCCTGCTTATGTAGCCAAAACCTATATAATGTATCTTAACTTTTGCTCAGAGCTCACTGACTGACTAGAAAATGCTCTGTGCAGCCTAAACTCAAGAGAAATATTACAATCCCCCCCCCCATATGATTGGCACCAGTATTTAGTCAGCAAACTGATGGACAACTTTGCCATGCCTCTCTTGTCTTTAGGTGTTTCTTGAAGAACTCCCTACGGATTTTAATATTGCCTTACGTAAATATAATGAACAAGTGACAAGGGACTTTAGCTACTTCTTACTTATTGTTTCCAAGTTTGCTGATATGAAAGTAGAACATCAGCTCCCCCTGTCCAAAATTGGTAAGTAGACATTACCACCATTTTCTCATGTGATTCAAATGAAATGACACTTCCTTCCTTTAAGATGTTCTCTATTTAAAGCATAGTTTCAAGCTGGTAGAAAGGTTAGGGTGAAACAAATCAGTAACGCAGAACTCAGTTCTTGCATTTTAGAAGAGTGGCTGGTGATAGAGCTTGAGATTTTGCCAAAAATGAAGGGATGCCCTTTCTCTTTCAGTGGAATTACCTAATTAGCAGAATTCTTGGTAATTATAATATGTAGATCAGCTTCATAGTATGAATAGAGCTGTAGATTTAAACATAAAATGGTAGAAAGAGAATGAGAGGAGATAGGGAAAATTCTTAGGGTGTATTTTTGTGTCTTAAGACTTACTAGGCGATGGGGAGAGGTGAAAGAGAGTTGAGATATAGAAATGGAAAGCAGTTACTAGGAGCTCTTGTTATGTTTAAAATTATACTCAACTTGGGAATTAAAGACAAATAGCAGTCACTACAAGAGCTCCTGTGGCTCTGTTGATTTTCGTCATTGAGGAAAAGACATGTAGGGTGAGAGGATAATAATAGAACAATAGGAAATGGTTCTATTCACCAAATAATGAGACATGGGAGCAGCTATGTTTATCATACTGAAAAGAAATTTCCCTTAGAGCAAGGTTTGTGTTCTTAACTTCTCTGGCAGTCTCATGAAGACTATGGACCCTTTCCAAATTAATGATTTAACACTAGAAAGATCAAACATGTCAACTGACACATTATATTACAATTTTACTTGAATAAAATTTCCTCTTATATTTATTTGCTCATGAATTAAAAGAAAAAAGCAACATCAATTGTGACACACTTTGGTCCTTAGAGGTATTCTTAAATCCTGGTCCCTGTGGTAGGATTATAAAGTGAACCAATTATATCAAAAGAGTTTTATATTGTGAGATATAGACATATGTTTGTATATCACTATCCCTGTCTCTCTATACCTCTATTTCTATAATCTAACTCTATCTCTATCTGTTCATTGTTATTTATCTCTAAACTTAAATCTACATCATCTGTGTCTGTCTTAATCTATTTCTATGTTGTTTCTACCTTTCTCTTCAGCCTCTATCATCTTTATCTCTATCTTTTGCTATCTTTTTATCTCTCTATACCTAAATCATCCATATATTTCAAGGATCTCCATTTTATCTCCCTTTTCTCTATTTCTAGCATTTCTCTCTCTATATATATATGTATACCACCTATATCCTCCCTACCTTGGTTTCTGTGTGTCTCTCTCTCTTTCTCTCCTATCCCTAATCCATAAATGCACAGACTCCAGTCTCCCTAAAATCTATCATAATTTCTAACATGAAGGTTGCCTTTCTTAGAGTAGATGTCAAGTGTATTTGGTGCCTTCCTGGATCCTAAGAAATTGACTCTCCCCAATTTGAACCTTTCAGAATTCCCAGGTAAAAATGAGGACACTTCCAAGCTTGCATCTCACCTGATGAGCTGCAAAGAAGACAGATCCGCTGTTTCACCTTTTGCGTGTCTTTCTGGAGTTACAAATCAAGATTTGCTACAAGTAGGCAATATTGACAGTGTAAGTAGAAGAGTCAAGAAGGAAATACACATTAAGGGAAGATGAGTGTATTCTTATCAGTATGGACTTGAAATCCCTTTGAATTGACAAATTTTCTGCCACAGGACAGAAAACAAACCCTAAATGACCCTACAGACATATTCATTCTCTGCTTCATGATTTACTCTAAGGTAATCCTATTTTTGGTAGGCTCATAAAGAACTTAGAGATCTAGCATTCAAATATGCCATGGGGACAATTTAGGAGTCTGCAACACCCAGAAACTTCTTAGTGAATACAATCTCTAAGTGACTCCCCACTTTCATAATGGGTACCTATCTCAGGACTGGTCATGAGCAGTCTCCTAGGGATCTCCCAAATCACATATGATCCTGCCAGACTGGATCTCGAAACTAAATTTATTTGATATCAGACCTCCTAAGAACAAGAATCAAGGGTATCTTTTTTTGACTTTGCTGTATTTTCAAAATTTAAGATATAGATTAAGGGATGTTTTCTATGTTAAAACTTTATACATGTTAATCTTAATGAATTTTAATTGAAAAATAGAATAAGTCTATAACCATGTGAATGGGATTAGGTATTTGACTTACAGAGACTTGACAATCTTTGCTGATTTAGGAAACTCTGATAAGGAAATTCCTTTTATCAATGTATTGTTCATTGCAACTTATGGTCTTAAAATTTGTCTAGAACACTGAGGTTCACTAACTTGCCTCATATAGCAAGTATCAGAAGTGAGATCTGAACTAATGTTCATAAAATATGATTTATTACTATGAATTTACCTTTCTTATTACCTATTTCATTTCTGCCACTATCTCTGTAATCATATCATCTATGGGTGTGAAGAAGAGTTTACCTTAATTTAAAAGCAAAGATTTGTTAAATACCTACTCTGGACAGAACATTCTGTTTAAAACTTGGTGAAATACAAAGTTTGAATGAAACATGGTGCCTGATCTCATTGAGTGTATAGTTTATTAGGGAAATATGCCACAAACATAAATATATAAAAATGACATAAAAGTTCAATCTGAGTAATATGAGGTATAAGGAAGAACACAAAAAAATTTGACCTTTATTCATTAAGGAACCACTGAGAGGTTTTGAATGGAGAAATGATGTCAGTAAGTCTCTTTTAATTAAAATAAATCTGACAGTGGTGAGAAGTAGTGGCAGAAGAGAGTAGAGTTGAGTCATATAAATATTGGCCAGAGAGCTTACATTCAGTTGTGGGCAAAATTCTAAACTATATTTTAAAAGAAATGGCAAGTAAACATCTAAAAAGGATGTATTAGTCACAGAGAGCCAGTGTGTATGAATCAAGAATAGGTTACCTTGTTTCCTTTTTTGATAGTTACTAAACTGGTAAATCAGGAGAAAGCTTTTGTTCTAGTTTTGAGCTTCTGGGATCATGTGCATAGGTTTGATAGTCACTTTTGTGAATAGTATACAAGTGAGAGATTGTAAAGAATGAATTTTTAAAAATTATTAAGCATCCAGTACATAGTCGGCATTGGGAACACAAATACAAAACTGAAACAATTTTGACCATTGAGTTTTCCAATCTAATAGATTGATATCTTGCTTTTCTCTCTCTCTCCATACATATGTATGTTTATGCATTTATCCAGATAAATACACACATATATGCACTCATACACACATAAAATGCTCATGTATACATGTGCATAGAAACTCATATATACACACATATATATAAAGAAACACGTGTCTGATAGATGGAGGGACATCTGAATTGCAGCAGATGGCAAAATGCCTAAAGTTGATATTCTTGGTTTGAATAGATATGGTAGGTTCTGTAAGTTTGCATTAACTCACTTAGGCAGCTAGATGGCTTAGTGGATAGAAGATCTGATTTCAAGTGTCTTCTGTTCAGGAGATCCCTTGGAATATATCCAGCCTGCTTCTCTACCTTGAATCCTTTATCCTCCAGGAATCATTTGTAGGCAGAGAAGGACCCTCCAATCCCACAAAATCCCAAAAGAAGGGAGGGTTGGATAGTTATTCCATGGAATGGGCTAAGCCTGCTTTCCTTGCCTGCCCATCCCATCCATGCTATTTCACACTCTCCTAATGCAAGCTGGATAGACTGACCCTGCTGCATTCCCTCTTACCCCAAGATGGATTGCTCTGAATGAACATAATCAATCTAGATGAGACTTTTTAACTCCATGTCCTTCCCCCAACTTCCCATGGACTAGTCTAGAGTCTGTGTCCTTTTCCATCCTTCCCAAAAGAAATTGGCTTCCTCCAAGCCTGGCAATACCCCTGTCTCCTCTATAGGTTTTAAGTTTCTCTCTCTCTCTCTCTCTCTCTCTCTCTCTCTCTCTCTCTCTCTCTCTCTCTCTCTCTCTCTCTCTCTCTCTCTCTCTCTCTCTCTCTCTCTCTCTCATTTGTGTCTCCTCTGTACCCCCCCCTTCCTCAGGCAGGGCGGAGAGGACAGAGGTCCCTCAGCTGGTGTTCTCTTGTGTGAGATCTATTTGCCTCCTCTCCTTCCCTACAAGTACAGGGTCCTTAATAAAATGGCCTGGCCATCAAATTGTATATTTAATTTTATAAGTCTGAGCAAGTGATTTGGCTCCTGTCTGCCTCAGGTTCCTCAACTGTGAAATGAAGTTTCAGGATGTTGTGAGGGTCAAATGAGCTAATATTTGTAAAACACTTAGCACAATATGATGCAATAAATAAATAAAGAATTGCTAACTGTTTCTTGGTTATATTTATAGGTAAAGGGTGAACTAAGAATTTTTTTTTATTTTTCAGATCACTTTAAGGACAATTGGTATTACTTATGCTCAGGCTCCCTTGCTTTACCCAGAGAAATTTGACTTTCTAGGAAGAAGAATACCACTCAATGCCTATGCCCTTGATTTCTATAAACACAGATCCCTGAAAGGAATAGAACAAGATAACAGGTAGGTAATGGTTTTTATAATTAGGAATTAAATTCATCATTTGCAGAGTTACATCAAAGAAAATTAAATTAAAACTCCATCTTTTTTTTTGCCTAGTGGTTCATTTGTGTCAAAAGTTGACATATATAGAGTAGAGAAACTTGTGCCATGAAGAGCAACTAGGTAGCTTTTATACTTGGAGGTTATTAGGGCTTGAGTCAGGTGGTAATTGAGTGCATAAAGAGAAATGCCTTTCAGAATAGCTGTGGAGACAAAGACCATGAGATGTGGTAGTTGATTGAATTAATAAGAATTTATTATTCATTTACATTCATTAGCTCTATGACCCTAGCACGTTATTTACTTCTGTGTTCCAAAGTCAAAGATAATCCTGAGGTTTAATGCTTAGGTCACTAGAAAGATAGTGATGCCTTCTGCAGAAAAAGATAAGTTTAGAAGAGGGATGGGTTTGGGGAAAAATAATGAGTTTGTTCTGGATATGTTGAACTTTGAATTCCTGGGAGACATCCATTGTGGTGATCTGACCCTGGAGGTTAGAAGACTAGAGATATGTCTCAGCTATATTTATATTTACATCCATACCCATCTACATCAATATCTACATCTATGTATCTACCTATTTTTCAAGAGATATAGGTGATTTTATATAAAGAGATTTAGTATTCAGTTGCATAGAATGGTAATTAAACAAAAGGAATCCAGTGCTTCCTAAGTATAGAGAGAAAAGGGAAGAGGATCAAGAATAGAATCTTAAACTATGCTCACAGTGAGTGGGAAGAATGTGGATAATGATTTAGCAAAAGAAAATAAATAATAATTAGAAGGATAAGGGAGAACCAAAAGAGAGATATCAAGAAATTTTGAACGGAATAAATCCAGGAGGAGAGAGGGTGGTCAGTAGTGTCAGATGCTACAGAGAAGTTAAGAAAGATAAGGATTGAGAAAAGATTTTATAATTAAGAGATCATTAATAAGTTTGGAGAGTACAGTTTAGTTGAATAATGAGTATAGAAATTGTGAAAGGCTAGGAGGATTGTTGACAAATTTATGAAAAAAATTGTTGACAGTGTTTTTTTAAATAAAAGAAGAGATTTGGGATAATAAAAGGTATAAGAGGTGTTGGATCCATTGGGATTTTAAAGCGTGATTAGATTTGGATACGGTTATAGAAAATGCAGAGAATAGATTTATAGGATTGGTTGAAGATCAGGTTGGATATAATAGATATAATCATGGGGGGGTAAGGTCAGAAGTAGTCTAGTTCTACCCTATTATTCCATGGATAGAAAAATAACCCAAACAACTGAAATCAGCAGATATGCAATGATTTGAGCAAAGTCCCAGATATAATAATGTGGGCAGAACCAACATTCTAGCCTAGGTTCTTGGAATCCAACTGATGTCAACTGAGTGTGGTATTAGGCATTAGGTATTAGGCATCCTGGAGGAAGTAACATTTGAGTTGGACTTTAAAGAGATATGTGTGTATTCAAACTGAATACTGAAGTCTTTTCAGAAATAAGGAACAATATGAGCAGAAGTGCAGAGGCTGAAGAGAAAAGGACATATATAAGAATAAGAAGTCACTTGAAATGTAGTATAAGAAGAGATTGCAGACTTGTTTCTTTGGTTCAGGGAACTTTTTGGTAAGTGGAGTCTCTATCAATACTGGTTGGCACCTTCTTTGTAATTTTATGGGGTTGTCTAGAGCATCAAAGAAGCTAAGTTCAGTGTCACATAGCCAAAATGAGTCAGTCAGGACTTGATTTCTTCTTAATAGCTCTCTATCTCTGACACCTATGTATACTTTGGCTTAGTAATGTCATGCCGTTATTTTGCCCTCCCCAAAAGACTTTATTCAGAAGAGTAGGTCTCACAATTCCTTAAGCCTTCGTCCAGAGCAATACTCAAAGCCCCAGACTACCTGCTCTAACTCCAAGACTCTGCATTTTGTCTAGAGCTCGAGTAGCTAGTGAAGAGACCAGCTTGATTAATAAAAGAAAAGAATTGAATTGAATTAAACCAGGTCACTGAAAGTAAGGGTAGATTCAAATCTAGGAAGAGAGGAAAATGAAGAAATGCTATTAGTAAGAGGTAGTGAACTATTAAAGTTCCTTGATTAGAGAAGTCACATAATCACTCTTATGAATTAGCAAAATTAATCTGACAACAACATGTAGGATATTTCAGAAAGAAGAGAATAGAGATATGATGGATTTTTCGAAGGTTATTGAATTAGCACAGGCAGATGCTAAAAAGCAATGGAAACAGTAAGGAAGAGGCTGATATGAGATGAATTGGTGACATAGAATTAGCAGAGTTTGGCAAATGGTTTAATATGAAGGATGATGGAGAGTGAAGGAGTTATAAATCACCAGTTCACTGGTCATTAGCCAGATGATCAAATCCAGAGAAGGATGGGAGACAGCATGGAAGGCAGTTAGAGAGTGGTAATGAAGGATGTCAGCCAGTTCAAGAATCCAAGTATATCAGACCATTTGATGGAAAGCAATGTGCCACATACACCTCAACCTAAAGAGGGAGGAATTATGGCCTTAAACAATGGGGATCCTTCATGAGCCCTTGGCTTTGGAAGTTGGGGTAGCTATTTAGGATGTCAGATATATCCACTTTATTAGAGCAGGTAAAGTTTAAAAGTATATCATCAGAGATGTTCATCAAAGTTAACTTGATAAAAGTAAAGAAATTGTTTTTAAAATGTTTATTAATTTAAACATTCTGTTTTGTTTAGGATCTCTGAAGGTGATGCTTATATTTTGCTGAAAAATTTTTCCCTCATCCTTAAATCTATCAGGTACCCTCTAAACAAATTTCAGACTTCTTTTACCAACAAGATTATTATTTTCTTTTGGGATTGACTTTGTTATTGGTTCCTTCATGGTGGACCATTATTTTTTTTCCTCATTGATGAGGCCTGAACTGGGACCCCTTTGACTCTCCCAACAAGAATTGTAATCCTCAGGAGAATCTTGCTACTGCTTTGCCTTTTTCAGAAGTCCTTCATAAAAATTCCTTGAGGACATCATTCCTTAATCCTTCACCCAGAGAAGCAACAAGAACACATTTTGATATATAGCATCCTTCTCATAGTGGCAAAGACAACTAGATTCAGGTCATCCTAAGTATCAGTTTATGGATGCTGGTCATGGTAGGGACCTTAGGTAGGGATGTTGTTTTTAGCTTTCATAGTGTCCCCACTGCCATACTTAGTGTATGGACCCATACCTTTTGGCATGCTTTGCCTAACTGGTAATGTTTGTGCTCCATCTGACTAATTCAGTTTTCTGGACATTATCCTACTCTTCAAGATTTCAGATGTGATCTAGTATCCCTAATTAAACCATTTACAATATTTACTAAAATATTATTGTTTAAAGGTACTCTATTAGGCATGAAGGATACAACACAAAGTGGCAGGAAATCCTGGAAATATCTACTTAAAGGACAAGCACCAAAAATAAAGTTTATTATTGTTGATGGGGAGTAGGTGCAAGAGATGTAATATAACTTCATAGGTTTTGACGGTCTTTGACATTTAGAAAATATTAATCATGGACAGGAAACTGAATTTTTCAATGGAATTCTCCTGTTTCAAAAAGGTAGTTTTCCTTACATACTCTAAAAATCTGTGGGTTTTTTTGGCAAGCATCACTTTGGAAATTAAGGTTATTCATATTTCTCATAATATTTGATCTGCAAATTGGGTTAAAGTCAAAACTTCTGGAGAAATTATAACGATGGGGAAGTATTTCTTGTAAACTAAAATCCTGTCTATCAAGATATATAAGCCTTTTTTTCTTTTCTCTTACAGTGTTTCCTTAAGGGAATTATGTGAAGATGAGAATGACAATGTGGTGTTAGCATTTGAACAACTTAGTAACAGCTTCAATGAAAAATTTAAAAAAGTTTAAGGATCTCTCGCCTGGTACCCATCATCTGAGGCTTTCTTTAAGTCCAGCCTCACTTTTGTACATATCCTGATACTTGGAAAATGCTCATTTTTAATAGTTTATTAGATCAAGTTTCAAGTTTGTTTACAATATATTATAAAACTGCAGCCTAATATTTAGGTTTTAGTACTAAGATAGCTTCTATCTCAGGATCTAAGTCATCTTTTAATTACTTTTTTTTTGAGTGGGGTTTATGGGTAGGGAAAGTCTATTTGCGATATCATTGGTATAGGATATTCCAGTGTGGAAGAAACTTGTCTCTAGTTTATAGACTTAAAGCACTGCCTGGGACACTGATAGGTCTCTTAATCTCTGGCATAGAGCTAGTTTGTGTTAGACTGAAGTCTTCTTGACACCAAGAATGACTCTGTAACTACTGTATCATACTGAGTCTTAATTTACTCATACCACCAAGGAATCAGTCAGAGAAGTTCCTGTAAGTACATTGAAAAACTGAGACATTAACTTAGGCTTTCAGTAGTTTAGCAGTAGACATGATAATTTTGCTTCTTTACTCTATCTCACTTTCTATTAATTTTCAAAGTAATGATTGTGGACCAGCATTTCACTAAATATATTTTAAATAGCTATGCAGCCTTGGCCTTCTTAGGACTATGCTAATAAACCTGAGTAAAGTATTGGAAAATGTTTCAAAATTCTTTAAAGAAACAAGTGGAGGGGAAATATTTAGGAACAGAGGCAAACAATACTTAAAATCTTATTTTTAGGATAGCTATTGTACTATTGCCCAAAGCATCCCTTGTATCTCTACTAGTAGTTTTGACTATGAGGACATTAATGATGTTGACATATTAACACATGTATTTAATTCTTATATGTGTTATGTAGCATTTTTCTCAAAACAGAATTTCATATAAACTCATAAATGATTCTGTTTTCAGATGAGGAAATTGAAAAAAGACAGGATATATTCTACTTGCATGAATTAATGAGTTCCTAATGATATGACAAATTAAAATGTTGAATATATTACATAGAACAATGTTTTAAAAATATAGGAGATGGCACTTCTGGACTAAGATGACCACAGAATAGAAGCAAGGGTCTTTTTCTTCTCAATACTGACTGATATAAAGCACCTCAAAAGGACAAAAATCAAAATCAGATGAGAACAGGAGCTCTACCATAGGGCACACCCTTGAAGGTAGAAATTTCCACCCCATAAGGGGGTAAAATTACTCCTACCAAAGTGCAAGTTTCTCACCCCTTATGGTACCAGAGTTAGAGTGTGCATGGGACAATCTCTAGGTGCTCAGGGGGCTGGCTGAGGACACCACAGACTTACCCTTGAGGGCAGTGAGACTTGAGATCCCAAGAGGCTGAGAAAAATGGAACTTGGCCACAGAGATAGAACAGAAAGGGGCTGACTACAGCAGACATGGCAGAGATTAAAAAATAGCCTCAGGGAAGAAACCTCTCTGAAGCTCCATACATAGAGAGCTGCCTACCTTACTCACTCAGACTTCTGGCTGGATAGGGAAGAAAAGCTAACACAGAAATGGCCCCCAAGACCAAAGAACTGCAATCTACAACTACCAAAAAAAAAAAGGAAGAAAAAGCCTCTGAACCTGGAAAACTTCTATGGAGTAAAACAGCAGACTACAGAGAAGACAGCAGAGAGTGACAAACAAGAAAACACTTACACCTTTACAAAAAAAATGGAAATTGGTCAAAAGTTCTTAAAGACTTCAAATTTGAGTTCAAGAACTAAGTAAGAAATATAGAAGAAACTTGGCAAGAAAAGTGGGAAATAGTTTTAAAAATAACAGTTGAAAAGATAGAATCTCCAACTTGGAAAAAGAAGCCCAGAAATCACCTTAAATGATAAGCAAATTGCAGACAAGAATTGATCTGCTGGGAGCCATAAAAAAACATGATAAACCAATGAAAAATGAAAATCAAAAGATCATAGCTGAAAACCAATCTTTAAAGACTAGAATTGGGCAAATAGAAGCTAATGATCTCACAAGACAGCAAGAATTGATAAAGCAAAGTCAAAAGAATGGCAAAGTAGAAGGAAACATGAAATATCTCATTGTGGAGATGACAGATCTAGAAAATAGGTCCAAGAGAGACAATTTGAGAATCAAAGGTCTACCGGAAAACCTAGAAGAAAACAGAAACTTTGACATCATATTACAAGAAGGTGTCCAAGAAAACTGTCTTGATATTCTTGAACAAGAGGGCAAAATAGACATTAAAGAGTCCACAGAACACTCTTTACATTAAGTACTCAAAAGAAAATCCCCAGGAATGTAATTTGCCAAATTCCAGAGCTTCCAAGCTAAGGAGAAAATATTGCAAGAAGCCAAAAAGAGATAATTCAGATATCAAGGAGCACCAATCAGTATTACACAGGATCAGGCATCCTCCACATTAAAGGACCACAAGGCTTGGAATATGATATTCAGAAAGGTAAGAGAATTGGGTCTATAACAAAGGATCACCTATCCATCAAAACTGACTATATACTTCCAGGGGAAAGTATGGACATTTAACGAAATATAAGATTTCCAAGTATTTGTAAAGAAAATTCCAGAACTAATGGAAATTTTGCTGTCCAGATACAAAATTCAGGAGGAACAGGAAAAGGTAAATAAGAAAGAGAGGGGAAAAATTAAGAACTTCTGTAAGGCCAAATTATTTATATTACTATATCAAAAATGCTATTTGTAACTCTCAAAAACTGTATTCACTATCAAAGTAGTTAGAAGAATTATTCATAGATAAACACTGGGATACTAAGTAGTTTAAGATGATATATAAAAAGGGGATGGATGGGAATAGAAGATGGCACCAAGAGAAACTTGAAGGAAGAAGAAAAATAGGATAAATTGTAACACATAAAGAGGCACATAGGAGGGTGAAGAGAAGAATAGTATTATAAAATTATAAAAATTGAGGAAGAGAGTGCTAATAGGTAATAATTAAACCTTACTCTAAGTGGAATCAATTCTGAGAGTGAATTGCATCTAGATCCATTAGGATATAGAATTCTATTTTTCCCTACAGTAAAGTTGAGAAGGAAAAAACAAGGGGCAAAGTGGGGTGGCGAGTACCTAAAGGGAGGGAAAGAGATAAGGGAGGGAATTTAATAGACCCTAAAGAAAAATAAGAGGGCAATAATAAGGGAGAGGGTGGGAAGGGAAGTAAAATAAAAGTGGGGATTAGGGGGACTGATTAAAAGCAAAACACTGGTATTGAAGGAAATAGTGAAAGAAGGAAGGGCAGGACTAGGAAAGAAAATTAAAATGATAGGTGGTAACCATAACTCTGAATGTGAATGGGAAGAACTCACCCATAAAATGGAAGCAAATAGCAGAGTGTATTAGAAACTGCTGGAAGCCATCAAGCCAAGATGTTTTGACAAGGTCACACATGGAAACCAAGAGGTCACAGAGTGGTCCTTTGGCAAGGTGGAATTGCCCATTCAGTTTCCTCTATATTACTTCTCTTATCAACATCCCTTACTAATGGAATCAATATGATTATTATCCATTCCCTATTCTTAGAAGGAATAAAATACTTGCACTCTGTTTCTCCAAAACATCACCAAAAGATCAGACTCTCAAATCTAAACACAAAAGACTACCATGGCTTAACTTTTATTTAGGTACATAATTCCCAGCAAAGCTGTAACCACAAGCCAAGCCCAAAATATCCCCACTCTCAGAAACTTATTCCTCTGAAGCCAGAATAGAAATCAATCATAAAGGCCTATACAAAATGTGTAGGTACACCAAGTTTCAATATACTTCAGTGACTCAAATTCACTAACCAGAAACTGCCCATCATAGAAACTCCCTGCCAACCCTGAAAAATGATCTGCTTAACAATCTGAATTCTATGCTTCTCTGATCTCTTAAGCTCTGTACTGTAATTGTTGAATTGTCTTTAGGACAATTTTGAGTTCTTCCAAAGCCTATGTCCAATTTTCTAGAGTTTCTGTTTTTTTGCCTGGTGTTCCCTCATCATCCCTCTGTTACATTTGCTCTTTGTTCATTCCCTGAATAGAAGCTGTTTAAATTGATTATTTCTTTTTATTAAAAGTAATAAGTAAATTTCCTTGATTGTTTATAAGCTCTAGCTCCTCAGAGGGAAATGAGAAAATTAAGCCACCTGTGATGAAATCATTTATCTTGTGCAAAACCTCTACTGAAAATCATTAGTGAGTCAAGATGGGAGCATAGAGGCAGCGAATCTTCAGACCTCTGAAAACCCTTCCTCACCAATTTAAAAACAAAATGTTCCTAGGGGACTGCAGACCAAATCTAACAACAGTACAGAGCTAAGGAACCCTCCTCCTGGACTCAACTTAAAAGGTCCATCCACCCAAAAACCTGAATTTGAGAACATGTGGGATTAAGAGAAAGGAGGAAGAAAGGTCCCAGGACCTCTCCCCCACCTGAAGTGGCTGGAATCACCGAGCAGTCAAGAGTGCTAGTCTGGAGGGAGTACCTTGAGGGCAAAGATGTACCAGGCTCAGCACTTTGAACACGGGTGACTGGAAGTCAGCTTGAGGACAAGCACAGAGGAGACAGCCTAGTCTCAGCAGCAGAGACACTCCATATTGTCCCCCCTTTCCTGGGGTGTTGGCTTCAGGGCACATGCAGCTCTGCAAGCTCAATTCTGCTGGGCTTAATCTCATCAAGCCTTCAGAGTGCAGGGAAGTTCAAGTTCCAACACCCTTCCCCCACAGACTGCTCTGAGAGATTTGCTGACTAAGCTCCAGGGGTGAAGGCTGACAGAAAAGCCAAAACCCATAGATCCAGCACATAATGAGAGGAGCAAGAGTGCAGGCAACTACTGGGGGAAAAGAAGGGGGCAAATATGAGCAAACAAAAAAAAGAAGAAAAAAGAAATTATAATCAACAGCTTCTATTCAGGGAATGAACAAAGAGCAAATGTAACAGAGGAAGATGAGGGAACATCAGGCAAAAAAAACTAGAAACTCTAGAAAATTGGACACAGACTTTGGAAGAACTCAAAATACAGTTCAAAACACACTTAAGAGAGGCTGAAGACAACTGGGAAAAGAACTTAAAAAGCAAGATAAGTCATCTGGAAACAGAGGCACTTGAACTAAAAATGAGAAAATAGTGCCTTGAAAGCCAAAATTAATCAGCTTGAAAATGAAACAAAGGACATGAAAGATCAGAAGGAGAAGGATGACCAAAAAGGCAGGGATAGGGATGAAATTCAGTTTTTAAAAACCAGAATACAACAATTAGAAGCAAGCAACTTCACAAGGCAGCAGGAAACCATAAAACAAAATCAATAGAATGAAAAAATTGAGGAAAATATGAAACATCGGATTCACAAAACAGAAGATTTAGAAAATTGTTCCAGGAGAGATAACTTAAGAATCATTGGTCTACTGGAAGACCATGACAAAAGAAAGCCTGGACATCATTCTACAGGAAATTATCCAAGAATACTGCCCCAAATTTCTTGAACAAGAGGGAAAAGAGGAGATTGAAAGAATGCACAGATCACATCCTGTACTTAATCCCCAACTGACAACACCCAGGAATGTTATAGACAAATTCAAGAACTACAAGACCAAGGAAAAATATTATAAACTGCTAAGAAGAAGTTATTCAAGTACCATGGAACTACAGTGAGGATAACACAGGATCTGTCTGCATCTACACTGAAAGAACAAAAGGCATAGAATATGATATTCAGGAAAGTAAGGGAACTAGGTCTACAACCAAGAATCAACTTCCCAGCAAAACTGACTATATTCTTACAGGAGAAAGTATGGTCATATTATAAAATAGAAGACTTCCAAGCATTCATAAAGAAAAGACCAGACCTGAACAGAAAATTTGATGCCCAAACACTCAAGAGAATCATCAAAAGGGAATTAAGAAATGGGGAAAAAAGAAAAAGGAAACAAAACAAACAAAAAATGCCTTTTGTAAAGGGACCAAATAAGTTAAATTGATATGTATCCCAATAAGAAAAGAGGATATTGGTAACACTTAAAAATTGTTATTATCACCTGGGTAGCTAGAAGAATTATACTTAGAGATAACATTGACAAACTGTATAGGATGAAATGGCAAGACATATATATATATATATATATATATATATATATATATATATATATAGAGAGAGAGAGAGAGAGAGAGAGAGAGAGATATGTATTCATGAATATATATGTTTACATATATAATTAGTATTTAAAAATAGGTTAATATTAAGAGAAGTGGGAAAAGAAACAAAATGGGGTAAATTTATATGTCACAGAAAAGCACATGGTGGGAACAGGAGAGAACATCAATACACTGGAAGGGAAAAGAGGTTGGACATAGGAGATACTCAATTCTTATGTGCATTGAAATTGACTCAAAAGAGGGAAGAACAATCAAATACATTGGGGCAGAGAATTGACTTGCTACCTATAGAGCAGTAGAAGCATAACAAATGGACTGGTGAGGAGGGAAGCAATACAAGGGAGGAAGAGGTTGTGGGGTAGTTTAAAAAGACTGTTAATAAAATAATAGGGGAATAAGAAGGGAGGGGGATTCAAAGGGAAGTAAAATAAGGTATGGAATTAGGGGGGCTGATTAAAAACAAAACACTAAAGTAGAAGGAACCAGTGATAGAAACAAGGACAACACAAGGGGTGGAAATCAAAATGCTGGGAAATACACAGCTGGTAATCATGACTCAGAATGTGAATGGAATGAACTCAGCCATAAAACACAAGTGAATAGCAGAGTGGATTAGAAACCAAAACTCTACCATATACTGTCTACAAAAAAATACACATGAGAAGGGTAGACATACCTAGGGTAAAAGTAAGAGGATGGAGCAAAATCTATTGGGCATTAACGATAAAAAGAAGGCAGGAGTCACAATCATGATATCTGACAAAGCCAAAGTAAAAATAGATATAGTCAAAAGAGATAGGAAAGGTAATTACATCCTGATAAAAGGCAGTATAGACAATGAGGAAATATCAGTACTCAATATGTATGTACCAAATGGCATAGCATCCAAATTTCTAAAGGAGAAACTATTGGAGCTCAAGGATGAAATAGATAGAAAAACTATACTACTGGGAGACTTGAACCTTCCTATATCAGAACTAGATAAATAAAACCAAAAGATAAATAAGAAGTAAGAAAAGTAAATGAAATCTTAGAAATATTAGAGTTAATAAATATATGGAGAAAAATAAATGGGGACAAAAAGGAATACACTTTTTTTAGCAGCACATAGTACATTCACAAATACTGACTATGTCCTAGGGCATATAAACATTGCAAACAAGTGCAAAAGAGCAGAAATAATAAATGCAACCTTATCAGATCACAATGCATTGTAATGGAGAGGTAAATAAAAAATTAATTGGGAATTAAACAATATGATTCTCAAATATTGGTTAAAGAACAAATCATAGAAACAATAATTTCATCAAAGAAAATGAAAATGATGAGACATATTTTCAAAATCTATGGGATGCAGCCAATGTAGTACTCAGAGGGAAATTTATATCCCTGATTTAATATATTAACAAATTAGGGATGGCAGAGGTCAATGAATTGGGCATGCAAATTAAAAAAACTAGAAAGTGAACAAATTAAAAATTCTCAGATGAAAACTAAATTATTGATCCTAAAAATCAAAGGAGAAATTAATAAAATTGAAAGTCAAAGACCTATTGATTTAATAAATAAGACCAAATGCTGCTACTTTGAAAAAACTAGACAAAGTACTGGTCAATCTAATTACAAAAAGGAAAGAAGAAAACTGAATTGACAGTATCCAAGATGAAAAGGGAGACCTCACCTGTAATGAAGAGAAAATTAAGGCAATCATTAAAAACTTTTATGCCCAATTATATGGCAATAAATATGGCAAACTAGGTGATATGGATGAATATTTACAAAAATATACATTGCCTAGACTAACAGAGGAAGAAATAGTATACCTCAACAATCCCATATCAGAAAAAGAAATTAAACAAGCCATCAAAAAGAACTCCCTGAGAAAAAATCCCCAGGGCCAGATGGATTCACAAATGAATTATATCAAACATTCAAAGAACAACTAATTGCTATATTATACAAATGATTTCACAGAATAAGCAAAGAAGGAATTCTAACAAATTACTTTTATGACACAAATATGGTACTGATTCCAAAGCCAGGCAGGTCAAAAATAGAAAGAAAACTACAGATCAGTCTCCCTAATGAACATAGAAGCAAAAATCTTAAGTATGATACTAGCAAAAAGACTCCAGCAAAATATCATGAGGGTTATTTCATTATGACCAGGTAGAATTCATACCAGGAATGCCAGGATGGTTCAATATTAGGAAAACCATCCACATAATTGATCATATTAACAAGAAAACTGACAAAAATCGCATGATTATCTCAATAGATTCAGAAAAAGACTTTGAGAAAAGACAAACACTCATTCCTATTGAAAGCACTAGAAAGCAAAGGAATAGAAGGGCCTTTCCTAAAAATAACAAACAGTATATATCTAATACCATCAGCAAACATCATCTGGAATGGGGACAAACTAGAAACCTTTCCAATAATATCAGGAGTGAAACAAGGATGCTCATTATCACTTCTATTATTTAACATTGTACTAGAAACACTAGCAGTAGCAATTAGAGAAGAAAAAAGAAATTGAAGGTATTAAAGTAGGCAATGAGGAGACCAAGCTATCACTCTTTATAGAAGATATAATGGTCTACTTAAAGAATCCTAGGGAATCAACTAAAAAAATAGTTGAAATAATCAACAACTTTGGCAAAGTAGCAGGATACAAATCAAACCCATATAAGTCATTGGCATTTCTATAGATTACCAACAAAATCTCAACAGCAAGAATTAGAAAGGGAAATTCCATTTAAAATCACCCTAGACGATATAAAATACTTGGGAATCTATCTGCCAAGACAAACACATGAACTATATGAACTGTAAAAATTAAATTAGTCACTAGTAATAAAAATATTATATTTTATGAGGTTTATTAAGGATTATTAGAAATCAAAGATACAAAATAATATTAAACCATGTTTGTACTCAGGGCTGATTAGCCCATTCAAAGCTTACTTATTACATCATTACAATGACTGAGCAGCCAAAGTTGGAGGCAGAGATTGCCAGTTAAATACTAATTGTGATCTCACCCAGGTGGAGACTCAGGTGAGATTATAGGGAATTCTGGGAAATACAAAGGACTTCTGGGGATGGAAGTCTAGGGTTCCAATCTCCATTTTTACAAAACCCCCTGAGGCCTGAGGAAGACTAGTCTCTCTGATGGGTGTTGTACACACCAGCTATGAAAATATAATAATTTTAGGAAAAATAAATAAATAAATAAATAAATTTATTATAATAATATAATAATTTCAGGAAAAGAGAAAAAGAGAAGAAAATGAATAATTGATTGGTGCATTGACAAAAATTCAGTTAGGGAGCAGTCCCCTTTGGCATAAGAGTATACATACAAAACAAATGTATTTATACCCCACACAGTTCAAATCACCACATCCCAAAATTCACTCTGGATCTTCTCATGTAACTTGTGGTCTGTGGAGGTATCTTCATGGTGTCTTCTCCAAAGAGTTCAGTTTCTGGATTCAGAGAGGTATCATGTTTCTTAACCTAAAATTACTCTCAAAAGGAATTTACCCTTTGCAATTTAAAATAATAATAATAATTATACTTCCCCCCCCCCCTTAAGAGGGTGATTGAAAAAACACAGGGATCCCTTAGGGATGCATGGCTGAGTTATGAGATATATGAATAAATTGGTAAGTGTGGTGAGAGGGACTGGCCAACAGTCCTCACACAAGAGGAAAGATAGATAGAAGTTTATCTGTGGGGGAACCAGGATCTGAAGCTGGGAGGGATGGCAAGGGAGAGAACCAGGCACCAAATACATAAATCGAGCCTACAGGCTTTAGCTCTGGCCTTCCACTTCATAGATACATGAGACAGTGAGAAGACCACAATACAACATCATGGGCAACAGAAATAAGCTTATAGATCAATAGAGACAAGCCACAGTCCTTAAACCCGTGCTATTAGCACAGACTGTTACAGCTTAATGATAGGGATTAGAGAAATAGAGGTGCTGAGCTTGGCCAGAGGCCAGCTCCAAGAGAGAGAGAAAAAGAGATAATAGCAAGGAAGAGAGATGAGTGGTAAAAAGCTGGGCAACGTCTGTGAGCTCGTCTTTGATTGATATCTACATGCAAAGATACATAGTACATATTAATTAAAGACATAGCGGATTATCATCGGTAGAAAGGTAAATTGTCATAAGATAAGGGCGGATCCTTTTTCAGCCTGGGGAGAACAAAGAAACCTGATTTCGCACCCAAACTAGTTGGGATCAAAGTTCATTGCCTTACTGGCCATGCGCAGGACAGAGAATGCGCTCTCCTCAGGCCTAACTTTATGGCTTAATTATCTGTCTTGAGTAAATACAGCTGTGGACTGCTACATCTCCCCCTTTTTGTTTAACATAAAAACAAAGGAGTACAATAATAAAAGTGCGGTAAGATTATAACTTTAACAGATATAAATATAGGGGTGCATAACCATATCTGGATTCAAGAGTGAAGATCAAGTCAGATTATAAAACTTATATATAAAAATTAAGTGTGACCATCAGCAAAATCTGACTTAGTGCTCAATCTAAAAGGTAAAAGTGATTTTCTTATCTACTCATGAAAAATAAATGTAACCTTCAAGTCATACTAAAAATATTAAGAAAATAATTTTCACTGCAATGATCCTGGTTGGATGATGTAGAAGTTTCATAGCTCACAGGACAGGTGCAATAGACAATCATGCCACCCTTCACAAGTCATGACTATAAGAAGTTGTCAGATCTTATAACAGGTAACAAAAAGACTATTTCTGGAGACAGTGGATAAATCCTTCCTCTCTCGTACTGATTCTGCATCTTAGGGATCCGTACATGCTCTTCCAGATGCCTGCCACATAGAAAACTGGTTGGAAGTTCAATGCCAGGACAACCAGTGAATGAGAGCGTAAGAACACCATGTCCCTGCATCCCTGCATCTCACATGGAATATGCATCTGTGTGTGGCTATGGCTGTCTGTTTCATGAAGAGACCTTTGTTATGATTCCCTCTACGGGTAATCAGACTCCACTTACCAGAATAGTCATCTGAAATTTAACAAATACTGCCATGTTCTTGTAGTCTCAGACTTTTGGGTGCCTGAAACAGTAAAATACTTGCACCTTTGTAATCCAGGATCAGAGCATTAACAGTACTTGCCATGTACTAAAACTTTTTGGCCATGGCTGTGCCAAAGAAAAATCAAAATTGAATAATAGAAAGTGAATCAAAAGTGTTCTAAAAAGTTAAAATACTGACATTTTTAATATTCTTCTCCCCCCCCTTTTTTTGTTGTTGTTGTTGGGAGAGATCCCTACAAAGAAAAACATCCTCTCTGAACAATTCCGGAGGATTATGTACATAACATACAAAATAATCTGAGAAAATGATACTGGGAACATGATCCCAAAATTAATACCAAATTTTTAGACTCTTGGCTCACTGTTTATGTGATGTGGTTGAAGCTGAGCCAATACGTAATATCAGAATTTACATTCCAAATGATTTCTATTTCCTAATCTAAATTGACCAAAATTCCCCTTGTACATGAGAATAATTTTTCCACCATTAAAAGCTTTGTAAAAACATTAATACAACAATTATTGTGAAGTTTTTAACAAATACCAATATTCCCATACACATTACATTGTGATTTGTAGTTTAAATAACCAGGATGATGATAATGAAGTGATATTTCAAGTTCTGACTGCATATTTCTTATCTCATCCTTATTTAAATTTCTACTTGTCTAAACCAACTCATCAACCTGATAATCAAGCATGTAACATTACCAATGTTTGCAAAATTCATTCCACCAAACCAATGTTTGGGTAAATAGAAGCTTAAGTTGTTTTTCATATAGAAGCAATTTCTACAGGTTCTTGTATTTGTAGAATTTGATGTAGCTTTTTCTTTCCTAGTTGTTAATGTATAATATTCCATGTGCTTTTTCTACAAGCTTATCCATGCCTATTTTTCATATTTTCAATGCATACTCCAAAAAAGGGAAACTTAGATCATACTTTGCCCTTGCTCCATGTATGTGTGTAATAATCTGTTCCACCTAGGAGAGACAAAGACTGCGTGTCCACATAAATTGTCAAACCTAGAGCACTCAGTTTACTACTGAAGTTTTACTTTCATATACCAAACATCTTCCAGTATATGAAAGGGAAGCCAATAGACCCCAAATCCAGCGGCCTGCCTGAATTCTGGGACTGTTGGGAGAGAGCAAGAAACTGTTCCCATAAAGATATTACCCAAAAAGACAGGGTTTCAGGAGTAATGGTTAACAATGGTATTAACACTTAACTACACTCATGGTGGTCGGCACGTAACGTCTACCTAGGTATTGCCAGGAACATAATCTTTGCATGGATGTAAATGATCTTTTTCAATAACTTAGGTTCCTGATTAAAGATTTCAGGGTGCATTTTGCCTGGTCTCTCATCCTTTTTTGAGAGTAACATCAGGATCATCTGTCCATTAAACATGCCTGTGTAGCATCTTCTGCCTTGCACCTCATTTTTTGTTGTCAGAGGCATTAGATCTATGCTATGAATGAAAGTTTTCTATCTCCTGCTCCTTGGAGAGTCATACCAATGTCTATATCCTTGTTGACAGTAGCATTTCTTACAATACAAGTAGTAGTTTTACAATGCATACAAAATTAATTTCTTTTGACAGTATCATAGACATATAAAATGAAAGGTATATATTAATGTCTAAACAATTGTAGCTATTTTGTTTCGATTCCATAATAAAGACCTTGGAGTGTGGGATATATCTGATGTCTTAGACATACACAAGTGTGGTTTAGTCCTTCTGAGTTAGCATACTTGCTATTGGTTTGGGTACAATATATCAATGGATGTCAGCATGACAAGTGTCCCACATTGTGAAAATAGTGAATGCCATTAGCAGAAATGCAATGTCAGTTTTGATGTGTATGCATTCACCAGTAATGAATTCGATCCCGGTGCCTTGACCATGTTCAGGAAGTAGCTGACAGGGAACAGCATTGATGCTCATCTGCTTCTCTTCCTGGTCTTCGTGTTAGCTGGCATTATGTGTTTTGTGGGTGACCAGATGTTTCCACTATCTGTAAACATACAAAGAAGACCTTGACCCAACGTTATCATCCCCTTGGGTCCCTTACAGTCTTAATTTCTTGGTAATATTCAACCCATTTAAGATATATCATACAATGTAATCTTTAACATTATATTCAAACTGTTATTGCATAGTTTTAGCTTCTATTCGTTTTAGGGTGTAGAAGAGATAAATGGTTAGTGATTCCATTTCCACCCTACTTTCTTATGAAAGTTGAAATGCCATAGCTAGCAAAATTGACTTTTAGATAAGTCCGATTCTAATAAAGACATGCTGTTGTTTGCAAATATAATGGACCCTTTAAGACAATAATCATATATACATTTTGGATAAGAACAAAAGTTTGTGCTGAAATTGGACAGTATTTATTGTACTGTCATAACATTCCCAATTGTATCATTTGATATTTGATCAAATTTGGATAACATGGAACAATTCCACTAAAATAATTGTAAGTTACATGTTGTACCAATACTATTTGAAATCTTTAGGTGTATGATAAAGCTTGATCTTATAACAAATACCCATATATTTGTAGCACAGAATATCTGTCAGTGACTTAACGATATTCTTCTGTAGGCAAATTGTTTTTCAGACAATTACATGTGCGTTGATAGTGTGTTAGACCTGCCTATAGGGCAGTGATGATCTTTCTAGCTCATTTGCTGTTTTTCCTGGTGTCCTGTGCCAGACACCTCTGCAGGTTGTTCTTTTTCTGGGCAGATTTTTTTGCCTTCGGATGCTTTCAGTCATCCTCCATGGACTTCACATATCTGAGAAAATAGACAGAAAATCTAGACCCCAAATGAAAGCCTCATTGGGTCTTAGAAAGTTAGAAAGTAACTGAACATATATACCTTCAGTTTTTGAACCTTGGGGCTTATAAATTCCTTTGAGCTCTTTTTGTCATAGCTTGCATATAAGCCATGAGCTATCCAATTCAGCCCATCTATTGCTGTTAAAAGCACTGCTATCCCAAGATGTTTGGAATAGGCAACTGTGCACAATTATTTACAAGTTCTGTAATCACTTTGCTCACTTCTTCATTTGAGCTTAATGCCATAAATCAGGAGAGTCAGTATCTCCTATCACCTTTCAGTGTTTAACTTTTTATCTCAGGAGCATGTTGGAATGCATCCTTTGTTCCACAATTTGAAGTGGATATCTTTCAGAGGTGAAAATAATCCACAACATTTTGCATTGGCAACCAATCTCAATTGCTTGTATAGGATGTTTATATACAATAGATTTGACCCTCTGCTGGAGCAGAGAATGCTAGTAGCTGTCTGCTTAAAACAGCAATTTCATAGCTAGTTACCTTTGACTTTGAAAAACAGCATGCATAGATGCTTAAACATTTGCTTTTTCAAACCAATAATCATAAAAACATCATACCATAAATCACGTATGATTTTACCAATGTGTGCTGTGATCTTCAGCATTTGTCTATTTGCACACAATTTTTTGCTCTATGCAAAAATTTATCTTGTGCAATCATTAACATTATATCACTGTCTTATGTTGTAAAAGTATGCGCAGCATTATCAAACAATTGTATAGGTGTTATTATTTCTAACCTATAATAGTTAAATTCATAACTAAAAAGATTTTTATATTGTGACTAGAATTATTAATTTTATCTACCAACTTTGCAAAATTTCACTGCAAAAATAGATCACATTGTGCAAGGAACATTTGAATTTGCATTATTATCATAGGTCTTATATTAATATCATGATCAGCTTCAATATCTGTAATTTGAGTAAGTGGCAGTATTGCGCATTTTAAATCACCAATAAATCATGTTACTGGTTAACAAATTACTCAATAACCTTAATAATTAACTACTGGTTAACAGATTGAATCCTTTCTACTATGTGTCCACACTGCTGGGAGTGTGTTTCATTTTTATAATTGAAGCTATACTAATTATAAATAATTTGCTTTCTGGATGAAGTCACATTAATATGCCTCATAAAAAGTTTCTGAACTGCATACAGGTTGTTTAAATAATCTCTGCCAAGTTTTTATTTTTGCTGCTCTTATGTCCTGCTTAAGAGATTTTTAATAATTCCCACATATTTAAAATTTGAATGTATTAGAAATTTCTTTAAAGCATACACTAATTCATGCTTGTCATAGAAGCAATTACACCTAGTCATAATTTGCCTTTTGATAATATTCAGTGTTTGTGATAAAAGTTTGTAACTTCAGTTGCAGGAATGCTGCCCTTTAGGTGGATTAGGTAAGCCTCATGGCTGAGAGAAAAAACTTTTCCATGCAGCTTCATATCTAATCCAAAACCTTAAAAAGTTCTGTTTGCACCTTGGTGGTTAATTTACAGTTAAAATTTCATTGCAGAGAAAACATCTCTTGTCCCAATATTTTGTAGCATATGCCAAAAGTCAGATAAAGATTTTTAACTTTTTAACTTTCTCTATCAAGAAATATAATCAGACATTCTTTTATAATTTTGCCATGTCCAATCTAAATTAGAACAATTTAATTTTTAAATTTTACTTCACTGTAATTTCATCCTGTTGTAATTATCTTTTTAAAGTTAGATTTTTCCTCCTGCCTTATTAAAGCTATACAGACTTTGTAACCTCAGGAGATCCAGGTCGGGGAGGGGTGGCACTGCAGACCCCCGATCCGGTGGTGGGGGAGGGGAGTGGCATTCCTTAACCATGATAACATGAGTAGGAGAAGAAATTTCTGAGCTTGTAAATTAGTCTTTTGTTTAGTTAAATCCCAGGAGCTGTGGCCTGCTCCTATTTGTTTCTGCTTTCAGCCTCTGCTGAAGCCCTGGAATAATTTTTTAAAGCCTGTTCCTTTGTAACTGGAGTTTGCCAGGCATCCTTTTCTCTAGAATCAGAAGTTAGGATAGATAGAGCAACTGAACACATTTTTACAAATGCCCATGAATTAGCAATTACTTGTCTGATCCGGTGCCCCTCTCTCTTGTATTTCTTTAGTTTTTGACCAATAAGGTCCCACTCATCAACATTTAAAATTCCCATAGGTGGAAAGTCGGGATAAGCTTTTCAAATTATTTTTAGCAACGCCTTCAGTTTGGCTTTTGAGACCTTATTCCCGCTATTCTCAATTAACAACATTAACAGTCTGAGATAGCAAGGTTAAGATGACGAATTCTGTCCCATTCCTGATGGAAATCTTATCCTGGTAGGTCACTCCAAAATGGAAACACTTTCGAGCTTCAGTCATTCATCCTTTGTCTTCCCCCAATTCTCCAGAGTGCTCCCTGTAAACATCTGTGTTAGAAAGGAAGGGTAAGAATCCAAGTTGGGTGTCAAATGTGGCGAGAGGGCCTGGCCAGCAGCCCTCACACAAGAAGAAATATAGATAGAAGTTTATCTCTGGGGGAACCAGGATCTGAAGCTGGGAGGCATGGCAAGGGAGAGAACCAGGCACCTTTGGATAAGGAAATTTCCTTTCCTGAAATAGAGATGAAAAACACCTTCCCTATAACTCGGTTAGTAGACTGCTTCTCTCGTGTTCTGCAAAATTTGACTGAATTTAATCCCCAAAACCATTCCCTTGCAATCACACTTTCTCATGTTCCTTCTCCTACAGAAAACCAAATTCCAGCCCAAAGGAAATCTCATTCTCCTAGAGAAACTCATCTTAGTCGAACTGACCCATAGGTACAAAATTCAACTAGAGGCCTATTTCCTCTAAGAGAAGTACCTGAAATAGGATGGAATGGGGATGTGGTGACTTTAAGGCACAAAATAATGTTTACTCCTCAAGAAATAAATGAATTTATACTAAATATCCCCACATATGAACAAGATCCCTTTCTAGTAACAAAAAAGATGGGAGACATATTTTTTTTCAGTATAATCTCTCTTACAAGGATGTTGAGAAGTTGCTACAGGCTTTTTTAACTGAACATGAGAAAAATAAAATAATTGCTCATGTCAACAAAACCTAGGGGCTCAATGCAGCACATTGGCCATCTCAGGATCCCCAATGGTATTATAATGACTCTGAGGATTTTTTACAATTATACCATTGTAAAGAGGCCATCCTAACAGCAGTGAGGGAATGTGCAGACAGTACAGATAAGTGGGCAGAATTTGAAAATATTAAGCAGAATAAGGAAGAAACACCCTCCAGATTCATGGATCGAATAATCAAGATTGGGGGTAGATACCTGGATTTTGACCTATTTAAAGAAAATAGCTTAAGACAAGTTAGAAGGCTCTTTGTCAATAACTCTTGCAAAGTGATTAGGGATTATTTTAGAACACATTGTCCAAAATGGCCAGAGATGGACCTTGAAGAATTGCAGAAAACAGCTTTATATGTTTTAAAGGGAAACAAAGAAAAGGAGTAAGAGAATAATGATATCATAGAAACAATGCAAAAACAATTGACATTTTTAACAGATAAGATTGGTAAACTGGAAAGAGGGCATGATACTCAACCAATGGCACTTGCCCCTCTCCAGGAATCTAATTACCAATCCGTTACCTGCCAATTCTGTGAGAAGAAGGGCCACAGAATGGCAGAGTGTAGAACTTTACTCAAGGCACTCAGAAGGAATCTGCAGTTTAATAACAACAACAGAAGTGATAATTATAGAAATAACTCTAATAATGATAATGGAAACCACAATTTTAGGAATGATAACTATAGAAATAGATAGTGGAAAAATGATAACTTAAACCAAATGACTCCACAACAATATAACTTAAGTGGTGCTCATCCAAAAAATACTTGAGGTACTAATGCCCCTCAGGGGGGTGTCCTTCAGGGGGGTGCCCAAAAACCTTTGATTTTACGGACCCTGATGTCCTATTACCTGTTGTCCCTATCCACTACCCCCCATACTAATGAACCCCATGTTACTTTAAAGATGGGTAATACCTATTATGATTGTGTTTTAGACACTGGAGCTTCCTGGTCTGTATTAAAGAGAACACCTGATATACATTGTTATTCTGTTGGCTCAGAGAATGTAATGGGAGTGTAATGAATACCCCAAAGAGTTAAAAGGCTTCCCCCTAGAATGGTGTCTTAGGGCCCCTAGAAGTACAACATTCTTTCATTTTGATACCTGACTCCCCTCTAAATTTGCTGGGGAGGGACCTTCTATGCAAACTCAGAGCCACAATACATTGTTCCCCAGATGGTTCCTTATCTTTGGAAGTACCTGAGGAATCTTTAAATTTACTCCCTGTAATTCTCTCAGAGAGCCAGGATGGAAAAAGCATCCCACCTTTGCAATAATTGAAGATATACCGGATTCTCTTTGGGCCACATTTTCTTCCAATGTAGGGTTACTTAAGTCAGCTGTTCCTGTGCAGATAAAAACTAAATCTAGCCCACCTCTTTCTGTTCCTCAGTATCCCCTCTCAAAAGAGGCAATTGAGGGAATAACCCTAGTAATTAACTCATTAATTGCACAGGGAATAATAATCCCTTGTAAATCTGAATACAACATGTCCATCCTGTCTGATGAAAAACCAAAAAGAGGGCCAGAAGGCAAGTTTTTTGCCACCACAAAGGGCAGGCAGTCTTTTAAAGCCTCTTAGACAGCCTGAAGTTATTTGCACAAATTTTGAGCCACTAAAAGACTGCCTGCCTTTTGATCCAGCCATAGCACTGCTGGGTTTATTCCCCGAAGAGATAATAATGAAAAAAGACTTGTACAAGAATATTCATAACTGCACTCTTTTTGGTGGCAAAAAATTAGAAAATGAGGGGATGCTCTTCAATTGGGGAATTGCCAAACAAATTGTGGTATCTCTTGGTGATGAAATAGTATTGTGCTCAAAGGAATTATGAACTAGAGGAATTCCATGTTTACTGGAATGACCTCCATGAATTGATGCAGAGTGAGAGGAGCAGAACTAGGAGAGCATTGTACACAGAGATTGATACACTGTGGTACAATGGAATGTTATGGACTTCTCCATTAGTGGCAATGCAGTGATCCTGAACAACTCAGAGGGATTTATAAGAAAGAATACTATCCACATTCATAGGAAAAACTGTGGGTGTAGAAACACAGAAGAAAAATAACTGGTTGATTACATGGGTTGAGGGGGATATGACTGGGGATATAGACTCTAAGTGATTATCCTAGTGTACACATCAACCACATGGAAATAGGTTCTGATGAAGGACACATATAATACTCAGTGGAATTGTGTCTAAGCTATGGGAAGGGGTCATGGGTTGTAACCAAGGAATAATGTTCTAAATTGACTAAAATTTTCCAAAAAGAATAAAAAATGAATAGTTACAATATAAGAATATAGAATGTTTATAAAGTCATTTCTTAAAAGTGAATGTATCACTTTTCAAATTATCTTTACTCAAACACGTGTGCTTAGAATTGTATCTGTGTGCCAAGAAAATGAGTATAAAAATAAACACCAGTCTTGGGCATGGCAGAGCAGCCATTAGATGCAAGCTTGCCCTGGCTGAAACACATTTATACCTGTCTTCTGTCTTCTTTAATTTTTTTTTCACCCTGCCATTCACCACCCATGGAGAATCCCTGGAGTCAAGAATGGGGCTTGACCTGGCTCCTGACATTTCTGGTGCCAGAACAGGGTCTCTTCCATGTTAGGTAAGTCCTTCTCCCCGAAACCCTCTGAAAACTCACCTGGAAATATTATCCTGTGAATGGAATAGGGGTAGGGGGTGAGTAATCCAGGACTCTCAAAAAGGAGAGAAGTGGTTCAGAATTTAGGAGAAGAATTATGAGAAGAAAAGGACCTCTATGGGCCACAGTGAATCAAAGGAAAGAAAGCTATTCACTGAAATAATTAAACACAGTCTTCAGAAAAAGGGACTAAAAGAGAGAAAGGTAAGCAAGTCACAGCTGTCTGACCTCTTGGATTTCATTCAAAATTGCAGTCTGTGGTTCCCCAATGTACAGATGGTAAATTTAGACACAGAAGAAAAAATTAGCCTTGACTTAAAATCTTATAACATTCCCATTAGGGCTAGGAAGCCACCCATAACTCCCCCCCCACACCTAGGGGAGGGAAAGGTAAATGCGTGGGAATGAGGGATCCTCCTGGTCCCCCTCCTCCTCTACCTCCACAACCCTCAGCTCTAGCAGAAAAAAGGCAATTTTTCTATCCCTTGTCACTTGCCTTTTCAAATGTTTACACTTAAGGCTTGTGGAGCCAAAAACTTTTTTTCTCATTTCTCACAGTTTTTAAAGAGAGAGTACCTTGGAAAAAGGAAGATGAACTTTCTCATTCTTTCTTCTTCCTTTTTTCTTTCTCAAGATCTTGAGTAAACTCCTTAACTCTTAAAAACATCCTCCCCTTAGTATGTCTTTAATGTTTGTTATGTGTGTCTCTGTGTCACAAATTTTGTGTATGTGTTTCCCTAATTGACCACTTACCAAAAAACACTTCAAATTTCTCTGCTGAAAAGAGGTAATTTATGTTCCATAATTTTTTTTCTCTTTTTGTTTTGGAAAGGAAGTTTTGTTTCAGGGAAAAAAAAGAGAAAGAGAATGATTTGGAATACACAAAGGGAACTTTTGTCCCCCAAAATGGCTATTCTCTTAAATTTAATGTGAAAGATCTTTATATGTAACCTTGGAAAACTGCTAATTAGTCTGAAAATGTACTATGATAAGTGGAATTTTATGGTGATGATTGTGTCTCAGTTAAAAGTGACATGTTAGCTAAATCCAATTCTGCTCAAGCCAGAGATCTGTTTTATCAACACTAGAACCAATAAGAGATAGTGATTGCAATAAGTTCAGAACTGGTTGAAAGTAATCAACAGACAGCTTGACACCAAGAGGAATTTTTCCTTTTTATTTTTCCTTTTTATTTTTTTTTATTTTTTTTTAAAACCCCTACCTTCCGTCTTGGAGTCAATACTGTGTATTGGCTCCAAGGCAGAAGAGTGGTAAGGGCTAGGCAATGGGGGTCAAGTGACTTGCCCAGGGTCACACAACTGGGAAGTGTCTGAGGTCAGATTTGAACCTAGGACCTCCCGTCTCTAGGCCTAGCTCTCAACACACTGAGCTACCCAGCTACCCCCGATTTTTTCCTTTTTAAAAGACAAAAAACAAACAAAATTACTGGATGCTTAGTAAAACCTAAGATATTTATGTGTAAAATTCAGTAAGACAACATTTATAGTATATTGGATTTTAGAAGTTCATAACTGGAAACTAGTAGATGTGAATTTGTATAGGCATTAAGAATTTGCTGTATGGCTAAGATTGGAAATTTTGAACAATGTTTTATTTGATTAGGAATATATGTGCTATAAATAAGAAGAGACATAGCTATTCAAATATAACTTCTTATAATGTCATAATAGATGCACACAAAATAGGTATGAATTTTTGCTGTGAAGAAAATCAATTTTATGCAGATTGTGTATAATGCAATTGGCAAAGAAAATTTGACCAGTCCAGAAATAAAATAAGATTCATTGTTAGGCTATTAAATATAGGTAGAAGGTAGTAACCTCTCCCCTATTTATAGTAAAAGTGATGGAGACAAAATCTGAAGGTTTTTTCTTCCTGGAGCAGAAGCTCGAAAGGAAAATTGGAATATTAAGGAGAGATTGTTAAGGGATTTTTAACAAAATCCAGTTGTAAGTTTGTAAATTTTTAATTACTATATTGTGAGAGATTTAATATCAAGGTTTTAAAATAATGCAACTCAAGTTTTAAAAAGGATAGGAAAAATAAGGTAAAATTCTTCTCAGACTACAAGTGCAGCCAAGAGGCTACTGGCTTGGAAATTTTCCAAGAAACCAAAATTATACCATATATTGTCTACAAGAAACACACATAAAGCAGGTAGACACACAAAGGGTAAAAGTAAGAGGATGAAGCAAAATCTATTGGGCATCAACTGAGTAAAAGAAGACAGGAGTTTCAATCATGTGATCTGATAAAGCCAAAATAAAAATATATCAATTTAAAAGAGATAGGGAAGATACTTACATCATGATAAAAGGCAATATAGCCAATGAGGAAATAGCAGTACTCAATATATATGTGGGGTTTTCCTTAATGGACTTCCCTGACCAGCATGGTCCCACAAGGGAAGGGGCTCACCTTTGTGATGGGACCAAGGAGAGATAGGAACGGAGAACCAGGGTGGAGATTGAAAGACACGGACAAGTCAGTGGTTGGATAGGGCAGGCAACCCCTATGATACTCTCCTTGATAGGAAAGTATGAGTACAAAGGAACAGGAGGTGGATGAGGAGATTAAGATAGGGAATGCAGGCCAAGATGGTTACAGCCTCTGAGAAGGAGAAGGTTAAGAGGAGAGAGAGACATAGTCATTAAGGAGCCGAGTGGAGCTCCATGAAAGGGGAGAGAAAGCCAAGAGGAAGTTCATGGGTTTGCCTCTGAATTTAATCCTGTCCTGCTTGGGTGGTACTCCCAAGCACGTAGTAACCACATCACAAAGTATAGACAATTAAGATTGGGTGGCAATGTAGAGGGAACACCTTTGGGCGTGTAGATTGCAAACCACGCTTTACTGGGGAATTGAGTCCGAGCATGTTAATGAGTTTGTCTTAGCCAAGGGCCTCATGGCCAGTTCAAGGTTACATTCACAAGCCTCATTGGTATAACCTTATGCTTGGAGACACAGTAATCATACAGTCATTTATATTTCATAGATGTGAATATGCTTGGAATGCTACAATATATACACCAAATGGTATAGTATCCAATTTTTAAAGGAGAAACTACTATCCCTAAAGGAGGAAATAGATAGTAAAACTATAATAGTGAGAGACCTGAACCTTCCTCTATCAGATCTAAATAAATAAAATCAAAAGGAAAATGAGAAAGAGGCAAAATATATTAATTAGAAATAATAGATATATGAAGAAAAATAAATAGGGACAAAAAGGAATGCATCTTTTCAGTAGCACGCGGTACATTTGCAAAGATTGACCATGTATGAGGGCATAAAAACATTGCAAACAAATGCAAAAAAAAAGTAGAAATAAAAAATGCAACCCTTTCATATCACAATACAACAAAATAACAATTGGTAAGGGTACATGGAGAGGCAGACCAAAATTAATTGGAAATTAACTAATATGATTCTCCAAAACTGATTGGCTAAAGTTTAAAGCTCAAATCATGGAAACAATTAATAATTTCATTGAAGAGAATGACAATGAGGAGACATCATATCAAAATATATGGCATGCATCCAAAGCAGTACTCAGGGGAAATTTATATCCTTGAGTGTATATATTAAGAACTCAGAGAGGGAAGAGTTCAATGAACTGGGCATGCAAATAAAAAAAAAAAAACTAGAAAGAGAACAAATTAAAAATCTCCAGATAAGAAGTAAATTAGAAATCTTAAAAATTAAAGTAGAAATCAATAAAATTGAAAATGAATATTGAATTAATAAATAAATTGGTACTTTGAAAGATAAATAAAATAAAGTATTGGTTAATCTAATAAAAATTGAAAAAAGAAAACCAAATTAATACTATCAAAGATGAAAAGGGTGAAATCATTCCTAATGAAAGAAAATGAAGTTAATTATTAAGAACTATTTTGCCCAATTATATGACAACCAATATAGCAATCTAGGTGATATGGATGAATATTTGCCAAAATATAAACTGTCTAAATTAATAGAGGAGGAAATATAATATGTAAATAATCTCTTATCAGAAATAGAAATCAAACAAGCCATCAAAAAACTCCATAAAAATATCCCCAGAGCCAGATGGAATCAAAGGATAATTCTATCAAACATTTAATGAATAACTAACCCAATACCATATAAAGTATTTGACAAAATAAGTAAAGAAGGAGTTCTATCAAATTCCTTTTATGAAACAAATATGGTACTGATACCAATGCCAGGTAGACCAAAACAGAGAAAGAAAACTACAGATCAATCTAATTAATGAGCATAGATACAAAAATCTTAAATAGAATACAAGTAAAAGTATTCCAGGAAGTGATCATTTAGATTATCCAGATGGGATTCATAATATGAATGCAAGGATAATTTAAAATTAGGAAAATCATCCACATATGATTATCTCAATGGATGCAGAAAAAGCCTTTGGCAAAATACAATGCTCATTCCTATTGAAAACACTAGAAAGAATAGGAATAGAAGGGCCTTTCCTGAAAATAATAAACAGTATATATTTAAAACCATCAGCGATTTTATTATGTTAGCTCATCCTACCCATGAGCAATCAGTCTTGTTATTGCCTATTTTAATGCCTTTAATTTCTTTTTCTTCACACCAAGCAGATTGGCTAACATGACAGCAAAGGGAAGCAATGAATGCTGGAGGGCATGTGGCAAAATCAGGACATTAATGCATTGCTGGTGGAATTTTGAATTGATCCAACAATTCTGGAGGGCAATTTGGAACTATGCCCAAAGGGCACTAAAAGACTATCTTCGCTTTGATCCAGCCGTAGCACTGTTGGGTTTGTACCCAAAAGAGATAATAAGGAAAAAGACATGTACAAGAATATTCATAGCTGTGCTCTTTGTGGTGGCAAAAAATTAGAAAATGAGAGAATCATAAC
Organism: Monodelphis domestica; assembly: GCF_027887165.1. Classification (NCBI taxonomy): domain Eukaryota; kingdom Metazoa; phylum Chordata; class Mammalia; order Didelphimorphia; family Didelphidae; genus Monodelphis; species Monodelphis domestica. The sequence goes on along the minus strand of NC_077232.1, from coordinate 209,194,117 downwards.
CAGGAGAACATTGTACTCAGACTGATACACTGTGGTACAATCGAATCTAATGGACTTCTCTATTAGTGGCAATGCAGTGATCCTGAACAACTTGGAGGAATCTAGGAGAAAAACCACTATGCATATTCAGAGGAAAAACTATGGGAGTAGAAACACAGAAGAAAAATAACTGCTTGAATACATGGGTTGAAGGGATATGGCTGTGGATGTAGACTCTAAATGAACATCCAAATGCAAACATCAATAACATGGAATTAGGTTATGATCATGGACACAAGTAATACCCAATGAAATTGCGTGTTGGTTGCGGGAAGAGTGGGTGGAGGGGAGGAAGGGAAATAATTTGATTACTGTAACCAAGGCATAATGCTCTAAATTGACTAAATAAATTAATTCAAATAAAAATAAATAAATAAACTTATCTTTTCACCCTAAAAGAAAAAATAAAACCATCAGCAAGCATCATCTGCAATAGGGATAAATTAGAAACATTCCCTATAAGGTCAGGCATGAAATAAGGATGCCCGTTATCATCTCTATTATATAACATCATACTAGAAACACTAGCAGTAGCAATCAGAGAAGAAAAATAAATTGAAGGTATTAAAATTGGCAATGAGGAGACAAAGCTATCACTCTTTGCTCATGATATGATGGTCTACATAAAGAATTCTAGAGAATCCAATAAAAAGCTAGTGGAAATAATCAACAAATTTACCAAAGTTGCAGGATATAAAATAAACCCACATAAATTATCAGCATTTCTATATATTTCCAAGATATCTCAGCAGCAAGAGTTAGAAAGAGAAATTCTATCTATAATCACCATAGACTATTTAATAATCTAATTTACTTATTTAGTATCATACCTATCAAACTACCAAGAACTTTTTTACTGAATTGGAAAAAAATTTTTTAACAAAATTCAAGGGAAATAATGGAAAAAATGTGAAGGATTGGGGCCCAGCAGTACCAGTAAACTTTACTATAAAGCAGTGGTCTCCAAAACAATATGATACTGGCTAAGAGACAGAAAGGAGGATCATTAGAATAGACTTGGGGTAAGTGACTGCAAGACAATGCATGATAAACCCAAAGATCTCAGCTTTGGGGACCAAAATCCACTATTTAACAAAAAATTCTGGAAAACGGGAAAATAATATGGGAGAGATTAGGTTTAGATCAACATCTCACACCCTACAGTGAGATAAATTCAGAATGGGTGAATGACAGGTATAAAGAAGGAAACTATAAGTAAATTAGGTGAACATAGAATAGTATACCTCTTAGATCTATGGGAAAGCAAAGATTTTAAGACCAATCAAGAGTTAGAAAATATTACAAAATATAAAATGAATAATTTTGATTACATTAAATTAAGAAGTTTTTGTATAAACAAAACTAATGCAATCAAAATTAGAAGGGAAGCAACACATTAAAAAATCTTTATGAGAAAAACCTCTGAAAATGTCTAATTTCTCAAATTTGTGAGGAGCTAAATTAATTGTACAAAAAATCAAGCCATTCCCCAATTGATAAATGGGCAAGGGACATGAATAGACAATGTTCAGGTAAAGAAATCAAAAGTATCAAAATTATTAATAAGCACATGAAAAAGTACTAAATTTCTTATAATTAGAGAAATGAAAATCAAAACAACTCTGAGGTACCACTTCACAACTAGCAGATTGGATAAAATGACAGAAAAGGAAAGTAATAAATTTTGGTAGCAATGTGGCAAAAGTGGGACATTAATGCATTGCTGGTGGAATTTTGAATTGATACAACCATTTTGGAAAGCAATTTGGAACTATCTCCAAAAGGCTTTAAAAGACTGCCTGCCCTTTGATCCAGCCATACTACGGCTGGGTTTATACCCCAAAGAGATAATAAGGAAAAAGACTTGTACAGAAATATTTATAGCCACACTCTTTGTGGTGACAAAAACTGAAAAATGAGAGGATGCCCTTCAATTGGGGAATGACTGAACAAATTGTGGTATCTGTTGGTGATGGAATACTATTGTGATCAAAGGAATAATGAACTGGAGGAATTTCATATGAATTGGAATGATCTCCAGGAATTGATGCAGAGTGAGAGGAGCAGAACCAGGAGAACATTGTGCTCAGAGACAGATATACTGTGGCAAAATTGAATGTAACAGACTTCTCTACTAGCAGCAATGCAATGATCCAGGACAATTTTGAGGGACTTATGAGAAAGAACACTATCCACATCCAGAGAAGAACTGTTGGAGTAGAAACATAGAAGAAAAACAACTGCTTGATCACATGGTTCGATGGGGATATGATTGGGAATGTAGACTTTAAGTGATCATTCTAATGCAAATATTAATAATTTGGTAATAGATCTTGATCAATGACACGTATAAAACCCTGTGGCATTGCTTTTTGGCTATGGGAGGATGGTTGGAGGAGGGGATGGAAAGAGCATGAATCATGTAACTATTGGAAGATATTCTAAATGAATTAATTGAATAAATAAACAACTTAAAAATATAAGAGTTTTTATATTTTAAGAAATTATTAACTTATGCCTTGAAGGCTTAGATAAACATTTTTTCTTACTTCCAGCCTTTGATTTTATCTGGTTTAGAAAGATCTTGGTATGGAATCTCCTTTTAAAAATCAGGAACACATCTATACCATTTAGTCAGAGAATTGTCTGGATTTACTACTAGGTTTAATGATTTGCTTTGTGATGGTAGGTTCATATAACTAAGTAGGTATCAAAATCAAGGTGTCAAAACAGGTCTCTCAACTCTACTGCTTGTCCACATGCAAGAAAAAAAAATTTACAATTAAATCTCATTCATCTTACTTTTCACTAGAAGTCATGTTTTGAGATAATTTGTGGAGATAGGTCTTACATTTATGTTAATAATTGTTTCATTGGAGAAGTGATTGGTAAATGATTGATAATATTTTAAAATTTAAAAAAATTTTAAATTTAAATTTAAATAAAATATATTTTTTATTTTGTGAATGTGAAAAAGAAATTATTTGGTATTAGTTTATTAAACAAAATATAGGGGTATCCATTTGTACAGGAGTATGTATGTTATATAGATCTACATGTGTATGTAGGTATGTACATATGTATGTATCTATCTACTTATTACAATATATTTAATTTTGTCCTACCTCTTTTACTCTAACATCAGGTCTGGTTCCAGAATCTAGGCTTTTCAATGAAATTCAAATCTATATTTTAATCAAAAGACCAAAGGCTTGTTCACCTCATCATACTTCTTGGATAACTTGACAAAAATTCATGAAGCCTGTGGGGAATACCAATTTTCTTGCAGAGATGAACAAACAAATATATTTCTAAATAAATCTAAATTCTCTCATTCTTGAGGGCAATTTGGAACTATACCAAAGTCTATAAAGCTGTTCATACCCTTTCATACTGTAATGTCACTTCTGGGTCTGTATCCCAAAGAGAAAATTAAAAAAGGGGGAAGAGACCTACTTGTACAAAAATATATATAGCTGGTCCTTTTTTGGTGTCAAAGATCTGGAAATTGAGAAGATGTCCATCAATTGGAGAATGGCTGAACAAATTGTGGTACATACTGATAATGGAATACTATTGTGCTATAAGAAACGATAAGCAGGATGATTTCAGAAAAAGCCAGAAAGATCTGCAGGAACTTATGCAGAGTGAAATAAGAGAACTGGTAAAACATTGTATGCATGTACATACTATTACAAAATAATGGCAATATTGTATAGATGATTATCTGTGAAGACTTGGCTATTCTCAGCAATACAATGATGTGGGCCAATCCTGAAAGCTTATGAAGAATGCTATCCACCCCCAGGGAAAGAAGTGTTGTAGTTGTGTTTCACATCAGTGTATCTTTGGTTTACTTTGGGTGTTTTGGTCTTGTATGAGTTTACTTTTACAAGGACCAGTATGGGAATTGGTTTTGCATGGCAACTAAAAGTTAAAAAAGAAAAAAGTACTAATATATTAAAACATGCCTAAATAAAAGCACATATAAACAAAGAAAAAATAATTCTATCGGTTCTCTAATTGCTTATTCAAATTTATTTAGAGGTGCTTTCAGTTCATTTTCCTAGGTTCTGTTGAATGACTGCTTCCCTTGTATTGGGGCTATTTGCTTGTAGGTGCTTCGTTAATAATCTTTTATTGAATGCCACTTATGTACTAGGTACTGTGCTAAAGACAATTCAACCTTAAGTAGGTTGGCTGGGCAGGCTAAATGAAAAGAGAGCAATTACATAAAGTCATACCATATGAAGTGAGACATTAGTGAATGCATAATTTACTGAAGATAAATATTTGCTAACTTCTTCCCATTATAATTTTCATAATTCATGTACTCATATCCCGAGATTCACTTGCAGACCTTCTGTGGTCATTAGCTCTGTTTCTCATTGCCTAAATTTCATTACCCTATCAGTGTCAGCATTACTGCCCATATTCTTATAAAGCTATTGGCCCTATGAAGAGGAACCTATAGAAGGTAAACTATTTTTATCATCCATCTTTTGGATCTGACCTATCTATTACCAACACCAGTTTCTTCTCACTTGTAGTGCATGTCTGAAATCTAGCTTTCAAAAATAATGCTAATTCAGAGGAATTTAGAGGACTCTCCAATCTCTGGACTGTTGAAAAATTATTTTAATCAAAATTCTGCCTTCCCTTGCTTCCACAGGGTAGGATTAGTAACTATGAAAATATCCAATCTTAATGTAAAATGCTTTAATCTATTTCCTTTCTCTAGAAAGTCACTCTATCTGAATGTCCCATTTGGCATCTCAATTTTATTTCTAAAATCTATTCTCATTATTTCTCCCTGCTTCTTCTGGCTTTCTTATTTCTGTTCTCCTATGATTCAAATATTTGGTATTATGTTTGACATCTTTATTACCCTGCAAATCTAAATCTTAATTAAGATTAAGTGAGCCTACAAGCATAGCTCTGATAAGGGTACTCTCTTAATCAAACTTTAAATGACTTTTCCAAGTCAGTCTGCCATTCAAGACCTAGGTGATGGTATAGTGGAGAGAACTCTGCAGTGGAGTCAAGTATTCAGGACTGGCTTCCAGCACTTAATAGCTCTGTTTCTGGGCAAGTCAATTGTCCTATATTTACCTTAGTTTCCTCATTTGCAAAATGAGGATGATTATTGTACCCACCTCCCAAAGTTGTTGTGTTTTTGGTTTCATTTAAGATTACTTCCCTATATTATTCCCACCACATAATTCTTTCTTATTCATGTGCTAATTAATGGATCTAGAGAAAATAATACCCCTCCTGGCTCTCTGTCTGATTCTTCAGACTTCACTACCATGCCTTACTCCCTGAGTCCTACTCATCTTAAAACATCCATTTGCCTGTAGTACCTCCTTATATTGGAGAGTTCCTCCTAAAACTTCCATTTGGAGGAAGAGTCCATATTGAACACCTGTCATGCCTCTCCCAGATCCACTTCCAGGTTTCCAGACTTTGTCACCATGTCTTCTATTCCCTCCTCCACCCAGATGTTTTTAGTCTTGTCTTACTCCATTAAAATATAGCTTCCTTTGGGGCAGCTGGGTAGCTCAGTGGATTGAGAGGCAGGCCTTGAGATTGGAGGTCCTAGGTTCAAATCTGGCCTCAGACACTTCCCAGCTGTGTGATCCTGGGAAAGTCACTTAATGCGCATTGCCTAGCCCTTACTGCTCTTCTGCCTTGGAGCCAATACATAGTATTGATTCCAAGATGGAAGGTAAGAGTTTATATATGTATATATACATATATAACAACAGAGAATATATTTTTCTTTACTCATATTGTATCTTCAACACAATACAGTTCCTATACCATAGCATATGCTTAATAAAAACTTATTGACTTGATTTGGAAAAAAATCATGTTGTTTGGGTTCAATACAAATTTATATTATAAAATGTCAAATGGGTTGTTTCCCAGAATAGACAAATCCTTTTCTACTTCCATAATCAATTCACCTACATACTCTCTATTGCTATTTCATGTCTATTCTTGCCTGCTTGAGCCTTTGACTTCCCTCTTGTTCCCACATCTCAGTTGAGGATCTCACTTCATACTTTAATTTCTTTAACCCTCCTCTCATCTCACCTCATTCAGATATATTCCTCCACTAGCACCTCCTTCACTCTATATCAAAGGAAGAGATGACTATTGACTTCATCAATTAAAATCTCACTGATTTCATCTTATCTCATCCAATCCTTTCTTCACCAGCATATTTTCCCTTCTATAATCCAAACTCTAAGCAATCTTCATTCAAATTTCCCTGTCTACTTGCTTCTTCCTGGCTGCCTAAATTTGTACCCATCTCTAATGTGATCATGCCTGTTTTTACCATACAATATCTTTACTCCCCTTCTCAGATAAATTCCTTGGAAAATTTGACTACAATTATTACTAATTATTACTCCCTCTTCCTTCTCTTATTCAGTTATAAACCCTTTGACATCTGATTTAACAACCTCATCATTCAGCTGAAACTACTCTCTTCAAAGATCATAATGATTTCCTAACTGCCCCATTTTGTCTTTAAATTCATGCCTCCTCTCTACTATTGTGAATCTGACACTCATTTTTTCTTCTAAGGGATTATTATATACTTTTAAAATAATATATCATTTATCTGCTATGAATTCCTAGTAGACTATGGTTTGATATTTGGATCTAATATCATTTCTCACTATTTACTTGATTATATAAAAACATGTGGTCTGCTCTTCTTCCACCAGAAAGATATTGCATTCAAAATTTAAAAAAAAATAAAGAAATTGGTTGGAGAAACTTCTTCCAGTTAAATATTTGTAAGTTTGGTTTTTTTTGTATACAAATAGAATATTTTACATTAGTCCCTATCACATTTCATCTTTTTTGAATATTCCAAACCTCTCATACAACAAAATTTTTTTTTGATCTTGAATTTTGTCCTGTATGTTATCAAATCTTACAAGCTTTGTACCACTTGTGTTTTTGTTGAATGTGTCATTGACACCTTTACTTAAGACAGAGTTAGATATTACATAGTAGAGGGTGAAGCAGAAATCCCTAAGGAACTCCACTTCCAATTAACTGAACAATTAACAATTAATATGTGAGCGCTGAGGATTCAAAGAAAAGCAAAAAAGATACTTTACCCTCAAGGAGTCAACTGTTTAATATTAAGGAAAAGAGGGAGATAGGGAGGAAAAGAAACTGAGAGGAAATAAAATAGGATGTAAGAAAGAAGAGAGAACAAAGAAGTAAAAGAAAAAGAAAGAAAAGGTAAGAAAGCAGAGGCTGTTATCAAGGTAGATTTAGAAAAATGATTTTTGATCTTAACACAATATTACATATGATATAGAATTAAAGAATGGATGTCTAAAATGCTGTGAACTCCATACCAAAACATATAAAATAAATGAATATAGTGAAAGGAACTCAAATGGCCCATTAAATTATTTTTAAAAGATATTAAAAATGGCACAGAATGATGAAGAAAAAAAACTTAAAAATGTGCAATTGGTCTAATGATAAAAGAAAGTAAAAAGTTTGAGGAAAAAATAATGCCTTCAAAATCAGAATTGGACAAGTGGAACCTAATGACTTCATAAGACAACAAGAAACAATAAAACAGTCAAAAGAAAAAAAAAACAGAAGAAAAATATAAAATATCTCACTGGAAAATCAACTGTCAAAAGTAAAGAGATAATTTAAGTATTACTGGACCATATGAAGGCCATGATATAAAAGAACCCAGAAATAATATTTAAAAAAATTATCAAGGCAAACTGACCTGATATCTTATATATGGAGACTAAAAAGAAATTAAAAGAATCCACTGATCACCACCCCAAAGAGATCCCAAAATGAAAGCTCTCAGAAATTCATTATAGCTACATTCCAGATCACCAAGGTCAAGGAGAAAATATTATAAGCAGGCAAAAAGAAATAATTCAATTATCATGGAATCAGAATCAAGATTCCATAAGATTTAGCAGCTTCCCCATTAAAGGAAAAGAAGGCTTAGAAAAGGAAACCCCAGGAGGCAAAGGAGCAAGGGTTCTAGCCAAAAATAATCTACCCCACCAAATTAAGCATTTCTCCAGGTGGAAAATTTATATTTATTGAAATAGAGAACTTTTAAACATTCTTTATTCAAAGGCCAGACCTAAACAAAAAAAAATTTGATATTCAAATGCAAGACTCAAGTTAAGCATTAAAACAAACATTTAAGAGAAATATTAAACCATATTCTTTTATATGAAGTTAATTCATATAATTCTGAAGAACTTTATCATTATTAGAGAAATTAAAAGGAGTCTACATAGACAGCATGCATGAGTGTGAATCAATTATATTGGAATTGTCTCCAAAAGAAAAAAAAATGAAGAGGTGAGAAAGTATATATTAGAAAAGGTGGTAATGGAGAAGTAAATGGAGAAAACTATCTTACATATAAAAGGTGACAAGGAGAAGCTTGTAGAGTGGAGGTGAAAATGGGGATTGATGGGGAATAATGATTGGAACTCATTCTCATTGGAACTGGTTCAAAGAGGAAAGAATAAAAAATACAATCATGAAAGTTGGGTAAAGAAATTTGTTGTACTCAACACAGAAATGGGAAAGAAAAGGAATAAGAAAAGGGGAAGAAAATAAAAGAGATGGCTTAAGGGAGGCAGTGGTCAGAATCAAATTATTATTTCCGTTTTTCCACAAATTTTAAATATTTTATTTTTTCATGTTATACTTATCCCTTCCACACCATGGCTTTCTCCATTGTAGTTTAACTACAGGGCATAAGAATTTAATAAGAAATTAAGATATTAAGAAGAACTTATATGGGTTTTAAGAATAAGAAATTAAATGGGATTTTTTAAAGAAGTTTTGCAGAAGACACAAAAGGCATTCAAAGGCTAGCATATTACAGAGAAAAAGTTTAGAATTTCAGAAATGCATACTTATCCATAATTTGCAAAAAAAAAAAGTATTCTAAATACCCATAAAAGAAAAAGCCTTTCCTGGTACAAAGCGACCATAGTTCTTGGAGATAATTCTTTTTCTTTTGTTACTATGTCAGGCAGAGACCATTTTATATTTTATTTTGAGGCTTTGTGGCTGCTACCCTTTCAAATGCAAGTTTCCCTTTTGTTTCACTGTGTTATTGGCTGCATTTCTTCAGAGACTGTACTATATACTTCAGCTTTAGAGGTGATTTTCTGTACTTTAATCAATTCAACTTCTGCAGGGCTCTCATTTCTGTGTTTTGTTGGCTATCATGTGCTTTCCTGTGATTCCAGTAGGGACTGTATTTGCTTATCAATTACTTTCCTAGGGCTACTCAATATTATGGGTGTAATGCAATTTCACATGTGACTCATGAAACCATGGATCTCTTTTATCAACCTTTATAGACTTTGGGGTTGTCATCATGATTGTTGTTGGTCCGATCCATCTTGGTTCTGTAGGAGATTCTCTATTAAAGTTCTTGACATAGATCATATCAACTGTTTTTATCTTGTGCAATGAATAATCTAGTGGTATTCTTTGCACAAGTAAACCCAGTTTCCTTAGTTCTTCAATCATACATTGTATCTGTTTTAAGTTTTCATGAAGAACACATTCCCCTCTCAACATGGATAAGTAAGATGCCAAAGTGGCTGACCATACAGCATTTTGAAAGGTGATGTGTTTAGGTCAGTCCTAGGCCTGGTCCTAACATTGAACAAAGCAAGAGGTAAAACATCTGTCCATTTTAAATGTGTTTGTGAACAGAGTTTATCTATTTGTGTTTTTAATTCTTTGTTCATCCACTCAACCTGCCCGGAACTTTGGGGCCGATAAACTGAATGGTAATTGCACTTTATGTCTTGTAGAACCTGGGAAGTGAAGTGGGACCCCTTGTCTGAGTCAATGGTATTGGGAATGCCATGTCTAGGTATAATCTCCTTCAATAGAAATCTCACTACCATAGCAGTGTCACTTTTCTTGGAAGGACATGCTTCAACCCATCTAGTCAGTCTATCCACTATAACCAATGCATATTTGTATCCCTTGTCCTTAGGCATGTTGATATAATCAATGAATACACTGGAAAGGCCTATAGGTGAGTGGTCTACCTCCCAATGTAACACTCTTAAAATGACCTTGATTATATCTCCTGCATGTTTCACATGCCTGACAAGTTCTAATGGCATTTGTAATTATTCCTGTTGCTGTTCAATATCTCTTTATGGTATCCATAATCCGTTGCACTCCGTAATGTCCCTTTGCATGAATTATGGTGCATAGATGTTGATATAACTTTTTAGGGAGAATTGGTTTACCCCCTTGAGCAATCCAGATGCCTCTGATCAGTTTAACACCTAGCTGCTCTTTCAATGACTGTATCTCTTCTCTGTCATAGGCTTCAGTGAGATTATACCTTTAGATCAGAGAGAAATTCAGCACACAGTGGGGACCGAACCTAGCAACATATTTTGATGTTATGTCTGCTCTGTCATTCCCTAGGGATACCCTGTCCTTTCCATGAGTGTGTGCCTTACAATGGATTATGGCCATCTCCTAAGGAAAGTCCAAAGCACTTATAATACGATCTATCAGATTTCCATATGCAATTGATTTTCCAGCTGAAGTTTTATAACCTCTGTTTTTCCATTATGTTAGTATTATGAGCAATGCGCAGTGGAGAAAGCATAGTGTGAATCCAGAAATATATTAGCTCTTTTCCCTCTAGATAATTCCAGGGCCATGAGCAGAGCCTTGAGCTCAGCTCCTTGGGTGCTGACATGACTTGGCAATGATGCATGCCAAAGAGATCTGTCATTGTCAATAACTGCTGCCCCTGTGAACTTTATCCCATCACAAACATAGGAGGACACATCTGTGTATAACACTATTTCTGGATCAACAAGAGGTGTATCTTTCAGGCGTTCATTTGGCCTATGCATGAGTTCCACTATCTGATCACAGTCATGCAATACTTCTCCTCCCATTTGCAAATCAGGAATCAGAGTTGCTGGGTTCAACAGTGCACATCTATGAATTGTGATGTTATCATTGCCTAACAAAATGACTTCATACTGGGATATTCTTGTATCGGTGAATGAATGCATATTCTGCGACCATAACAGTTTTTCAATTTGGTGTGCAGAATGCACATGCAATTTACATCCCAGTACTATATCATAGCTCTTCTTGACCATTAGAGCTGTAGCTACTATGCTCCTGAGGCAAAGCACCATGCCCTGTGCAACCATGTTTAGGATAGAACTGTAAAACGCAATAACCCTCAGATTTAACCCAAAATACTGTGCTAACATTCCAGAAGTGATGCCTTTTGCTTCATGGACATACAAGTGGAATTCTCTCTTATAATCAGGTATTCCCAAAGCTGTAGCTGATAGAATAGCTCCTTTCAACTGTGACAAAGCATGCAAATGTTCCTTATTCAACTGCAATGGTTTTTTGATGTCTTTATTTGTCAAATAAGTCAAGCACTTGGAAATATGAGAATAACTCACTATGTACTGCCTCAAGAAACCGACAACCCCCAGAAAAGCTCTAAGTTCTTTCTTAGTTCTAGGGATGCCTAGCTTCTGTAAGTCTGCTATCCTTTTATTAGAGATTTTCCTTGTGCCCTGCTCCAGGACAAATCCTAAATGTTCAACTTTTGGTAGGACCCATTGAATCTTCTTTTTAGAAACTTTATGTCCCGTCATAAAGTTTTATTAATAATTTCTTTGAATCTTCTAGACATGTCTTAGAGTCAGGAGATGCTAGCAGCAAATCATCCATGTAGTGTATCAATTTGCTACATTTGAAGGTTATGGTAGCTAGATCTCTTTGCAACAGGTGACAAAATATTTAAGCTGACTCACAACATCCTTGCACTAATCTAGTAAAGCACAGCTGGGTTTGTCCCCATTGGAAAGCAAAAATATTTTGAGAATCAGGGTGCAACAGTATAGTAAAGTAAGCATTTCTCAGGTCCAACACTGTACCACCTAGCCTCTGCAGTTGTCTGAGTTATAATATCATTTGGAGATGGTGTTACAGTGTGTCTCTTCCTTATGACATTATTCACAGCCTTTAAATCTATCACAAATCTCCAAGCAGGAGTGCCATCTTCATTCAGCTTATTCTTTTTGTTCAACCTTGCTCAAGCAAGCTATTTATGATGGGTGTTATCCCTTCTTTTACTTCCCTACTCAGCTTGTATTGTGGTATCTTGGGCGATATTTCTTCCCTGACCTCACTCTTAACAGGAGTAATTGATTTAATCCAACCCAAGTCATTTTGATGTTTCGCAAACACCCCCTGTGGTATATCTGTGGGTATGTCATACATAGAAGTCACAACCTGAATCTTTTCAGGTTCTTCCTCAAGTTGTTCTAAGTATAACAATGGATAGTGCTTCAGTGAATTTTTGGGTAGATGCAAATAAATTTCCCCAGATTCTTCACATTGTACTGTAGCTTGTATCTTACACAAAATAATCATGTCCTAAAAGGTTGTCTAGGCACGATGGAATCAACAAGATGGTATAATCTATGGTGAGAAGACCTAGTTTAACCATAGTGCTTTTGAGCTCAGGGACTTTTTGAATTTGTCCCATTGCTCCAGCTATAGAAACCATACCCCCTATGTCGGAATCCCCTGGACATATCTTAAGAACCAATTTTGAAGCACCAGTATCTAAGAGAGCCTTATTATTTTTCTTCCCCACTTTAATCCACACATATGGTTTTGGTCTGTGTGTAGCTAAAGAGTTTATTGCCACCAAATTAGTACTCATGTCTTTGCTACCCTCTGCCAGCTACATATGTAACTCAGTTAATTCTTTTTGATTAGATCCATTCCCAATGAAGTCTACATTAGCAGTTGTATCCTCAACTACAATGGAACATGAACCTAAGCCCCCACTGTTGCTTTGACCAGATACCCCTTTACCCCTTGGAATGCTGGCACCAACTGAATCCTTTGTTGTTACTAAACCTGCCATTCCATCTCCAGATTAAAATTTAACTGATATGTCACCTCCACTACTTTGAATATGATTATTGTGTCCAAAGGTAATGTTAGCTTCATATTCAGTTAGTTTTTCCTTAACCATATCACTCAGTACTGGGTGGAAGGTACTAGCTTCACGGTTCAAACTAGATGTATTTTCTAAGGGTACCTCTGCCATAAAGCTATTAAGTTTGGTGGGTCTTCCGTGAATGTTTTTTGAGCCTTGTCATCTTTATCAACAGTAACCTTTAGGGAATTGAACTTATGTGTTTCTGTATCAGTTACCAACTTTTTCTTGAGTTCTTGTGACTCTTTCTCTTTCTTTTGCATAATTCAATCTCATTGTCCACTCTACACTGGAAAAAGTTCTCAAGGAATGATTTGGTTTCCTTTACAGACTTTTCCTGTGTGGTTACTGTACAGGTCTTATCAAAGTCTCTCATCTCATTTGTGATTTGAGATGTTATTTCCTTAATTTCTCTTTCTGACTCTAATCTGGCTCTGCCTTTCTCTTGCTTTATTTCCATGGCTATCATTCACAGAAACACTTTCTTGCACCAATTTTACACTGTTTCCCAATTTTTTTTCCTACTATTTGTATCTGCAGCCTCATTATTACTATTCCTTCTACCTCCAAGTGTCACACTATAAGCCTGGCTTCATAATTCCCTTCTAACCAATTCTGAATATTTAGGCTTAGCTCCAGTTTCTATTGACTTTTGCATTTACCTCAAATCAGGAGCTTTCTGTGAGGACTTTAACTTGCAGTGTGAACAGCAAGTGGATTTCGTGTACCTAGTTTCTGCATTATGTCTGTCTCTGTTAGTATTCTCATGTTTCTTTTTCAAAAAGCAGTTCCTAATCAAATGCCCTTTCTTGTGGCAAAAGAAACAATACCTAGTTTCCTTTTGCACTGATCTTCCCTTGTAACTAGGTTTTTGGGAACTAGATGTTTTGAAAGTCCTAACCTTGTTCAAAAATTTTAATTTCCTCAATTTCCTTCTGTTTTAAATCCGTTTCAGTCATCTCTATCTTATCTTTCAGGTCTTGAACTTCCTTACTCTGATCTGAATTGTTTTCAAATAGATAACCTGCAGCCTCTCTCAATTCTATTAGGGAAATTGAGTCATATTTGGGGAAATAATTCTTGAAAATGTCCTCAAATTGGGTGTGCATCCCCTCAAAAACTGTCTATGCACGTGGCCAGCTGTCTCATCATTATCTGCTTTTAAACCTAAGATTGCCTTTGCCATCTCTGACAGATGGTCTATGTATATGGCAGGATGTTCCCCTATATCCTGCCTGATCTTGTAAAAATTGGACCATGCATTTGGTTTAGAACAGCATTGCTTAATTGCTTGAAGTAAATCCTCCCTGCACCTTTTCATGTATGACATGCAGGTAGGATTTGCAAAGTCCATCTCCCCTCTTTGATCTCCAATAGGCCAGCTGGTGTGAATCTTGAAATTTCTCAGACTTGTGAATGTTAAAAAATTCCCTAATAGGACTATTCCCCATTTTAAACAGTGAAGCTATTTAGATCTAAAATGTGAGAATGCTACTTAGATCAGAAATGTGAAGACCTCTACTCCACCCATACTTAAGACTGCTTTAGGGGAGAAAACTCCTTGCTGAACAATGAAAAATACTTAAACCCAAACTTAAGCCATGCCTATTTTTAGAATTAATACAAAGGGGTGCTAAGTACCTATAAAGGTTAGGCAAACTTACAAGGGACAAAGAGGTGAGAAACTTACTCAGAGAGTCTAACCTTCTCAGGTGTGGATTACTAAGAGGATTAGTCTACTCAGGTGTGAATTCAGAATGGGCTGTCCTTTGGAAAACGTCTACTGTGATTGGTAGATGTAAGGACTTAGGGGAGGTGACATAGGAGAAATTGCCCTTTAAATAGGAGCTCAGACAGGAGCTCAAGGGACAGTCTGAAATATTCAGATTGAGGATTGAGCTAGTGAAGGCAGCTGAGATGATGCTGGCCTGGTGTCACTAGAATCCTTGCTTGGACAGATCTTGTGGTGAGTGATAAAAGACTGACTGATCTCTCTTTGTCAATAATGCTTCTAATAAATTCTCAACATCCAACCAAGTGGGGTCAAAAGTTCTGAATATGTTCTCTAATTTCTTTATAATTAATATTGGTTCATCCTCCAATGATGGCATATCTTCCTTCAATTTTTTAAAATCCTATTAAAAGTGGCTACTTTCCTTAAAGGAAATAAGCTATCTGAATTATTTGGTACTCCTGTTTCTAGGCTTCTTGCTCCATTCTCAGTTGGGTAAGGAGGAGAAATAGAAGAGTTGGGTACATTAAGGGAAAGGGTTTGTTGTTGTCCCATAGTGCTAGAAAAATCAGAGTTAGGGTGTGAATTTAGGTTGGAATGTGAACTTAAAGTGGATTGTGTAGGGTGAGAAGGAAGAGCAAAGGAAGAAGTGTGAAAGGATACAGAGGTGTTTGAATTGGAGGAATCAGTAAGGTGTGAAGTAGAGGGATTAAGATTAGAAGTATGGGTAGGGTGTAAATTTAGAGTTGATTGTGTAGTGTCGGAAGCATGGTTGGGGTGTGAATTTAGAGTTGAGGGTGTGGGGTTGGAAGCATGAGTGGGGTGTGAACTCAGAGTTTGTTGGTTAGAATTAGGGTTTTCTGAGGCCAAGGGGGTAGGGGGAGCTGTGTCCAGAGTTTCTGATAATGTTCTTAAGTCTCTTTTATGCTTCTCATAAAAGTTACAATCTCCCCATGACATCCCTCCATAAGCTCCTCTATAAGCTCCTGCCGAGTATTTAGTTCTACAATTTGTTGGATATTAGAGGGAGCAATTTGTTGGTTTGACTGAGAAATAAGTTCTTCAAGGAAATACAATATTATAATTACAATAATAAAAAATTCAAGGAAAAGTAGTATGTCGATTAAATTTTGCCATAAGTTCCATGGGATGAACCCTTTCAGAGAGACAAGGAATTCTGTATTTATAAGATTGGTCATGGGGCTGATAAGCCAGCTGTTAAGTAAGTTGTAGACCAATGCTTGTACTAAGAAAAGAACAAAGTATTTACTGAAATGCCAGTTGTTAACTAAGTTCTGAACTGTCTGTAACTCCATATTTCTAAAGTAAACATGTTGGAAGCAGGACAAGTTCAAAAGGTTTCCCAGGTTTTTCTAGTCTTAATTTAGGCAGTTGCTAGCCAGGACCTTAGGGCCCTGTTGCTAAGATCTAAAACAGCTTAATTTAAGGAGAATCAAAAATGTTTTTTACTCACCCATTCTTGCAGCTGTATTTTTGAAGCCAAGTTAATAAATAAAACAAAACTGACTAATAGAGCAAGTAATAAAGAGAGAATGGAAAGGAAAGAGATTTCACAGAAACTTTTTGAGGGTTTTTTCACTAATTTCGTGGTCAGCCTTTGGTGGATGTCCTCTGGCTTACACACCTTTTGAACATCTATAGATAGATTTCATAACAATGCCAAAGGCTGGACGTTATAAATTTTGTCTAGTAATAGTAGATCAACTAACCAGATGGCTGGAAGCATTTCCTGCGACCCGAGCCACAGTGGATTTTGTTGCAAAGAGACTTTTAAAGGAAATTATTCCTCGCTTTGGACTACCAGCATGTATTGATTCAGATAGAGGAAGTCATTTTACTGATTCTGTCCTAAATCAGATATATTCTTGCTTGGGGATAACTCCCAAATTTCATGTTCCATATCATCCCCAGAGCTCAGGCCAAGTAGAGAGGATGAACAAAGAACTTAAAACTATGATTGGAAAATTATGCACCGAGACACATTTAAAATGTCCTAGGAGCAGGCCTAGAGGAGACTTTCATATCTCACCATTTGAGATGCTTTTTGGACATCAGCCTATAAAGGCTAAACCTTTTTCCCCTGCATATACATCACTATTAGGAGGAGATACTACTATTGCTTCCTATATACAGGAATTAAAGCACAAACTATGTGAACGTCATGAATCCGGAGCTGCAGTACAAGCCGGACCATTAGACTTTTCTCTGCATGACCTGAACCCAGGAGACAAAGTTTATATTAAGAATTTCAAGTGAACTGGAGCAACTCAACCTTCGTGGGAAGGACCATTCCAAATATTACTCCAATATCTATAAAGATTGGAGAAAAGGACTCTTGGATTTACTGCTCACATGTGAAGAAAGTATCTTCTGTTGAGATTGATTGACTGTATCCAATCATATGCATTGGAGATAATAATCCATTGACAATTGGACGCTGTTTTTCAAGAACACATTGAATTACTGATTTTTTCCTTAATTTCTATTATTGCTTTTCTTTATTTTGATTAGAATACTTGGTTTATTCTCATTTCTTGTACTAAAGGTACACATAATTAATATTAATATTTTTTCTGCAGTAATACAAGTTTAATATATATATATATATACATATATATATATATATATTCTTGCTATAATGTCAATGCATACCCAAAAAGCTTTAAACTATGGGAACCTGCCATTTATTGATAAAATGTTATGAGACTATTATTAATGTTCATATCGGATTCCAGAAAATGGGATAAAAAAACAAGGAGCACAGACTTAACCTGAATAGTGCCAAAAAAAAGAGCACACATGAAATACTAATCTGAGACTCGAGGTTGCGATGCTTGACATAGGTTAAGTTGTAGGACTTCCTTGTATCTACACTCTTTGTGAAGTACTCATACAAGTACAAAGTTTGACTATTATGCTGGCTCCTTATATCCCTGGGAATGACAAAAATCAGATGCTTCCCTATCAAAATAGAATTTTTTTTCTTCTTATATTATGGCAACTTCCTGTAGTCTTGGCTGCAAATGGCTAAGTGAAATATTACTGCATTCTGTCCTATTGACTTTTGGGATAGAAATTACTTTAAATTGGACCTATACAAGGGCCTATTTTGAATTTTTTCCCTTATGTTTTTGATTGTTTTTTCTCTTCTTTTGATAATTGACTCTGTAGCAGCCCACGCCTAGCTATGGGCAAGGGGAACAGTGGGCATGTGCAGATTGCTCAGTCTTGGGCATGCTCAGTAGTGCTCATGGCTGGGAAGGCCTCTGACCCTTGACCCCAGCTTCTCCCAGGTTAGGCGGGAAAACAGGTTTCTTTGTTCTCCCCTGGTTAAGAGAAACCACACCTACGCCTTGTCATTGACCAATGAGGGTCATCCCTATGTACTACGTAGCAAATGGTATTTATGGCCCAGCAAGCTCCGCCTCGGGCTTTCTGCTCTCTGCTCTCCTTCTCTTTCAGGCTACCTGATGGCTGTCCTTGCAGGAGCTTGGCTTCTGGCCAAGCTCCATCTTTAATCTTTCTCTATTCACCTCTCTGACCTGTGTGGTATGGATCTCAGGACTGGAAAAGCCTACGCAATGGTCCTTTGATCCGAGCTTAGCTGTGGCTCATTGATAATTAATAAAGACTCATTCTGACCACCTCATATCTCTAATAGGACTCCGTCACTCCCCTCGTGGTATCAAAACTTCTATCCTGTCTCTATCTTCCTACCTTGTGGCTTCTCTCCCATCTGAGAGAGCAACATGTGGCGCCCAGCGTGTCAGGACCTGCCCCTGGCACTTTCTCGTGGCATTCAACCCTTTTATTTCACACAGCTAAGGGGGAGAATGCGTTCAAGGACACGAGGGTAAAAGTAGGAGGGTGCCGGAGTTCCAGGAATGTTGCCGCTCCTCTGGCCAAGGACGGTAAGTCATCCTCTGCTTGAGGTGGGTCTCTCCTCTGAACCCTGCTCGACTCTTAATGTCGTAGCTTGACCGGGGAGGAATGGAAGTCTCAAGAGCTTAACTGCCTGAGACTGTGAATCAGGATGAGGGAAGCACATGGTCGGTCAGAGCGGGATTCTCTATTCTTAAACTATCTCTGTGGCGGGGGGAGTGCAGTTTCCCTCCCCCACCTGGGCCTGCTAGTACAATACTATGCTGCGGAGGCCTCCTCTCCAGGACCTGGATCTCCGGAGGTTAAGAAACACCTGAGGAGTGGTCTGAGGGGGAGGGGAAGGAAAAAGAAAATTTGACCCAGGGAAACCCTCACTAGGGGCTATTGAAAACTTGAGAAATCTCAGTCTGAAACAAACAGTTGCTAGAGCCTAGTGAATTTCAAAAGGAGCAACTGGGAAAAGAAAAAGCAGGAGTTAAAATTTCATCAGGAATGTGCAAAGTCAAATTTACAGGCTCCTAAGACAAAAAGCTCAGAGAGCCAGACTGCTATTCATAGGCAAAACAGTCAGTTTGGCAAAAGTGGGAAAGGCTAGCGAAGAAGCAAGGTAGAAACTGCTGCAGAATGCTAAGGAGTTATTTCTTAAGCACTTCTTATTTCAAAAGTTCTGCTGACAGCAAGCTAATCTTCACAAGAAAATCCCTGTGCCTTTTCAGGAGAGGCCTGACTCAGATGCATTTGAAAGGCTTATCAGGAAGTGGTTGCTTCGACTCAAAGCAGGGCATTTAAAGGATCTTGGACTTACTTGGAAAATTACTGGGAAAAAAGGATAAAAAACAAAAAAAAAATTTCTAATAAAACCGTAGGTCTCAGCAAAATTAACGAATTAAGGTAATAATCCTGAATTAGGTTAAATTCGGTACAGCCTAAGTTGTAAAAAGATATTGCCATCCTGTACCCAAAGGCAGAAGATTTTTTTTTTTAAAAAGCAAGCCTCTGCACTCATTTAGCATTTGAAAAAGGTCCTAGGAACTCTTTTGTTTGAGGTCCGGCCAGGTAAAGGCAGGCTTTACCTGGGTGATTGCAAATGATAAAAAGCACAGAGAAGTGAGATCTGGGAATTTGAATCATCATTTTAATTTAGGTTGGATATAGGCAAAATTATAAAGGAATGTCTGCTTATATTTTGATAAAGGAAGTTAAAAAAGGAGAATAAAAAAAAATCTTTCTCTGACTTTTGTTATATGCCACAGAATATCAGGACTAGAAATGTTTTATCTGTAGAGAAATTTTGGTATATATCACTAGGTAATTAAAGTGCAAACAGAAAATTTTTAAGGTTTGGGTTTAAATCTGAAGCAGCTTGAAATTTTTTTTTCTCTACCGGCCACGTGGCTTGAGCCACGTGGAAGATAGCATCAGAGCAACTGAGGTTGCAAGTTTTATCACTAAGGCTGTAATTGGCTAGAAGGAAAACTTTAATACTAAGATATAATAAGCATGAATTGGATTATGATTTAAAGGAATTTATAAGGCTTTCTAATTTTAACTATGGAGGAATTATTAACACTTTTCTAAACAGGACATAAAGCAACAGGATGAATCTTGAGCAGAGCTTATTCAAACAGCCTGTATGCAGTTCAGAAACTTTTTAGTGGGCATATTACTATACCTGTATCCAGAAAGCAAATGATTTATAACTAGAATAGCTTTTACTATGGAAAATTAAGACACATGCTCAGCAGGGTAAAAGCATGGTTAGAAGGATTCAATCTGTTTACCAGTGGTTTGATCAGGAAATTTGTTACTCAGTACAGTGATTTATTAAGGATTTGAAAGAGGCAATACTTTCATGTATTGAAATTGCAGATATTGAAGCTGATCATGATATTGAAAAGAGACCTATGATAATAAGGCAAATTCAAAGGTTACTGGCATAATTTGATTTATTTCTGCAGGGAAGATTTGCAGAATTAGCAGATGAAAGTAATGATTTTATTCACAGTATTAAGATCTTTTCAGTTATGAAGCTAATTGCAGTAGTTCACAAATAACAACTCCTGTGCAACTGTTTGATAATTCTATGCATATTTTTACAGCATAAGATAATGCTATAATTTTAATAACTGTACAAGGTGGGATTTTTTTAAAAAAAGCAAAAATTGTGTGCAGGCAAACAAAGGCTTAAGATCCCAGCACACATGGGTCAACTCATAAGGGAATTTATGGAATGATGTTTTTATGATTATGGGTTTGAAAAAGCAAATATTTAAGCATCTATACATTCTGCTTTGCAAAGTCTATTGTACATCTATATCCTGAACAAGCAGGTGATATCGCTTATCAATGCAAACTGTTGTGGATTAATTTCACCCCTGATAGATATCCACGGTATATTCTGGAGCAAAGGATGCATTTCAGCATGCTCCCGGCACAAAGGTTGAACTGTGAAAAGTGATGGGAGATACCTACTCTCCTGGTTTATGGGTTCAAGCTCAAATGAAGAAGTGAGCAAAGTGATTACGGATTTTATAAATAACTGTGCACAACTGTCTATTCCAAACAGCTTGGGATGGCAGGGCTTTTAACAGCAATGCAAGGGCTAAATTGTATAGCTCATGGCTTACATGCAAGCTATGGTAAAAAGAGCTCAAAGGAATTCATGAGCCCCAAGGTTCAAAAACTGAAGGTATATATATTCTGTCACTTTCTAACTTTCTAAGACCCAATGAGGCTTTCATTTGGGGTCGAGGTTTTCTGTTTATTTTCTCAGATACATGAAGTCCATGGAAGAGGATCAAGAGCATCTGATGGCAAGAAATTCTGCCCGGAAGAAGGACAGAAGGCAGAGGTGTCTGGCACAGGACACCGGAAAAGCAGCACAAGGACTGTAAAGGATATGACTGCCCTATAGGCAGGTTTAACACACTATGCACACACACATGCAATTGTATGAGAAACAATGTACATGCAGAAGAGTATCTTGTCAATATTGAATGTAATGGTAAAGATCACATTGTGTGAGATACCTGAAGTGGGTTAAATATCATCAAGGTATTAAGACTGTAAGGGACCCAAGGGGATGATAATGTTGGGTCGAGGTCTTGTTTGTATGTTCACAGATAATGAAAACATCTGGTCGCCCACGTCATGCTTCATGCCAGCTGATACAGACCAGGAAGAGAAGCAGACGGAAGGTGATGGCATCAGCTACCTACATGCCAGCCACAATCCAGGCACGCTGGAAGGACACTTCTTTGGTGACTAATATCACTCTAGAACAATGACATTGCACTATTAGAGACATTGGCTATTAGGCCACTGACGGACACTTGTCATGCTGACATCCATTGAGATGGGGTACCCAGAGCAACATCAAGTATGCTAATTCAGAAGGACTAAATCACACTTGCGTCTGTACAAGACACCAGATACATCCCACACTCCAAAGACTTTGCTATGGGATTGAGAAGAAATAGCTACAATTGTTTAGCTACTAAAGTATACTTTGTATTTTGTATATGATACTGTCAAAGGGAATTTTGTATGCATTATGAATTGTATGCATTGTAAATCTACCACTTGTATTATAAGAAATGCTGTTATCAACAAGGGTATAGACCTTGGTAGGACTCTCCAAAGAGTTAGGAGATAGAAAACTCTCATTCATAGCATAGATCTGATATCTCTGACAACAAAAATGAGGTGCTAAGCAGGAAATGCTGCACAGCCATGTCTAATGGACAGATGACACTGATGTTACTCTCAAGAAAGGATGAGAGATCAGGGAAAAGACACTAGGAAAACTTTAATCAGGAACCTGAGTTATTGTAAGAGATCATTGACATCCAGGCAAAGATTATGTTCCTGACAATACCAGAATGGACATTAAGGGCTGACTACCAGAGATGTAGTTGAGTGTTAATATCATTGTTAACCATTACTCCTGATACCCTGTCTTTGGGGGTAATATCTTGATAGAAAAAATGTCTTGCTCTCCTCCAACAATCCCAGAATTCAGACGGCCGCTGGATTCGGGATCTATTGGCTTCCCTTTCATATACTGGAAGACGTTCTGGTATATGGAAGTAAGACCTCAGGAGCAAACTGAGGACTCTAGGTTTGACAATTTCTGTGGACGCGCAGTCATTGTCTCTCCTAGGTGGAAAAAATTATTATTGCACAAAAACATGGAGCAAGGGCAAAGTATAATCTAAGTTTTACTGTTTTGGAGTATGGATTGAAAACATGACACAATAGGCACAGATAAGCTTGCAGAAGAAGCACGTTGGATATTATTCACTGACAACTAGGAATGAAAAAGCTATGTCAAATGCTGTAGGTACAAGACACTGTAGAAATTGTTTCTACATGGAAAGCAAATTAAGCTTCTATTTACCCAAACATTGGTTTGGTGGAAAGAATTTTGCAAATATTGGTAATGGTATAGGCTTGGTTATCATATTGATGGGTTTATTTATACAAGCAGAGATTTAAAATAAGGAAGACATAAGGAATATGCAGTCAGAACTTGAAATACTACTTCATTATCACCATCATGGTTATTTAAGCTACAAATCAGAATGTAAAATGGATGGGAATATTGGTATTTGTTAAAAATTGCACTGTGATTGATGTATTAATGTTTTTGCAAAGCCTGTAATGGTGCAAAATTATGTTCATATACAAGGCGAATTTTGATCTATTTAGATCAGGAATTAGAAATCATTGGGAACATAAGTTCTGATATTTCACATTGGCTCAGTTTTAAAGATACCACATAGACTGTGAGCCAAGAGCCAAGAGAATTTTGTATTAATTTTGGGATCAGGTTCCCAGGATCAATTTTCTGAGATCATTTGACATGTGATAACATGATCCTCCAGTATTGTTGAGAGAGGATGTTTTTCTTTAAAGGGATCTCTCCCACCACACAATCAAAAAGAAAAGGGAGAGGAATCTTATAGAGATCAGTATTTATATTTTTAGAGGACACTTTTTAAAGTCACTCTTGATTGATCAACCTTGATTTTTCTTTTACACTATTAAGGCCAGAACTTTGAGTATAAAGAAGGTACTGCTAATGCTCTGATCCAGAATTATGAAGGTGCAAAGATTTCTAGAATTGCAGTCACCTAACAGTCGGTGAACATGAGAACATGACAGCAATTGTTAATTTTCAGATGACCATCCTGGAGAGTGATGTCTGATTGCATGTAAGGGGAATCATAATGAATTTTTCATTATAGACCAGACAGCCTCAGCCACGGTCATACACTTTCCATATGAATTGGATGTTTGAGGTTGGGAAATGCAGAGACATGGCGTGCTGACACCCTCAGTCGCTGGATGTCCTGGCATTGAGCTACCAACCAGTTTTTTAATGTGGCAGGCATCTGGCAGTGAGCACGGAAAGATCCCCAAGATGCAGTATCAGTACTAGAGAAAGGAAGGACTTATCCTTCATCTCCAGGGATAGTATTTTGCTAACTGTTGAAAAGGCTGACAACTTCTGATAGTCCAGACTGTGAAAGGTGGTATGTTTGATTATTGCACCTGTCATGTGAACCATGGAGTTCTACCTCATTAGACCAGGATCAGTAGCGTGGAAATTATTTTCTTAACATTTTTATATCTACTAAGACTGTTGCATTGATCCTGAAATGCAGACAGGCAGATAGAAAGGTCAGTTTGGGAATTTTTAAGATTGATCACTGAATCAGTTTATGCTGATGTTCATTCTTGATTGGGATATCTAAGTTATACAATCAGGATGGGTTTTTCATCTCTGTATCAGAATATGATTATGCACCAGAGTGTTTGTATTTGTCAATGCTGTAATATTGCTACATTTTGATATTACACTATTCATTTGTGTGTAAAACAAAAAGGGGGAGATGTAGCAGCCCATGCCTAGCTATGGGCAAGGGGAACAGTGGGCATGTGCAGATTGCTCAGTCTTGGGCATGCTCAGTAGTGCTCATGGCTGGGAAGGCCTCTGACCCTTGACCCCAGCTTCTCCCAGGTTAGGCGGGAAAACAGGTTTCTTTGTTCTCCCCTGGTTAAGAGAAACCACACCTACGCCTTGTCATTGACCAATGAGGGTCATCCCTATGTACTACGTAGCAAATGGTATTTATGGCCCAGCAAGCTCCGCCTCGCGCTCTCTGCTCTCTGCTCTCCTTCTCTTTCAGGCTACCTGATGGCTGTCCTTGCAGGAGCTTGGCCTCTGGCCAAGCTCCATCTTTAATCTTTCTCTATTCACCTCTCTGACCTGTGTGGTATGGATCTCAGGACTGGAATAGCCTACTGAATGGTCCTTTGATCCGAGCTTAGCTGTGGCTCATTGATAATTAATAAAGACTCATCCTGAACACCTCATATCTCTAATAGGACTCCGTCACTCCCCTCGTGGTATCAAAAACTTCTGTCCTGCCTCTATCTTCCTACCTTGTGGCTTCTCTCCCCTCTGAGAGACCACAGACTCATACACCCCCATAACTCAACATTGCATTCTGAGTTGAACTGGATGTTTTTTTAACACTTACTTCAGGGGGGGGGTTATTTTAATTTAAAAATCTAAGAATTTTGATTTTTTTTTGAAATTGTATTTTTATGAAAATCCAAGATTTTGATTTTTGTTCAAGAAAAGATCTTCAAGGAAGAAGCTTGAAACTCCTATATCTAGAGAATGAATTGTTGCAGAAAGATGCCAGAAAAAACCTACACTTCATCAAGAATATCAAGAATGAACTTTGGATATGGTTGATTGAACTGAACTTTGAACATTTATTGTAAATGTACACATTTATGCCAAAAGGGACTGCCCCTAATTTGGCTTTCTTTCAATGCGCCTAGCAAAACATTGGTTTTGCTTTCTTTCTTTTCTATTTCCTCCCTCACTATTCTAATTTCTCTTAGAAAATTGAATATTGTGTATATCCATAGTTAGAAGTGCATTTAGGATTACAAAATGATTATGTTAAATGATCAGTGGGGAGACTAGTCTCCCAATGATCATCAGGGGGGGATTGTGAATCTTGAAATTTCAAGATTCACACTGGTCAAATTGCCATCAGATCTAGTTGTGTCTAAAAATTTCCTTGATCAGAGAACCCCCAAACCAAGTCAGCCCCACAAGGGTCTTTCAGCCAGGTTCCACCTCCAGAGAGAGTGACTCCAAGTCCCCCTCCCCCTGGTCAGCTCAAATGTCAACTCCTGGGAACATTCCATTTGGAATCTTCCTCTTGATTGACAGGCAGTTTAGGTCCCCAGTTTGTTTCTTGCATCTTGGCTTACAAGTCCTCTCTCTCTCCATGCCTCTACCACAATGTGAAATCAAAGTCCTTAGGAATAGGGAAGATTCCCATTTGAGCTGTAATCACTAAATCTGAATCTGCCTTGATAGAAAAACTAGTTTGCTCTTGCTGTGGTAAAGAATTACAGCCACTTCAAAGTCCCTAGGAAGGGTGGCCTGTTTTATGTCTTGAGTTTGTCCTGGGCTGGGGACCTGCCCAGAGATCAGTTTTTTGGCATGTGTTTAAGATTTTTGTAGTTATAATTATGTGGGGTCCTGTTTCTGCATGAAGATGCCCAGGGATATCCTTTTTTACATTTTGGACAAAGATTGGGAGGGTTTTTTAATTGTAATTTAGGGCAAGTCTTTTGAAAATGATCTGTATGGCCACATGAGAAACAGGGATCTTTAGGTCTTTTAAATTGTGTTGTCAGGACAATCGTATGTTCAAAGGTGCCTATGTCCTGGCAAACTCTTATGAAATTTATTAATGAACCAGTTGCCCTAATGGGAGCCAATGCCCTTTTTGAATCCAAATTAGAATTTCTATAAGCAAGATCTTTCAAAAGATTTCTGCCGCTCCTTCATGAGGAATCTAGCGTTTAGTGGCAGTGGACAATCTGTCTACAAAATCTGCAAAACATTCTGTGGGTTTCGTATAATGTCTGTATATGAATTTTCCACCTTTTCTTTTGCTGGTAAAGATTGTCATGCTATTTTTGCCACTAGGGCAATTTGACCACATATCTATTCTGTATATAAAATTTGCCTTTTAAGGACTGCAAATTCTCCTTGTCCTACCAATTGATCATAAGAAATATTTAATACAGTTTGTCTGTTTGCTCTGGCCTGCTCTTGACATAAATCTTAAAATTTTAATTTTCAATTTAAATAGCCACCACCATTAAGTGTAGATTCTGCTAATACATGCCAATCATCTGGTGTAAGAAACTTCTGACTAATATTCCTAATTAGCACTATAATGAATGGAGCTGTGTTTCTGTTTTGTACTACACTATCTCTGAGAGAGTTAAGGGTTTTGAATTCAAAAATCCTGTGTTCGGCTAATTACTCATTTGGATTATTTGGGTTGTATCTCAGAACTACAGGGCATGCTAGGAATTCTGCTCTTTCCTCTGGGAGGGCTCTTTGTATTGCCTTCCTGACAGAGATGATTCTGGTAGCCTCAGGGGAGAGAGGTGTGAGGGGAAGAATAGGGTGAATTTGAAATGAAAGATCATATTGTAGTGGTGGTGGGGGAGGAGGAATAAATAAATACAGACTCCACTGGAATAGTATCAGAATGATTTGTTAAGACTGGGTGGGTCAATATAAATAAATTAGGTAAAGTGCTGGCCCTGTGATTTTTGCAGGCAGCATTGGGGTAGTAGGAAGATATGTCAAGGAAGGACATGTTGTAGGACTAAAGGGTAGGGATGGGGGAATGTGTATGTGTAGAGTTTGATTTTGAGAGCAATTTAGGGTCTGGGGAAATGGGTGTGAAAGAAGTAGGTTCACGTTCTGGAAATTCTAAAGATGTTTCATATGTATCAGTGGAATGTTGTAATGGCTCCGCTGCTAATGCCATCTGTACAATATTCCATGTGTTCCACTTATCTTGGGATAGTTTTCACCCCTCTTTCTGATTTTGTTTCATTATTTGACCTATTTGATTCCATTCCTGTACATTAACTACCCCTTTTGATATAAAATCAGGATAAAAATTTTAAGATACTCAATTAATGCTTGGAGCTTAGTCTCTGAAATCTTAATTCCTCACTTCTGTATTAAAGACTTCAATAATCTAATATAACAAGTATGAGAAGATAGTTTTTGACCCATATTCCAGAATGGAACAGCAACTCATCTCACTGGCCAAGTGCAGGTCTGCTGATCCGTCTCCAATCTTGAACCTAATATGTCTCCTCAGGTGATTTATAGTCCTTTGGACTCCATTTGCTGGAACTGCCTACAGCTCCTATTTAATTTCTTCGTGGGTGGTCACCTGAGAAGGAGAATGGAGACTGAGGGAAAATGGATGAAGAGGCTATAGAGATAGAGAGAGAAACAAAGGAATAAAGACTCAGAGACAAAAAAGTTAAAACAAGATGGATGTAGCAAGCTCTGGTGATGCTTCTCAAAAGAAAGAGAGTGGCTTGCATGTGTCCCCAAACTTTTATTGGAGCACTTTGGAATGTGAAGTGGAAGGTAGCTAATGAACATGCGACATGGTATAGGTTTTAGCAATGGTTGAATTGACAATCACGTAATCAAAGAGGAGGAAGCTAATCAAGCTTGTGACTTGGTAAGGAATGTGGTCTAACAGTGTGTAAGCTGGGACCCTGTGGCAAATAATGTCCTGCTCTGGACTTCTTTTTGTCCTTTGGACTGAAGATTTGGCAACACAATAATCAATAAGTAACATGACCATGAATCTGGTAAATGAATACATAAGATACAATATCAATACACCAATATTACTTTCATGATGCTAATATACCTGGCATGCTACACATGATTAAGGAACTTCTATTTATCTAGAAGTTATAGGAAATCATCAAAGGCTTAAGGGTCTTGGTTAGTGTTAAATAAAATATTTTTGTTTTAGGTAAAATTCCATTTTAGATTCTTGCTGAATAATTGTGTAGATGCTTTTTGGAGCCATCTGAATAATGGAATATTTCTGTAATCATAAGCAGTAGTAGTATTTAAGCATGTTGGAAATCCACTGTAGAAGAAAGAACAGATAACGTGCCAGGTTGCTAAGAGTGTTATATTGTCTGCAGTTGATTTGAGTTCAGTATATAAGGCTTTGTGGAGGAGATAAGTCTTCATACTCTATAAGTGTTTTTAAGTGTATTGATATACTTAATTGTTATTAGACCTCTCCGTATCTCAACAATTGTTTTTAAAATAAGTAAACCTATTTCTGATTAATCTTATTAAACCATGGTTAAATTTTCTTAACAAAACAAAACAACATTGATCTCTACCTTCTCTCCCTGCCTCTCCTTTTCCCTCATTGAGAAGGAAAGCAATTTGATATAGGACTTATATTTATAATCATACAAAACATATTTCCATATTAGTCATGGGAGATAAAGACATAATAAGTCTAGTCCTACCCTCCCTATCCCCCCCACTCAAAAAATAAAAAGAAAAGAAAGTAAGAAAATTCTTTGATCTGCATTCAGATGCCATCAGTTTTTTCTCTGGAAATGGATAGCATTTTTATACGATGAATCCTTTGTAATTGTTTTGGATAATTTTATTCTTAAGAATAACTGTCATTCACAGTTCTTCTTAGTTTTTACTAAAATCATTTGCTTCCTCATTTCTTATAACAGGATAGTATTCCATCATGATCACATCACAACTTGTTCAGTCATTCCCCCAAAATGGATGGGCATGCCCTCAATTTCCAATTCTTTGTTACCTCAAAAGAGAACTTATCCTGTTACTGTGTAAATATACTCCTGGTTCTCATTTTACTTTGCATCAGTTTATGCAAATTTTTCAAGATTTTTCTGAAATCATCTTGATCATTATTTCTTATAGCACAATAGTATTCCATCACAATTGTGTGTATATACATATACATATACATATGACATATATATATATATATATATATATGACAAATGTTAAAGATAATGTGGAAAAATAGATACAATGTATTGTTGATGGAATTGTGAACTGATACAAGTATTCAGGAGAACTATTTGGAATTATGGCCCAAAAGACTATAAACTATGCATAGCCTTTGTTCTAGTTAAACCATTACTGGCTATGTATCCTAAAGAAATAAAAAGGAAAACAAAAAGTCCTGTATGTACAAACATCTTCATAAGTTCTCTTTTGAGGTAACAAAGAATTGGAAATTGAGGGCATGCCCATCCATTTTGGGGGAATGACTGAACAAGTTGTGATGTGATCATGATGGAATTCTATCCTGTTATAAGAAATGAGGAAGCAAATGATTTTAGTAAAAACTAAGATGAACCAATGAAAAGAGAAATGAGTAGAATTAGGAGATTATTGTAAACAGCAACAATTTTATAATGATGATCAACTATGAAGTACTTAGATGCTCTGATCTATTCAATGATTCAGAGAAATTCCTAAAGACTATAATGCTATCTATTTCCAGAGAGAGGGAGCTGATTAATTCTGAATTAAAACGGAAGTATAATTTATTTTTATTTTTACATTTCCTGCTATTTTGTGACATGACATTACTTGCCTTCTCAATGTGTATGGGTCTGGAAGGAGAGGTTTTTGAATTTTTTAAAAAATCTTAAAAATAAATAAATAATAAAATGAAAAGATAAAGAAAGAAAAGAAATCATGAAGATTAAAAACAGGACAACTCAACCTGGTTTTCACTACAGGGTTATAGCTTTGTTTCAATATAACTGGGCTTCCTTTATCACTCTACATATTTTATTTTATTCATTTAAAAACATGCTTTTCAAAAGAGTTCTATTCACCTTTAAGATTGGCCAATATGACCATAAAGGAAAATAATAAATGTTGGAGGGGATGTGGAAAAATTGAGAAGCTAATGAATTGCCTGTGGAGTTGTGAATTGATCCAACCATTCTGGAAGACAATTTTGAATTATGTACAAAGGGCTTTAAAAGAATGCATGCCTTTTTATTCAGGAATTCCACTCTAGGTCTGTATCCCAAAGAGACTTTTTAAAATGGGAATGGGTTCATTTGTACAAAAATATTTAGAGTTGCACTTTTTGCAGTAGCAAAAATTGAAAACTGAGGGGATGTTCCTTAATTGGGGAATAGCTAGACAAATTGTGATATATGATGGTTATGGAATACTATTGTGCTATAAGAAATGATGAAATGGTTGATTTCTATAAGAACTGGAAGGACCTACATGAACTGATGCGAAGCAAAATAAACAGAGCCAGGAAAACATTATACACAGTAACTGAAACATTGTGGGATGATCAGATATAAAACTTTGACACTAACAATTATCCAGGACAATTCTGAGGGACTTAGAACAAAGAATGTTATCCACATCTAGAGAAAGAAGTGTTGGAGTGGAAATGCAGAAGAAAACATATGATTTATCACTTGTTTATTTGGGTATATGATTAGGAGTTTTGGTTTTAAAATATGAATATTATAAAAAGGAACATTATGGAAATAGGTTTTGAGTGATAATACATGTAAAACCCAATGGAATTGCTTGTCAACTATGGGAGAGGGAAGGGAAGAAGGGAGGGAGACAACATGAAAAATGTAACCTTGGAAAACTTATGTTTGGATTTGTTACTGTAATAAAATAAAGAAAATTTAAAAAAGGTTCGATGATCTTCAACATACTGCCAAAGGGAACCATGACACAGAAAGGTTAATTAGCTCTACTTTAAAGTAATAGTGCTTTATAGTACATATGCTCAGAAGTTCTCAAAAGAGAGTGGAGGATGGCATGGTAAGAGAAAGAGATTAATGAGATTCATCTGTATGTTCCATCAGTGCACTCACTATAAGACTTGGAAAGGAGTCAAAAGATTGTAAGTGTTGGAACTTACATTGCTGCTTCCAGCACTCACTCTTGTTGAGATCACAGACTTTCTTTTGCATTCACTTAATTCTATCCACACTGAAATCTGGGAAGATTAGTACACCAGAGAAAGCAATAAACTTGTCTTAGGTTTCTCCAGATCACAGAACTTGGACCAGTGAATAGAAGTTACAAGGAGACAGATATATAGTAAATGTATTATTATATTTATAATCATATATATTATATTATAGTAAAATGAAATGTGTCCTAAATGTCGGAACTGTTCAGCAATGGAAAGAACTGTCTCTTGAAGCAGTGAGCTTCCTATCTCTGGAGGGACACTGATAATTAGACTGAGAGGTGGAGGGGATCTTAGAGACTATATAGACAGTCCAAAAAATCATGAAACATTTATTAAGCACCTCAGTATTCCAGGCACTATCCTACATGCTGGAAATGGAAAAAAAGAGGCAAAAGATAGTTCCTGCCTTCAAGGAGCTAGCCATGTAATATCTAATCACTTAGAGAATTTTAGGTAAAGACTAGATAAATAGCACATTTATTTGGTGATTACTAATAATTTTAATTAAAACATTATTGCAATAAAATTGTGCAAATAATTTTTTTACATTTTTCACTGAGTTAAAAGTCAATGAATATTCTCCCTTGTTCTTACCATGCGGTCAGCCCATCTTTTTAAAACACAGCACTTTAATAACTCTTAAAATTGCTTCCACTTTGCAATTCTTCATTAATAACATCATGCAATTTACTCATTCCCACCATGTACCTTTGTCAGCTATTCCTCAACTCCAATTCTTCCAAGAGTGTAGAATTTCAAGAATTGTAGCCATATGACACCACAAGAAGGATATTGATTTTTAAAATGATGGACCTTTTTACTTGGAGCAACTTGGCATCATTATTATTGCTGGCACAACTTCTGACAATCTTGCATAAACTGTAATGGGATCATATAGGTGATACTGTATATTTTTATTTATTCTCCAGAGACAACTTCCTTTTGAATAAAGAGAAAGGGATCAAAGAGCAACTTAGCTAGTGATAAAGTTAGAATATGGACTTGTCATTTTCATCACTCCAAGGAAATGAAACTTAACTTAGGAGGAACTACTTAGGCAGCAAAGGGGAAGGATCAGTACTACAGAGGTCTGCCAGCACAGGGCTCTAGAGTTCTTCTCAACTTTATTGTCAGTTGTCTCTTTGAGGACCCAGACCAAGGCAACATTTTATTGAGTTTATCCATGCCCACCTGTTCTGCCCTTCAATAGGGAGAAAGAAGAAGCAAGTGTTCCACAAGAGGTAAGAACAGCACAGATAAACCGGTTCACCTTGTTTTTTTTTTTTACCTCCAGTCTCAGTGGCTGTCAGAAGTAGAAGCAGGCAAGTAGGAATTTAAGTCTTATTTGGGGCTTGAAGTTTTCTTCCCAAAGGAGAAAAGTTCATTTTCAAGTCAGTGTTTTCAAATTTTAAGGTGATTTTTAAATTCAAATGGAACTCATGAATTCTTTTTATTAGTAATGTAATTTATTTTTCAGCAGAATATTATTCAGTTATTCCATGGTACATTCAGTATATACCTACTGACACAACTGAGAGTTTGGATTTCTCATTTTAAAAATGATACTTTAGAGGATTTTTGTTTAATAGAACAACTGCATTCCAGATTACAAGGAATTTAGGTCTCAAATATCTATAAATGAAACTATAAGAGCTAGTATGTAGCTAAGTCATTTATGCTATAGTCTTTAAGAATGACTGTAACTTGAAGAAAACCTTGAGAAGAAAGTATTCATGTTCTAGTAATGCCATTTTGGAGTTCCATTTCCTTATATTTTATGTGTTAGATTGTTAATGATGACTTGAGCTTTGCAACTTTGGATCCCAGAAATAATTAAAGCTGTGTTTCTGAAGCGCTTCAACACAACAGAAAAGAAATAATAACTATGCATTGTTGCACTTGAGTCCCTATTTAAAAAGCCCAGTGCCAGGACTATTAACATGGTTCAGAAGATTCTGACAAAAGAAATGGAAAATCAATAGCTCCTTCATTTTCTTTTCTTGCTCTTTCACTTTTACACTGTAATCTTGAGCTGGGCAGATTGATTGGGGATTAGGGAAGAAGTGTTCATTTGAAACAAAAGAAGACTTAGATTTGAATACTGCCTCTGTATTTTATGTAACCTGTATCTGTTAGGGCAAGTCAATGAATATATTTAGACCTTAATTTCTTTGTATGTAAAATGATGGAATTGGAAAGGATGACTTGAATTCTGAACAGTACAACTTCTGAAAAATAAGTAAGATAAAGCTTTTATTCGCAGGAATATAGGAAGGAGTCCATTATATGCATAAGGAATGGCAGGTGTGAATGCAAAGGGAGGTGAAAGAAGACAGCGCATTTCTAAATTAGTTATTACTTCAATCTAGGTAGAATCATGTGGAAATAGATATCATTAGTTGAGATTATAAAACTCAGTATCACATGGGGTATTGCAGGGGCCCAACTGATGAACTTCCTGAATATGTTGGCAAAGATAAATTGTAAAACTGTTCAAAATGAAGATAATGAATTTACAATCAATCAATCAAATTATTTTTGGTGTAAAAAATTCCTGAGGAAACACTTGAAAAGAAAACTAAACTTCTGCAAAACCTAACTGAAAAGCTAACAGAAGCAGGCAGAAAGCTGGATTATTCCTTGGAACAGAAAACTATGAAGATGAAGCAGACATATACAGAAGTAGTGACAGAGACCTTTCACACTGCAGGCCTGGTTGTCCCTATAGATTAAAAAAAAAAAAGATTGGATACAGAGATCTTCTTGAAAAAGATGACTCATCTGTAAAGGAGACTAGCCAGAATATATAATCCCTTCTACCTCAAGACCTGTGGAATGGCACATTTCAATTTTTAATCTTAAAATAATTTGCAAAATGATTCTTCGACTAGCTTTTTAGTTGATTCTCTAGGATTTTTTAAGTATACCATCATATCATCCGCAAAGAGTGATAGCTTGTTCTCCTCATTGCCAATTTTAATACCTTCAATTTCTTTTTCTTCTCTAATTGCTACTGCTAGTGTTTCTAGTACAATGTTAAATAGTAAAGGTGATAATGGGCATCCTTGTTTCACTCCTGATCTTATTGGGAAGGCTTCTAGTTTATCCCCACTGCAGATGATGTTTGCTGATGGTTCTAGATATATACTGTTTATTATTTTTAGGAAAGGCCCTTCTATTCCTATACTTTCTAGTGTTTTCAATAAGAATGGGTGTTTTATTTTGTCAAAGGCTTTTTCTGCATCTATTGAGATAATCATGTGATTTTTGTCAGTTTGCTTGTTAATATGGTCAATTATGTAGATGGTTTCCTTAATATTGAACCATCCTTGAATTCCTGATAGGAACCCTACCTGGTCATAGTGAATAACCCTTGAGATGACTTGCTGGAGTCTTTTTGCTATTATCCTATTTAAGATTTTTGCATCTATGTTCATAAAGGAGGTTGGTCTGTAGTTTTCTTTCTATTTTTGACCTGCCTGGCTTTGGAATCAGTACCATATTTGTGTCGTAAAAATAATTTGTTAGAACTTCTTTGCTTATTCTGTCAAATCATTTGTATAATATGGCAATTAGTTGTTCTTTGAATGTTTGATAGAATTCATTTGTGAATCCATATAGACCTGGGGATTTTTTTCTTAGGGAGTTATTTTTGATGGTTTGTTTAATTTCTTTTTCTGATATGGGGTTGTTGAGGTATTCTATTTCTTCCTCTGTTAGTCTAGGCAATGTATATTTTTGTAAATATTCATCCATATCACCTAGATTGACATATTTGTTGCCATGTAATTGGGCATAAAATTTTTAATGATTGCCTTAATTTCCTCTTCATTATAGGTGAGGTCTCCCTTTGTATCTTGGATACTGTCGATTTGGTTTTCTGCTTTCCTTTTTCTAATTAGATTGGCAAGTACTTTGTCTATTTTTTTTCCAAAGTAGCAGCTTTTGGTCTTACTTATTAAATCAATAGTTCATTGACTTTCAATTTTATTAATTTCTCCTTTGATTTTTAGGATCTCTAATTTAGTCTTCATCTGAGGATTTTTAATTTGTTCACTTTCTAGTTTTTTTAATTTGCATGCCCAATTCATTGACCTCTGCCATCCCTAATTTGTTAATATATGAACTCAAGGATATAAATTTCCCCCTGAGTACTGCTTTGGCTGCATCCCATGGATTTTGAAAGGATGTCTCATCATTGTCATTTTCTTTGATGAAATTATTGTTTTAATAATTTGTTCTTTAACCGATTTTGGAGAATCATATTGTTTAATTTCCAATTAATTTTTGATTTGCCTCTCCATGTACCCTTACTAATTAGTATTTTGATTGCATTGTGATCTGAGAAGGTTCCATTTATTATTTCTGCTCTTTTGCACTTGTTTGCAATGTTTTTATGACAGAGTACATGGTCAATCTTTGTGAATGTGCCATATTCTGCTGAAAAGAAGGTGTATTCCCTTTTGACCTTATTTATTTTTCCTCACATATCTACTAACTCTAATTTTTCTAAGATTTCATTCACTTCTCTTACCTCTTTCTTATTTATTTTTTGGTTTTATTTATCTAGTTCTGATAGAGGAAGGTTCAGGTATCCCAGTAGTATAGTTTTTCTATCTATTTCATCCTTGAGCTCCATTAGTTTCTTCTTAGAAATTTGGATGCTATGCCATTTGGTGCATACATGTTGCGTACTGATATTTCCTCATTATCTATATTGCCTCTTATCAGGAAGTAATTACCTTCTATATCACTTTTAACTAGATGTATTTTTACTTTAGGTTTGTCAGATATCATGACTGTGTGTCCTGCCTTCTTTTTATCAGTTGATGTCCAATAGATTTGGCTACATCCTCTTACTTTCACCCTATGTGTATCTACCTTCCTCATGTGTGTTTATTGTATACAGTATATGGTAGGGTTTTGGTTTCTAATCCACTCTGCTTCTTGCTTGCATTTTATGGCTGAGTTCATTCCATTCACATTCAGAGTCATGATTACCAGCTGTGTATTTCCCAGCATTTTGATTTCCACTCCTAGTTCTGCCTTCTCTTCTTTCACTATTTCATTCTATACCAATGTTTGTTTTTAATCAGTCCCCCTAGTTCCCACCCTTATTTTACTTTCCTTTCTACACCCTCCCTTCTTATTCCCCTCTTATTTTCTTTACAGTCTTTTTATACTACCCCCTTACCCTCTTACTCCCTTGTACTGCTTCCCTCCCCACCAGTCCATTTGTTATCCTTCTACTTTCCTATAGGGTGCAAATCAATTCTCTGCCCCAATGAATTGGATTTTTCTTCCCTCTTTGAGTCAATATCAATGCACAAGAGTTTAGTATTTCCTTTCTACAACCTCTTTACCCTTCCAGTGTATTCATGTTCTCCCTCCTTCCATCATGAGCTTCTTTGAGACATATAAATTTACCCCCTTTTGTTTCTTTTCACATTTCTTTTAGTATTAAAATTTTTTTAGCTCTAGTTTTGTGTGTGTGTGTGTGTGTATGTAATTATGCATACACATATCTGTATACATATTTATGTCTTGGCAATTTCATACTATACAGTTTGTCACTGTTCCCTCTAAGTATAATTCTTCTGGCTGTCCTGGTGATAATAACCATTTTTAAGAGTTGCAAATGACCTCTTTTCTTATAGGGATACATATCATTTTAACTTATTGAGTCTCTTTAAAAAAGTCTTGTTTTTTTTTCTTTTTTCCCTCTTTCTTAATTACCTTTTGATGATTCTCTTGAGTTCTGTGCTTGAACATCAAATTTTCTGTTCAGATCTGGTCTTTTCTTTACAAATGCTTGGAATTCTTATATATTTTTAATTGACCATACTTTCCCTTGTAATTATATAGGCAGTTTTGCTGGGTAATTGATTTGTGGTTGTAGACCTAGCTCCCTTGCTTTCCATAATATCCTATTCTATGCCTTTTGGTCCTTCAATATAGATGCAGCCAGATCTTGTGTTATCCTCATTGTGATTCTATGGTATCTGAATGACTTCTTCTTAGTAGCTTGTAATATTTTTTCCTTGGTCTGATAGTTCTTCAATTTGGCTATAAGATCCCTGGGTATTGTCATTTGGGGATTAAGTACAGGAGATGATCTGTGGATTCTTTCAATCTCCACTTTCCCCTTTTGTTCTAGAATAGTGGGGAAGTTTTCTTGGATAATTTCCTGTAGTATGATGTCCAGGCTTTTTCATTTGTCATGGTCTAGACAGGTAGACCAATGATTTTTAAGTTGTCTCTCCTGGAATGATTTTCTAAATCTTCTGTTTTTTGAATGAAATGCATCATATTTTACTCAATTTTTTCATACTTTTGATTTTGTTTTATGGTATCCTACTGCCTTGGAAGCCACTTGTTTCTAGTTGTTGTATTCTGGTTCTTAAAGGCTGGATTTCATCCCTGGCTTTTTGGTCATCCTTCTACTTCTGGTCTAATTTATTTTGGAGATCATCTTTCATCCTCTTTGCCTCATCTTTCATCTTCTTTGCCTAATATTTCATCTTCTTTATCTCATTTTCAAGCTGGTCGATTTTGGCTTTCAAGATACTATTTTCTTGTTTTAGTTCAAGTGCCTCTGTTTCCAGATGACTTATCTTAGTTTTTAAGTTATTTTCCCAGTTGTTTTCAGCCTCTTTTAATTGTGTTTTAAAATGTATTTTGAGTTCTTCTAGAGCCTGTATCCAATTTGTTGGGATTTCTGGTTTTTTGCTTGGTGTTCCCTTATCCTTCTCTGTTCTGCTTACTCTTTGTTCATTGCCTGTATAGAAGCTACTGATTGTAATTTCTTTTTTCTTTTTTTGTTGTTTTCCCATATTTACCCCTTCTTTACTCCCTGCAGTTGCCTGAGCTCTTGAGCCTCTCATTTTTTTTGTGATTTTGGGCTTTTCTTTCTGCCTTCACCCTTGGAGCTTTATCAGCAAATCTCTCAGTGTAGTCTGTGGGGGAGGAGTTTTGGAGCTTGAGCTTCCCTGCCCTCTGAATGATTTAATGGGATTAAGCCCATCTGGGTTGCTGGATGTGCCCTGAGGCCAAAATCTCAGGAAGGGGGAGCAATATGGAGTGTCTCCCCTGCTGCAACTAGGCTGCTCACTCTGAGCTCTGTGTTTCTTCTCTAACTGCTTCCCCACTGCCTGTGTTGGATGCTTTGAGGCTGGCACAGCTTTGTCCACAAGGTACTCCCTCCAGACCAGCACCTTTGCCTGAGCAGAGTTTCCAGCTGCTCCTGGAGGCTTAGTGCTCTACATGGGGGAGGGGTCCTGGCACTTAATTTCTTTCTTCCCCTTAAACAGGAGTGTTCTCAAATTCTGGCTTTTGGGGCCATACATTTTAAGTTGAGACTATCAGTAGGGTTTCTTGACTCTGTCTTGTTGTTAGGTTTGATTTTCAGTGCCCTAGGATCATTTAGTTTGTAATCAGTAAGGAAGGGTTTTCAGAGGTCTGAACTTTTGCTACCTCTAAGCTGCCATCCTGACTCCACCTCTGCAAAATGATTCTTGAGGCTCCAAATGATTTAGGAAATAGTGAGTTTTGTTCAGTTTGCTAATGATGAGTGAGACTATGGAATGGGACTTTAGCTAGGAATTGACATTTTTATGCTTTGTCTCACAGTGCTTTCACAAAGTTATTGGTCAGCTTCTACCTCTTGCTTATAAACTATTAAAGAAGAATTTGTTTGCAGAGATCATTGAAGCCCATCTGGCCAAAAGAAGCAAAGAAAATGTGGCAACATGAATGGGAAATGGTATAAAGTACTGTTTGTTGTAAAATGTTAAGTAGACCAACTTGAACCATGAATGGGAGAAGATGTTACAAAGCAAGTGTTTTTAGATGTTGAATGTTTGACAGTGTTTGGAGCACTAAAATATTATATGGAGTTTTTGTTTTGGTTGTACTTTTTGTTATTGAAAGAAAAGAGAACATGAAAGCTGGAATTAAATAAAGTTTACAAAATTAAAAAAAGGTATATCTGGGTTTCCTAGTTTATGTTGAATGGAGTAATCAGGAAATGGAAAAAATATTCATATTTTCAGAATAAAAGGCACCTTCAGGAGAGGAAAGGAAGGAAGAAAGAAACCATTCTCTGTGGAGGGCTTTAGGAAGCTACTCTGTAGTCACAGACTTAGAAGTTTCTTTATCAATCCTTTATCTTTGAGTTAAGATAGGGGGCATCCCCCAAAATGATGAGAGAACCTACTAAACAGTATTTCTTAAGTATCTGCCACAATGCCTTCCAGTGAAGCTATCTTAGCTGTTGAGATTGAGAAGAAAAGACATCAAATAATCAAGACAATAGAAAGTCACTGATTTCTCTCTTTTTTTTTTATCAGTATTTGACATAAAGATAACTTAGTAGAAAAGAGATAAGTTATTTAGATCTTTAAGGAGATGAGGACAAGTGGCATTGAACAAATCCTGGCAATACCCATTGGAGTTTGGAGATTTCTGCAGAAAAAGGAAGAATCATTTTGCATGCCCAAAGTTCGGTGCTTCAAATTCTAAACAAAAGCAATTTTCTAAGCCAGTTTGAAAAGGTCTTTATCTCCTTTTGTAGTCCAAAGTAAGTTCCTTGAGGGCAGAGATCTTCAGAAAAAAAAAAAAAACCTTTTTAATTTTTGTTTATAGTTATGTTTTGCTAATAAAACTGAGCTATAACAATTATAAACTAGTGATTATAAAGCATTATCCCATGACAGACCTTAAGGGACAATTGAATCTATATATGGATGCCTGATCAAACTATAACTGCAAATCTGTTCTCCTTCTCAGACCCCAGAATCCTTACTAAGTGCTCATCTATTTGTTTATCATTTCTGTATTGTATGTATAGGGAAAATAAATTTTCAGTCATTCTTCTACATGATTGCCCTTCAATACTTGAAGATAATCATATTTTGGGGAAGCTTTTCTTTTTCTTCCCTAGACTAAAATTTCCCACTTCATTTTAAACATGTTTCATATGACCATAGTTTCTAGTCTTTATAACATCCAAATACCCTTCTGGAAATTCTCTAGCATGGTTAAGGCCTTCCTAGAATGAGTTGCCTGGATGGTTAATGTCACAGAACACAATGAGTAAATTACAAAGATAATGTGGAAATAATGCGCTAATACCCTGATTTGATTTGTGAACACTTTTCTCTGAATTAAAGGGAGTATCCTGAGTTAAAAATACACACCTTTTTCAGGCTTTGCAGTAGGTATATTATTGATGGCTTACCTTTCTTCTTTTGGAAACTGCCTCTTTATATCCCTTAAAATACTAAAGAATGACTTATTCTTATATTAGGTTCCCATATATTTTAAATGTAATCAATTTTCCAGAGAAATTGATGGCAAAGATATTTACCTCAATTACTTTCCCTTCCAATTGGAACCAGAGTGATTCCCACAGCCAGTTAATCTGGTAGTAGAAAGTATAGAGTAATAGACTTGGAATGAGGAAGGCCTGAGTTTCTGCCTTAGACCTTTACTAGTATGAGCTGTATTACCTTGGGCATGTCAGTTAAAATCTATCAGCAGCTATTTCCTTGCTGTAAAACTGGGGAGAAATATCACACTTATTTCTTAGGCTGTTGTGAGGATTGATATGAATTTTAACTATTATTTGTATAGAAATTCATATTTTATATAATTAAAAATCTTCATTGTATTTCTTATCCTCATTATTACCTTTTTGGTCAAGTACTCTTGTCTAATAAGTAGTTGTAAAAGATATTTTCTTGCTCCTCTCATTTGTTTATGATATAGATGTGTCACATATCATTTTGGAGCTTATTATGATAATGAAGTATTTATACAGAAACCGTTTCTGGAGGGGTGGAGACAAAATGGTGGCTAAGAGCACCAAAATCCCAAACCTCTCTGACAGTCCTTCCATGCCAATTTTTATAACATGCTTCAAAGAAAAACAGAAATCCAAACCCAAGAAGAAGAAGAAGTTAGGGCAAACACAGCAAAACATGGCTTGAAAGGTAGGCACAGGGAGTTAATTTTCATGGGATAAGGGAGAGATAGGCTGGATGAACACCCTCCCAGACTGACCATACTAAGATCTTTGATGAGATGGGGCTGTCTGTGTGAGCCCCAGGTAGGGGCTGAAACTGCCAGGGAATGCTTCTGACCCACTACACAAGGTCCAGGTCTCTGATAATGGCTGGCATGGAGGAACTTAGGGCAGGGGAAATCTGGCTGGAAAACCTCAGTCCCATTGGCTACAGTGAAGAATTTATCCCAGGCAGATTAGTGTAGCAGGTAAGCTCAACCATTTCGGGAGGTTAGCTCAACCTGTCTGAATCCAGTATACCAAGGAAAAATTGAGAAAAGAGAAGATTCAGCTTCAGGGCATAGCAGCTCAAATACTCTGGTTCCATAACTCAATAAAGAGTCAAGTTTATAGTCCATGTGGAAGGAAAAATAAATTAATTTAAAAAGTAAATAAAATGAGTAAACAAGAGTGAAAAGTTATAACTGAAAGCTTCTATGGGGATAAGAACCAAAGAAAAGAACCAATGGAGGAGGGATCCAGGGAACATCAAACAAAGCCTCAAAAAACCCAGGGAATTGGACTGGATGAAGACTCTGGAGAAGCTCAAAAAGGAATTTAAATCAAATAAAAAAGGTTGAAGAAAAATAGCAAAAGGAAAATAATAGCCTAAAAAGCAAAACAGATCATCTGGAAACAGAGGCACAGGCATTGAAAACCAGAATTGATCTGCTGAAAAATAAGGCAAAAAATTGGAAGAAGAGAAGAATGACTTGAAAAGAGGCATGGATAAAAGAAAAGGAGAATCAAAAGGTAAAGGAAGAATTCAGTCTTTAAAAATTAGAATTGGGCAATTAGAAGCTAATGACTTCATGAGACACCAGGAAACAATAAATCAAAGGTGGTTTCCATGGATTCATTGACCAATGTGCTACTATATTT
Organism: Monodelphis domestica; assembly: GCF_027887165.1. Taxonomy (NCBI): domain Eukaryota; kingdom Metazoa; phylum Chordata; class Mammalia; order Didelphimorphia; family Didelphidae; genus Monodelphis; species Monodelphis domestica. The sequence continues at coordinate 209,151,521 of NC_077232.1, read as the reverse complement.
CATTGCTTCTGGATGTTGCATATATCTTTGTCCTAGTGAACAAATTTTATATTTTTAAATTTTAATGAATAATTTTGGTGATTACTGTTCTGTAATATAATTTGAAATCTGATATTGCTAGGTGTTCTTCCTTACTTTTTTTCACTATTTTCCCTAATATTTTTAACTTTTGTTCCTCCAGATAAATATTATTATTTTTAATTATAAAAGTAAGTATCTCTTTTATTTGTATGGCATTGAATAAATTAATTTATTTTGGTTTTATATTTACATCTAGCATTTCCAGATATTTTTTGAGTAATAGTGGTGACAATGGAAGCCTTTTTTTTTACCACTAATAACTCTAAAATCTCATAAATAAAATCTCATTGTTTCTTCATTAAAAATAATGCTAGTTCTTGATTTTGGTTGGATTCTAAATTCCAAATTAAGGAGATATTCAATGATTTCTGTGGTAGAAAGAATATCTATAATGTGTTACATATTTTCATTTTATTGGTACAATTGTGATTTTTAGTATTTTATTATTAACATGGCATATTACATTTTATAGCTTACCTTTTATTGAACCAATTTTGCATTCCTGATATAAATTTAAACTGGGCTATGGTGTAATTTTTTAATTCCAAGCTACTTTAATTCCTTGGGTTCAGAGATTTGTTATGCTTTAACTCCTAAATCAGAGATAGTTTCATATAGTGGGTTGAAATTTATGTTATTTTTTTTTCATCTCTTGCAATATATCTAGGTGCCCTAATCTCGAATCTCTTTATTCTCCTTCTTAGTTCCTTATACTCTGACCTGCAAGGGAGTGTCTTGAGGATGGTTTTATAACAAAAGATAATATACATATTCACAAATGACAGATTGATAATAAAAAAGGGTAAACTCGAAAAAAGTGTAGCAAATTCCCATCCTCTAAATTAGTAGTATTAAACTAAAAAAAAATAAGGGCCACTGAACCTTACATAATGATTCTTGCTGGTACATATTTATAAAACTTCAAATTGATATCATCTATACTTCATAGTATTTTTATTTATTTTGTGAAATATTTCCCAATTTAATTTGATTCTGGTTCCCTTCTGCCAGGTTGTAGTGGCACTTAACCCACTGACTGGCTGTTTGATAATTAAATTCTAAATAACTACCTGCCAAGGAAGTAAAAGAGGACCATATGATATCTGAAGTCTCTTGTAATTGAAAGACTGTGATCTGTAGACAGGGTAGTCCATGAACTTCATTATAATTATGCCAATATGCTCTTTCTCTCACCTGCTTTGCTTTATTTCTGAACTGCACTTATACACAAAGTAGAGACAGGATTGCAAAATTCCTTTGGGTAACAGAAAAAGTATATGGCATAGCTGCTTATCAGAGAGAGTTCGATATAGTCATATAGTGACCAGCTCTTCTGTCTGCCTTAGATCTGTTCCAAGTCATCACTCTCATTGAAAGTGATGTTGAATTTGACTCATTAAAAGGAATCCTAACTTCCATTTATTAGGGGAGTATTAGACTAATAGAGACTTTGTAAGGAACTATATTGAAATGTGTATTCTTATAATACAATTGATAATAACAAGGAGCATTATTTTGTAGGTCATGTCTTCTGTGGATGACAGTTCAAGTACCACTGACAGTGAGAGTGATACTACTGAAGACAATGAAGCCACAGATAGTTTCTCATCATTTGATGACTCAGAAGATGACATTAAAGATTATAGTAACATTTCAGATGGAAATACTCATGGAGAATTGTCACATTCACTTGAAACTGACAAAGAAAATGTGAAGGAAAATGGTTCTGGTAGCCAGGAGTTACAGACCAAAGGTAAGGAGCTCAACAATGTGTATTTTACAATAAACAGAGAAAAATGTATATAAGAAAGATACAAAGAAGAAAATAGTGAAGAATACATTTTCCATTTTTTTAGAGTTTAAACACAATAATTATTTGATTTCATGATGATTTCTGTACTTAACAATCCCCACCTAAAATACTATCATATACTTTTAAAAATAATCAGTCATTTTATATTTCATGACACACCTTTTGTCAACTTAAAGCATTCTAAAGGTCTTGAGAAATTGGATTAAAATACACAGAGGTGAAGCATTAGATTAAAATGATGTAGTCCATCATATTACTGATATCTGAAAAATTATTCACTTGTTGTTTTATTATCCCATCTTTACTAATTTTTGTCATAAGGGATGACTCAGTGGAAAGGGAGGATGGAGAAAGTATTTGAAAATGAAAGTGAAATAAAACCAAAGCTATCAATAAAAGTAAAGTGAAAAAAGAGAAGCTGTGTCATTATTTGGTGCCTAATTTCAGTTATATTTGGGGATTATGTGATTCCTTATATTTGATGAGAGATATCAGATCATGGAATTTTTGAGGTATAAAAGATGTGATTCTCACCTGTTGAGAAAGTAAATCCACCACACTGAGATAAACAATTTAAACAAATAGTCAAAAATTAAAATTTCCAAGTCAAGGTAGAAAGTTAGATTTTATTAGAAGAGGGCCAAATCTACCAAGAAAACCTGATTCTTGCACACATTATATCACTAAACAAGAGATCATTCAAAATGGCTAAGGCCCAGTTTATATACTCTTACACTAACAAACTGAGTATTTCCATACAAGGTGCATGAGTTTTATCACAAGACCCAGCATTATATAGACCTTCTTAGGAAACAGTTACCCAACAACAAAGATGATTGGTTAGTTCATTTAAGAAACCCCCTATTTGTTCAAAGGTTATATCACAAGGCAATACCCTTATTAAGAGAAATAATAATGACCATTGTCTAATTACAAAAAGGGAAGGGTGTAGGTGTTTGAACCATATCTGGACATGAAACTCAGATGGTCAGCCTCTTAGGACTAAGAGAAGTGTTTACTCTATAACTAGCAAGGAAGGGGCTGAAAATCCCCTTGCAAGCACTTTTATACTTTAGAAAAATATAGATTAGAAATCCTTATAAAATCATGAATTCAACTAAAAGTAATTAAGATTGTGATGGTATTATACTAATCACTGTAGCATCACAATATTGATTATCTTAAATCTATCATTATCACTAAAATCCAGCCAAGTATAAGGGGATGAGGGTCTAGTATTTGACTCACCACGCTCTATCCTGAATATTTGACTATACTGTCCTCATGTTTGGAGTGAATATTCCATTATACTCTTTTCCTTGTGAAGCCCCTCTCAATTAAGTCTTAATTCCTCTAACTGAAACTGATTTCTCTCTCTCTCTCTCTCTCTCTCTCTCTCTCTCTCTCTCTCTCTCTCTCTCTCTCTCTCTCTCTCTCTCTCTCCCTTCCCCTGGGTGTATGGTATTTTGTATCCATATGCTGCAATTCTAATTCTTTCTCTATTTGGCAATTATTCGAATATTCTCTTTAATACTTAGTGGTTTTAAAGTAACAGATTGGTGGGGTCACCCATGTCCTGTAGCTGTCTCAAACCTTTTTCCTGGGAGAATGAATACCCACTCATTTTCTTGGTTGACACACTCCAACATGCTGTCACACAGTTAGATGGAGCTTCCAGAGATAGACCAAAAAACCAGCTGGTTATACTAAAATTCTCTCATTGGCCACTCTTTTGGGGGGAGAACAAATTTTCCTTGAGATCTGACACACTTGGGTCAAGAACCCACACTGATGTATTTCTACATATCCAAAGCTACCACTAACTTTTTGTGACTTTTAGATTATAAACAGAACAATTTACATAACAATTAGTAAAGAAATAATACTGGCACCCACGCATATATGCAAATTAACTTCATGAATAATGAGACACATCACAAATTTTGTTTTCAGTAGTCAAGAATGTTTTTAAAATTTTTTTCCACCTCTATCTTTCTGGCTTCCCTCTCAAGGCCAGAGCATCTACTAACACCTTGGGCTCTAATCAGCTGCCTGCTGCAGGTCAGGCCAGTCTAGGCTTCTCTAGAGGGGCCACACTTACAGGAGAGTCCCGCTGCCTCTGCAGCCCTCATCCCTGCTAGTGCCAGTGGAAGATGGAAAGCTCCTAGGGATCTCCAGGGCAGCCTGTGATCTCTGAGAGTGTGGAGAAGCTGTTCTTGGTTTTCAGGGAGCAGGTGACCATGATCCATGGCAGGAAAGGAGGATAGAAAATCAGTTGCTGTCCCAGCCTTAGAAAGCACTGGAGCTGGGGCTGCTGCTGCGGGCTAGGAGACAGTGTCTGAAGGGCTCACACCATCCTCAGGGAGGTTTTCCCCAGCTTCCTGCATGCATCCTCTGGCTCCCTGGATGGCTTCCATCACACTGTGAATGGAGCTTTGCTGGCTCAATCTTCCCTTAGGGTTCATCACATTCTGCCTCTTCTTCCAAGGGTAACCAGACTCCAAAATGGCCCTGGCCTGCTGGAGCCAGTAAATGCGGAAGGTAACACTGGCTGGTTGTCTCCCTGCTGTAGGTCCCTGTTATTCACACAGATGATAGGGCTTCCGGTGCCAGGGGAGCCTCCAATGAAAACCCTTCTCAGTTCTGTCACAGTCTTGAGGTGGTCCATGTAGGAGAACCTGGTGTTGAGGGCAGTACTAAGGGTACTGCCTACTTCTATTGGGAATAGATATTTGAGTCCAGGTCATAATCTCCCTTAATTCACTCAGAAACTGTGGTTGAGTCAGAAGACACACTTATCAACGAGCACCTGGAAGGAGTGTACAGGAGTGGGGGGAAATGCGTGTACTTTGGATAACTCATGTCTCTGGGCTGCATCTTTTGATTCTGGTCCATTTAGGGATATCTGTGCTATGTAAAGTTACTGCTAACTCTCTATTTGTTGTTTTTAACTGATCTCCAAATGAGCAAATCTTCTCTTCTATCCTCAAAATATTTACAAGCTCTTTCATTTAACATCCTCTTCTACAGGGCATTGTAAAAGTGTTACTTCTTAATTTGGACTGTGTTTTTCTTTAAAGGAGAGAACCAAAAAGCTCATGTGCCTCCCTATCTCAGGACTACACAAGCCAGCACAGCTAGTTAATCGTTCTTTCACATTTCACATTAACCACTGAGAACAAAGCTCACAGCATATAACTAGTGTTTATTTTCTTGGCAAAGCAAGCAAGTCGAGCTTTGCCTATCAGGCAAAGCAGTTTTGGTATCTGTTTTTCCTTTCTTTTTCTTCAGCCCAGTCCCCTTAAATCTGAGAAGTCAGGAAAGGGCAAACAGACCTTTCTAAAAAAGCATCCCTTCTGCTAAGTTCTGGGTACTGAAGTATTTCACTTATGGAAATGATGAATGTAGAGAGGTTTTTATCACTTAAAATTTTAGCTTTTGAAAGGCAAAGAAGTCTGTTTTTTTAAATCAGGAATTATACTTTAATAAATGGAAAATATATCACAATTTCAAGGTTCTACTCAACTCTTTTTCTTTATGTTCATATGTAAACAAAAACGAATGAATTATATAACATGTGTATGATGTATAATATAATGCACATAGATAGACAGATATATACAGATCAGAATATAAACACATACAATTCCATATCATTTGACTATGGATAATTTCATGAAATCATTAAAGCTGAGTGGGGCATAATTTCATTTTTGTTAATCTAATTATAACTTTCTCAGAATAAACAGCATAAAACACATTCTTGGTTTCAAAATTTCCTACACATCTATTTACCTTTTTTCTTCTCCCAGGAAGCACATACAGAAAAGACTTTAGCACAGAGCAGACAGGTAGGGAGGACATAGTAATGTGGCTGGTGTAAAGTAAGTAATTAATAAAGACTTTTTGACTTTTAGGCTCTATTATACTCTGGGGGAAAGTAGATGGCAAAATGGGTAGAGTTATGCTCTGGGAAGAATGAAGATCCAAGTTAAAATGTTCCCTCAGTCACTTAGTAGCTGTGTGGCCCTCTGTGTATATCACTTAAACTCTCTCTGCCTCAGTTTTCTTATAACATGAAGATACTAACTTACATTAAAGGGCTATTATTGTAAAGGCCAAATAAGTTAATATATGGTAAACACTTTGCTAAACTTAAAACACTGTACAAATACTATATATTGTTATTATGTAACATTTAAAGACGGTCTTATTATCTTCACCATATTGGTATTTTAAAATTTAATGTATAATGTCTTTTTTTTTAAGGATTAACAGAATGTAAAGAATTTTTGAGGAAATTGTCCATCTTTATTTGGAATAGTCTTGCAAAATCTCAGTAAGTAAAATGGAATTCACTAGCATAAGTACAAGAATCATTTCTAGAAAACTTATCCTTTTGTGTTTTGGAGGTTATAACAGACTTCCTGGCAAGAAGAATTCTTTAAGCATTGCTGATTGGGATAGGAGATGTGCATTTGTTTACCTCTGACACGAAACATAGAATTTTATATTATTTTGGACAAATGGAGAAATCATGGAAACATTTGAAGAGTAGAAAAAATTTGTAGTTATTTTTTTAGACACTTTTAATACTGGTTAAGATTTACCTGACAATTTAAATCCAGGTCATCCTAAGGGACATCTATAAGCTCTCTCTCTAATAATATATTTGTTCTATGAGTATTCCAGATTCTTACAAGTTGTTGTGAGTCTTGTCTAAAGAAAGCAAATATTATTCTGCAACCTTATTTATGCCTCATAAACATCAAAGTGCAGTTTTGGTTAAAGACTCATTTTTGAACAGTTAATAGGTTAATTTTCCTTACATAGACATTTGTAGTTTTTCAATATAACCTTCTGTTTTGATTATTAAATAAAAATGCATTTTCCCACAATTGTATTTGGATTCTAAAAGTATTATAATTCATACTTAAGTTCAACAAGTGCTTGTTTGAGCTTACATTTTAAGCATCCACTGTATGTTGGGCATTGTGCTAAATGCTAGATATACAAAAGCAATGGCAGGAATAGTCTGTTCTCAAGAAGTTTACAGTCTGAAAGGCAAAATGGGGACACACATGTAGACTACTATATATAAACAAAATAAATTCAGAAGGAATGGGAAGTAATCTCAGAGGAAAGGCAGTAAGGAGAATTAGAAAAGTCCTCCTGAAGAAGACAGAACTATATTTGTTTTTTATTCATTTTATTTTAATAAACAAACTTCCACATAAGTTTTCCAAAGTTAAATGATCCATATTGTCTCCCTCCCTTCTTTTCTCCCCCCTCCCAGAGCTGGCAAGTAATTCAATCTGGGTTATACAATTATTATCACACAAAACCCATTTCCATGTTATTCAGTTTTATAAGTGAATAAAATCAAACCTCCAAATCACAAGCCTAAATAAACCAGTGACAAACCCTATATTTTCATCTGCATTTCTACTCCAATAGTTCTTTCTGAAGTTGGATAGCATTCTTTTTCATACGTCCTTAGAAATGTCAGAAAGTTGGACTTAAGCTGTTACTTAAAGGAGGATGGGAAAGCAGAAGGTAAAGATGGGAGGGGAGTTCCAAGCATAGGGAACAACTAGTTTTTGAGTCAGAGGTTAAGCTAATTATTTCATAATTAAGAGTATTAATGAAATTGACTAGGAGGAATGCCATTCATTTGTTATTAAATTTAGTTTACAAAATTTGGCCTACTTATGGACAACCTTAACTTTGTATTTCTACATATGACACATCATTTGTTTGTACAAGTTGAGAATGAAGTGGAGATATCTTTTGACTTGACATGTAAAATTTTCATTTTCACTTTTGTCAGATGCATTTACCAAATTTCTATTTCTATTCAGGAATGTCAGCTTACTTAAAGATTTTATTGAGTCTGAATTTTTTTTGATTGATGGAGATTCATTATTTATCACTTGTATGTGGAATAAGACATTAAAGAAAGGACAAAATCTTCACTTCTTCTATATAGTGGAACAATTTCTGCACAATTTCAATCAAAAGGATGCCAGATATGTAATAGTTTTCTTTAAGGTAATGAAAATGTGTCTTTCCACAGTTTACAGATAGATAGGGGTGTATGAAAATATAGGGGAGTGTATATCTGTGTGTTTGTGGGTGTGTATGAAAATATAAGGGGTGTGTATGGAAATATAAGGTGTGTATATTTGGGTATGTGTGTATGTGTTTGTATAGGCAGTTAGCTGGTGCAGTGGATAGAGTGGATAGAACACAGGCTCTAGAGTCAAAAGGACTTGAGTTCAGATATAGCCCTTATTATCTGTGTGACTTTGGGCAAGTCACTTAAGCTTGGCTACCTTGGTTTCTTCATCTATAAAGAACTGGAGAAGGAAATGATAAGTTCCAATATCTTTGCCAAGAAAATCTGACATGGGGTCAAGAATTGGACACAACTAGTTGACAGCAGTGAAGTGAGAAGCATGGTGAGGACTCCTATGTTAGGGCATTCCTAGAAAGGGTCTCACTAATCAGATAACAGTCTTCAGGGAAGGTTAATCATTAGTGGGGCTCAAGAAGTTGGTGTGGAGGAAGAACCTACTGGAGAGTGAGTTGAAAGTACAGTTTATCAATTGACACTTATTAAGCACCTACTATGTGCTAGTAGGCACTATCTCGGGTTATATAAAGAAGCAAAAAAGAGTCTGCACTTAAGATGTTTAAAATCTAATGGGGGGCACAACATGTGAATACATATATGTATATCTTACATTGTTTTACATATATGTTAATATCTACATATATATGTGTGTAAAATAAGCTATAAGCTGGATAAATGGGAAGTAATTAATGCAAGGAAGGCACTAGAATTAAGAGGAATTGGGGAAAGCTTCCAGTAAAAGATGACATTCAATTGAGACTTAAAGGAAATTTTCCAGATCAGTAGGAATAGTTGAGAAGGAACAACCCTCTAGGCACAGGAGACAGTTTTTAACTTTAAGAGAAAGTGTTTTGATTTCATCATCTACTACCTTTAGCTCTTCAGAGATAAGCATTAGTCTCTATTTAAAGTTAAGTATTTTAATGTTGGAAGAATATGGGTCTCATCTTTCTTGTGCTGTACTAATTCTTTGAAAAATTTATATAGGACGTAGAAAATATATTTTTTAATCATCCGGAACTACTCAGTCTCCGCACTGCATTGATACAGCATCTAGAACACAACACGCAAGTTCCCATTCATACTGAATTTTCCAGTTGCCTGTCCCCAGAATGGGAGATTTTTCTTAAAGAAAGTTACCCATACTTCCTAATTGTCTCAGATGAAGGAATAACAAGTCGTCAAACTGATTATTTAAACATATTTATACTTCATGCTCTTCAGAAGAAAATCAATGTGGTCCTTGCTTCAGAACAAGAAACAAATATGCTCCGAATTTTTGGCTATCAAGTCCAGCCTCTTTATTCTCACTGGAAATTTTTTGAACAGGTATGTTTTTTTTTCCCTTTTTATATGAGTTATATGAGTCCCTCAATGAAAACAAATAACTTGAATTAAGAATACACGTGTAAAAGAGAAAGTTGTTCTGTTGTTCATATCCTTGATTATAGAGCAGCTTTTAAAATGTTCAATGAAATAACTAATCAATTTCTACTACAAATGAATATTACAGGAAAAAAGGTTCATCAAACTCATTAATATTATGTTTTTAAAATTCTTATGGATTGTTAGAGATGTTAAAAACATACTATTAAGCATGGTAAAGACCTGGAATACCATTAATAATCTTTATCAGGTGATATTTTTTATTTTAAATTTTATTACTATCTTTTGTTTTTGTATCACTTTCATTTACAAATATAGATCTGCTTCTCCATTCCCTAGAAAGCTATCCATTGTAATAAAAAATAGAAAAGAAAGAAGAAAATAGCACTTCAGCAAAACTAAAACATCACTAAATTCTAACTGATAAGATGATAAGGTTTTGACCATTACTTCTCTTTATATATCTTATTCTTTTAACTCCCAAAGCCCTGAAAGCTCAACAGGAAAGAATAGAAATAATAATCATGAACAAAAAAAGAAGAGACATTTAAATGATACTTCAAAACTTACTAAATATTTTTGAGGCAGGTTGGTGTTATTCAGTGGATTGAACACTAGATATTGAATCAGAAAGACTTATGTCCAAGGCTTGCTTCAAATAATACTTAGTTCTCTGGCCCTGATTAAGTAACTTAACCCTTCTTAACCTCAGTTTTCTCATCTGTAAAATAGAGGTAATAAAATATCAACTTTTTCTTAGGTTGTTTTTTTGTGAGGATCGAATGAGTAATATATGTAAAATACTTTGTAACTCTCAAAGTGCTATCAAAATGACTACTATTACTATTTTTATAGTTTATTTGAAAGAAGAATGTAGTAAAAGCTTTTTGACATCCAATGTTTGAGTTCTTTAAGACTGTCTTGCTTTTAGTGTTCTGATTTGTGTTGCAGTGTTCATTTTTATTGGTTGCTTTTATAAAAGATAAAAACTTTAGGGCAAAAGTCAAGAAGCTATTCCGGAAAAGCAATGCCACTATATGGGGATGGTAGCTAGAGGCCAATGGGCAAGATCACAGGTTTGCATCTTTCATTTCTTCTAGCTCCATGGGCAGGCTAGTGGTTCAGGCATCAAGCAAGATACAAATTCCAATTTAAGCCTTCCCTCCTCCCCTCCCCCAGATACTCAGTACTCAATTTTAGAAAAAAGAACTGATATGGCACTAATAGAAGCATGAGGAGAGTGGGTGTAGAAGACTGGATTATTGAAAAATTGTTATTCTCTGAGTTGCCTGGTAAGGAATGAGGAATAAGGAGAAGGAATCCAACAAATGGTGCCACAGTAAGAAAGAAGATGGGGAGAGCAGCAATACCCACTTTTTAAGTTTGTTAAGCACTGGTTAGTCAATCAATAGGCATAAAGTGGTATTCTCTTTTGAACTGTTAAGTTGTTCTGGGAATACAAAGAAAGCTGAAGAACAGTGTTCATTTTTAGGTAAATCACAAGCTAATAAAGAAGTCAACATTAAAATGACTATGTCAAAACAAGCTACGTAAAGGATGGAATGAAAATATCCAAGGGGAAAGTCACCAGAATTAAGAGTGGTCAGGAAAGGTTTCTTGTAGAAGGTGGGATTTTATTTGGAAGGAAGGGAAGGCTTGGAAGAAGCCATGATAAACCAGGAGGATGAAGTGAGTAGGGAGAGCATTCCATGGATGGGAACAACCAATGAAAATTCCCAGATGGAGTGTCTTGTGGGAGGAAAACTAAATGGGTCAATGTCACTGGATTATAGAATCAATAAAGGGAGGGTGTGAGATAGAAGATGAATGGAAAGAGAAGGAGGCATCTTATGAAGGTCTTTGAATACCAAAGCATAATGCATCCTATGGTCTGAGACCCTACAGGTTGAACCAATTTTCCCCAGCTCACAAAGACACACTGTTTTGCTTAAGTAGTATGTTTCTCCCACTTCTACATTACTATAGCCCCTTTATAAAGTCTCACCAAGGTATGCAGGTGGCCTTGGGTTCTTTAAGGCTTTGCCACTGAATGTAGACTCAAAAAGACTTATGAGCCAAGTAATGACTTATTCTTTTTCCTTTCAATGAACCAAACTAAGTTATTAGAAGCACATCATGAGTAGAAACACAGTATGATGACTTTTTCCTCTCTCAACAATTCTTGAGAATCATCTCCCAAACTGTAAATGGATTATAAACTGAAAAATCAAAGGAAGCTCCCAACTGGAGAAGCTGACCCTTAAAGTGCTGGAGCAAATGGTCAAATAGCTACAATCCTCCTGCTGTACTTTGCGAGTGGAAGTCTATTTATAAAATGAAGTGAGACAATTTAGGTTAATGTCTTAAATGTCTTTGAAGTTGAATTATCTGACAAATTGAAGACCTAAGCTTACAATCACATAACAGATTTCCACATCATACTCAAGAAATAGTAATATAGGCCATATAATTTTAGCTTAATTAAAACACTGAATTATTCATTTTTTGTTGTTTCATTTTGTTTTTTAGCACAAGAATGAATTGCATCAAGCTCATGAGGTCATCATTAGGAGTTTTCAAGTGTCTCCAGCTACAGAATTACTTTTGTACAAATATTTGAAGTTGAATGTGAGAAATATGAACAAAGAGGTAACACCATATATTTTTCTAAAAAATTTTATATTAATAACAATTACTAGTATTTATGTGGATTCTGCTTTGTGCCATACGCTATACTATGGCCTTAATAGATTTATTTCATGTGATGCTCACAATAGCCCTGTGATGTAGATAATGCTATTGTCCCTTCAACAGATAGGAAAACAATATTTTTGTGATTCTGTGTTTGTGTGTGTGTGATTTGCCCAGGATCACATAAATATTAAGTGTCATAATCATAATTATTATACATACCTGAATCTTTGGTTTTATTATTAGAGGAAATTTCTATTGAGGAAAATGCTTCTGCCTATGCAGATTGACTCATGTTATGGTATTTATAATCTTAAAGAGTTGCTTGGGGACACTGAGAAGTTAAATAATTTTCCCAAGGTCAGCAGCATATATTGGCCAAAGGTGGAATTTAAAGTCATATCTTCTAACTCTGTGTTATACCCTTCTCTCTACTATGCCAGGTTATTTCTTATTGTTAATGTCAGTGAACATTGATATAAAGTACAAATGTTTTCTTAGATTTTTAAATAATTCCATTCTGGAACTTCAATCCTTCCCTGCTTTTCTTTCTTTTAAAAAAATTCACAAATTGAATTTAATTGATTAATTTAAAGCATTTTTCCAGGATTACAAAAATCATGTTCTTTCCCTTCCCTCACCCCAACTACTTCTCATATTTGATGCACAGTTGGGCTTTACATGTGCCTTTGGTCAAGACATAGTTCCATATGATTGATATTTTCACTAGGATGATAATTTAGGGTTTATAACCCCAATCATATCCCCAATGACACGTGTAATCAAGCAGTTGTTTTTCTTCTGTGTTTCTACTCCTACAGATTTTCCTCCGAATGTGGATAATGTTTTTTTCTCATAAGTCCCTTAGAACTGTCCTGGATCACTGCATTGCTGCTAATAGAGAGGTCCATTACATTCGATTGTACCACAGTGTATCAGTCTCTGTGTATTATGTTCTCCTGGTTCTGCTCCTCTCAGTCAGAATCAATTCGTGGAGGTCATTCCAGTTCACATGGAATTCCTCCAGTTCATTATTCCTTTTAGCACAATAGTATTCCATCACCAACATATACCATAATTTGTTCAGCCATTCCCCAACTGAAGGGCATCCCCTCATTTTCCAATTTTTTGCCACCACAAAGAGTGTTGCTATAAATATTCTTGTACAGGTCTTTTTCCTTATTATCTCTTTGGGGTACAAACCCAGCAGTGTTATGGCTGGATCAAAGGGCAGACAGTCTTTTATCGCCCTTTGGGCATAGTTCCAAATTGCTCTCCAGAATGGTTGGATCAATTCATAACTCCACCATTAATGTCCCAATTTTACTACACCCCCTCCAACATTTATTACTTTCCTTTGCTATAATGTTAGCCAATCTGCTAGGTGTGAGGTGGCACCTCAGAGTTTTGATTTGCATTTCTCTGATTAAAAGAAATTTAGAACATGTTTTTCATGTGTTTATTGATAGTTTTGATTTCTTCATGTGAAAATTGCCTATTCATGCCCCTTGCCCTTTTTTCAATTGGGAAATTATTTTATTTTTTTGTACTATTGATTTAGTTCTTTATAAATTTGAGTAACTAGACAGTTGTCAGAGTTTTTTGTTATGAAGATATTTTCCCAAATTGTTGCTTCCCTTCTAAATTTAGTTGCATTGGTTTTATTTGTACAAAACCTTTTTAATTTGATGTAATCAAAATTATTTATTTTACATTTTGTAATTTTTTCTAATTCTTGCTTGGTCTTAAAATCTTTCTTTTCCCAAAGATCTGATAAGTATACTATTTTGTGTTCACCTAATTTACCTATGGTTTCATTCTTTATATTCAAGTCATTCACCCATTTTGAATTTATCTAGGTGTAGGTGTGAGATTTTTAACTAAACTTAATCTCTCCCATACTGTCCTCCAATTTTCCCAGCAATTTTTGTCAAATAGTGGATTTTGGTCCCAAAAGCTGGGGTCTTTGGGTTTATCATAGCCTGTCTTTCTGAGGTCACTTACCCCAAGTCTATTCCACAAATCCTCCCTTCTGTCACTTAGCCAGTACCATATTGTTTTGATGACCACTGCTTTATAGAATAGTTTGAGGTCTAGTACTGCTAGGTCACCTTCCTTCACATTTTTTCCAATATTTCCCTTGATATTCTTGATTTTTTGTTCTTCCAAATGAATTTTGTTTTATTTTTTTCTAATTCAGTAAAACCATTTCTTTGTTGTTCAATGGGTATGGCACTAAATAAGTAAATTAATTTGGGTAGGATGGTCATTTTTATTATGTTAGCTCATCCTACCCACGAGCAATTAATGTTTTTCCAATTATTTAGATCTAGTTTTAATTGTATGGAGAGTGTTTTGTAGTTGTGTTAAAATAGTTCCTTTGTTTGTCTTGGCAGATAGATTCCTAAGTATTTTATATTGTCTAGGGTGATTTTAAATGGAATTTCTATTTCTAACTCTTGCTGCTGAGATGTGTTCCCTGTTCTTTTTTACCATCTAGATTAAGGAAGCTTTGTTTTTGTTTTTTAATTTTAGGTCCATCAGACAATGTCTCTTCTTAGGAATATGTGGCCAGAAGGAGCTGATATCAAAAGTATTGTCTGTTCTCTTTCATGTTCAGTGGTTTTAAAAACCTACAAAAACATGATAGATGGTGTAGAAACTTCTGAGGAACCAAGGGAAGGCAAAGAAGAGAGTGCACAAGTAAAGTTTCTATTTGATTATTCAATAACCTTTATTTATGAAAAATAATATTTTTAAACATTTAAAAAAATTATACATGGCTTCATCATGTTTAATGTTTATAAAATATCCTGGAGCAGTTCTCCAAATGTTATTAGGTCTTCCACATGATGAGAAATGATGTCCTGTATGGATTTATTTGTAAACCCCTTTACCCTATAAGGCTTGGTGTTGTTATTATTGAAGGTCTAGGCAAAAGGATACAGAAGACACAAAGGTTTTGTGGCTTGGCTTGGGGTCTCAGTAAACCATACAGATGACAATGGAAATTTCATTAGTAACATAAATTGTGTGAAAATTGATCCTGCCTGAACCAATTTTGTTTTCTAGCCTCTTTTTGAAAATAGGAACTGACACTGACTTTTGCAGCTCATGGTGAATTGGCTTTACATTTCCCTTAATCTTCCTTAACCCTGATCCTTCTCTTCAACCCTTCTTTGAAGCAGAATGTGGACCAGTATCAATAGCTAGGGATTTTTCTCCTTCAAATTTCCCTACTTTCTCTCTGACAAATTCAATGTTAACTTTCTTCATAAGTGCAAAAACCTCCAAATAACTTACATAATTTTTTGTTCTATTTGACCAAAGTTCTTTCTTCTACTTGTCCCATAACTTATCCTCATGAAAACTGAAAGTCCTTTTGGATTTATATCTAACTTGCATCCCATGGTCTATCACTTTAATAGTTAATAACTGTTTTTTAAAAAATAACAATTCCTTGTTCTTCAGTTATTCCAGTTGTGTCTGACTCTTCATGACCCCATTTTGAGGTTTTCTTGGCAAAGATATTGGAATATTTTGCCATTTCCTTTTGCAGCTCATTTTTATAGATGATCCAGCTCTTTATCCATTGTACCACTTAACCTCCCCTTTAGGGACCTTTGGGTTTTGCAAAAATTCCTCTAAAATAAATTTTATATTCTCCCATACCTTTTCATTTCTCCTAGAATGCCCAAGCAATCTCTTTATTCCACATTACAACAAATTACTAATTAATTCTCCTATTGTAATAAGTCTTGATTTGAGCTTTCTAAAACTCCTTCCTCTACTCCACAAAACTTCTTATCCTCCTCAACCATTCTATTCCTTTCATCCATTTATGTAGTAATAGGGATCAGTATTTTTCATAGGGCAGGTAGGTGGCACTATGGAGGAAGAACCAGGTCTGAACTGATCCTAACAAAATTGGAGAAGAAAATGGTGAATCACTCCATGGACAATATTGATGTGCTTTGGTCCACAGGGTAAGGACAAGGCAGGCATTACTAGACTATTGAACAACAACATCAAAGTAAACAAAATTTTCCCTTCTACTTTATCAAACGAAGAAGGAAAATGGATAAAGAAAAGCAAAATTCAGAGTAGGAATGCTTTAACCAGAATTTTTCTGCATGTCACATGAGCTCTATTATATTCATAGGACTGTGATAAAGCCTTAACTCTGGAGGAAGCAGCTGATCTTTGCAGGATGCTTTGTTTGAGTGTGGCTTTCCTCCAACTCTTGCCACTTTCTCAACGAGCCAAGAGTAGAATCATCCATTGCAACTGGAAAAAGAAACTTTCACCATTCTTAAGAATGGTAGGTAATACTTAGTGAAAGCTCATGATAATTCAAACTGTATTTATAACAATCCTTGATTTGTATTTCTATCATCTTTAGTGTTTTGGGGGATTTTTTCCCTTCGAGAAATATTTGTTCATATCTTGTTAATTGTCTAAATAATTTTATTTATATCAGTCCTTGAAATGACTTCTAGTCTTCAGATCCTTAAATATATTCTTAAAATTTTTTAGTCTTTAATATAAGTTTAATTTTTTCTTCATGCAATTCTTCACAAATTAATTCTGTTGGTTTCTCTTTCAGTATTAAAGTTGAACAGTATAGGCAGTTAGGTGATATGGTGGAGAGAATAATGCTCCTCACATCATGTAAGAGATGTTTTTCCTAAATTAAAATCTGGCCTCTACACTTTTAGGTAGTGTGATACTGGATAAGCCATTTAACTGTTCTATGCCTCAGTTTCCTTATCTGTAAAGTGAAGATAATAATGGCATCTATCTTCTAAGATTATTGTGAAGATAAAATTAAATGCTATTTGAAAGCACTGCGTATACTTTAAAATGCTCAATGTTATTTATTATCATTATGCTCTATACCCCTCTTTTATAGCCATATTATTTATTTACTTAATGTCTTGTTTCGATGTCTCCTAATGGTCTACCTGGGATCTGAAGTCTCTGTCAGGCTAGTTCAAGCTCTATTAGATCCTACTGAGCTAGAAAGCCTATTGGCCACAGCTTGAATTGTGGGGCATTAGGTCCACTATATGACTGCTCTGCAATTTCCAGTTTCAGAGAGTTCCCTGGAGGTACTACAAGGTTAAGTGTTATGTCCAGTATCACCCAGATCAGTATGTATCTGTGGCAGGACTAGAACTTAGATCTATCTCTTTTCACTATACTATATTGCTTCTCTAATATTTAAAAAAAAACAATCTTTATAAATATATCAGTATTAGTAGATATAAATAGATAAAGTATATAACATCAACTTGATAGTTTAAAATGTATTATTCAATTTATGTGAATATTCCCTTTAGCAAAGCAAAAGGCAGGTTTATCTACAACTTGGTAGAATGTTTGGAAGAGTCACTATGGACAAAAAAATTTAAAAAAAATTCACCTCTAACAAAGTAGAGCAACAATTGTAACCTTAGAGAATTACCTGTGACTATTGAGAGGTGAAGTGGGATAATAGAGCCAGAAGACACCTGAGGTGGGACTTGAATTCCTAACATTCTGACCCTGAGTTTGGACTGCTAACTGTGAGGTCAGGCTGACCCTATGATTTTATGTTTTCTTATTTTTAATGGCATTTCCATTTAAAAAATAGTAGCAATACAAGGGACATGCCTAATTTCTAGAAAGTACATTTTAACTCCAATATGGATTTATGTATACCTTACAAGGTTGATTACCCTTCTCAGGGTCTAGGGTGTTAGATTTAAAATGGTTGAGGTCTTAAACTGTAGTGAGTTAAAATGGTGGAAGATATGAATTGTGATAGATATAAGAGAGGGTGAGTAAATTTGACTGCAGAAATATGTTTCACTACAGTGTCTTGGTTTTTAAATCAAATATAAGGTGGTCGCCAGGGAAATATTCCCAATTATTCAAATATCCAAGTCAACTGGGTTTATAGAGATTTTAATTAATACAAATGTGGAATTAAAGAAAAGAGAGAAAGAGAGAAAAAGGAAATAAGTATGAAGGGCCTTAAGCCAACATGGCCTAGGCCTGAGTCTTAAGAGAGAGAGATCAGTCAGTCAGTCTTTTAACACTCACCACAAGGTCTGCCTAAGCAAGGATTCTAGTGACACCAGGCCAGCATCATCTCAGCTGCTTTCACCAGCTCCCTCCTCCATCTGAATGTTTCAGAATCAGTCCTTCCTCAATCTGAATGTTTCAGAATGAGTCCTCCTCAATCTAAATGTTTCAGAATCACCTCTAGCTCTTCTCTGAGCTCTTATTTTTAAGGGCAAAATCTCCTATGTCACCTCCCCGAAGTTCTTCCATCTACCAATCACTGTAGATGTTTTCCAAAAGACAGCCCATTTTGAATTCACAGCTGAGTAAATTAATCTCTTTAGTAAGTCAGAAAAAAAATGCTGCTGTGTCGACTAATTTCATTAAGAGAAACCTCTGAGTAAGTTTTCACCTTTTAGGTCTAAGTAGTTTACAAGTTGCCCCACCTTTATAGGCACTTAGAATCCCATTGTATCAATTCCTAAAACAGGCATGGCTCAAATGACTCCTTTCCTCTATAAGTATGGTTTTCAAGTACTTTCATTGTTTAGTAAGGAGTTTTCTGCCCTAAAGCAGTCTTAAGTAGGGGTGGAATTGAGGTCCTCCCATAGCAAGGAGTTTTCACATTCAAGTAGAGTTCTCACTATCTGGTAGGGAATTATTTCAAGTAGGGAATTGGAGGATTCCTTAATGTGGAGTAAAATTTTTAACATTCATAAGTCTGTGAAATTTTAAGGTTTACAAGGGCTTAGAATCTAAGAAAATCAAATGTCCATGTTGGAAAATAAATTAAAGCAGAATTAAGTAGTTGTTTTGTTATTTCCAAATGTATGCACCCATTAAAATTTTTATTTTTCTAGCTCAAAAGATGTGAATTCTTCATTTTAAAAGAAATAAAGACTATAAGTCAATGGAAAGTGGATTTTACCTTCCTGCCTGACTTAACGGATAATCTATTGTGGAAAAATATTGCATATTACTATGAAGTGGAAAACTGCACAGGTATTTGTTTTCCATTATTATAGAGTTAAGATTCTGATTTTACACTTTTTATATCTCACACATTACAGGATCATCGATGTGGGGTTGGAAGGGACATTAAATGCTCTCTAGTCATACAATGCTCTTTTAAAGATGAGGAAACAGATCCAGGGGCTGATTGACTTATCCAAAATCACATGAAAGCAGTGGGAAAATATCAGTTGAAGAAATTAACATGATAAATGGGTTAGGAGAGAGGCAGCACAGTGTAGTGAAGGAAGAGCTTCACCTGGAGTAAGCAGGATCTAGGTTCAAATCCCCTTTCTGATATTTAACTAGTTGTGTGACCATGGGGATATTACTTAACTTCTCTGAGCTTCAGGCAACTGTAAGTTCTAGCTGAGTTGAAATTGCTTGGTGGTAGAAGTCATAAATACACAAGTTCTTGGTCTAAGTGGGATAGTGCTTGCTATGTTTTTAATTTCTCCATGAATAACTGAGCACAAAGCAGGCATTGCACAAGTAGACATTAAGGGATTCCTTATTGTCACCATACAAGCAGAATTTTCCCAAGAGATCCAAATATTAGAGTTTCTTTCTTAGATTGCTTTCAGAAAGGTCTTATTACTCCATCCTCCTTTTTTGACTGGTCCTGTGATTTTATTGGTATAGAGAACTTCCAGTGAGGAAATTTTCTATACAGTGCAAATCAGTAGATGATCTTTAATTTATTGTCATATGAGAAATACTTGGAGCAACTCATAACACATAACACGGATAAAATCTCTCTGGGAGGAGGGATTATGATATAATCAAAGAGCACTGGTTCTAGAGTGATAGGGACTAGGTTCAAATTCAACCTCTGATTCTTCCTACCTGTATGATTTCAGTCACTTAACTTCCCTGGGCTCAGTTTTCTTATCTGTAAAATGATCGTGTTGGACAATATGTCCTGTGAGGGCTCTTCCAGCTGGTAGAGCTTTAATCCTCTATAAATTATTAGAGAGTAGTTATGCATTAGACAGTGCTAAGCAATTCTGAAGAGCTTGTATAGAAATTCATTTTTTTCTCCAAGATTAACCATTACTTTTTATTTCATTCCTTTATACCAGTTTTGTGTTAATCACTAAAGTCAGTATTTTTCAAGAAATAGAAATGATTTACAGGAAATTACAAGAGCCTGGGGGCTCTTGAACCAAAGGTTTTTGGTTCACAAAAATTGTAAATATTCCCTTTTGTGACTTGATGGCAGACATTTTCTCACTAGAGTCCTGTGATAGAAAATTTTACCACATCTTACATACCTGAATAGAGTATTTCCTCCATCAACAAAGACAATAACTACCTCATGACTTCTCATCATTTTCAATTGGCCTCCTTTCCTGTTCATAAATCCTCCAGATAGCATCTAACTGGCAATCCAGAGGGTTTCCTTGTCCATTTAGTGTTTCAGAGGATCCATATAGATGTTTACAAATCTCATGGCATCTCATGCTATCCATATGATTGAATCAGCAGTATCATATTTTCCCCAAATCATTGTCACCAGTTCCTCATGTGTCCAGTTTCTCATTGGCAAACATTTTAAGGTAAAGAAAAACTACAGAATTAGGCATTAGTGACACTCTCATAATCTTAGCTTTCTATTTAGATCTAGGAATGAGACTGAATATTTATTAAGCCTACATTATGCCAGGTAGATAAGTGGAACAATGGGCTGGAGTCAGGAAGATTCATCTTCTAGAGCTTAAATCTGATCTCAGACACTTACTGTGTGACCCTCAGTTTCCTCATCTGTAAAATGAGCCAGAGAAGAAAATGGCAATCCATTATCTTTGCCAAAAAAAAAACATCAAATGGAGTTATAGTCAGACATGCCTGCAACAAGTGAACAACACCAGCAACATGCCAGGCATTGCTCTAAGTGCTTTACAAACATACTATTTGATCCTCAACACAACTCTGTGACTGAGGTGCTTTTATGATCCTCATTCTCCTGGTAAGAAAACTGACATAGGCAGAGATTAGGGGACTTGCCTGGGATCACATAGTGTCTGAGGCTAGATTCAAACTCAGATCTTCCTGACTCCACACCTAGAACTCTATTCACTCTGCTACCTACCTTGCTCAGATCTATGGGAAGAAAGGACTTCAGAGGCCACCTAGTTCAGCTTCTTTTTGAGGAGACCAGCACTCCTTGAGGCTAAATGACATGTCCAGTGACATGGGTGGTAAGCATCAGAGTGAAACTTGAATCCAGTTCTTCTGGCTCCAGAGCTTGTACTCTTCCTACTGCTCCACACTGAATCCCAAATCTGAAAGTAGCTTGTGTTCTTTGCTGTGCAAACTCATTCCACTGGAGATTAGCCAGGATTTCTGATTTTTAGTTTAGAAAGATCTAGTCTGAATAGCATAGTAACTGTTATATAGATGCACAATAAATATGAATTAAATAACGGAATGGTTAATATTAGAGAGAACAATTAGAATTTCTATACCAATTCTTAAGGATTGGCCAATATCTCTAAGATGTATATCTTTAATAATGGTAGTCAAGTTTTATGAATGATTCTTAGATTTACATATCATCTACCTCTCCTTATTTTGGCTATGATAGAGCTTTAGTTTAATTAATTTATAGTAGGTCATTCAAGGTATACTTCTATGATTTGAATAATAATTCATCTATATTAATGGGCAGAGCATAGAATTTATTCAAAAAATTTTCAAATTTTAAAGAAAACCTACTTTTTTGGTATTGAATCAGAATCTTGAAGCATTAAGTGTAAAAAGAAAGCTATAAAAGAAGCAATAGTATTTCTGATGTAATGCTTTAAATAACCAAAGCATTTGTAATGGAATTTGTCCTCCTTTACATAGAAGCTAAATATTTTAAAAAGAAAATGTAGATGAAAGAGTTTAAATATATGTATTTTTAATTTACATCTAAGTTTGTATATAATTTCTCTAAATCTCAAATGCATTAAAAATGACCACTTTACATCCAGTGTAAACTTTGATTTTTTTTTCTTTCTAATGCAGGGTTAAATCTTGAAGTTGGTGATGGAATCATGGAAAAATATGAGAAAATGTGGAATACGATATTAAACTTGTCAGGAGATTATGATTTTGGAGGATCTATTCCTGTGAGAAGAACTTTGAAACATTTTCTCACACAGAAGGAAATATCCACAGGTGATAACAAATTAAAAAATTTAAATCTCACTTAAATCAGAAGGAATTGGAATCAGTTCATTTTTTTCAACCTTTACCTTGTGTCTTAGAATCAATACTTTGTATTGGTTCTGAGGCAGAAGAGTGGTAAGGGCTAGGCAATGGGGGTTAAGGGATTTGCCCAGGATTACCCAGCTAGGAAGTATAGGAGACCACATTTGAACCTAGGACCTCCCATCTCTAGGCCTGGTGCTCAATCCACTGAGCTACCCAGGTGTCCCCAATCAGTTCATTTTTAATCTGTATCTGGTGCTAAGATATTTATTCTAGAGCAAAAATATCAAATATGGCAAAAAAGAAGCTTTTCTCTATCCTTTTTTTTTTCCCATGAGCAAAGGCAATGAAAATATCTGCCATTATTTCAAATAGTCTTCATTTGGATCCCTAAAATCCTTGTGGTTTTAAACTGTAAAGGGTGAATCCAAAATAATAAAATACCCAAGTCAGCTGCCAAATTTTATGGTGATTTAATTACAACAGGAGGAAGAAAGAAACTATTAGAGGGAGAGAGAGCGAGGGAGGGAAGGAAAAGAGTTTAACTCAGAACCACTCTGGCTCAGGCTGAGCCAAAGTGAGCATTAAGGCCTTGTAGAGCCAAGGCAGAGAAAGGGGTCAGTCCTTATCACTCATGGGACTGGTCTGAAGGAAAGCTGTCTGTGGGGCTCCTTTAAGCTCAAGGTCCAGGATCGAACTGAACTCTAGCCCTATCCACAGGAAGTCACGAGAACTCCAGAGGCTGTTCTCTACCTCACTTCCTGCATCTCACATGTGCCAATGGTGGCTCAAGCTTGATTTAGGACTGCCCAGAGGTCTGTCCTTTTTTTTTTTTTTGCACATGTCTGTTGAAGGCCATCTCCTTAGATAATTAAATATTGAGTTTGATGCAGACCTTTCAAAATCTTGTTACATTGAGTAGGGTGGAGAATGTGGGTTTCTAAGACCTGATTCTGTTATTCCAAGTATCTTCATTGTTATTGATGAGGAAATAGCTAAATCAGATCTTCTAAAGAATGGTCTGATTAGGGTGGAATAGTTTAAAAATTCACAAATCTAAGGGAAACTGTTATGTTCTTCAAGTTCTTATACTGTATATTCTTTGGAAAAATGCAATTGTAACTATATATATATATTTTTTTTAAAGTTTATCTTATTTTTTGTTGATGTCTTTTGTTTTATATTGTATTTATTTGTATAAGGTTTAAATTAATGTTCAATACTTCAAGTATTATTTTTTATAAAGTTTATTATCTAACAAATTAGAACCATGTGACTATTTTTTTCTACCTGCTCAAATTTCTTTGCTCCACCAAAACTGAGACAGGAAGGAAAAAGCTAGACATGGAACTTCACCCAATGTATATCCTGTCTACTTCAGCATGTAATAACAGGAAGTGAGTAGGATGCTGGGAATTGTAGTTTTCCTTGAGGTTGTAGGTTTTAAGGTAACAGATTCAAATTACACATTTGTGAATTCATCCCTTTCACCTCCCTTAACCAGCAAGCTTTCCTTTGTAAAAAAGCAAAATTATCACATAAACTGTCTAACAGGATGTACAATATTCCACATCCACAGACCACTTTGATTGCAATGAAGGGAGAAAAACGTATTTTACCAGTTTCCCTTTGGAGCTAAGCTTGGACTTTGAATAACATGCAGAAGTTCCATTTTCTTTTTGCTCTTCTATATTATTGTAGTCATTGCTAACATTAACTTTGTTTCTCAATTTTTCCAAGTGCACAAACCTGAGATTCCTAAATTGGGGCTTATCCCATTGACATCTCAATTTGTAGAAGATTATGTTGGAGACATTTTGGGAGATTTACCATTTTTAAGCAAGTATGTATTTTCGGGGTAGTATTTATTATCATTCTTGAATGTTTTTTCCATATATTTATATATATTTACATTAGCTGAATAAACATCACTACTAAACTTAGGTTCATTTCTGTTTTTTAAAGATAAAGATTTGTCACACTGGGAGCCACCTTGGTGACATCCTGCAACTTTAATAAAGGTCATACTCTGATAGCATCCATATGGTTCCTCCATGAGACTGGGCATGAATCCTTATCATGTAGGACCTCCCAGTGTCCTTAAGGCTTGAGAAGCCTGGATTACCTCTGTCCATTAATGTTATCTATGCATATACCTAAGTATATCTGTGTGTATAGACACATTTTCTACAAGCAAGTATATGTTTGAATATGAATAAAATATTTTAGTATCATTATAATGTAACATACATATAGGTGCACATGAATATGTATATTGGTTAATGGTGGGAGTTAAAGTTCACATGCAATTTACTACAGTTTATAACCTGGGTGTCCTTAAGTAAGACATTTAATTTCTCTACTCCTCAGTTGTTCCATCTATAAAATAAAGGTTTTGGAGTAGAGAATTATCAGAATTTCTTTCCTTCACTCTGATTTGACTTTTTCCAGAACAAATTTTGACAAGCCTTATGCTTTTTTACTAGATAAGGACAATAGTGCTTCACTTAGGAAACTGAAAAATTTGCTATGGATTTATATTAAAAATTTAAATTATATACATGTTAATCTTAAAAATTTTAATTACAAACAACATAATATATAATAATCATAATAAAATTTAATTATGCACAAATAATATGCTATATGATGTAAAGATTAAAATTTAGGGGAGACTGAGGCAGGTAGAAATTAGTTTCTCTCTGCAAGGAGTATTATATTTTTTAGAGGTTTATTAAGGATTAAGGATTAAAGAAAATACAGGATAAGGAAAACGTGCCTAGGCCAGAGGCCTAGACAAGACCTCACCTACATTAGGGAAAGAGTCATGTCTGCTCCAAAATGGAAGTCCAAAAAGAGACCCAAAAACCTTTGCTACCAGGTTAAATACTTTCTCAATCTCAGCCCAGGTGAGATTACAAAGCATTCTGGGGAAGTGGAGCAAAGAATTGTGGGGATTGTAGTCCTGTGTTCGAGTCTATTTTTTACAATGACAATTATAATAAAAATTTTAACTCTATAAATATATATAAAATTATGATAAATTTTAAATTATACATAAATAATATAATATATGATGATTATAATAAAATTTTAAAGTATACATTATGCGTAATATGATAAATGTATAATTAATACAATTTTAATTTTCATGCTTATAATTTAATATATAATATTTAATAAATTATACACATAATTTAAAATTTTATTATAAATTCAAAGTGAAAATTTCAGTTTCATATATGTGAAATAAAGAGCATTAGAGTTCAATGTTCATGAGTTTTAGGATTTTGTTTTTGTCTTTGTTCCTCTTTTATCCTATCCTTTCAGAAACCTAAAACATATTGTCTTTTTTACTTTGACATGTTCTCATTTCTGTGTCTCTTGCTTTCTTTGACACTTCTTTGTCCATTTCTGCCTTCCTTTCTCTCTCTATGTTTCTTCTCAGTTTTTGTCTCTCTCTCTGTTTCTGTCTCTTTTCTGTCTGTCTCTGCCCCCCACCCCCTTCTCTTTCCTCACATTCCTGTGAGGAGCCTTACTTCTAGTTATTAGATTTTTTTTCTTGTAATAAAGAAAAAAATTGATCCCGTGCTTACTAGCACACTGGGAAATTCAGTTAAAAATAAAGTGAGAAGAAAATATTAAAAATTGAGCAAAGGAGTGATGGCAGTTCACTTTAAACTATGATCCACAGAAATCTACTTTTCAGGAGCCATTTGTAAATGTTATTTTAGGGGAAAATTTTTTGATAGGAGACTATTTGTTCCAATTAATCTATAACTCATATCAATACTTCAGGGCAGTGATATATATAGAATATAGATATATACAGAATATAGAAATTTTCCATAATTCATTTTATGATATCAGAAAGTTTGAAAACCATTATCCTGCTATATATAGCTGTCCTTGCTTAATGTATAACATATATATGCATATATGTATATATCTTTTTTATTGTGAACTACAGAATTCTAGAGTCAAAAGGATTCTCAGAGACCAATTAGTATAACCTACATTTGAAAAATAATCTCTACTAAGTCATACCTAATCAGTAGTTCTTTGGGTTGACTTTAATTTTTAGGAAATTTTTTATACATAAATTCTAAATTGATGAATTGAAAGTTATCTATGATCAGTTCTTCAAGAGAAACATACATAATGGAAGTGACTTAAATCACACACAATAGTTTTGGAATTATAGATTTGAAGCTTTTAAATATATTTACATTTCAAGCAATATATATATATATGTGCACATAAATACATATACAGACAGAAGCATAGATATATATGTATATATACATATATGATCTCTATCTATCTATCTTGCTATCCACACATACAGCTAACAGCTATTTAATGTAGTCAATAAAGCATTGGTCCTAGAATCAGGAAAACCAGTTTTCAAATTTGGCCTCAGGCACTTACTGGCTGTATGGCTGTGAACAAATTACCTAAGCTCTTTCAGTCTCAGTTTCCACATCTATAAAATGGATATAATAATCATGGCATCTTCTGCCCAGAGTTGTTGAGAGAATATAATGAAATAATATTTATAAAGTGCTTTGTAACTCTTTAAGTACTATATACACATGGGATAGTATTATAACTATTTTTATATAATTAAATCATGTGTTTTGTGTAATACATTTGTTTTCCAGTGTTGATCCATCTATTATCTCTCTTAGCAAGAGGAAAGAATTTGATGAAAGGAAACACTGGCATTCTAACAGACCTCTTGATGATGATTATAGAAATACTAATTTCAACAATAATGGTAAAATTAACTTAGCAACAATTTAAAATGTTTGTTAAAATTAGATGCTAAGTAAGTATTTGTGTTCTTTTACTTTGTGTTCCTTAAATAATTTCCAAAGAAATATATTTAATTTCTTTTTACTATTTACTTGTAATAACAAATTTCTATATAACTTTTCTGAAGTCATATGATTGAACTTGTTTCCCCATCTGGATTATATGTGTTCAAAGAAATCTATTTAAATGGGAAGATTGAGATAATCTAAGTTAGCAGGGAGAAACACAACTAGAACAAACAAATAAAGCCAAGGCCACGATCCTCAATGGGCTTGACAAGTTCCTCTGTAACCCAAAGTTAGTGGTTCTAAAAATGTTACCGTAACCATAGTGCAAAGTTTCTCTTCCTTGAACATTCATCCCTGTGTAAAGAATGAGCTCTTTGTACTTCAAGGAGCAGTGAAAAGTATGTGTCAACATTATGGAAAATGGTTTTCCATCACTAAAACACACAGCCATCTAGGCTACTACAGTCTTTTTTTCTTCTCCTATAAGTATGTAAGCCTACATGCTCCTTAGCATCTAAGCTCACAGAGAAAATGTGACTATGATAGAATCAGTAATGGCCAGTTTCTCTTCCCTTTTGCTGTCAATATGAATTAGTTTTCCTTGAAAAGTGACAAAGCTGCCCCTAAGTCCTAACCTTCCCCTGTCTCCCTGATGCAGCTTCCTAGATATTTAAGGGCATAAAGATTTATACCCTTGTATTGTCAGGTCCCTTCTTAATTGGTGGATGATTAAAGATCATGGAAATACTCTACCTTGCCCACATGACCATACCTGGTTCCATATTGAGAGGGAAACTACAGGAAAATTTTTTCCTTGTTACTTAGCCTTGCTAAATTAGGGCTATTAAATTTCCATTTATTAACTTTTCAATGACTTGTGAATGCTTCATTTAGTCCTTAAATCACAGATGAACTGATAGGATTGTTGGAATCAGGCTGTCTCCTAAAATGGATTGTGAAATATGGGTTTATTTAAATTCTTCAATACATGTGAATGCCAGATAACTTCTTGTTCTGGCTAATGCACTCTGTAACCCAGGGAAACTTGAAAAGGCAGTGGAGGTATAGTGGAAAGAGGACTAAACTAGAAACTAGGAAGATCTAGGCTCATATTCCAGTTAAAAGAATAGTTATCAGACTCCAAGTAAATCTAGGATATCTCCCTCAGAAATTTTTGTGAGGCTCAAATAAGACAGTGTATATTAAGGGCTTTGCAAAACTCAAACCCCAGTATTAATGCCAGCTCTGATTATTGTTATGTCACAACTTATCAAGAATCAGTGCTTTCATCTTTTTAACAGTTGACGTGAAGAAAATGCCCTGTAGACTTTGGAACAATCCATAAATGTGAAAAGTCCAAAAATAAATACATATACAAGTTGTTACTTCAGCAATAATATACCTCATTAGTGGCAGAATTTTAACTCAGATATTCCGACCTTGAGCCATGGCTTATGCTCAGCATTTTCTTCCTTTTGGATCATCTCAAGTATTTTAACCTTAGAAAAGATAGGAGACATTTTTTCCTCATATTCTGAAAGTTATATGACATATTAGTACTCTTTTGGATGGGACTGGATTGTGTATCATGGTGGCCCTTTATACCTTAAGATTGGTCTGAACTTCTCCAGTTTCCCCAGGTCTACTGTCTACCAGGGGCTGGGACCAATGCAGTTATATAGGAGGACACAGTCAGCTATGTCACTTCCATAGATTCACTGGGTTAGGTCTATGAAATTCTCAAGTGGGCAAATCTTTTCTGGGAGGATTGGCTTGATAGTCCCTGGGATCTGTTAGGGATGAGGGTTGGGGGAGATAGAATTTTTAGAACTTCTAAGAATGGTTTCAACTAATTTAAGTTATCTTAAAATATGCCTTAAAATATAAAAGATAGTTTTTTAAACATGACTATGGATTTAATAAAATAATTTTGACTTGTATACTTCCTGGAGACTTCTGGAGATGTCAGTGAATCTGTTCTCAAATAGAAGATATAGTCAGATAGTGCTTAATGTTTTGTTGGTATCCATAATTTCTGCTAAGGTATCAATAGGGAATGCCTTGGAGATCTATACTTCTGGATATTAGGTTCTTTTGGGAAGAGCCTCAAATCATAAAGTTAACTGAAAGATCCAGTATTTTGTTTTCCTGTACCATGGAATTTACTGGGAGTATCCAGAAGAGTGCAACAAAGCCCCTGGTCTTAAAAAAACTTAGTGACCAATATTAATAAAATATAATGTTATGTAAACACAATATTGATAAGTTAGCCATTTGTTTCTAAATCTGCCCCCAAAATTTGAATAGTAGGTCTTATTTTCACTCCATTTTTATGAAAACTTATTCTGATGGCATTTCCTTGAATTTCATCAAAAGGAAATGAAGAAACATTGTGTATTTACTGAAATGTATTAACCTTATTGACATAAAAACAATAACTGATTCACTGCAGCTAATTCCAAAGACTCCAAAAAACAAAGGGAGGTACAGAAACTATATCACTTTTATCACGTTTTTGGGGAATCTTTGAATGGAAGACACAGATCAATGAGGATTGTAAACCAAGTGACTGCACCACTGCCAACAAAAACTTCTCAACAAAAGAAAATAAAATCAAAGGTAAATTGATAAGCATTGTTGATCACACTGAGCGTCTTCCCTTAGGCTCAAATCCTTTTTATCTCAATCCCGATTAGACAGGAGTTTATAATTCGTAATATAATACATCAAAATTTTCATGTTGCTAATTTGATGTTTGTAAGAGAATGAAAAAAAAACTACTTTGAAGAGGGGTATTATTATTTTAATACCAGGACCATATTTATCCTGTTAACCTTAGTCACCTACCTTTGAATACCTATTATAATTTGGTAATTATTCTGGGAGAGTCTTAATTTTCTTGTACAGCTTTCCCAATGGCCCTTATATTTTGAGAGTATCAGCAGGTATCTGCTGTGGCTAGGACTTTACAGCAAGCCAGCCAGTCAATAAACATTTATTCATCTCCTATTATGTGTCAGATACTTGATGAAGCTCTGGAGATATCAAGAAGGTCAAAATTTTAGTCCTTGACCTCAAGGAACTGAGAACCTATTAGAAGAAAGGACATGTAAATAATTTTGTACATTGTAGGGAAGGTGCTAAATTGGGGAAGGGGCAGAAAAGGATTCCCGCAAAAAGTGAGATTTGGGAAGCAATTTGAAGAAAGTCAGGATAGTTTAAATGTGGAGATAAGGAAAGAGAGAGGCATGGGAGAAAGCCAGTGCAAAGGCACATAACTGGGAGAAAGGAATGTTTTGGGTAAGCAAGTAAGCTAGTATGGCTAATTCATAGAGCACATGTAAAAAGATTGGAATCATAAGAAGGGGCCATCTTATGAACAACTTCAGAAGTCAAATAGTAGATTTTTTATGTGATCCTAGATGTAATAGGGCATTACTAGAATTTATTGATTGGGGGTGCATGTGATGTGTTCAGATCTCTTATTTGTTTGTTTTTTTTGGGGGGGGATGAATAAGTTATTGGCAAAGGGAGAGTTTTAAGGCAGGCAGACCATCTAGCTACCTATTGGAGTAGTCTAAAAGAGAAATGATGATGACTTGAATTAGAATGGTGGTTATATGGGGGAAAGAATGAGACATATCAGAAAAATATCGTGGAGATAGAAAGGCCAAGATATAAAAACAAACAATATACATTTACATATAATATTATGATTGGTTAGTCATTTCAGTCATGTCCAACTCTTCATGATCCCATTTGGTGATTTTTTAAAAATTTAATTAATTCATTTTTTAGAATATTTTTCCATGTTTCTGTGATTCATTTTCTTTCCCTCCTCTCTTCCCTACCCTTTCCCAGAGCCAACAAGCAATTCCACTGGGAATTCCAAATGTTGTTACTTGATACCTGTTTCTACATTATTTATTTTTGCTATAGAGCAATTGTTTTAAAGACTAGACTCCAAATCATATACTCATATATACATATAATAAGTAATGTCATATGTTTTGTTTTTGCATTTCTACTCCCATAGTTCTTTCTCTCAATGTAGATAGCTTGATATTTTCTTAAAAAAGATTTTGGAATACTTTTCCATTTCTTTTTCCAAGACATTTTATAGATTAGGGATTGAGGCAAACAGGGTTAATTGACTTATTTAGGATCACACAGCTAGTATCTAAGGCCAGATTTGAACTCAAATCTTTCTGACTTCAGGCTTGGAACTCTATTGTAAGGGGACAAAAGGGGTTAATTTTTAAAGGTTTGGAATTAATTATTTAAGAGTTTGGTTGCCAGGGATTTAATTACTAAATCCTAAATGAATTACTAAAGTCAGAATGGATCTTATGGTAGTTTATTTTACAATAAATAGGGAAGATATTAAGGAAGAGAGAAAGAGAGGAAAAAGAGAAAGATCCTCTTGAGCCAGGCAGGAGTCCAGAGGTCCCTGCCAAAGAAAAGGAGTCTCAAGATGGTGGACCTTTCCAGAGGCTGGTGTCTCCAGAAAGACCAAGGGAAAGGGAGTCCACCTTTTCACTCACCACTTGTTAGTCCAGTCAGCAGATCCTTCTGCCCCTCTTCACCAGCCTCAACTGAAAACCATGAAGAATTCCTCCCATCTGCACTTCCAAAAATGAAGAACTGTCCTCTCACAGGAGGTTCCACTCCAAGTGCCTCCAAGTCAAACTCCCAGAAGAACTGCATTCAAGCCTTTTTCTCTTTCTTTTAAAGACCCTTTTCCTTGTGTCACTTCACCTAATTCCATGGCTACCAATCACAGCTGACACTCTGCTCTAGGACTGCCCAGAAGGCAGTTAGTCGATTCTGATTCATTACCCACTATTTCACAAGTGGGTCACAGACCTCCCAGGAAATGATTAAGTGGGATGTTTACAACTTTGGTGATTAGATCTAACATGAGCAGATCTTCCCACTCAACTTAATGTATCGTGTTTTCATTTTTTGTGATTGAATCTAAAAATAGACAGTTCTCCATACTTAACTTTTAAATAGGCGATTTACACTTATTGGGACTAAAATGTAAAAATAGTCATGAGTTACAGTTTAAATTTTCACAATCATGGAAGAGCTAAGTACCTTCATTGTTACAATCAGGGGAGAGCCAGATCCAATCTTCACACCATGCATTGTGCTATCCAGCTGCCCTAAGTACATAATACATAATACTGGATCAAAGAGCACTTGTCAAGATCTAAGGTATAAGAAGACTGGAAGGTATTAGAGAGCTACGTTAAGAAGGGCTTTGAATGCCAAACAGAGGATATTTTATATTTGATCCTAGAGGAACCAAGGAGTCACTGGAGTTCATTGAGTAGTGGGATATCATGATTGCATCTGTACTTTAGGAAAATCATTTTGGAGGCTGAATGATGGATTATAATGGGGAGAGACTTGAGGCAAGAACTATGGCAATAAGTCAAGCATGAGGCGATGAGGAAACTACACTAGAGTAGTGTCAGTGTTAAGTGACAGGAAGGGGAATATTTTAGAAATGATGCAAAGATGAAATTGATAAACCTAGGAAATATCATTGATAGAGGGCAGTCAAAAATAGTGAAAAATCCAGGGTAATTCCTAGGGTGTGAGCTTAAGGGAGAGGGATGATAATGTAGCCTTCCAGAGAAATAGAGAAACCCACTCAAGTGGGAGACGAATTGGGGAAAAAGATAATGGATTCCTTTTTGAACATTTGAATTTTGGAATTTGAGTTATAAGCCTCAACCCATTAATTTGAAAGTTAAAAAGTGCCCATGAAAGATCTGTGATCCTGTGATGGGGTAGGGGGTGGATTTTGGGTTTTTTTTAATCCCCAGATCTCTCATGGGTCTGGTACCTACAGTGTATTTGAATATGGCAATAGAGCTACTAAAGGATAGTTACCTGATAGAAGGTGACAAGAAGAGAGAAAGGAAGAAGAGAGGGAAAGATGCCAGATTCTCTGTGAGAATAAGATATAGTTGTTTGCATTTAATTCATTCACACTCCATGGAATAATATTTCATATATAGGTTGAGTTAGTATGGTAAATTACTAGGCTAAGGTGGTTAATATGGATTTCACAAATACCAAATTTACTTTCAAGTTATATGCATTTTTGGACTTGTGAAAATTTGGTCCAATAATTGTTCATTTTCTTTTTATTTATTTTGTAGAAGAGCAACGCAGATAAAATTATTGAAGAAAACCTAAAGCGAAAGCAAGCAGAAATAGAAAAAAAAGAACAGGATAAATGGACTGTCATGTCTGTGATTATTGAAAATGAAATTAAAGAAAATGTTACTAATGGAATAAAAAACCTGGAGAATTTTCTCAAGACTTGTGGAAGTAATTCAATAAAATTTCTGGCTGAAATGGTAGGAATGGAAGCCTGTTTTATGTCATGGAAAGAACATTGCCTAAGTCGAGGTAAGTGAATTCATAATTTTGCCTCTTATAAT
The DNA here is from genome assembly GCF_027887165.1 of Monodelphis domestica. Taxonomy (NCBI): domain Eukaryota; kingdom Metazoa; phylum Chordata; class Mammalia; order Didelphimorphia; family Didelphidae; genus Monodelphis; species Monodelphis domestica. The sequence goes on along the minus strand of NC_077232.1, from coordinate 209,117,870 downwards.
GCAAAACTATTTAGATAAGAAGCAAATGTTCCAGGCCCTACACTTAGATGGTCATACCCTTTGTTGGTATTTGAACTCCTTTTGAATTAAAAAAAAAAAAGGATTATTATTTGTTGCATATAACATTTTAGTTGCTTGTGTATGGCAACAAGAATGGCATGCCCTGACATTTCTACTCTAATTGTGCTTGATTTTTTATATATCTAGAATAATAAGAAATCAGATATTTAGATTTAATTATCATTTGGGGGTATCTAGATGACTGGAAATGGGAGGTGTGACAAGGAAATCACTTTAAAAGACTGATATATATTAATTTAAGGTTGCCAAGGAATTCAGCTATGTAATTCCTAAATGAAAACTCAAGTCAGCAGTCAACCTTTTATGGAGTTTTTAATTACAAACAGGAGGAAGAAAGGTATTAAAGAGAGAGAGAGAGAGAGAGAGAGAGAGAGAGAGAGAGAGAGAGAGAGAGAGAGAGAGAGAGAGGGGAGAGAAGGGAATAGGGCTTAAATACCCCCTCTGTTTAGGCTGGGCCAAAAGGCCCAAGCCCTTAGATAGCTGAGGCAAAGAAAAGAGATCAGTCCCTATCACTCAAGTGACCAAAATGGAGAAAAAGTCTCAGGGGCCTTCACTTCCAGCCTCCTTCAGAGCAAGCTTCTCAGAGCACAACTTCTCAGAGCAAAAACTCTCCAACAACCTAGTCCTCAGACCCCGCTATCTTTAAGGAAACCATCTAAGTTCCCTCCCCTCAGTTCTCACATCTACCAATCACTGTCCATGTCTTCCCTGTGCCAATGGTGGCTCTAGCTTAACCCAGGACCGCCCAGAGGTCTGCCCCTTTGCACATGTCTGTTGAAGGTCCTATTCTCAAATAATTAAATCTTGATCCTTTGCTGCAGCCCTTCCTAAATCCTGTTACCCTGAGTAGGGTGGAGATTAGAAGTTCCAAGACCTGGTTCTGCCATTCCAAGTATCTCTATTGTATCAATTCTAAAATCAATCATGACTCAAAGAACTTCCTGTTCTATGCTTAAGCATAGGTCAAAGCCCTTTCCATTGTTCAGCAAAAGGTTTCTGTCCTAAAGTAGTCTTAGGTAGGGAGGAGAAGGACCCTCCCATGCCAAGGGGGGGTTCACATTCCAATAGACTATCAGTAGGAAATTTTTCAAGTATGAAATTTCCCAATGGTGAAATTTCCAACATTTATAAGTCTAAGAAATTTTAAGGTTTACAGAGGGGTTTGGGGTTCAAATATGACCTTAGATACTTCTTAGCTGGATAATTCTGGGTAAGTCACTTAACCCCAGTTGCCCTACCCTTACTGCTCTGTTGCCTTAAAATTGAAACTTAATACTGATTCAAAGGTAGAAGATAAGGGTTTTGAAAAAAGAAGTGTTTAAAAAGAGGGCAGCTAGGTGACTCAATGGATTAAAAGCCAGGCCTTGAGATAGGAGGTCCTGGGTACAAATCTGGCCTTAGATACTTCCTAGTTGTGTGATCCTGGACAAGTCATTTAACATCCATTGTATAGCCCTTTCTGCTCTTCTGTAAGGCTTTTTGTTTTTAAGTATCATTTAGAATCATCATCATCATCATCATCATTTAAATATGTAGAAAAGCTCTGATTTTCATGTCCTTAGTTCCGGGAAAACCTCAATCTTTGCCATCGGTGTGGTTATTGTTGTAAAGGATTATGTAAATCATATCTATAATAATAGTACTTTGTTATTATTATTTATAGTATAAAACATAATTTATGTAGGATCTTAATACTTGTGAGCTTTGATCCATGACTGGTAGAGTATATAGTGGGAGCAAGAAGTGTTTTTAATAGACAACATATTTGTTGACTAGATATTAGTCTGGATGAGGAAAATGTTGGACTTGTGTTTTTCTAGTTGTTTTCACTATTTTGAATGCTAGATATGACTTCTGATGAAGGTACCAGGATGTGGAAGAAGATAAAGGAACATGAGAAACCCTGGAAGGCCTTTATAGCCATTCTAGCTCTTTCTTTGCTTCCCTTTTCTGCCTCCAAATAATAAGGAGGAGACAAGATTTTTATTAATGTTCTTTATACAAGAGATAACTCGGATATCCTCTCATTAAAATAAAATTGATATTCATTCAACAGAAGAGAATCCCAAGGATATCAACATTGCTGTTCAGTTGATGAAAAGAGTTCATATGATTCTTGGAAAATATCCACAGTTCATGAAGGAGAGACACAGAAAAAAGTTAGCTAAATGCCTAAAATACCTTGGATTTGACAACTTGGCAGAGTCATTGTATTCTGAGGTAAAAATTAGAAAGTGCTTCAATGCTTCCAATCATTTAGCTGAACCTCTTCTGCTGGTCCATCTTCCACTTGGAGGTGACAATGTTTTCCATGCTTAACTAGATGGTGGATTTGATTGCTTTGAACAAAAACATTTCTATAATTTCATTTAAACGAAATTTAATGAATTTAAATTATTTCAATTTAATCTTAAAAATTCACTTTCTACATTCAAATTTATAAACTCTATCTGTAAGACTGAACAAGTTTGTCTCCAAATTTTAAAATTAATTATTGAAGTGTTTGAATTTCATATTACAGTGTGGCATAGTCCATTGAAAGGTGGAATTAGAGTTAGGAAGACCTGGCCTCAAGTTCCATCTTCAATATAAACAAATGCCCCAACCATAAATCCTCAACCCATGTAATCAAGCAGTTATTTTTCTTCTGTTTCTACTCCCACAGTTTTCCCTCTAAATGTGGATAGTGTTTTTTCTCATAGATACCTCCAAGTTGTTCAGGATCACTGCATTGCCACTAATGGAGAAGTCTAATACATTCGTTTGCACTAGTGTATCAGTCTCTGTGTACCATGTTCCCCTGGTTCTGCTCCTCTCATTCTGCATCACTTCCTTGAGGTGGTTCCAGTCCCCAAGGAATTCCTCCACTTTATTATTCCTTGGAGCACAATAGTATTCCATCACCAACAGATACCACAATTTGTTCAGCCATTCCCAATTGAAGGGTATCCCCATGTCCAAATTTTTGCTACCACAAACAGCACAGCTATGAATATTCATGTACATGTCTTTTTCATTATTATCTCTTTAGGGTACAAACCCAGCAGTGCTATGGCTGGATCAAAGGGCAGACAGTCTTTTATCGCCCTTTGGGCATAGTTCCAAATTGCCCTCCTGAGTGGTTGGATCAATTCACAACTCCACCAGCAATGAATTAATGTCCCAACTTTGCCACATCCCCTCCAACATTTATTACTTTCTGATGCTGTCATGGTAGCCAATCTGCTAGGTGTGAGGTGGTACCTCAGAGTTGTTTTGATTTGCATATCTCTTATTATAAGAGATTTAGAGCACTTTTTCATGTGCTAATCGATAGTTTTGATTTCTTTAACTGAAAATTGCCTATTCATACCCCTTGCCCATTTATCAATTGGAGAATGGCTTGATTTTTTTGTACAATTGGTTTAGCTCTTCGTAAATTTGAGTAATTTGACCTTTGCAGAGGTTTTTGTTATGAAGATTGTTTCCCAATTTGTTATTTCCCTTCTAATTTTGGTTACATTGGTTTTGTTTGTACAAAAACTTTTTAATTTGATGCAATCAAAATTATTTATTTTACATTTTGTGAATTTTTCTAAGTCTTGCTTGGTTGAAAATCTTTTCTTTCCCAAAGGTCTGACATGTATACTATTCTGTGTTCACATAATTTACTTATAGTTTCCTTCTTTATGTTCAAGTCATTCACTCATTCTGAGTTTATCTTCCTGTAGGGTATGAGGTGTTGATCTAAACCTAATCTCTCCCAAATTGTCTTCCAATTTTCCCAGAAGTTTTTATCAAATAGTGGGTTTTGGTCCCAAAAGCTGGGATCTTTGCATTTATCATAGACTGTCTCACTGAGGTCACTTACCCCAAATCTATTCCACCGATTCTCTTTCCTGTCTCTTAGCCAGTACCATATTGTTTGATGACCACTGCTTTATAATATACTTTGAGATCTGGTACTGCTAGGCCATCGTCCATTGCATTTTTTTTTCATGATTTCCCTGGATATCCTTGATCTTTTGTTCTTCCAAATGAACTTTGTTGTGTTTTTTTCTAATTCAGTAAAAAAAAAATTTTTTTTGGTAGTTCAATGGGTAAGGTACTAAAAAAGTAAATAAGTTTCGGTAAGATGGTAATTTTTATTATGTTAGCTCATCCTACCCATGAGCAGTTAATGTTTTTCCAATTGTTTAGATCTAGTTTTAATTGTGTGCAAAGTTTTGTGTAGTTGTGTTTATATAGTTCCTGTGTTTGTCTTGGCAGATAGATTCCTAAGTATTTTATATTATCTATGGTGATTTGAAATGGAATTTCTCTTTCTAATTCTTGCTGCTGAGGTATGTTGGAGATACATAGAAATGCTGATGACTTATGTGGGTTTATTCTGTATCCTGCAACTTTGCTAAAGTTGTTGATTATTTCAACTAGCTTTTTAGTTGAATCGCTAGGATTCTTTTAGTGGACCATGTATTATAATCATCTGTAGAGTGATAGCTTGGTCTCCTCGTTGCCAATTTTAATACTTTCAATTTATTTTCTTTCTCTAATTGCTACTGCTAGTGTTTCTAGTACAATGTTAAATAATAGGGGTGATCCTCGTTTCACTCCTGATCTTATTGGGAAGGCTTCTAGTTTATCCCCATTACAGATGATGTTTGCTGATGGTTTCAGATATATACTGTTTATTATTTTTAGGAAAGACCCTTCTATTCCTATACTTTCTAGTGTTTTCAATAAGAATGAGTGTTGTATTTTGTCAAAGGCTTTTTCTGCATCTATTGAGATAATCATGTGATTTTTGTTGGTTTGCTTGTTGATATAGTCAATTATGTGTATAATTTTCCAAATATTGAACCATCCTTGGATCCCTGGTATAAATCCCACCTGATCATAGAGAATAACCCTCATGATGACTTGCTAGAGTCTTTTTGCTAATATCCTATGTAAGATATTTGTGTCATAAAAGGAATTTGGTAGAACTCCCACTTTGCTTATTATGTCAAATAGTTTGCATATTTTTGGGATGAGCTATTCTTTGAATGTTTGATAGAATTTAACTGTGAATCCATCAGGCCCTGGGGATTTTTTTCTTAGGGAGTTCTTTGATGGCTTGTTCAATTTCTTTTTCTGATATGGGATTATTTAAAAATTTTATTTCTTCTTCTGTTAATTTGGCAATTAATATTTTTGTAAATATCCAGCCATATCACCTAGATTGCCAAATTTATTGCCATATAATTGGGCAAAATAATTTTTAATGATTGCCTTAATTCCCTCTTCATTGGAGGTGAGGTCTCCCTTTTCATCTATGATTCTGTTAATTAGGTTTTCTTTTTTCCTTTTTTTAAATTAGATTGACCAGTACTTTGTCTATTTTTCTCAAAATACCAGCTTCTGGTCTTATTTATTAGTTCAAAAGTTCTTTCACTTTTGATTTTCTTAATTTCTCCCTTAATTTTTAGGATCTCTAGTTTAATTTTCTTCTGGGGTTTTTTATTTTGTTCACTTTCAAGTTTTTTGAGTTGCATGTCTAATTCATTAACCTCTTCCCTCCCTAATTTGTTAATATATGGACTCAAGGATATACATTTCCCCATGAGTACTGCTTTGGCTGCATCCCATAGATTTTGAAAGAATGTCTCATTATTGTCATTTTCTTCAATGAAATTATTATTTTTTCTATTATTTGTTCTTGTAAACCTCAAATTTCCTTAGACTTATAAATGTTGGAAATTTCACCATTGGGATATTTCATACTTGGAAAATTTCTTACTGATAGTCTATTGGAATGGGAACCCCATTGGCATGGGAGGTTCTTTCTCTTCTCTTCTTAAGATTACTTTAGGACAGAAACCCTTTGCTAAACAATGGAAAGGACTTTGACCTATGCTTAAGCATAGAACAGGATTTAGAAAGGGCTGTAGCAAAGGAGTAAAGATTTAATCATTTGAAAATATGACCTTCAACAGACATGTGCAAAAGCCAGAAACCTCTGGGTGGTCCTGGGTTAAGCTAGAGCCTCCATTGACAGGGAAATTGATGGACAGTGATTGGTAGATGTGAGGACTGAGGGGAGGCAACTTGGAGGGTTTCCTTAAAGATAGGGGGTCTGAAGACTCCAGAAGGTGGAGAGTTGGGTCGGTGTGGTTCCTGTGGGCTCTGAGAAGGTTTGCTCTGAAGGAAGCTAAAGGTGGGGGCCTCTGAGACTGTTTCTCCATTTTGGACACATGAGTAATAGGGACTGATCTCTTTTCTTTGCCCCAGCTATCTAAGGGCTTGGGCCTTTTGGCCCAGCCTAAACAGAAGGGGTATTTAAGCCCTATTCCCTTCTCTCCCTTTTTCTCTCTCTCTATCTCTAATTCCTTTCTTACTCCTATTGTAATTAAACTCCAAAAAAGGCTGAAGGCTGACTTGAGTTTTTCATTTAGGAATTACATAGCTGATTCCTTGGCGACCTTAAATTAATATATATCAGTCTTTTAAAGTGATTCCCTTGTTACATTCTCTAACAGATTTTGGAGAACCATATTATTTAATTTCCAATTATTTTAGATTTGGCTCTCCATGTACCCTTACTGATTATTATTTTTATTGTTTTATGATCTGAAAAGGTTGAATTTATTTTTTCTGCATTTGTTTGCCATGTTTTTATAACCTATCACATGGGCTAATCTTTGTGAATGTATCATGTGCTGCTGAAAAGAAGGTATATTACTTTTTGTTCTTATTTATTTTTCTCCATATATCTATTAACTCTAACTTTTCTAAGATTTCATTCACATCTCTTACCTATTTCTTATTTATTTTTTGATTTGACTTATCTAAATTTGATAGTGGTAGATTCAGATCTCCCACTAATATAGTTTAACTATGTATTTCCTCCTTCAGTTCCACTAGTTTCTCCTTTAGAAATCTGGATGCTATACCATTTGTTGCATAGCTGTTGATTACTGATATTTCCTCATTGTCTATACTCCCTTTTATCAAGATGTATTTACCTTCCCTATCCCTATTAATCAGATCTATTTTTACTTTGGCTTTGTCAAATTTCATGATTGTAACTCCTGCCTTCTTTCTATCAGTTGAGGCCCAATAGGTTTTGCTCCAACCTTTAATTCTAACCTTTTGAGTGACTACCCACCTCAGGTATGTTTCTTGTAGACAACATATGGTAGGTTTGGGGTTCTAATTCACTCTCTTATTTGTTTTCATTTTATGGGTGAATTCATCCCATTCACATTCAAAATTATGATTGTCACTTATATATTCCCTAGCATTTTGATATCCTCTCTTAGTTATTTCATTTCTTTTTTGCTATATCCTTTTAAACCAGTGGTTTGCTTTTAATCAATCCCCTAATCCCCTCCCTTAATATGCTTCCCTTTCTGGCCTCTCCCTTTTTGTTCCCTTCTTATTTTGGGGAGTCTGTTTAGTTCCCTCTCCCCTCTCTTTCCCTCCCTTTTTATACACCCTCCCCCCTCTACCACCCTCAGTTTTCCCTTCTCACTTTCCCTGTAGGATAAGGTAGAATTCAAGAACCCAATGGATCTAGATACTCTTCCCTCTCAGAATTGATTTCACTGAAAGTAAAGTTTAATTATTACCTATTATCACTCTCTTCCTCTCCTTCTTATAAAAGTATTCTTCCCCTTCCCTTCCCATGCGTATCTTTATGTGATAAAAATTATCCTATTTATTTTATTTCTTCAAGTATCTCTTGGTGCCATCTTTGATTCCCCCCTCCCTTTTTCTTTTTTTGCGTATCATCTTATAGCACTTATTACCCCAATCTCTTCCTGTGAATGATTCTTCTAATTATTATAATAGTGAATATAATTTTTGAGAGTTAAAAATAACATTTCCCCCATATATTAATATAAATAATTATTTGATGTTGTTGTGACTCTTAAAGAAGAAACTTTGAATAAAAAAAAACATTTTCCCCCTTTACCCTCTCTTTCTTTTTTACCTTTTTGTGTTTCTCTTGATCTTTGTGTTTGGATATCAAAGTTTCCACTTAGTTCTGGTCTTTTCTTTACAAATACTTGGAAATCTTCTATTTCATTGAATGCCAATACTTTTCCTTGGAAGTATATAATCAGTTTTGATGGGTATGTGATCCTTGGTTGAAGACCCTATTCTCTTGCCTTTCTGAATATCATATTCCAAGCCTTGTGGTCCTTTAGTGTGGAAACTGCCAGATCTTTTGTAATCCTGATTGGTGCTCCTTGGTATCTGAATTGTCTCTTTTTAGCTTCTTATAAAATTTTCTCCTTAGCTTGAAAGCTCTTGAATTTCGCAATTGTATCCTTGGGAGTTGTCTTTTCAGGATTTAGTGTGGAGGGTGTTCTATGAACTCTTTCAATGTCTATTTTTCCTCCTTGTTCAAGAACATCAGGGCAGTTTTCTTGGATAATTTCTTGTAGTATGATGTTAATATTTCTGTTTATTTCTGGCTTTTCAGGTAGACCAATGATTCTCAAATTGTCTCTCCTTTCTCTGTTTTCCTAATTTGTCATCTTTTCAGTGAGACATTTTATGTTTTCTTCTTTTTCGTCAGTCTTTTGACTTTTCTTTATTAATTTTTGCTGTATTGCAAGATCATTGGTTTCCAGTTGCCCAATTCTGGTCTTTAAGGCCTGGTTTTCTGTTATAATCTTTTGATTTTTCACTATAATCATTTGAATTTCCTTTTCAGTTTGGTCTATCCTTCTTTTTTGTGGCTTCCTGCTGTTTCTCCATTTGAGAGTTCTTGTCCTTTAAACTGTTATTTTCTCTTTGACCTATTTCCAACTTTTCTTGCCAGAAAGCTTCCATCTTTTTTTATAAACTCCAATTTAACTTCTTCAAGAGCTTGTGGATAATTTCCATTTTTTAAAAAAGGTTTTGGTGCATTTATTTGAATTTCTTCTTCTATTTCCTCTGTAGCTTGGGTTTTTCCTCTGTAAAAAATTTCCAGGGTCAGTCCCTTCTTCTTGTTTTTCTTGCTGGAGGAAGGTTTCTGTTCTTGGGCACTATTTGCCATCACTGTGGAGGTTTGTCCTTCCATTTTTTAAGTCAGAAATCTGAGTGAGATGGGCAGGCTCTTTGTGTATGGAGTTAAGGAGCAAGGATTTTGCCTGAGGCAAGCTCTTGAATCTCCACAGTTTCTGCTATTCGCTGCCCTTGTCTGTACTATATTCCCATAAACACCCATGGTCTATGCTCCTCAACCTGCTGGGGTTTCAGGTGTAGCTGCTCTCAGGGGTAGGTCTTTAGTGGTCTTAGTTAGCTGCCAAGGACCTAGGTGTGCCCCTCACTCACTCTAGAGGTGCCCCTTGCTCACTCACTGATTCTGGCCCACTGACTCTGACTCGGGCTCCTTTGGTGGGGTGGGCTATGGTAGATCAGCTTGCGTTTTGGTGGGAGCTTTTTCACCCCCTTATAGTGTGGCAATGCCCAAATCCCATGTACCTTTGATGCTGTGCCCTACTGTAGAGTCCCTTTGTTTAAATGAATTTGGGTTTTTTTGGGTCTTTTAAGGTAGTCTATATCGGTAGGTGCTGAGGAGAGGAAGCGTCCTGCCTCTAGACTGCCACCATGTTTATCTGGAAGACTCCAGAGCTCACTTTATAAATAAGATCCTGGGGCTCTTTTCTATCCTCTATCCACTGTGAAGGCAGTTATAATGACCAGTTCTGTTGGGATATGTGAGAGAAGGGAGGGAATTGGGGATTAGAATGTATATATTGCTACTATTATTATAGTTATATATATATATGTAAATATATATATATATATATATGTATGTATAAAATTTATAGTATATCTATTATGTGCCAGGCATTGTGCTGCACACTTTTTTTGCATATTATCACATTTGTTCCTCAGAACAATCCTGTGAGGTAGTTGCTATTATGATTCCCATTTTGCAGTTGTAGAAACTGAGGCAACTAGAAGTTAAATGACATGCTCAGACTCACAGAACTATTATGTGTCTGAGACTGGATTTGAATATAGATCTTCATTGCTCTAGGACTGGAACTCTATCCACTGTGCCACCAGCTGTTAAAATTAAATATAAATTAATATATGAATATGTGAATATATGAATATGTCAACTGGAAGCAATATATGCTTATACATCCAATGGTCATCACATAAGATTCCAGTAGATAGCATGGCCTTTATATCAGGAAGCCATGGGTTCAAGGTCCATCTCTAATACATATTGTTTGTGACTTTGGGCAAAGCACTTAGATGCTCTGTGCTCCCTAGAAAAATCTATGTATAAGTAAATATCTTTACAGCACAGAAGAGTTGTTTCTTTGTATTAGTGGAGATAGAGATAATTTCCATAGTAGATGTTCCTCACACAAATTAATTCATGAGTCTGAGAAATGACTACCACCACCACCACTACTACCACTCATAACACTGCTCAACTTATCATTGATATACAAGGTGAGAATTATTGTGGCATCAATATTGTATTGAAAGGAAAATAAAGTAGTAGAAATAATGTTCTAAATTTTTTATCCTAAACTCAAATATAGTTTTTAAAGCTTCACAGATGTCAAATTTATCTAAATAATTGCTTACATGAGCAAGTAGAAATTAAAATATATGAATAATTGATCTTTATTCCACATAAAAATAGTATAATACTTTTGTATACTTTTGGTATAAATGTTATCATTGTAAGATATATGAATTAACTTAAAATGGAATTTTAATGATTATAGGTGAAAAATCTGGTCACTGAGGACATTTCAAAATATTCAGTTCACATGGGCGCAGCTAGGTTCCAGCTAAGCTATATGGGCCATTATTTATTCAGAGAAGAAAGAAGTGACCCAGATCCTAGAGTGCATCATTTTATACCAGACACATGGCAGGTGAGTGTCCAAAAGTTCTGAAACCTGGAATTATGCATTGTAGAAAGGGTGACAGGATTTTTGGTGGTAGCAATGAAAAAGGAAGGACTATGTGATACTGTATTTAGATTGAAAACAAATAGAGCCTTCTTTAAAATTCAATACAATGTCAAGGAAGGCTATGTTTCAATAAAATGCCAAATGCCAAATGATTGGATGTGGAAAAAAATAAAAAATAAATATTTTTGGGGGGGTTCTTTTCATGGTTTTAAAAAATTTAACAAGAACTTGTTTGCATTTTGTGGACATGACCAATGTGGAAATTTACTTTGTCAATATAAATCAGCTTAGTGGATATACAAAACTGACCATTTTGTTTTGGTTTCTTCTCCAAATGATGTCCCAAATAAATTTATTCACTGTGATGATTACTGTTACTTCATTAAAAAAGTTGAATATACTTGGCATATATTTTAATGTTATTTTCGAATATCTAGTGGATAGCATGTCTTCCAAATCAGGAAATCCTAAGTTCAAGTACCAACTCTAGGTCAAGTTCCAACTCTAGCACATACTGCTTGTCTGACTTTAGGCCTTATGTTACGTAAGAATTTAAATTTAAGTTTTTATGCTAATATAAAAATTCTAAAGTAATATTGTCATCGCCAATTAAAAAAAATTAACTCAAGTCACAAGTCTATTAGCCGCTCTTAACAATTTATTTTAATAGAAATATTATAGTAAAAGAGAGAAATGTGGGAAGGAAGTAGAAAATACTGCCTAGCTAGATACCCTATAATTTCTGTCTGAAGAAGTTCTAGCTCACCACCTGGCAAGGGCTCCCTCAAGTCCCTATCTCCATGTGGAGTTGTGGTAGTCTCTTAAGCCATGAGTCCTGGCAGTGTCTTCAGCCAGGGTTTCCACCAATGCAGCCTTCTCCAAAGCCAAGGAAGGAGTCTCTGGAAGCAATGTCTCCAAAAGCCATAGAAGGAAGGCCTCTTTGGAACTAGTCTCTCCAGAAGCCAAGAAAGAAAGGCCAGCTACTCACCCAGCAAGCCAATGCAGGATCCAGGGAAAAAAGTCTACTTCTCCAGTCTGACTCACCAATGCAGAGAGACTCCAAAGACAAACTCCAAAGTTGAAGAAGTTCAAAGGAGAATCCCCTTGGTCAGGAACTTCAGGACTTTTTATAGTCCTTTTTTCATGTCCTGTCCCTTCCCCACTTTGCAGAAAACAATCACAGTCTTTCAATTTGCCTAGCACTGCTCAGGGGTGGGGCTGGGACCTCTGGAGTTGTCACCTACTTTAGCAAGTGACTTGTGAACTCTCATCCTTACTAAGTAGGGATACTTAAGTTTTTGATTAATAACTTAAAAATTGCTGATTGATAGACAAAGAGAGTTTGATGTACTTTTCACAGTTATTTAGAATATCTGATTATTGTACTATTTGATCTCCTGGGCATTGGTTGGCAGGAAATCCACAAATATTAACAAAAAGGTTTTATTGATGCCTATTGTTTGTTTGTGAATATGATTTTGATATATATTTTCTGTTACTTTTCTCTCCCTTCCTCCTTTGCTAGAATTGAACCCTCATAATTATAGAGGAAATAAAAACAGTATAGTGATTGCATCTGACAATATATGGAACATGAATGAATGGATAACATTCTCAGAGTACTTTGTTTTTATATAGAAAAGAGAGAGTTATATATTATCTTTGCTAAGAAAACTTGAGATGGGCTCACAAGGAGTCAGACACAGCTGAAACAACAGCTATAGTAAATAATTAATATGAACATCAAGAAAATCCAGTTTGCCATTAACCTGTGGCTTCTCTGCTCTCTAAAGGTGTTCAGTTATAAAGCTCAGGGATCATTAGTGAAGATATTGAATCCTAAGAAGGGCCTCATGTTTTTGAATTCATACTATTTGAATTTATAGTTATGTAAAATGTGATAATTGGTTCCAGCTTAGTGGAAATATGCAAGTGCCAAATCAAATAATGCGAGGACTTTGTGGGATTCATCATTAGCACTAATCAACAGTATTTCTCAAATTCTTTATGTGTTGGGGATTTGGATTTTAGGCAGAGGTGGTTAAAGGGAAAAAAGAACTTGGAAGAATGAGTTTTTAGGGAATCCTGATGAGTGATCCCTATCAATTTCTATAGCCTTTAATGGCTGTCATTGCTGGTCAGAATAGCAGTTACCAGCCCATAGTATTTGTTGAAATTAAATGTATAAAATTTAAACACATTTTCAAAATATCTCATTTTCAATGGAACCTTTAAAAAGGATGTATTTTCAACATGAAATATAAATTGTTCTTCTTTCAGCGGGAGCTTCTAGATGTTGTAGATAATAATGAATCAGCTGTGATTGTTGCTCCAACTTCATCAGGCAAAACATATGTCTCCTATTACTGCATGGAAAAAATCTTGAAAACCAGTGATGAAGGGGTGGTTGTGTATGTTTCACCTACAAAGGTATGGTCTAAAATGCTAGGACCCAATTCTATCTAGTTTTCCTCTGCAAAAATTGTGTGTCCTGAACTCTTTAAGTGGCTTTCATTTATTTATCTCTACTGCCTAAATCTCTTTCTATGGATCCTCTGCATCCCCCATAGCAATTCTGGTGCTTGGAGACATGCACTGACTCTGGGGAACCACTGAATGCATTTCCAAAGCACTTATCTCATTATGAAGACAAAACACAAGACAGGACTGATGAAAATTTGGTCAATGACCTTAATTTAAGTTTGATCTGCATAGTCACCCCTAAGTAATGCCTGGCGCCATGAGCTTATTTCATTATGAAGGAAGGGATTTGGCACTGCTCACAATCTGGCTTAAAAAAAGCATTTGCAATTTGTGCCTGGGCTCCAGAGGTGTTTGCAAGCTATAAGTAACTGGGTTTCAGAGGCATCATGCATCAAAGCCTGGGATGTAGCATCTCTCTCATCTTCCATCTGCCTTATTTCTCTTACATTATAGAACCTAGGAAGATAGAGTTAGAGTCAGCAGCAATCCTAGAGACCATCTAGTCCATGTTCTCCATGATCTCCAGAAACAGACATAAAAAGTTGCAGTGATTTACCAATGGTCACAAAAGTAAGCAGTCAAGGAGCCACAATTCTAGTCCAGATCATTGGACTTCAATCTGGCACCCTTTCTACTACAGAGAATACAATATTCTGTATGATTCTATCCAAAGGAAATGTATTAAGCTCTTGTTGTGGCCAGAGCACTGTGCTATGTGCAGTAGTAAAATAATTGCAGAGATCATCAAAGGCTTTCCTATTCCCATTACCATCAAGGCATAGAAAGCCTAGGCTGCCATTCTCTTCCTGCATATCTTCTTCATTTAGAAATGAGTTCTCATCCTCTAAATTCCATCCAGAGTAATGCTGAGTTAGGAACAAGGTAAGGAAGTGAGGAAGCTAATCTAATAATGCTTACTTATTATGTTTGTCAGGACCAGTGAGGTAATGGAGCCAATTCATAGAGCCTCAGGACAGAGCCAATTTTTAAAATTTTCAATGTGAGAATTTACATTTAGGAAGTCAACTAGTCAAGGCTTGATTTATTGTTTAGATGATTGCCAAGATTTAAGAAAGTGATGTAGAAAATGCTAATAATACAGATTAAATTTAGAAATATGTTATCCATATTTTTCCCACTCCTCCCAACAAGAGAGCTGATTGTTAAAGAGTACGCCTTTGCTTAAACTGGTGAGGCTTGTTTCATCATTCATTGACAGCATTTCACTAAAATGATGTGGTCAATAAATATACATACCTGTGCATAAGTTTATTATTTTCAAGTAAACATGATCATGATTAATTTGTATTTCTTGTTATTATTGGAGAAAATCAATAGGGAGACAGCTTTGGCATCAGAGAGACATGGACTGGCTCTTACATATCTTGATTAAGACTCTGGGAAGGTCATTTAACCACTCTAAGATCCCAGGCAAGTCTCTAAGAATTTGAGGTACAGATGATTTGGTGGAGGGAATTTCCATACAGGAATTGTGCAAGGTTATCTACTTGACAGTAAAGACCATCTCACTTTTGAATTGGTATCCTCATCACCTACAGGGTTTAGGACAAAAGTAGGAAAATAATTAATGGTTTTTTACCCTTACCTTCTCAAAGAAACAAATAACAAATAGATAAAAAGAAGAAAAGTTGGTATCCTCATCACCTACAGGGTTTAGGAAAAAGTAGGAAAATAATTAATGGTTTTTTACCCCTACCTTCTCAAAGAAAGAAATAACAAATAGATAAAAAGAAGAAAAGTTGGTATCCTCATCACCTACAGGGTTTAGGACAAAAGTAGGAAAATAATTACTATTTTTTTTTATCTTTACCTTCTCAAAAAAACAAATGACAAATAAAAAAAATAAAAAAGAAAAATAACAACCAAACAGACCCCAAATCCAAGCAAACAAGCAAAAAACTGCTTACCTTCAGTCTTATTATCAGTTCTGTAGCAATGAATAGGCAATTGGGGTTAAGTGACTTGCCCAGGGTTTCACAGCAATGAAGTACCCAAAACCAGATTTGAATACAAGTCCCCCCAACTCTAGATCTGATACTCTATCCATTGTGCTACTGAGCTGCCCCCAAATAATAAATGTTATTAAAAATTCCTTACATGGATGCAAACACTGATCTGGATCTCCCCATCCATTCACATCAATAAATATGATGTGATGATGTTGTCTAAATTAAGAAAAGCTTTACTTAGAAGATAGTGGATTAAAGTTCATACAAATGAGGGCTCCCTGCACCTCTTTTTCTCCATCCTGCATTAAGTTCAGAATTCGCATGGCAT
This sequence comes from Monodelphis domestica, assembly GCF_027887165.1. NCBI lineage: Eukaryota > Metazoa > Chordata > Mammalia > Didelphimorphia > Didelphidae > Monodelphis > Monodelphis domestica. The sequence goes on along the minus strand of NC_077232.1, from coordinate 209,102,106 downwards.
GATAAAGTTCTAAACTAGAAGTCAGGAACACTTGGGTTCAAGTTTTGTCTTTGACCATCAATAGCAGTGTGATCATGGACAAATCACTTAACATCTATGTATTTCTAAGTCAGAAGCAAATATAGCATGCTTTAGGGACTTGTTCTTTAGAGCCAGATTAATGTTGTAAAAATCCTCTGAATATCAAATTGTTATCTGTTACTTCAAGGCTCTTATAAATCAAGTGGTGGGGACTGTCTACAGTGTATTCAATAAAAGAAGATCCAAAGGAGGTGCCATATGTGGTGTTTTCACCCGTGATTACCGTCATGATGTCATGAATTCTCAGGTACTTACTATACTCTGTGATATTCATGCTGACATTCTATATCAGTCACCTTGCAGTATGACTAGGATGAAAATGTTACTTGCATGCAATTTTACATAAATGTGATTATATTGTTCATATGTGATAGTTGGGCAATTCTTAAACTGTAGGTAGGCGTGTTGACTCTACCAAAAGTACTTTGTGATAGCAATCAAAATATTCTATTATTATTATCAGTAATAATAAATTATAACAGGAAAATTATAATTTATAACAATATCAATGATATTATGATAACATTCTATAAATAATATTCTGTAATATCCCATAAATATTCAGTAAATGATATTCAATAATACTATTCAGCAAAAATAGTAATAATAATGGCAAGGCAAATTAGCAACTTGTAGAAATAGTGATCTTTCCATGGCTCTTTAAAAAATGAGCAATCATGACTTCAAAATAAATAATATAAAATTCATCAGAATATCTCAACTTCAACTCAAAAGTATCTAATAAAATTGAATTTATTCTTCATGTATGAAATAGCTATTATTTTGTATTACTGAGAAAAAAGTATCAATCATGGCAATCATTGACTTTTCATAATTAGCTCTTTCCACCAATCTTTTTTTCCACATGACCCTTGTTCTCCTCCACCCACTTCTTGTTCAGGTGCTGAGCCAGCAAAGGCAAGAAATATTAATGATAAATTATTTGAATATTGAAATGTTAAAAACACATGTTTCATTATTTTAATTCATGTTTAAGTCACAATGTGTGAGTTGTATTCCATTATTCAGCTTCAAACTGAGTTCCCAAATTGTATTTTTTCAGATACTTGTAACTGTGCCTCAATGTTTAGAAATCCTTTTGTTATCTCCTCATCACCAAAAGTGGGTCAAAAGAATCAAATATGTCATATTTGATGAGGTGAGTAATTTTACATTCTTAATATTGCAGTTAAGAGTGTAGGGATTGATTGATTCTAACCTGTGGGTCTCTGGGTAAAAAGAAACAAACAATACAAAAACATTTTTTAACCTATACAAACATTTTCAGTGAATAAAATATTTAGCACACTTCTAATAATCCCCCCTTTTCCCTTCAAAATATGAGTTTCTGTTAAAGTATGTACCTAAGTGTGACAATGATAAATATCTTAAATCATTCTATGGAATTTTCTTGTTTTGATCCCAAATCATTGATTATTTCATCTTATATTAATAAGTGCTTCATTATTGTTTAAATTTATTTTAATACTCATACATGTATTCTTAGAATTTGAAAAGAATGATACTTTTTGGGGTTTATTTTTCTAGATGTGACTGTTAGTTCTTCAAAGGCAGATAATGTCTTCAATTTTTTTTTTAATAATACTACCTGAAATAATGGTGTACACTGAGGTGTGTGCATGTTGAAATCCACCAAGGATTACCTCAGACCCCTCTTAATGAAGTAAGGCAGTTAGGTCTTAGCACACTGGGGAAGAGTGCAACTCAGTTTTCTAAACAGTTGTTGTAAAAACTAACAGGTTTATTGGTAAAATAAAAGGGAGGGAGGGAGGATTTAGAAACAAGGATGCTCTAATCACTAAGGTCTCTCACTTCCCTCTTCTTGATCTTGATGCTCCTTTTCCACTCTCTGCTTCTGGCTAATATCCCCGAAGCCCTCTCTATTCTTCCTGACACTATAAATCCTCCCTGGTTGGTTTATCAAGATGTGGCAGTTCTCAAGATGAAAAAGGATGAACTCTAGATGTTGGAGTTCAACCCAGATGGGCTGGACCTGAGGTTGACCCCTCAGTCCTCACACCAACAACTGACTGGATAAAGCTGTTCTTTGTCAAGGTTGAGAGTATGTAGGATCTTCTTTCAGGATGATTTCTTCTTATGAGAAAAGGTACTCTCAAAGGAATCAAAAGGTTTCCCTTCTCTCACCAACAGGCTTGGTAAACAGGCTCAGCAGGGATCAACTCCTTCCTCTCTCAGGACAGGAAGAGCTTAGTTGGTCATTGCTCCTTCAAAATCTCTTCTCTCACATTCCAGAATCTTTCTCTAGAGTTCCCAGCATGCATTCATGCTTGCCTCTGCAAACCAACTTTTAACTACACTTAAATTCATTTCTATTTCTGTAATTTCTAACATAGCACCACCTAGAGCATTTCTTATTACTCCACAAACTAATGTTGATGGCATAAAGTTCTGAAAGGATTTTTACTGAAATTGAGCTATTTTTTTTTTACTTAAAAACAAATTCCTCCTTTTCAACATCACAGTTGTTTTCTCATTCTGTTAGATGAAAAGGATATAAAACAAAACAATAGAATCATAAGTATAGATCTTTAAGGGGCTTCAGAGGTCATATTCTTTAACCCTCCTATTTCATAGATAAGAACTCTATGACCCAGAAAGGTTAAGTGACTGGTCAAGGATCAAAAGGGGAATTCATTTCATAAAAACACTGTTATATGCCAGAAATTTATCAAAACTGTTAACTCTTTAGAGCCTTATTATAGCTGTTAAAATTAGTTCCTTTGGTGAAATTTAAATTTATACTTTTCTCTTCACTCTATTGTCTTCCTCCATATAAAATCCATGAATTCATTTTAAGTATTTATCTCCAAGAAGAATAAAAAGTAATATTGCTTACAAGAATTAACTTATGTCACATTAATAAATATTAATTGAATGACAAATTTTAGTTTGCATGGTATCATTGGATGGCACTTGTATTAATTCCCCAAATATTCCATCTAGGAAACATTGACGCAACATTTCCTCTTAGTTTTGCCATAAACTGGTAGAACTTGCATTTTCCTCTAAATTTTAAATGCCTGCTTTTTAAATAAATCACTACTTCTTGGGGCACTTTCATTTTTATTTGATATAAGGATACATGAAGAGCCACCACTGTTATGGCACTTGGTCATATTTCTTGGCTTTAGCTTTTTGGTGGTCAAGAGTTCACGTTTGATCATTTGTTTTGAGAGAACATAATGATTTTTTATGGTTCTCAAAGATGTAACTAAGGAAACTAACTAGGGAATCTAGTACAAAATGGAGGACAGGGAAAGGGACAAATATCCTAAGGTTGTGACTGGGTAACTTAAAAGTGCTACTTCAGCTTTTGAGCCCAGGAATCTTGAATGGCATAGCTCCTGAGGCATGACAAATTATTTGGGTTGCCCTTCTGCATCAAAGGCATGGCTTTAGCCCTCATCATCTTTTACAAGTTATGACTCAGAAGCGAATCCAGATCACTGAGCTCTTATTATGAAACTTCCAGGTAGCCTCAGATCACTCAAGAATTGTTCTTTTCATTGCCATGCTCTGCTGCCATGAAGGAATTCAAAGCAAAAGGAAAGCTACTTTTTGTGATTTGGCAGCTTCCTCATACCCTTGAAAAGTTTAAGTGTTTCAGTCCCAGCTATTCTAGAAGAACACATTTTGGGTTGATTTTCTTGGAATTAGGAAAGATGCCATGAAAGTATAGTAATAAGTAATGTTAATAACTGTGGAAATTATAAAATGAACTCATTATGTTTTTTTTTTAATCAGGCATCATTTCTTATTGCTATGCCACACTGGTAGAAGGGCCAGTGTTGAGAGAAGCAGAGAGACAAGAGATGTTGCTTTCTCCAATTATCTTCCATTTTTAGAAGGCCAGATTTAATATTAAACAATTGGAAATAAACTAAAAAGTTTTAACAAATTCTTCAAAGTTTAAAATGAATTGTTTCCCTCCTCTCTCAGGTCCATTGTCTTGGTGGAGAAATTGGAGCAGAAGTTTGGGAACATCTCCTGGTTATGATCCGATGTCCATTTTTGGCACTTTCTGCCACTATCAGTAACCCTGAATATCTCACAGAGTAAGCCAAAATTTATTATTTGCAGGATTGTAAATTTACATAAATAAAAAACATAATTGAGTTGCAACAGATAAGAGGTTTTAGAAGATAGGCAGGTACTAATGGAAGGAATGTATACATTTCTGTAGGAAATTACTACTTTGATAAGATCACAAATCTATTTGAATATATGTATAAAAGCATAAATAATATATGAAAAGATTTTAAAAATTAACAATGCTAGTTTTTCCTCAGAACAAATATGATGATGACATTTTCTTTCCATGATGACATTTTCCTCCTCTAACACAATGTTTCTTTTTACAAATAGGTGGTTGGCATCAGTTAAAAGATACTGGCAGAGTTTTGAAAGCATGATAGACAAGTCTACTTCTTCAAAAATTACCTTGAAAGGTTCAAAGCAAAACTTATCAAAGACCGAGAAGCCATCATACAGAGTTAGACTGGGTATGGCACAGAATACATTGATTTTTTATTTGATTAATTCTTCTATCCATTCTGATTCTAGCCCCTCTGCTCTGGTGTGGATAAAGTCCAAGTATCCCAGGAGAAATAGTTCCAATTAGATGAGGATATTGGAGTGAGGATTAACTTATTGCCAGACAGCTAATATCTTGGAGGTAGATTATCCCCAAAATGTCTGCTCCTACATAAGTGCCATGGTTTCAGGCCAAACAGATTCGTCCTCAAGGGTTTTTTTGTTCCTATTTTAATCTCACATCATTGCCACTTTAGTTACCTTTTAGATATATCAAGTGTCTTCCTTTTGGTCCTTTCTTCATTAAGAAAACAAAATAAAAGAATAAACCATTTCATCATATATATATTTTCTAGGAGATTCATGTTTTGTTATAACTAATGAATGTATGCCTTTATCTGGGGGATCACAAGTTTTCTTCTCATAAATCCAAGTAAAAATGTAAAGAATACTACATTTGGAATCACAGGACTAGAGTTCAAATTTTATCTTTGTTAATTACATCTTGAATGCCATTAGTGAAATGATTTGGGCCTCTGTTTCTTTGTCTGAAAAATGAAAGGGTTGTACTAGTAATCTCTAAAAACCCTTATAGCTCTAACTTCTGTGATCCTAGGTTGAAAAGGCATTGGGCCCAATCTTGTTTAAACACTTTTACTGCTACAAGAATTTTATTGTATTATTCCTGAAATGATATCAAGCTCTTTATTTCTTTCTTGGATGCCACACAGTAAAGAAAAGTCAGATTCACACCAAAATACATAAGTGACACATGAAAATACTCGCTTATGATGTGGTAGCTTTCTTTTAAGTAAACATATACAATACCAGACCTGGTCAGACCATGTGTCAAAAAATTGGAGGGAAAAAGATAGGGAAAGAAAAAAAGCTGGGGGTCCTCCACTTGCTCCAATAGCCCCATAGGGAAATTGATCAGGCTTTTCCTTTTAGACTATAATTATGCTAGGGATAGTTAATTAAATTGAGTCAGACTTCATTTATAGCCAGATAGGTTTATTGGGCCAGGAAAATAAAGGTTTAAAAAGCTAAAGAAAATTAGATCTCCTGCAGATATGTGGGGACCAAAGGCTCTTACGCAGGGTAAGACTCTTCTCTAAAAACGGTGCCAAAACTCACATTTCTCCCTTCTTTTTATGTCTTCTCAGATATCTCCCACAGAGGAAGTGGGATGTGTCTGAGGAAGCTGAGGTAGAGGGTCCTGGGCTATGTAGTCTCCAGGTTTCAGAGTCATTTTAAAATGCCCAGCATTTAACCTCTTTGAGTCTCAGTTTCCTCATCTGTGAAATGGGGATAATAATGCTTGGACTATCTGCTTTAAGGGATTATTGGGCTTCAGGAACTTTGCAAACCTTAAACCTTAAATGATACAAATGTAAAATATTACCTTGCTTGTCTATAACCCTACTTTACAACCATCTCTTGATATAGTGATATAGTCCCATCTGGGGTGCCAAATTGTAACGAGGGACTATTTTGATTGGCAATTGATAACTAAAGATCAAGCTGTTACCTTTTTTCTTCTTTTTTCCCTCCTCCCTCTTTCAACCTCCCTTCAGCCTCCCCTCCCCCTTCCTTTTTCTTCCCTCTTATCTTCTTGTTGATTCTTCTTCTGGTTCTCTAAATCTACTCAGGGTAAGTTTGTGATGACTCTAATGAAATACTTTTTCTCTTCTTTATCTTAATCAAGGATTTTTTTGGGGGGGAGGACAGAGAAGGATAAGAAATGGAGGTAAGAGGGTTGGAGATTTCCCTAATACTACAATGAGTCTTAGTTGGAGGATAGTGAAATAGTTCAATTGAGAGAAATGGCTGATAGATCTAGAAATTCAGTCACTATCACAACAGAGAAAATCAAAGAGAGAGAGCTGGACTTTGTCATTCTTTCTTCTGTCTTCAAAGCCAAAAGACAACCTATCCTTTCTGTCTTCAAGGTTAAAGACATAACCCTTCAGTTGTTCTATTCCTTCCTCCAACTTCTTCTCCTGGTCACATTCCAAAAAGAATACTCTCATTTGAATGACAGGTCATTACTCTCAGCTGCTCCTCTCTTTTTGAATGCTTTCCCAATTTTTCTCTCTTCTGCAACATGGAGCTGACTTTTTCAGAATGCTAATGGAGCTCATGCTCTGACGGGTGCTACCAAGCTAGAAAGGCATCAAGTGCAAACTAAGTATCCTGTGTATGTTAGACTGAGGACAGCCTAGCCAAGATAGGAGAGATTCATCCTCAGGGTAGCCATAGGTGATTAATTTTTTAGACATATATACTTTCAAAGCATATGTAGTCATTGAGGAGTAACAAACTGAACATTCACAAAGACAATATCATTGGAGCTTAAAGGTATGAAAAGATTGCAAGTAGGGAAAGTAGCAATCAAATATTTATTAAATTCAGGCATATGTTGTAGTCTACGGTATACTCTAGGCTCATCTGTGATTGTGAACAGAAATTATATAATCACCTACGAAAACTGGATCAAATCTTTTTAACTTTTTGGTTTTATATTTACAGTACTGTATAAAGAGAGGTACAATGATCTAGAAAAGTATGTGTGTTCTCTAAAGGATGATGACTTTCTAATTAGCCACTATCACCCCTGTGCTGCACTAACAGTTAATCATGTAAGTATAAAATACTACAAAAGTGATGTGCCACATAATTTTACATTTCAATTAGAACCTAAAATTTTAATGTGAATTTATGTAATGTGAAATAATGCTGTTTTTCTTCCCACTGATTTTAGATAGAGAAATATGGAATCCCTTCAGACCTAGGATTTTCTCCCAGAGAAAGCATACAGCTTTATGATGCCATGGTACAAGTTTGGCCAGAATGGCCAAGAGTACAGGTATATTTATACATACATATATATATATATATATATATATAATATAGCTAATGAATTAATGAGGGAATGAATGAATAAAAAGGCCTCTATTAAACATTTACTGCATGACAAACATTAAGTAGATCTACAAATACAAAATTAACAGTGTGCAAGTCTTTAATGAACTTATATCCTAATAGGGGATGCCATATAGAGAGAGAAATAGTGATCCAGGAGAGATATTTTGTTAGAAAATTTACAGGGTTGGTCAGTACAGCTGGAGGGTTTTTATAAATATGTCCTTTCCAATAACAATAGTGATAAAGATTTTATGATGGATCCAGAACAGGAAAATTGTGGTGGTAGAGTGGATTGTGCATGGCTACCCAAATAGCAGAAGGGACTAAGGAGGAAAGTGAAGCATCACTGGGGCTGACAAGATATAGTGGACCCAAAGACACAACAGTAAGAACAGATTGGGACCCACGGTGGTAATATGAAAGATGTTATGGTTAACTCTCCATATATAGTCTCCAGAAGGCTAGTGGTCTAGCACATCCGGATTATTAAATGCAAATGTAAAGCAGTGATCAGAAAGTTAGAAAATTATTTGTTTAACCTTGTAAAATGACTTGCTGGGCCATTTACCATGCCTCCCTCCCCATCATTTTTAAATGATGGTCTTTTAACTCTAATGAAGACAGCTGCTTAAGTCATTAAGATGATTACAGAATTGCCAAAAAAGAGCAACATACTAATGAGCTGGCTATTGATGAATATCATCTGGTGTTTGATGGATTTTAGGAGATTGATGAATGTATGTGATAATTATGGATATATTATAACTTAAAAAGATTGATAATTAGTTTCAATTAGTTTACTCTTTATTTTCAAGGATTTTGAACCTGAAGAATTTAGCTGTTTCAAAGAGAAGGTAGTAATCATGAAAACAGATTCAAAAAAATATGAGGAAGAATTGAAGAAGGAAATAATAAATTGGATTCACTTGGACAGAGACAAGGTAGTTAAACTTATTTAAAGTGGAGTTCTAAATAAAATGTAGTTACCATGTAAGCTTGATCATATCTAAATATACCTACCTATGCGTATCTATTAATTATCTATATCTATATTTCTTTTTTCTATCTGTATCTGGTATTTAGATATCTAATTTTTATATACATACTTTTCACAGGTAAATCATCATCTACATTTAGATCTCTATTTCCTATGTTCTATAGATATATATGTTTAAAATATAAAGCATATATGAATTTCATCTCTTTCCTCATTTTTATGGCAGTGAAATGAGAATAATACATATTACCCCACCAGAGGACATTTGATAGTCTTTTTTTGTATTTTTAGAAAGGAAAAATACCTTGAAGTATGAAAACAACTTTTATTCCGATTACAAGCTCATACTCCACAATATATTTTGAGTTTTTGGTCCATCATGAGACTTGAGAAAAATCTTACTCTACAATTAATTTTTTAGTTAATTTATTCAATTAGATTTAATTTAATTTAAATTAATTAAGTATTAGAAAATTATCATAGATTCTTGAAAAATTTCAAGAGTTCAATCAAATGTGAAAGTCTCTATGTAGTCGCCTAGTGGTAGATTGTAGCTGATGTCTGAGGTCGGCTCTAGTTATATGTAGAGGGACTTGTCACTAGTAATTAGGCTTTTGGGTGAAGAGTTCATTGACCACAGCAATCAATAAAATACTGTAATATGGATAGTGATAGGCCTATAGGGCTTTCTCTTTCACTTCTGAGATTTTCATAGCCAAATGATAGAAGAGTACTTGATACCATTAAAAATAATTAAACAGAATATTTCATCTTAATCTTAATTGAACCATAATCACTTTAAACATGAAATATTTGTACATTGAACAATAAGTTGGATTAAATTGACCACGTCAACATTAATATTCTTACTTTAAATGAAACAAAAAGATAGAAAATCAAATTAATCTGGAGAGAATTTATAGATTCCTGCAGAAAGATAGACTTGATTCT